>NC_141685.1:966569484-967249103 GCF_964263255.1 Lissotriton vulgaris | reverse complement strand
CAGGCTCCTCCTATTTGACCCCACCCAATCTGACTAGGCTCCTCCTATACCCCTCCTCTCTGACCCCTCTGACCCCACCCAATCTGACTAGGCTCCTCCTAAGCCCCTCCTCTGCTGTCTGACCCCACCCATTCTGCCCAGGCTCCTCCTATTTGACCCCACCCAATCTGACTAGGCTCCTCCTAAGCCCCTCCTCTGCTGTCTGACCCCACCCATTCTGCCCAGGCTCCTCCTATACCCCCTCCTCTCTGACTCCACCCATTCTGCCCAGGCTCCTCCTATTTGACCCCACCCAATCTGACTAGGCTGCTCCTATACCCCTCCTCTCTGACCCCTCTGACCCCACCCAATCTGACTAGGCTCCTCCTAAGCCCCTCCTCTGCTGTGTGACCCCACCCATTCTGCCCAGGCTCCTCCTATTTGACCCCACCCAATATGACTAGGCTCCTCCTAATCCCCTCCTCTGCTGTCTGACCCCACCCATTCTGCTCAGGCTCCTCCTATACCCCCTCCTCTCTGACTCCACCCATTCTGCCCAGGCTCCTCCTAAGCCCCTCCTCTCTGACTCCACCCATTCTGCCCAGGCTCCTCCTATACCCTTCCTCTCTGACCCCACCCATTCTGCTAAGGCTCCTCCTATTTGACCCCACCCAATTTGACTTGGCTCCTCCTAAACCCCTCCTCTGCTGTCTGACCCCACCCAATCTGACTAGGCTCCTCCTAAGCCCCTCCTCTGCTGTCTGACCCCACCCCCTCTGCTCAGGCTCCTCCTATACCCCCTCCTCTCTGATTCCACCCATTCTGCCCAGGCTCCTCCCATACCCCTCTGACCCCACCCATTCTGCCCAGGCTCCTCCTCTACCCCTCCTATTTGACCCCACCCAATCTGACTAGGCTCCTCCTAAGCCCCTCCTCTGCTGTCTGACCCCACCCATTCTGCCCAGGCTCCTCCTATTTGACCCCACCCAATCTGACTAGGCTCCTCCTATACCCCTTCTCTCTGACCCCTCTGACCCCACCCAATCTAACTAGGCTCCTCCTAAGCCCCTCCTCTGCTGTCTGACCCCACCCATTCTGCTCAGGCTCCTCCTATTTGACCCCACCCAATCTGACTAGGCTCCTCCTAAGCCCCTCCTCTGCTGTCTGACGCCACCCATTCTGCCCAGGCTCCTCCTATTTGACCCCACCCAATCTGACTAGGCTCCTCCTAAGCCCCTCCTCTGCTGTCTGACCCCACCCATTCTGCCCAGGCTCCTCCTATACCCCCTCCTCTCTGACTCCACCCATTCTGCCCAGGCTCCTCCTAAGCCCCTCCTCTCTGACCCCACCCATTCTGCCGAGGCTCCTCCTGTACCCCTCCTATTTGACCCCACCCAATCTGACTAGGCTCCTCCTAAGCCCCTCCTCTGCTGTCTGACCCCACCCATTCTGCTCAGGCTCCTCCTATACCCCCTCCTCTCTGACTCCACCCATTCTGCCCAGGCTCCTCCTGAGGTTCCGTGACGGCTCCGTGACGACTTGAACCCGTGTTTTCAAGTTTGTCGGAAATACATAATATTGGTATCAGTGAAACGCAAATGATCCATTTAGCATATCCTAGTGTTTTCGCTACGCTACGAGCAAGAGCACTCCTTCCATTGACATATTTCTGATATACCCACGGCATCCATCTTAGATGATGGCCGCCATTTTGTGTTTCCTTGCCCTCACATATGCAATAGCCTCGGATCACTTCATTCACTCCACTTTGATTAAGGACACGTAGCCTTAGCCGGAGATTCACCTCTTACATGACACGTGCACCTTAAACCAGATCACGCTGTAGCTGCATGACTCGACAAAGGCTGCCTCCTCTGCCCGAGGCCAATCCTGCCAAACTGGTCTTCGTGTCCATTGTACCTGATCATGATTAGGCGGCCGAAGCCGGTAGCCTTGCCCATTTACAACCCACAAACATCCCTTATCCCGCTTTCCTATCTTCCACACCTGGCTCTGTTTCTTTCTTTCTGAATCTTTATTAGGGGGAGGTAACGAACTTTACGATGAGGCGGTCCGGGTCCTGAAAGTAATATTGACAGGGGATTGTGATGAACTAGTGGGAACCCCTCTTCGTAGATGTTTGGTATCAGATTTTATCAACGGTTCCTGTGTAACACCAAATATTTATTGTTTAGAGACACAAAGGTTTGGGAATGTACCGACATGTGAAATATTTGCCTAGAGCACAATTTTTAGTATATAAGGAGCAACCCACTTTGTACAAATCGAACAGGCTCCTGGTTACTGCCCGTGTGTAGTATCTATGACTTCTGTGTCCCTGCAGTAATAAACCTTTGGTCTTTGACGCCACCATCGAGAAGCCCGTGTTTCTGTTCATTTGTGCACCAAGGCAGGTGGAACTCCGGGGTCTTTGGGTGTTGTACCCTGACACCTCTGGACGGAACCAAAAAGTCCAGAACTCCAATTGGCGCCCAACGTGGGGCGACGTCATTCGGTACCGGTCCAAAAGCCTGAAGAGTTCGAGAAGCTTCGTGTGAAGATTCCTGAGGGAGGCGCCCCACTTCATCGATCCCGGCATATCGCAAAAGTGGCCCGAAGTTCTCTTCCACGAGGGTTTCCCGTTCAGGACGGCTGCAGTGGGCCGTTGCCTTGACCGTCGCCCTGTCTTGGACCCGAAGTGGTGCAGTCCTTAGTACGGCGAAACGTGACGGGTTTCTCCTTGGTGACGTCTTCAGTGACTCAGTTAAGTATTTAGTGATAGCTAGCTGGTTACTTTGTGAGGATTGTTAAAAATCCTTGATCGGTTCTTGGTTTGGTTTGGTTTTGTCAGATTATCACTGGTTGTTCTAGTTACGATAATCTATTTGGTTTAGTTTTGGGTATCGATACATCAGTTCGTTTTGGTAGGCCTAAGTTCTTGGTTCGAGTGCACATATTTGTTCCGTGTTTTGTTTGTTTTGTGTTCCGGACTGAAAATGGTAAGTCGGAAAATGTTGTCTTGTTTTAGTTGCAACAGTGACTCACGATTGGAGGACTCTTGTCTGGTTCCTCCGATTGGGACTCCCCTATATGATTTATATTGTAAGTATGGCGTGGGTCCTATAACTTATAATGAGATATGGGTTCGCTATTGTAAGAAGGATGGTGTCCTTAGTTGGCCACTGCATGGTAGTTTTGAGCAAGAGATTCTCGACAATTTGGAAGCGAAATTGTTCAAGAAGAAAGCCCGGCCGGCAATGTTTGATTCCTTCCGTTATTGGCGGAAAGAATCCAAACAGAGAGAAATGAGAAGGTTGAAGAAAGAGCAGAAAGAACAAGAAGAGTTAACTCTAGAGCAAGCGACTAAACAGTTGCAAGCTAACGAGTGTGAGAAGGTTATAGATGTAGCCATTAGAGAACATAACTTAGCGATTGACAAGTGCTATCCTGCCTTGCCATCGAAAATGGCTAAGATACTGGAGGACTCCGAAAACGATCCTCTGCTATCTTATCTGTTACGGTCACCTCCACCGTATGCACAAGGTGCTACGACTCCACTAGTCCCGAATGTTCAATTGCCGGTTGCTGGACAACCTGGTGCTCCTGCTCCTGTCCCTCAGAATCAAGTTCCTGTACTTCCTGTGATGAATGTAAATGTTCCTACAGCTCCTCCTCTTCCTACACTGCCAACTCCTATACCTACCTCTGTACCTACTGCTCCAGAAACTATTTTCCTCGATACTCCTACTGTTTCGTCATCTATTCCTACCTCCACTGCATTCTCTATGTCTGCGAGTGTACTAACTCCACTTTCTGTTCGTCGAAGAATCACTGATTCGGTTACTAATATGCTGTCTCCTATATATAAAACTTTGATTAAGACTCCTACTCCTGACTCTGTACAGAGACGGAGTCAGCTTCCGAGTACTGAAGAACGGGGAGTTTTAGACTCCACGGCTCTCAGATGGATTTCGAAGGGTAGAAGATATAGTACGAGAGATGTGCTAGACACATTTATGCAGTGGGGGAACCAACGCAGCGATACGTCTTTGATGAGATGTGCTCGTTGTTACGTGAAGAGATAGAAGAAGACGATGTCGAATCAGATTTGGAAGATTTAATTAGGGTTCAAAAGGAGTTTGCTGCTGGAATGATAGTGGGTGAGAAAATAAAACAAGCGATGGAACTCATTTTAAGTTTTAGGAATGAACCATCTCTTCGTTCACCAAGAGATTTAGAGAAAGGTAAAATGAAGCTAAGTCGCCAATATCCTATGAGGGAAGTTCCTCCAATCTGGCGCGAAGCAGTGCCACGTGATGATAATGCCGGTATTGCAGGTGCTCCAGCGCAGTTCCAACGAGTGTGGATACACATTCCATGGAAGCGAGCAGAAGTATTAGCAGTGAAACAGGCCTTGCCAGATCCGCGTAAGAATCCAGCCGGATATTACAAAGAATTAACACAGACAGTTGAGGCTTGTATAATGAACTTAGCCGACATTGATATGTTGTTTGGTAACGTAGTTCCGCAACCAGTATGGGCTAAAATTCGTAGAGAAGATCATCAAGTTGCTTTAGGTGGTGATTGGGCAGCTATCACTGCAGCAGATGGTCAACAAATAGGTGGTGCGAAACCTGAACCTTTGATCGCTAATCTGCCAGGTAGAATAATTGATCTAATGAAGACTCTGATGCCAGCATTGCGTGTTAATTGGGACAAGTTGTCAGCATGTAAGCAAAAGAAAGACGAAAGTGTCTCGGACTTCTTCACGAGGTTCGAAGAAACTTTTGTGGATCATAGTGGTCAGGACATGAGTACAGAAGGAGGACAAAGATTGTTTGTCGATAAATTTGTGCATAATTTGTTACCTGAATTATGCAATAAATTAAAAGACTCAGAAAGTGCGTGGGCTGTATCTACGACAGCGCAAATACTTGCGACTGCGCAGTACTACGAAAATAGGGATAAAGAGGAAAAGGAAAAATCAGAAAAGAAAACGAAAGATTTAAAAACTAAAGTTCTTTTGCAGCAGGCGTATCCGCCTCGCACGAACCAGACTAATACGCAGCAAAACTCATACCAAAGGACAGATTATAGTACATCAAGGCCTCAATATCAGTGGAATCAATGCGCGTACTGCAAGAAAGAGGGTCATTATAAAAATGAATGTCCGATCTTAGCGCAGAATAATGCAGCAGCAGCTCAGAGAGGTCGTGGTGGTTTTGTGCAGAATTCTAGAGGACGAGGACGAGGTGCTATGCCTCCACAAACGAATGATCGTCCCTCCAATCACTTTGATCAACGAAATGGACAATCTGTTCAGCAAAATAGATCTCAGCAATATCTTGTTGAAGATTATTGTGAAGTAGAAGAGGGTTTTCAACAAAATGGGTACTAGGACAGCCATGGACAGAGAGAGGGAGTAGTATCAGTTCCAGTGGATCAGAGTGGGCCTTATGTCGCAGTAGCAACATCAGGTGTGGTCGAACCGTTTCTGTTGGATACTGGTGCCGCAAAAAGTTCTATCATGCATGCGAAACTCCCTGGCGCACCTTTGTCTGGCTCAACAAATGTTTCCGTAGGTTTTTCAGGCGCCCCTGTGTACAACCCGATATCTGGTCCTTTGTCTATTTCTGTTGGACCGTGCCAATTGAAGGCACCCCTGATTTTGACGACAGGTTGTAATGAAAATCTGCTTGGTTTAGATTTGTTAAAACGACTATATGCGACATTATACTGTTCTCCGGAAGGGGTACAGCTTACACTGGGTAAAAATATCACCTCTCCGATGTACTTGTCAATGGACGCACTCCCGCCGGAGCTACGTTCACTCCCTGATTCTCTTTGGGCGACTGGTCCTAATGATGTAGGTCTCTTAGAAATTCCACCGTATGTAGTGACTTTGAAAGCAAATGTGAAATTTCCAAGAATTCCCCAGTATAAAATATCGAGTGAAGGTGAGCGTGCACTTTTATTGATTGTGCAAGATTTGATCAAGAAGGGTGTGGTTGAGGAAACTAGAGGAAATGTCTGTAACAGTCCTGTATTACCGATTCTGAAGCGAACTGATCCTACAAAACCTCCAGTTTATAGATTTGTCATAGACCTTAGAGAAGTTAATAAGATTGTAATTCCGCAGTTTCCTGTAGTGCCAGACATTACTGCCTTGTTAACATTGATTCCTGCTACAGCTACATGGTTCTCAGTTATAGACCTAAAGAATGCTTTCTTTAGCATTCCGATAGCCGAAGAAAGTAGGGATATTTTCGGCTTCTGTCTAGGAGGTCGCAGTTTCAGATTTAAACGCGCTCCACAAGGCTATTGTGAAAGTCCATCCATTTACAGTCAAGCTTTAAAAAGTCAGTTAGATTCTTTTGTCCTTCCTCCAGGTTCGGCCCTAGTGCAGTATGTAGACGATCTTTTAGTGGCTGCAGATGACAAGGAAACTTGCAAAGCAGCTACAATTTCCCTATTGCATCATTTGTCTAATTTGAATCATAAGGTGTCACCTTCCAAAATGCAATACTGCTGCCAAGAAGTAACCTACCTAGGTCACCTCTTATCAAAGGAGGGAAGGAAGTTGACCCCAGAAAGAATAAAAGCAATTACGCAGATGAGTGTTCCACGCACACAGAGAGAAGTACGTGCCTTCCTAGGTATTACCTCTTACTGTAGGCAGTGGATCCCAAATTTTTCTCTTTTAGCAAAACCGTTGGTAGCTTTGACTGGGAAAAATGTTCCGAGTCCGGTGCCATGGTCTGATGAATGTCAAGAGAGTTTTACTGAATTGCGAAAAGCATTGTGTTCAGCTCCTGTATTGGGTACACCTGATTACAGCAAGCCATTCACGCTCTACGTTCACGAAAGAGAAGGTTGCGCGTTGAGTGTTCTGACACAGAAATTTGGTGATAAACAACGCCCTTGTGCGTATTTTTCATCAACATTAGATCCGGTAGCCAGAGCGTTACCTAGTTGTTTGAGGGCTACAGCGGCAGCTGCAGCTTCCATTCGACAATCTGCTGGTTTGGTGATGAACAATATGTTAGTGGTCATGGTTCCTCATGCAGTGGATACACTCATGAACCGAACGAAGACACAACACCTTACTAGTGCGAGATTATCTGGTTACGAGCTGACATTACTAGCGAGTCATATTCAGATCAAAAGATGCAATGTATTGAATCCAGCAACATTGTTGCCGACTGATCAAGAGTCGAGTGATTCTGAGCCACATGACTGTTATTTCAAAACGGAGGAAGAGACAAAAGGACGTATCGATTTAAAAGATACTCCTCTATCCAACCCAGATGGTACGCTGTATGTGGACGGGTCATGTTTTAAATTGGAGAATGGTGATGTGACTGCTGCTTATGCGGTAACGACTTTGAAGACGATTGTGGAGACTGCGAGAGTGAGTCAGAATTCTGCCCAAGCTGCAGAATTAATAGCTCTAACGAGAGCGTGTGTTTTAGCTAAGGGAAAGAGAGTGAATGTGTTTACAGATAGTCAGTACGCATTTGGCGTGGCCCATAGTTTTGGCCGGTTGTGGAGAGAAAGAGGTTTCATTACGTCCCATGGGACTAAGATCCAACATGGTCAGCTAGTTAACGACTTGTTGGAATCTCTAACCTTGCCGACTGAAGTTGCGATTGTGAAGTGCAGTGCTCATAAAGCAATCACGGATGATGTTGGTCGTGGGAATGCCTTTGCTGATGAAACTGCTAAGCAGACAGCTAGAGACACGATGAGTAGAATGTACGTTGCTACGTCTGCAAGATGGATTGCTGAGTCTGGAATGTGTGAGGACACTATGGAAAGTGTGAAAGAGATTCAGAAAGAAGCGACTGAGGAAGAGAAACGTGTATGGAGAGAAAGTACGGGCAAATTGGACTCGAATGGATGTTGGATTGATTTGACAGAACAGCAGCGTTGGATGTTGCCTGATGCATATGTGCTTGCAGTAGTGACGATGGCACATGGAGTTGCGCATATAAGTTCTAAAGGGATATGTAAGATGTTAGCTCCGGTCTGGAAGAATGAGGGAATCAGTAAGTGTGCAGAGAGAGTGGTG
The DNA here is from genome assembly GCF_964263255.1 of Lissotriton vulgaris. Classification (NCBI taxonomy): domain Eukaryota; kingdom Metazoa; phylum Chordata; class Amphibia; order Caudata; family Salamandridae; genus Lissotriton; species Lissotriton vulgaris. The sequence goes on along the minus strand of NC_141685.1, from coordinate 967,241,053 downwards.
AAAAACTGCATGGTGTGCTTGATGCATAATCCTGGCAAGGGAACTCCAACTCCAGCTGGTCATTTTGCTCCTCCTTCCTGCCCCTTCGAAGTGATTCAGTTAGACTTCATTCACATGGAACGCTGCAACAATTTAAAGTACGTCCTGGTGGTAGTTTGTGCTTTTTCCAGGTGGATAGAAGCATACCCACTAAAAGACAACACTGCTCTATCTACTGCCAAAATTCTTCTCAAGGAATTTTTCCCTAGGTTTGGAATGCCACGGATTGTATGGTCAGATAACGGAAGTGAGTTTATAGGGAAAGTTATGCAGAGTGTGTGTGCTGGTCTAGGAGTGAAACAAAAATTCCACAGTGCAAACCATCCCCAGTCTGCTGGTTTAGTCGAGGGTTATAATGGCACTCTGAAGCTTAAGATAGCCAAAATACAAGCATCCACAGGTTTAGCCTGGCCAGACGCACTTCCTTTGGCCTTGTTATCAACAAGAGCAACAGTGCATTCTAGAATAGGGCTTTCTCCATATGAGATTGTGTTTGGCCGCCCGGCAAATATCTGGGGTGTGCCAAGGCCTAAACAATTGTGCTCCATTGAATATCCTATGTTGATAGACTACCTTTACGACTTGACTGCTAAATTGAGTCTTATTCATCAACAGGTCTTCGATGCTTTGCCAAAACCTCCGGAGAGTCCAGGGCATCAGCTGAAACCCGGCGACCACGTGGTGGTCAGAAATTTTGCGAGGACAAAGAATCTTCAACCTCGCTACATCGGCCCCTTCCAGGTCCTACTGGCAACGAGGACAGCCGTACGTGTCGCTGGCCGTAAGCATTGGATTCACGCCTCTCACGTAAAGCGTGTTCCTTTGCCGCTGCCCTACGACGACTGGGTGAAGAAGGGAATTGGTGCCTCCGAAGCTGAAATTACTCCGAAATTTATCCCTTTCAGCGATGCCGATTTGATTACTGACACTTTGAAACCTGACTCTCCTCCTGAAAAGACTCCTTTGAACACTGAACATTTGACTCCGGCATCAGAAGAAACTTTGCCATCTGCGAACTTAAACTCTGCAACAACTGCTAGTAATACACTATTTTCCGATCAGACAGTACCAGCGAAGAAGAGATACAACCTTAGAAGCCATAAAAAGGACAAATAAAGCAGGCAACTGCATATTGTGATTTTTTGATATATTGAACCTTTTTGCCTTCAGCCAGGAAGTTTGCTATTGTTTATTGTTTTTTAAAATTGCCTTGCCGTCTGGGTAGCCGTAGGGTCGTGGCTGTGTGCCTAGTTTGAATTTGCAGGGGTCTGACACAAGGTCGATCTTTCTGTTAGTTCTGGGAACTCCCAGGGCTGATAGAGGCATTTTCATCTACGTACACATCATCAGTGGTCGCGAGCGGATTGTAGAAGATGGAGCTTCCTGCGCTGCAACGAGAAAATGTGATTTACGTTCGCAGAAACAGACTTAATAGAATTCTTCACAGCAAATGTTTCTTGATGCAATGTGCTGTTACATTTTTGATTGTTTTAGCAACATTGGTGGGTGGAATCGTCTTTAGCATAAATTTGATTTTTGTGCCAGTTTCTACAGTGCCTCCCCTTGATCCAGCTATTTCTACTGTTTCCTCTATACACTCTTTTCACCCGTTTCCGGAACATGAGCAAGCCAGACGCTCAGAATTCACCAACAACACTTTTGTACAGCTCTTGCACCAACACCAACTGGTAGTTAACACTACAGACTGCTGGGTATGTGGCTTGATACCTCACACTATGGATAAAGGTATTCCATATCTGGTTTTGCCTTACAGCTATAATGGATCATTTCAGGCCTTCCAAACCATCTTTGCTTATGCCCTTGAAACCTATCCTCCACGTCCACCACGTTCCACTAAATATAACTCTGCTAACAAAGCTTTAGTCCAGGGAATTATTGACATGGTCAAGGACGTCAATAATACTCCATCATACCCTAGAGACGAATTGCGAGTATATTTAAGTTGGAATACTTCAGAGTATCGCCTTAGTTTAGGAGAAAGCAAGCGTAAAAGCTCAACTCCAATCTGGGTCGTACCTCACCGAGGTCAGGTCTGTTTGCAAGGTAATGGGAGAAATCCGAGAGCTCAGCTAGGGAGGAGTGAGTGCGTAGAGACTTATGTGTTTCCGGCTAACTCTTCCCCTGCCTTTCTTACTGCTAGGGGTACCTATTTCATTTGTCGAGACAGAGCTTATACATGGTTGCCTGCCGACTTCTCAGGATCATGTTATATTGCTCGATTATTGCCTCCGACATACACTGCTTCACCCGATTACCACAGAACAAGAGTAGCGAGAGGTGTCTTCAGCAAGGAAGATACCGCTGGTCAGGAAGCCGGAGACTTCTTCAAAGGCTTCCTTCCGTTCTGGGGACCTATGGCCAATAGTAGAAACATACGTCAGCTAACACGGGTAGTTGAATCTACTATCACCGAAACTGCTGGTGCCCTTAGCAATCTGACAGCTGAGCTTCAGGCGGATAGGCTCATGACGTTGCAGAACCGTATGGTTCTAGACGTTATACTTGCAGATCGAGGTGGGGTATGCAGAATGATCCAATCGAGCTGCTGTGTCTTTATTCCTAATAATGCTCCAACAGTCTATGAGGCGATCTCTAAGTTGCACAAGATTTCAGACTCCATACATGTAGACAAGGGAAACTGGTCCTTCATGGAGTGGTTTTGGACTCTGATCTCAGCGTGGGGATGGAAGGTTCTAATGGTCATTGGTGTCATCCTAGTATTCCTATTCTCATGTTGTCTGATTATCCAGTGTGGTCCTGCTCTGTGTAGTCTTTGTGCTGCGACTTGTCTCAGAAAACCACCTGCGTTTGGAGAAAAGACACGAGAAAGGATGATGATACAACAACATGTCACTGACCTGATGAGCATAGAACTAGATTCTGACATAGACTGAGTAATTGCCTATGTAAGGGCAAAAGGAGGGTCTGAGGTTCCGTGACGGCTCCGTGACGACTTGAACCCGTGTTTTCAAGTTTGTCGGAAATACATAATATTGGTATCAGTGAAACGCAAATGATCCATTTAGCATATCCTAGTGTTTTCGCTACGCTACGAGCAAGAGCACTCCTTCCATTGACATATTTCTGATATACCCACGGCATCCATCTTAGATGATGGCCGCCATTTTGTGTTTCCTTGCCCTCACATATGCAATAGCCTCGGATCACTTCATTCACTCCACTTTGATTAAGGACACGTAGCCTTAGCCGGAGATTCACCTCTTACATGACACGTGCACCTTAAACCAGATCACGCTGTAGCTGCATGACTCGACAAAGGCTGCCTCCTCTGCCCGAGGCCAATCCTGCCAAACTGGTCTTCGTGTCCATTGTACCTGATCATGATTAGGCGGCCGAAGCCGGTAGCCTTGCCCATTTACAACCCACAAACATCCCTTATCCCGCTTTCCTATCTTCCACACCTGGCTCTGTTTCTTTCTTTCTGAATCTTTATTAGGGGGAGGTAACGAACTTTACGATGAGGCGGTCCGGGTCCTGAAAGTAATATTGACAGGGGATTGTGATGAACTAGTGGGAACCCCTCTTCGTAGATGTTTGGTATCAGATTTTATCAACGGTTCCTGTGTAACACCAAATATTTATTGTTTAGAGACACAAAGGTTTGGGAATGTACCGACATGTGAAATATTTGCCTAGAGCACAATTTTTAGTATATAAGGAGCAACCCACTTTGTACAAATCGAACAGGCTCCTGGTTACTGCCCGTGTGTAGTATCTATGACTTCTGTGTCCCTGCAGTAATAAACCTTTGGTCTTTGACGCCACCATCGAGAAGCCCGTGTTTCTGTTCATTTGTGCACCAAGGCAGGTGGAACTCCGGGGTCTTTGGGTGTTGTACCCTGACACCTCTGGACGGAACCAAAAAGTCCAGAACTCCACTCCCATACCCCTCTGACCCCACCCATTCTGCCCAGGCTCCTCCTGTACCCCTCCTATTTGACCCCACCCAATCTGACTAGGCTCCTCCTAAGCCCCTCCTCTGCTGTCTGACCCCACCCATTCTGCCCAGGCTCCTCCTAAGCCCCTCCTCTCTGACTCCACCAATTCTGCCCAGGCTCCTCCTAAACCCCTCCTCTGCTGTCTGACCCCACCCATTCTGCCCAGGCTCCTCCTATTTGACCCCACCCAATCTGACTAGACTCCTCCTAAGCCCCTCCTCTGCTGTCTGACCCCACCCATTCTGCTCAGGCTCCTCCTATACCCCCTCCTCTCTGACTCCACCCATTCTGCCCAGGCTCCTCCCATACCCCTCTGACCCCACCCATTCTGCCCAGGCTCCTCCTGTACCCCTCCTATTTGACCCCACCCAATCTGACTAGGCTCCTCCTAAGCCCCTCCTCTGCTGTCTGACCCCACCCATTCTGCCCAGGCTCCTCCTATTTGACCCCACTCAACCTGCCCAGGTTCCTCCTATACCCCTCCTCTCTGACCCCACCCAATCTGACTAGGCTCCTCCTAAGCCCCTCCTCTGCTGTCTGACCCCACCCATTCTGCTTAGGCTCCTCCTATACCCCCTCCTCTCTGACTCCACCCATTCTGCCCAGGCTCCTCCTAAGCCCCTCCTCTCTGACTCCACCCATTCTGCCCAGGCTCCTCCCATACCCCTCTGACCCCACCCATTCTGCCCAAGCTCCTCCTATACCCTTCCTCTCTGACCGCACCCAATCTGACTAGGCTCCTCCTATACCCCTCCTCTGCTGTCTAACCCCACCCCCTCTGCTCAGGCTCCTCCTATACCCCCTCCTCTCTGATTCCACCCATTCTGCCCAGGCTCCTCCCATACCCCTCTGACCCCACCCACTCTGCCCAGGCTCCTCCTATACCCCTCCTATTTGACCCCACCCAATCTGACTAGGCTCCTCCTAAGCCCCTCCTCTGCTGTCTGACCCCACCCATTCTGCCCAGGCTCCTCCTATTTGACCCCACCCAATCTGACTAGGCTCCTCCTATACCCCTCCTCTCTGACCCCACCCAATCTGACTAGGCTCCTCCTGTACCCCCTCCTCTCTGACTCCACCCATTCTGCCGAGGCTCCTCCTAAGCCCCTCCTCTGCTGTCTGACCCCACCCCCTCTGCTCAGGCTCCTCCCATACCCCTCTGACCCCACCCATTCTGCCCAGGCGCCTTCTGTACCCTTCCTATTTGACCCCACCCAATCTGACTAGGCTCCTCCTAAGCCCCTCCTCTGCTATCTGACCCCACCCATTCTGCCCAGGCTCCTCCTAAGCCCCTCCTCTCTGACCCCACCCATTCTGCCCAGGCTCCTCCTATACCCTTCCTCTCTGACCCCACCCAATCTGACTAGGCTCCTCCTATACCCCTCCTCTGCTGTCTAACCCCACCCCTTCTGCTCAGGCTCCTCCTATACCCCCTCCTCTCTTATTCCACCCATTCTGCCCAGGCTCCTCCCATACCCCTCTGACCCCACCCATACTGCCCAGGCTCCTCCTATACCCCTCCTATTTGACCCCACCCAATCTGACTAGGCTTCTCCTAAGCCCCTCCTATGCTGTCTGACCCCACCTATTCTGCCCAGGCTCCTCCTATTTGACCCCACCCAACCTGCCCAGGTTCCTCCTATACCCCTCCTCTCTGACCCCACCCAATCTGACTAGGCTCCTCCTAAGCCCCTCCTCTGCTGTCTGACCCCACCCATTCTGCCCAGGCTCCTCCTATACCCCCTCCTCTCTGACTCCACCCATTCTGCCGAGGCTCCTCCTAAGCCCCTCCTCTGCTGTCTGACCCCACCCCCTCTGCTCAGGCTCCTCCCATACCCCTCTGACCCCACCCATTCTGCCCAGGCGCCTCCTAAGCCCCTCCTCTGCTGTCTGACCCCACCCCCTCTGCTCAGGCTCCTCCCATACCCCTCTGACCCCACCCATTCTGCCCAGGCTCCTCCTATATCCTTCCTCTCTGACCCCACCCAATCTGACTAGGCTCCTCCTAAGCCCCTCCTCTGCTAGCTGACCCCACCCATTCTGACCAGGCTCCTCCTAACCCCCTCCTCTGCTGTCTGATCCCACCCATTCTGCCCAGGCTCCTCCTATACCCCCTCCTCTCTGACTCCACCCATTCTGCCCAGGCTCCTCCTAAGCCCCTCCTCTCTGACCCCACCCATTCTGCCAAGGCTCCTCCCATACCCCTCTGACCCCACCCATTCTGCCCAGGCTCCTCCTGTACCCCTCCTATTTGACCCCACCCAATCTGACTAGGCTCCTCCTAAGCCCCTCCTCTGCTGTCTGACCCCACCCATTCTGCTCAGGCTCCTCCTATACCCCCTCCTCTCTGACTCCACCCATTCTGCCCAGGCTCCTCCCATACCCCTCTGACCCCACCCATTCTGCCCAGGCTCCTCCTGTACCCCTCCTATTTGACCCCACCCAATCTGACTAGGCTCCTCCTAAGCCCCTCCTCTGCTGTCTGACCCCACCCATTCTGCCCAGGCTCCTCCTAAGCCCCTCCTCTCTGACTCCACCAATTCTGCCCAGGCTCCTCCTAAACCCCTCCTCTGCTGTCTGACCCCACCCATTCTGCCCAGGCTCCTCCTATTTGACCCCACCCAATCTGACTAGGCTCCTCCTATACCCCTCCTCTCTGACCCCTCTGACCCCACCCAATCTGACTAGGCTCCTCCTAAGCCCCTCCTCTGCTGTCTGACCCCACCCATTCCGCCCAGGCTCCTCCTATTTGACCCCACCCAATCTGACTAGGCTCCTCCTAAGCCCCTCCTCTGCTGTCTGACCCCACCCATTCTGCTCAGGCTCCTCCTATACCCCCTCCTCTCTGACTCCACCCATTCTGCCCAGGCTCCTCCCATACCCCTCTGACCCCACCCATTCTGCCCAAGCTCCTCCTATACCCTTCCTCTCTGACCGCACCCAATCTGACTAGGCTCCTCCTATACCCCTCCTCTGCTGTCTAACCCCACCCCCTCTGCTCAGGCTCCTCCTATACCCCCTCCTCTCTGATTCCACCCATTCTGCCCAGGCTCCTCCCATACCCCTCTGACCCCACCCACTCTGCCCAGGTTCCTCCTATACCCCTCCTATTTGACCCCACCCAATCTGACTAGGCTCCTCCTAAGCCCCTCCTCTGCTGTCTGACCCCACCCATTCTGCCCAGGCTCCTCCTATTTGACCCCACCCAATCTGACTAGGCTCCTCCTAAGCCCCTCCTCTGCTGTCTGACCCCACCCATTCTGCCCAGGCTCCTCCTATACCCACTCCTCTCTGACTCCACCCATTCTGCCCAGGCTCCTCCTAAGCCCCTCCTCTCTGACTCCACCCATTCTGCCCAGGCTCCTCCTATACCCTTCCTCTCTGACCCCACCCATTCTGCCAAGGCTCCTCCCATACCCCTCTGACCCCACCCATTCTGCCCAGGCTCCTCCTATACCCTTTCTCTCTGACCCCACCCAATCTGACTAGGCTCCTCCTAAGCCCCTCCTCTGCTGTCTGACCCCACCCATTCTGCCCAGGCTCCTCCTATTTGACCCCACCCAATCTGACTAGGCTCCTCCTAAGCCCCTCCTCTGCTGTCTGACCCCACCCATTCTGCCCAGGCTCCTCCTATACCCCCTCCTCTCTGATTCCACCCATTCTGCCCAGGCTCCTCCTATACCCCTCTGACCCCACCCATTCTGCCCAGGCTCCTCCTATACCCTTCCTCTCTGACCCCACCCAATCTGCCTAGGCTCCTCCTAAGCCCCTCCTCTGCTGTCTGACCCCACCCATTCTGCCCAGGCTCCTCCTATTTGACCCCACCCAATCTGACTAGGCTCCTCCTAAGCCCCTCCTCTGCTGTCTGACCCCACCCATTCTGCTCAGGCTCCTCCTATACCCCCTCCTCTCTGACTCCACCCATTCTGCCCAGGCTCCTCCTAAGCCCCTCCTCTCTGACTCCACCCATTCTGCCCAGGCTCCTCCCATGCCCCTCTGACCCCACCCATTCTGCCCAAGCTCCTCCTATACCCTTCCTCTCTGACCTCACCCAATCTGACTAGGCTCCTCCTATACCCCTCCTCTGCTGTCTAACCCCACCCCCTCTGCTCAGGCTCCTCCTATACCCCCTCCTCTCTGATGCCACCTATTCTGCCTAGGCTCCTCCCATACCCCTCTGACCCCACCCACTCTGCCCAGGCTCCTCCTATACCCCTCCTATTTGACCCCACCCAATCTGACTAGGCTCCTCCTAAGCCCCTCCTCTGCAGTCTGACCCCACCCATTCTGCCCAGGCTCCTCCTATTTGACCCCACCCAATCTGACTAGGCTCCTCCTATACCCCCTCCTCTCTGACTCCACCCATTCTGCCCAGGCTCCTCCTAAGCCCCTCCTCTCTGACTCCACCCATTCTGCCCAGGCTCCTCCTATACCCCCTCCTCTCTGACTCCACCCATTCTGCCCAGGCTCCTCCTAAGCCCCTCCTCTCTGACTCCACCCATTCTGCCCAGGCTCCTCCTATACCCTTCCTCTCTGACCCCACCCAATCTGCCAAGGCTCCTCCCATACCCCTCTGACCCCACCCATTCTGCCCAGGCTCCTCCTATACCCTTCCTCTCTGACCCCACCCAATCTGACTAGGCTCCTCCTAAGCCCCTCCTCTGCTGTCTGACCCCACCCATTCTGCCCAGGCTCCTCCTATTTGACCCCACCCAATCTGACTAGGCTTCTCCTAAGCCCCTCCTCTGCTGTCTGACCCCACCCATTCTGCCCAGGCTCCTCCTATACCCCCTCCTCTCTGATTCCACCCATTCTGCCCAGGCTCCTCCTATACCCCTCTGACCCCACCCATTCTGCCCAGGCTCCTCCTATACCCTTCCTCTCTGACCCCACCCAATCTGCCTAGGCTCCTCCTAAGCCCCTCCTCTGCTGTCTGACCCCACCCATTCTGCCCAGGCTCCTCCTATTTGACCCCACCCAATCTGACTAGGCTCCTCCTAAGCCCCTCCTCTGCTGTCTGACCCCACCCATTCTGCCCAGGCTCCTCCTATTTGACCCCACCCAACCTGCCCAGGTTCCTCCTATACCCCTCCTCTCTGACCCCACCCAATCTGACTAGGCTCCTCCTAAGCCCCTCCTCTGCTGTCTGACCCCACCCATTCTGCCCAGGCTCCTCCTATACCCCCTCCTCTCTGACTCCACCCATTCTGCCCAGGCTCCTCCTAAGCCCCTCCTCTCTGACTCCACCCATTCTGCCCAGGCTCCTCCTATACCCTTCCTCTCTGACCCCACCCATTCTGCCAAGGCTCCTCCTATTTGACCCCACCCAATCTGACTTGGCTCCTCCTAAGCCCCTCCTCTGCTGTCTGACCCCACCCCCTCTGCTCAGGCTCCTCCTATACCCCCTCCTCTCTGATTCCACCCATTCTGCCCAGGCTCCTCCCATACCCCTCTGACCCCACCCATTCTGCCCAGGCTCCTCCTGTACCCCTCCTATTTGACCCCACCCAATCTGACTAGGCTCCTCCTAAGCCCCTCCTCTGCTGTCTGACCCCACCCATTCTGCCCAGGCTCCTCCTATTTGACCCCACCCAATCTGACTAGGCTCCTCCTATACCCCTCCTCTCTGACCCCACCCAATCTGACTAGGCTCCTCCTAAGCCCCTCCTCTGCTGTCTGACCCCACCCATTCTGCCCAGGCTCCTCCTATTTGACCCCACCCAATCTGACTAGGCTCCTCCTAAGCCCCTCCTCTGCTGTCTGACCCCACCCATTCTGCCCAGGCTCCTCCTATACCCCCTCCTCTCTGACTCCACCCATTCTGCCCAGGCTCCTCCTATTTGACCCCACCCAATCTGACTAGGCTCCTCCTATACCCCTCCTCTCTGACCCCTCTGACCCCACCCAATCTGACTAGGCTCCTCCTAAGCCCCTCCTCTGCTGTGTGACCCCACCCATTCTGCCCAGGCTCCTCCTATTTGACCCCACCCAATATGACTAGGCTCCTCCTAAGCCCCTCCTCTGCTGTCTGACCCCACCCATTCTGCTCAGGCTCCTCCTATACCCCCTCCTCTGTGACTCCACCCATTCTGCCCAGGCTCCTCCTAAGCCCCTCCTCTCTGACTCCACCCATTCTGCCCAGGCTCCTCCTATACCCTTCCTCTCTGACCCCACCCATTCTGCCAAGGCTCCTCCTATTTGACCCCACCCAATTTGACTAGGCTCCTCCTAAGCCCCTCCTCTGCTGTCTGACCCCACCCATTCTGCTCAGGCTCCTCCTATACCCCCTCCTCTCTGACTCCACCCATTCTGCCCAGGCTCCTCCTAAGCCCCTCCTCTCTGACTCCACCCATTCTGCCCAGGCTCCTCCTATACCCTTCCTCTCTGACCCCACCCATTCTGCCAAGGCTCCTCCTATTTGACCCCACCCAATTTGACTTGGCTCCTCCTAAACCCCTCCTCTGCTGTCTGACCCCACCCAATCTGACTAGGCTCCTCCTAAGCCCCTCCTCTGCTGTCTGACCCCACCCCCTCTGCTCAGGCTCCTCCTATACCCCCTACTCTCTGATTCCACCCATTCTGCCCAGGCTCCTCCCATACCCCTCAGACCCCACCCATTCTGCCCAGGCTCCTCCTCTACCCCTCCTATTTGACCCCACCCAATCTGACTAGGCTCCTCCTAAGCCCCTCCTCTGCTGTCTGACCCCACCCATTCTGCTCAGGCTCCTCCTATTTGACCCCACCCAATCTGACTAGGCTCCTCCTAAACCCCTCCTCTGCTGTCTGACCCCACCCATTCTGCCCAGGCTCCTCCTATTTGACCCCACCCAATCTGACTAGACTCCTCCTATACCCCTCCTCTCTGACCCCACCCAATCTGACTAAGCTCCTCCTAAGCCCCTCCTCTGCTGTCTGACCCCACCCATTCTGCCCAGGCTCCTCCTATACCCCCTCCTCTCTGACTCCACCCATTCTGCCCAGGCTCCTCCTAAGCCCCTCCTCTCTGACCCCACCCATTCTGCCAAGGCTCCTCCCATACCCCTCTGACCCCACCCATTCTGCCCAGGCTCATCCTATTTGACCCCACCCAATCTGACTAGGCTCCTCCTATACCCCTCCTATTTGACCCCACCCAATCTGACTAGGCTCCTCCTAAGCCCCTCCTATGCTGTCTGACCCCACCTATTCTGCCCAGGCTCCTCCTATACCCCTCCTCTCTGACCCCACCCAATCTCACTAGGCTCCTCCTAAGCCCCTCCTCTGCTGTCTGACCCCACCCATTCTGCCCAGGCGCCTCCTAAGCCCCTCCTCTGCTGTCTGACCCCACCCCCTCTGCTCAGGCTCCTCCCATACCCCTCTGACCCCACCCATTCTGCCCAGGCGCCTCCTAAGCCCCTCCTCTGCTGTCTGACCCCACCCCCTCTGCTCAGGCTCCTCCCATACCCCTCTGACCCCACCCATTCTGCCCAGGCTCCTCCTATATCCTTCCTCTCTGACCCCACCCAATCTGACTAGGCTCCTCCTAAGCCCCTCCTCTGCTAGCTGACCCCACCCATTCTGACCAGGCTCCTCCTAAACCCCTCCTCTGCTGTCTGATCCCACCCATTCTGCCCAGGCTCCTCCTATACCCCCTCCTCTCTGACACCACCCATTCTGCCCAGGCTCCTCCTGTACCCCTCCTATTTGACCCCACCCAATCTGACTAGAGTCCTCCTAAGCTGTCTGACCCCACCCATTCTGCCCAGGCTCCTCTTATTTGACCCCACCCAATCTGACTAGGCTCCTCCTAAGCCCCTCCTCTGCCTGACCCCACCCATTCTGCCCAGGCTCCTCCTATACCCCCTCCTCTCTGACTCCACCCATTCTGCCCAGGCTCCTCCTATACCCTTCCTCTCTGACCCCACCCATTCTACCCAGGCTCCTCCTATACCCCTCCTATTTGACCCCACCCAATCTGACTAGGCTCCTCCTAAGCCCCTCCTCTGCAGTCTGACCCCACCCATTCTGCCCAGGCTCCTCCTATTTGACCCCACCCAATCTGACTAGGCTCCTCCTATACCCCCTCCTCTCTGACTCCACCCATTCTGCCCAGGCTCCTCCTAAGCCCCTCCTCTCTGACTCCACCCATTCTGCCCAGGCTCCTCCTATACCCCCTCCTCTCTGACTCCACCCATTCTGCCCAGGCTCCTCCTAAGCCCCTCCTCTCTGACTCCACCCATTCTGCCCAGGCTCCTCCTATACCCTTCCTCTCTGACCCCACCCATTCTGCCAAGGCTCCTCCCATACCCCTCTGACCCCACCCATTCTGCCCAGGCTCCTCCTATACCCTTCCTCTCTGACCCCACCCAATCTGACTAGGCTCCTCCTAAGCCCCTCCTCTGCTGTCTGACCCCACCCATTCTGCCCAGGCTCCTCCTATTTGACCCCACCCAATCTGACTAGGCTCCTCCTAAGCCCCTCCTCTGCTGTCTGACCCCACCCATTCTGCCCAGGCTCCTCCTATACCCCCTCCTCTCTGATTCCACCCATTCTGCCCAGGCTCCTCCTATACCCCTCTGACCCCACCCATTCTGCCCAGGCTCCTCCTATACCCTTCCTCTCTGACCCCACCCAATCTGCCTAGGCTCCTCCTAAGCCCCTCCTCTGCTGTCTGACCCCACCCATTCTGCCCAGGCTCCTCCTATTTGACCCCACCCAATCTGACTAGGCTCCTCTTAAAGCCCCTCCTCTGCTGTCTGACCCCACCCATTCTGCCCAGGCTCCTCCTATTTGACCCCACCCAACCTGCCCAGGTTCCTCCTATACCCCTCCTCTCTGACCCCACCCAATCTGACTAGGCTCCTCCTAAGCCCCTCCTCTGCTGTCTGACCCCACCCATTCTGCCCAGGCTCCTCCTATACCCCCTCCTCTCTGACTCCACCCATTCTGCCCAGGCTCCTCCTAAGCCCCTCCTCTCTGACTCCACCCATTCTGCCCAGGCTCCTCCTATACCCTTCCTCTCTGACCCCACCCATTCTGCCAAGGCTCCTCCTATTTGACCCCACCCAATCTGACTTGGCTCCTCCTAAGCCCCTCCTCTGCTGTCTGACCCCACCCCCTCTGCTCAGGCTCCTCCTATACCCCCTCCTCTCTGATTCCACCCATTCTGCCCAGGCTCCTCCCATACCCCTCTGACCCCACCCATTCTGCCCAGGCTCCTCCTGTACCCCTCCTATTTGACCCCACCCAATCTGACTAGGCTCCTCCTAAGCCCCTCCTCTGCTGTCTGACCCCACCCAATCTGACTAGGCTCCTCCTATACCCCTCCTCTCTGACCCCACCCAATCTGACTAGGCTCCTCCTAAGCCCCTCCTCTGCTGTCTGACCCCACCAATTCTGCCCAGGCTCCTCCTATTTGACCCCACCCAATCTGACTAGGCTCCTCCTAAGCCCCTCCTCTGCTGTCTGACCCCACCCATTCTGCCCAGGCTCCTCCTATACCCCCTCCTCTCTGACTCCACCCATTCTGCCCAGGCTCCTCCTATTTGACCCCACCCAATCTGACTAGGCTCCTCCTATACCCCTCCTCTCTGACCCCTCTGACCCCACCCAATCTGACTAGGCTCCTCCTAAGCCCCTCCTCTGCTGTGTGACCCCACCCATTCTGCCCAGGTTCCTCCTATTTGACCCCACCCAATATGACTAGGCTCCTCCTAAGCCCCTCCTCTGCTGTCTGACCCCACCCATTCTGCTCAGGCTCCTCCTATACCCCCTCCTCTGTGACTCCACCCATTCTGCCCAGGCTCCTCCTAAGCCCCTCCTCTCTGACTCCACCCATTCTGCCCAGGCTCCTCCTATACCCTTCCTCTCTGACCCCACCCATTCTGCCAAGGCTCCTCCTATTTGACCCCACCCAATTTGACTAGGCTCCTCCTAAGCCCCTCCTCTGCTGTCTGACCCCACCCATTCTGCTCAGGCTCCTCCTATACCCCCTCCTCTCTGACTCCACCCATTCTGCCCAGGCTCCTCCTAAGCCCCTCCTCTCTGACTCCACCCATTCTGCCCAGGCTCCTCCTATACCCTTCCTCTCTGACCCCACCCATTCTGCCAAGGCTCCTCCTATTTGACCCCACCCAATTTGACTTGGCTCCTCCTAAACCCCTCCTCTGCTGTCTGACCCCACCCAATCTGACTAGGCTCCTCCTAAGCCCCTCCTCTGCTGTCTGACCCCACCCCCTCTGCTCAGGCTCCTCCTATACCCCCTACTCTCTGATTCCACCCATTCTGCCCAGGCTCCTCCCATACCCCTCAGACCCCACCCATTCTGCCCAGGCTCCTCCTCTACCCCTCCTATTTGAGCCCACCCAATCTGACTAGGCTCCTCCTAAGCCCCTCCTCTGCTGTCTGACCCCACCCATTCTGCTCAGGCTCCTCCTATACCCCCTCCTCTCTGACTCCACCCATTCTGCCCAGGCTCCTCCTAAGCCCCTCCTCTCTGACTCCACCCATTCTGCCCAGGCTCCTCCTATACCCTTCCTCTCTGACCCCACCCATTCTGCCAAGGCTCCTCCTATTTGACCCCACCCAATTTGACTTGGCTCCTCCTAAACCCCTCCTCTGCTGTCTGACCCCACCCAATCTGACTAGGCTCCTCCTAAGCCCCTCCTCTGCTGTCTGACCCCACCCCCTCTGCTCAGGCTCCTCCTATACCCCCTACTCTCTGATTCCACCCATTCTGCCCAGGCTCCTCCCATACCCCTCAGACCCCACCCATTCTGCCCAGGCTCCTCCTCTACCCCTCCTATTTGAGCCCACCCAATCTGACTAGGCTCCTCCTAAGCCCCTCCTCTGCTGTCTGACCCCACCCATTCTGCTCAGGCTCCTCCTATTTGACCCCACCCAATCTGACTAGGCTCCTCCTAAACCCCTCCTCTGCTGTCTGACCCCACCCATTCTGCCCAGGCTCCTCCTATTTGACCCCACCCAATCTGACTAGGCTCCTCCTATACCCCTCCTCTCTGACCCCACCCAATCTGACTAAGCTCCTCCTAAGCCCCTCCTCTGCTGTCTGACCCCACCCATTCTGCCCAGGCTCCTCCTATACCCCCTCCTCTCTGACTCCACCCATTCTGCCCAGGCTCCTCCTAAGCCCCTCCTCTCTGACCCCACCCATTCTGCCAAGGCTCCTCCCATACCCCTCTGACCCCACCCATTCTGCCCAGGCTCATCCTATTTGACCCCACCCAATCTGACTAGGCTCCTCCTATACCCCTCCTATTTGACCCCACCCAATCTGACTAGGCTCCTCCTAAGCCCCTCCTATGCTGTCTGACCCCACCTATTCTGCCCAGTCTCCTCCTATACCCCTCCTCTCTGACCCCACCCAATCTCACTAGGCTCCTCCTAAGCCCCTCCTCTGCTGTCTGACCCCACCCATTCTGCCCAGGCGCCTCCTAAGCCCCTCCTCTGCTGTCTGACCCCACCCCCTCTGCTCAGGCTCCTCCCATACCCCTCTGACCCCACCCATTCTGCCCAGGCGCCTCCTAAGCCCCTCCTCTGCTGTCTTACCCCACCCCCTCTGCTCAGGCTCCTCCCATACCCCTCTGACCCCACCCATTCTGCCCAGGCTCCTCCTATATCCTTCCTCTCTGACCCCACCCAATCTGACTAGGCTCCTCCTAAGCCCCTCCTCTGCTAGCTGACCCCACCCATTCTGACCAGGCTCCTCCTAAACCCCTCCTCTGCTGTCTGATCCCACCCATTCTGCCCAGGCTCCTCCTATACCCCCTCCTCTCTGACACCACCCATTCTGCCCAGGCTCCTCCTGTACCCCTCCTATTTGACCCCACCCAATCTGACTAGAGTCCTCCTAAGCTGTCTGACCCCACCCATTCTGCCCAGGCTCCTCTTATTTGACCCCACCCAATCTGACTAGGCTCCTCCTAAGCCCCTCCTCTGCCTGACCCCACCCATTCTGCCCAGGCTCCTCCTATACCCCCTCCTCTCTGACTCCACCCATTCTGCCCAGGCTCCTCCTATACCCTTCCTCTCTGACCCCACCCATTCTACCCAGGCTCCTCCTATACCCCTCCTATTTGACCCCACCCAATCTGACTAGGCTCCTCCTAAGCCCCTCCTCTGCAGTCTGACCCCACCCATTCTGCCCAGGCTCCTCCTATTTGACCCCACCCAATCTGACTAGGCTCCTCCTATACCCCCTCCTCTCTGACTCCACCCATTCTGCCCAGGCTCCTCCTAAGCCCCTCCTCTCTGACTCCACCCATTCTGCCCAGGCTCCTCCTATACCCCCTCCTCTCTGACTCCACCCATTCTGCCCAGGCTCCTCCTAAGCCCCTCCTCTCTGACTCCACCCATTCTGCCCAGGCTCCTCCTATACCCTTCCTCTCTGACCCCACCCATTCTGCCAAGGCTCCTCCCATACCCCTCTGACCCCACCCATTCTGCCCAGGCTCCTCCTATACCCTTCCTCTCTGACCCCACCCAATCTGACTAGGCTCCTCCTAAGCCCCTCCTCTGCTGTCTGACCCCACCCATTCTGCCCAGGCTCCTCCTATTTGACCCCACCCAATCTGACTAGGCTCCTCCTAAGCCCCTCCTCTGCTGTCTGACCCCACCCATTCTGCCCAGGCTCCTCCTATACCCCCTCCTCTCTGATTCCACCCATTCTGCCCAGGCTCCTCCTATACCCCTCTGACCCCACCCATTCTGCCCAGGCTCCTCCTATACCCTTCCTCTCTGACCCCACCCAATCTGCCTAGGCTCCTCCTAAGCCCCTCCTCTGCTGTCTGACCCCACCCATTCTGCCCAGGCTCCTCCTATTTGACCCCACCCAATCTGACTAGGCTCCTCCTAAGCCCCTCCTCTGCTGTCTGACCCCACCCATTCTGCCCAGGCTCCTCCTATTTGACCCCACCCAACCTGCCCAGGTTCCTCCTATACCCCTCCTCTCTGACCCCACCCAATCTGACTAGGCTCCTCCTAAGCCCCTCCTCTGCTGTCTGACCCCACCCATTCTGCCCAGGCTCCTCCTATACCCCCTCCTCTCTGACTCCACCCATTCTGCCCAGGCTCCTCCTAAGCCCCTCCTCTCTGACTCCACCCATTCTGCCCAGGCTCCTCCTATACCCTTCCTCTCTGACCCCACCCATTCTGCCAAGGCTCCTCCTATTTGACCCCACCCAATCTGACTTGGCTCCTCCTAAGCCCCTCCTCTGCTGTCTGACCCCACCCCCTCTGCTCAGGCTCCTCCTATACCCCCTCCTCTCTGATTCCACCCATTCTGCCCAGGCTCCTCCCATACCCCTCTGACCCCACCCATTCTGCCCAGGCTCCTCCTGTACCCCTCCTATTTGACCCCACCCAATCTGACTAGGCTCCTCCTAAGCCCCTCCTCTGCTGTCTGACCCCACCCATTCTGCCCAGGCTCCTCCTATTTGACCCCACCCAATCTGACTAGGCTCCTCCTATACCCCTCCTCTCTGACCCCACCCAATCTGACTAAGCTCCTCCTAAGCCCCTCCTCTGCTGTCTGACCCCACCCATTCTGCCCAGGCTCCTCCTATACCCCCTCCTCTCTGACTCCACCCATTCTGCCCAGGCTCCTCCTAAGCCCCTCCTCTCTGACCCCACCCATTCTGCCAAGGCTCCTCCCATACCCCTCTGACCCCACCCATTCTGCCCAGGCTCATCCTATTTGACCCCACCCAATCTGACTAGGCTCCTCCTATACCCCTCCTATTTGACCCCACCCAATCTGACTAGGCTCCTCCTAAGCCCCTCCTATGCTGTCTGACCCCACCTATTCTGCCCAGGCTCCTCCTATACCCCTCCTCTCTGACCCCACCCAATCTCACTAGGCTCCTCCTAAGCCCCTCCTCTGCTGTCTGACCCCACCCATTCTGCCCAGGCGCCTCCTAAGCCCCTCCTCTGCTGTCTGACCCCACCCCCTCTGCTCAGGCTCCTCCCATACCCCTCTGACCCCACCCATTCTGCCCAGGCGCCTCCTAAGCCCCTCCTCTGCTGTCTGACCCCACCCCCTCTGCTCAGGCTCCTCCCATACCCCTCTGACCCCACCCATTCTGCCCAGGCTCCTCCTATATCCTTCCTCTCTGACCCCACCCAATCTGACTAGGCTCCTCCTAAGCCCCTCCTCTGCTAGCTGACCCCACCCATTCTGACCAGGCTCCTCCTAAACCCCTCCTCTGCTGTCTGATCCCACCCATTCTGCCCAGGCTCCTCCTATACCCCCTCCTCTCTGACACCACCCATTCTGCCCAGGCTCCTCCTGTACCCCTCCTATTTGACCCCACCCAATCTGACTAGAGTCCTCCTAAGCTGTCTGACCCCACCCATTCTGCCCAGGCTCCTCTTATTTGACCCCACCCAATCTGACTAGGCTCCTCCTAAGCCCCTCCTCTGCCTGACCCCACCCATTCTGCCCAGGCTCCTCCTATACCCCCTCCTCTCTGACTCCACCCATTCTGCCCAGGCTCCTCCTATACCCTTCCTCTCTGACCCCACCCATTCTACCCAGGCTCCTCCTATACCCCTCCTATTTGACCCCACCCAATCTGACTAGGCTCCTCCTAAGCCCCTCCTCTGCAGTCTGACCCCACCCATTCTGCCCAGGCTCCTCCTATTTGACCCCACCCAATCTGACTAGGCTCCTCCTATACCCCCTCCTCTCTGACTCCACCCATTCTGCCCAGGCTCCTCCTAAGCCCCTCCTCTCTGACTCCACCCATTCTGCCCAGGCTCCTCCTATACCCCCTCCTCTCTGACTCCACCCATTCTGCCCAGGCTCCTCCTAAGCCCCTCCTCTCTGACTCCACCCATTCTGCCCAGGCTCCTCCTATACCCTTCCTCTCTGACCCCACCCATTCTGCCAAGGCTCCTCCCATACCCCTCTGACCCCACCCATTCTGCCCAGGCTCCTCCTATACCCTTCCTCTCTGACCCCACCCAATCTGACTAGGCTCCTCCTAAGCCCCTCCTCTGCTGTCTGACCCCACCCATTCTGCCCAGGCTCCTCCTATTTGACCCCACCCAATCTGACTAGGCTCCTCCTAAGCCCCTCCTCTGCTGTCTGACCCCACCCATTCTGCCCAGGCTCCTCCTATACCCCCTCCTCTCTGATTCCACCCATTCTGCCCAGGCTCCTCCTATACCCCTCTGACCCCACCCATTCTGCCCAGGCTCCTCCTATACCCTTCCTCTCTGACCCCACCCAATCTGCCTAGGCTCCTCCTAAGCCCCTCCTCTGCTGTCTGACCCCACCCATTCTGCCCAGGCTCCTCCTATTTGACCCCACCCAATCTGACTAGGCTCCTCCTAAGCCCCTCCTCTGCTGTCTGACCCCACCCATTCTGCCCAGGCTCCTCCTATTTGACCCCACCCAACCTGCCCAGGTTCCTCCTATACCCCTCCTCTCTGACCCCACCCAATCTGACTAGGCTCCTCCTAAGCCCCTCCTCTGCTGTCTGACCCCACCCATTCTGCCCAGGCTCCTCCTATACCCCCTCCTCTCTGACTCCACCCATTCTGCCCAGGCTCCTCCTAAGCCCCTCCTCTCTGACTCCACCCATTCTGCCCAGGCTCCTCCTATACCCTTCCTCTCTGACCCCACCCATTCTGCCAAGGCTCCTCCTATTTGACCCCACCCAATCTGACTTGGCTCCTCCTAAGCCCCTCCTCTGCTGTCTGACCCCACCCCCTCTGCTCAGGCTCCTCCTATACCCCCTCCTCTCTGATTCCACCCATTCTGCCCAGGCTCCTCCCATACCCCTCTGACCCCACCCATTCTGCCCAGGCTCCTCCTGTACCCCTCCTATTTGACCCCACCCAATCTGACTAGGCTCCTCCTAAGCCCCTCCTCTGCTGTCTGACCCCACCCATTCTGCCCAGGCTCCTCCTATTTGACCCCACCCAATCTGACTAGGCTCCTCCTATACCCCTCCTCTCTGACCCCACCCAATCTGACTAGGCTCCTCCTAAGCCCCTCCTCTGCTGTCTGACCCCACCCATTCTGCCCAGGCTCCTCCTATTTGACCCCACCCAATCTGACTAGGCTCCTCCTAAGCCCCTCCTCTGCTGTCTGACCCCACCCATTCTGCCCAGGCTCCTCCTATACCCCCTCCTCTCTGACTCCACCCATTCTGCCCAGGCTCCTCCTATTTGACCCCACCCAATCTGACTAGGCTCCTCCTATACCCCTCCTCTCTGACCCCTCTGACCCCACCCAATCTGACTAGGCTCCTCCTAAGCCCCTCCTCTGCTGTGTGACCCCACCCATTCTGCCCAGGCTCCTCCTATTTGACCCCACCCAATATGACTAGGCTCCTCCTAAGCCCCTCCTCTGCTGTCTGACCCCACCCATTCTGCTCAGGCTCCTCCTATACCCCCTCCTCTGTGACTCCACCCATTCTGCCCAGGCTCCTCCTAAGCCCCTCCTCTCTGACTCCACCCATTCTGCCCAGGCTCCTCCTATACCCTTCCTCTCTGACCCCACCCATTCTGCCAAGGCTCCTCCTATTTGACCCCACCCAATTTGACTAGGCTCCTCCTAAGCCCCTCCTCTGCTGTCTGACCCCACCCATTCTGCTCAGGCTCCTCCTATACCCCCTCCTCTCTGACTCCACCCATTCTGCCCAGGCTCCTCCTAAGCCCCTCCTCTCTGACTCCACCCATTCTGCCCAGGCTCCTCCTATACCCTTCCTCTCTGACCCCACCCATTCTGCCAAGGCTCCTCCTATTTGACCCCACCCAATTTGACTTGGCTCCTCCTAAACCCCTCCTCTGCTGTCTGACCCCACCCAATCTGACTAGGCTCCTCCTAAGCCCCTCCTCTGCTGTCTGACCCCACCCCCTCTGCTCAGGCTCCTCCTATACCCCCTACTCTCTGATTCCACCCATTCTGCCCAGGCTCCTCCCATACCCCTCAGACCCCACCCATTCTGCCCAGGCTCCTCCTCTACCCCTCCTATTTGACCCCACCCAATCTGACTAGGCTCCTCCTAAGCCCCTCCTCTGCTGTCTGACCCCACCCATTCTGCCCAGGCTCCTCCTATTTGACCCCACCCAATCTGACTAGGCTCCTCCTATACCCCTCCTCTCTGACCCCACCCAATCTGACTAAGCTCCTCCTAAGCCCCTCCTCTGCTGTCTGACCCCACCCATTCTGCCCAGGCTCCTCCTATACCCCCTCCTCTCTGACTCCACCCATTCTGCCCAGGCTCCTCCTAAGCCCCTCCTCTCTGACCCCACCCATTCTGCCAAGGCTCCTCCCATACCCCTCTGACCCCACCCATTCTGCCCAGGCTCATCCTATTTGACCCCACCCAATCTGACTAGGCTCCTCCTATACCCCTCCTATTTGACCCCACCCAATCTGACTAGGCTCCTCCTAAGCCCCTCCTATGCTGTCTGACCCCACCTATTCTGCCCAGGCTCCTCCTATACCCCTCCTCTCTGACCCCACCCAATCTCACTAGGCTCCTCCTAAGCCCCTCCTCTGCTGTCTGACCCCACCCATTCTGCCCAGGCGCCTCCTAAGCCCCTCCTCTGCTGTCTGACCCCACCCCCTCTGCTCAGGCTCCTCCCATACCCCTCTGACCCCACCCATTCTGCCCAGGCGCCTCCTAAGCCCCTCCTCTGCTGTCCCCACCCCCTCTGCTCAGGCTCCTCCCATACCCCTCTGACCCCACCCATTCTGCCCAGGCTCCTCCTATATCCTTCCTCTCTGACCCCACCCAATCTGACTAGGCTCCTCCTAAACCCCTCCTCTGCTAGCTGACCCCACCCATTCTGACCAGGCTCCTCCTAAACCCCTCCTCTGCTGTCTGATCCCACCCATTCTGCCCAGGCTCCTCCTATACCCCCTCCTCTCTGACACCACCCATTCTGCCCAGGCTCCTCCTGTACCCCTCCTATTTGACCCCACCCAATCTGACTAGGCTCCTCCTAAGCCCCTCCTCTGCCTGACCCCACCCATTCTGCCCAGGCTCCTCCTATACCCCTCCTCTCTGACCCCACCCAATCTGACTAAGCTCCTCCTAAGCCCCTCCTCTGCTGTCTGACCCCACCCATTCTGCCCAGGCTCCTCCTATACCCCCTCCTCTCTGACTCCACCCATTCTGCCCAGGCTCCTCCTAAGCCCCTCCTCTCTGACCCCACCCATTCTGCCAAGGCTCCTCCCATACCCCTCTGACCCCACCCATTCTGCCCAGGCTCATCCTATTTGACCCCACCCAATCTGACTAGGCTCCTCCTATACCCCTCCTATTTGACCCCACCCAATCTGACTAGGCTCCTCCTAAGCCCCTCCTATGCTGTCTGACCCCACCTATTCTGCCCAGGCTCCTCCTATACCCCTCCTCTCTGACCCCACCCAATCTCACTAGGCTCCTCCTAAGCCCCTCCTCTGCTGTCTGACCCCACCCATTCTGCCCAGGCGCCTCCTAAGCCCCTCCTCTGCTGTCTAACCCCACCCCCTCTGCTCAGGCTCCTCCCATACCCCTCTGACCCCACCCATTCTGCCCAGGCGCCTCCTAAGCCCCTCCTCTGCTGTCTTACCCCACCCCCTCTGCTCAGGCTCCTCCCATACCCCTCTGACCCCACCCATTCTGCCCAGGCTCCTCCTATATCCTTCCTCTCTGACCCCACCCAATCTGACTAGGCTCCTCCTAAGCCCCTCCTCTGCTAGCTGACCCCACCCATTCTGACCAGGCTCCTCCTAAACCCCTCCTCTGCTGTCTGATCCCACCCATTCTGCCCAGGCTCCTCCTATACCCCCTCCTCTCTGACACCACCCATTCTGCCCAGGCTCCTCCTGTACCCCTCCTATTTGACCCCACCCAATCTGACTAGAGTCCTCCTAAGCTGTCTGACCCCACCCATTCTGCCCAGGCTCCTCTTATTTGACCCCACCCAATCTGACTAGGCTCCTCCTAAGCCCCTCCTCTGCCTGACCCCACCCATTCTGCCCAGGCTCCTCCTATACCCCCTCCTCTCTGACTCCACCCATTCTGCCCAGGCTCCTCCTATACCCTTCCTCTCTGACCCCACCCATTCTACCCAGGCTCCTCCTATACCCCTCCTATTTGACCCCACCCAATCTGACTAGGCTCCTCCTAAGCCCCTCCTCTGCAGTCTGACCCCACCCATTCTGCCCAGGCTCCTCCTATTTGACCCCACCCAATCTGACTAGGCTCCTCCTATACCCCCTCCTCTCTGACTCCACCCATTCTGCCCAGGCTCCTCCTAAGCCCCTCCTCTCTGACTCCACCCATTCTGCCCAGGCTCCTCCTATACCCCCTCCTCTCTGACTCCACCCATTCTGCCCAGGCTCCTCCTAAGCCCCTCCTCTCTGACTCCACCCATTCTGCCCAGGCTCCTCCTATACCCTTCCTCTCTGACCCCACCCATTCTGCCAAGGCTCCTCCCATACCCCTCTGACCCCACCCATTCTGCCCAGGCTCCTCCTATACCCTTCCTCTCTGACCCCACCCAATCTGACTAGGCTCCTCCTAAGCCCCTCCTCTGCTGTCTGACCCCACCCATTCTGCCCAGGCTCCTCCTATTTGACCCCACCCAATCTGACTAGGCTCCTCCTAAGCCCCTCCTCTGCTGTCTGACCCCACCCATTCTGCCCAGGCTCCTCCTATACCCCCTCCTCTCTGATTCCACCCATTCTGCCCAGGCTCCTCCTATACCCCTCTGACCCCACCCATTCTGCCCAGGCTCCTCCTATACCCTTCCTCTCTGACCCCACCCAATCTGCCTAGGCTCCTCCTAAGCCCCTCCTCTGCTGTCTGACCCCACCCATTCTGCCCAGGCTCCTCCTATTTGACCCCACCCAATCTGACTAGGCTCCTCCTAAGCCCCTCCTCTGCTGTCTGACCCCACCCATTCTGCCCAGGCTCCTCCTATTTGACCCCACCCAACCTGCCCAGGTTCCTCCTATACCCCTCCTCTCTGACCCCACCCAATCTGACTAGGCTCCTCCTAAGCCCCTCCTCTGCTGTCTGACCCCACCCATTCTGCCCAGGCTCCTCCTATACCCCCTCCTCTCTGACTCCACCCATTCTGCCCAGGCTCCTCCTAAGCCCCTCCTCTCTGACTCCACCCATTCTGCCCAGGCTCCTCCTATACCCTTCCTCTCTGACCCCACCCATTCTGCCAAGGCTCCTCCTATTTGACCCCACCCAATCTGACTTGGCTCCTCCTAAGCCCCTCCTCTGCTGTCTGACCCCACCCCCTCTGCTCAGGCTCCTCCTATACCCCCTCCTCTCTGATTCCACCCATTCTGCCCAGGCTCCTCCCATACCCCTCTGACCCCACCCATTCTGCCCAGGCTCCTCCTGTACCCCTCCTATTTGACCCCACCCAATCTGACTAGGCTCCTCCTAAGCCCCTCCTCTGCTGTCTGACCCCACCCATTCTGCCCAGGCTCCTCCTATTTGACCCCACCCAATCTGACTAGGCTCCTCCTATACCCCTCCTCTCTGACCCCACCCAATCTGACTAAGCTCCTCCTAAGCCCCTCCTCTGCTGTCTGACCCCACCCATTCTGCCCAGGCTCCTCCTATACCCCCTCCTCTCTGACTCCACCCATTCTGCCCAGGCTCCTCCTAAGCCCCTCCTCTCTGACCCCACCCATTCTGCCAAGGCTCCTCCCATACCCCTCTGACCCCACCCATTCTGCCCAGGCTCATCCTATTTGACCCCACCCAATCTGACTAGGCTCCTCCTATACCCCTCCTATTTGACCCCACCCAATCTGACTAGGCTCCTCCTAAGCCCCTCCTATGCTGTCTGACCCCACCTATTCTGCCCAGGCTCCTCCTATACCCCTCCTCTCTGACCCCACCCAATCTCACTAGGCTCCTCCTAAGCCCCTCCTCTGCTGTCTGACCCCACCCATTCTGCCCAGGCGCCTCCTAAGCCCCTCCTCTGCTGTCTGACCCCACCCCCTCTGCTCAGGCTCCTCCCATACCCCTCTGACCCCACCCATTCTGCCCAGGCGCCTCCTAAGCCCCTCCTCTGCTGTCTGACCCCACCCCCTCTGCTCAGGCTCCTCCCATACCCCTCTGACCCCACCCATTCTGCCCAGGCTCCTCCTATATCCTTCCTCTCTGACCCCACCCAATCTGACTAGGCTCCTCCTAAGCCCCTCCTCTGCTAGCTGACCCCACCCATTCTGACCAGGCTCCTCCTAAACCCCTCCTCTGCTGTCTGATCCCACCCATTCTGCCCAGGCTCCTCCTATACCCCCTCCTCTCTGACACCACCCATTCTGCCCAGGCTCCTCTTATTTGACCCCACCCAATCTGACTAGGCTCCTCCTAAGCCCCTCCTCTGCCTGACCCCACCCATTCTGCCCAGGCTCCTCCTATACCCCCTCCTCTCTGACTCCACCCATTCTGCCCAGGCTCCTCCTATACCCTTCCTCTCTGACCCCACCCATTCTACCCAGGCTCCTCCTATACCCCTCCTATTTGACCCCACCCAATCTGACTAGGCTCCTCCTAAGCCCCTCCTCTGCAGTCTGACCCCACCCATTCTGCCCAGGCTCCTCCTATTTGACCCCACCCAATCTGACTAGGCTCCTCCTATACCCCCTCCTCTCTGACTCCACCCATTCTGCCCAGGCTCCTCCTATACCCCCTCCTCTCTGACTCCACCCATTCTGCCCAGGCTCCTCCTAAGCCCCTCCTCTCTGACTCCACCCATTCTGCCCAGGCTCCTCCTATACCCTTCCTCTCTGACCCCACCCATTCTGCCAAGGCTCCTCCCATACCCCTCTGACCCCACCCATTCTGCCCAGGCTCCTCCTATACCCTTCCTCTCTGACCCCACCCAATCTGACTAGGCTCCTCCTAAGCCCCTCCTCTGCTGTCTGACCCCACCCATTCTGCCCAGGCTCCTCCTATTTGACCCCACCCAATCTGACTAGGCTCCTCCTAAGCCCCTCCTCTGCTGTCTGACCCCACCCATTCTGCCCAGGCTCCTCCTATACCCCCTCCTCTCTGATTCCACCCATTCTGCCCAGGCTCCTCCTATACCCCTCTGACCCCACCCATTCTGCCCAGGCTCCTCCTATACCCTTCCTCTCTGACCCCACCCAATCTGCCTAGGCTCCTCCTAAGCCCCTCCTCTGCTGTCTGACCCCACCCATTCTGCCCAGGCTCCTCCTATTTGACCCCACCCAATCTGACTAGGCTCCTCCTAAGCCCCTCCTCTGCTGTCTGACCCCACCCATTCTGCCCAGGCTCCTCCTATTTGACCCCACCCAACCTGCCCAGGTTCCTCCTATACCCCTCCTCTCTGACCCCACCCAATCTGACTAGGCTCCTCCTAAGCCCCTCCTCTGCTGTCTGACCCCACCCATTCTGCCCAGGCTCCTCCTATACCCCCTCCTCTCTGACTCCACCCATTCTGCCCAGGCTCCTCCTAAGCCCCTCCTCTCTGACTCCACCCATTCTGCCCAGGCTCCTCCTATACCCTTCCTCTCTGACCCCACCCATTCTGCCAAGGCTCCTCCTATTTGACCCCACCCAATCTGACTTGGCTCCTCCTAAGCCCCTCCTCTGCTGTCTGACCCCACCCCCTCTGCTCAGGCTCCTCCTATACCCCCTCCTCTCTGATTCCACCCATTCTGCCCAGGCTCCTCCCATACCCCTCTGACCCCACCCATTCTGCCCAGGCTCCTCCTAAGCCCCTCCTCTGCTGTCTGACCCCACCCATTCTGCCCAGGCTCCTCCTATTTGACCCCACCCAATCTGACTAGGCTCCTCCTATACCCCTCCTCTCTGACCCCACCCAATCTGACTAGGCTCCTCCTAAGCCCCTCCTCTGCTGTCTGACCCCACCCATTCTGCCCAGGCTCCTCCTATTTGACCCCACCCAATCTGACTAGGCTCCTCCTATACCCCTCCTCTCTGACCCCACCCAATCTGACTAGGCTCCTCCTAAGCCCCTCCTCTGCTGTCTGACCCCACCCATTCTGCCCAGGCTCCTCCTATACCCCCTCCTCTCTGACTCCACCCATTCTGCCCAGGCTCCTCCTATTTGACCCCACCCAATCTGACTAGGCTCCTCCTATACCCCTCCTCTCTGACCCCTCTGACCCCACCCAATCTGACTAGGCTCCTCCTAAGCCCCTCCTCTGCTGTGTGACCCCACCCATTCTGCCCAGGCTCCTCCTATTTGACCCCACCCAATATGACTAGGCTCCTCCTAAGCCCCTCCTCTGCTGTCTGACCCCACCCATTCTGCTCAGGCTCCTCCTATACCCCCTCCTCTGTGACTCCACCCATTCTGCCCAGGCTCCTCCTAAGCCCCTCCTCTCTGACTCCACCCATTCTGCCCAGGCTCCTCCTATACCCTTCCTCTCTGACCCCACCCATTCTGCCAAGGCTCCTCCTATTTGACCCCACCCAATTTGACTAGGCTCCTCCTAAGCCCCTCCTCTGCTGTCTGACCCCACCCATTCTGCTCAGGCTCCTCCTATACCCCCTCCTCTCTGACTCCACCCATTCTGCCCAGGCTCCTCCTAAGCCCCTCCTCTCTGACTCCACCCATTCTGCCCAGGCTCCTCCTATACCCTTCCTCTCTGACCCCACCCATTCTGCCAAGGCTCCTCCTATTTGACCCCACCCAATTTGACTTGGCTCCTCCTAAACCCCTCCTCTGCTGTCTGACCCCACCCAATCTGACTAGGCTCCTCCTAAGCCCCTCCTCTGCTGTCTGACCCCACCCCCTCTGCTCAGGCTCCTCCTATACCCCCTACTCTCTGATTCCACCCATTCTGCCCAGGCTCCTCCCATACCCCTCAGACCCCACCCATTCTGCCCAGGCTCCTCCTCTACCCCTCCTATTTGACCCCACCCAATCTGACTAGGCTCCTCCTAAGCCCCTCCTCTGCTGTCTGACCCCACCCATTCTGCCCAGGCTCCTCCTATTTGACCCCACCCAATCTGACTAGGCTCCTCCTATACCCCTCCTCTCTGACCCCACCCAATCTGACTAAGCTCCTCCTAAGCCCCTCCTCTGCTGTCTGACCCCACCCATTCTGCCCAGGCTCCTCCTATACCCCCTCCTCTCTGACTCCACCCATTCTGCCCAGGCTCCTCCTAAGCCCCTCCTCTCTGACCCCACCCATTCTGCCAAGGCTCCTCCCATACCCCTCTGACCCCACCCATTCTGCCCAGGCTCATCCTATTTGACCCCACCCAATCTGACTAGGCTCCTCCTATACCCCTCCTATTTGACCCCACCCAATCTGACTAGGCTCCTCCTAAGCCCCTCCTATGCTGTCTGACCCCACCTATTCTGCCCAGGCTCCTCCTATACCCCTCCTCTCTGACCCCACCCAATCTCACTAGGCTCCTCCTAAGCCCCTCCTCTGCTGTCTGACCCCACCCATTCTGCCCAGGCGCCTCCTAAGCCCCTCCTCTGCTGTCTGACCCCACCCCCTCTGCTCAGGCTCCTCCCATACCCCTCTGACCCCACCCATTCTGCCCAGGCGCCTCCTAAGCCCCTCCTCTGCTGTCCCCACCCCCTCTGCTCAGGCTCCTCCCATACCCCTCTGACTCCACCCATTCTGCCCAGGCTCCTCCTATATCCTTCCTCTCTGACCCCACCCAATCTGACTAGGCTCCTCCTAAACCCCTCCTCTGCTAGCTGACCCCACCCATTCTGACCAGGCTCCTCCTAAACCCCTCCTCTGCTGTCTGATCCCACCCATTCTGCCCAGGCTCCTCCTATACCCCCTCCTCTCTGACACCACCCATTCTGCCCAGGCTCCTCCTGTACCCCTCCTATTTGACCCCACCCAATCTGACTAGGCTCCTCCTAAGCCCCTCCTCTGCCTGACCCCACCCATTCTGCCCAGGCTCCTCCTATACCCCCTCCTCTCTGACTCCACCCATTCTGCCCAGGCTCCTCCTAAGCCCCTCCTCTCTGACTCCACCCATTCTGCCCAGGCTCCTCCTATACCCTTCCTCTCTGACCCCACCAATTCTGCCCAGGCTCCTCCTATTTGACCCCACCCAATCTGACTAGGCTCCTCCTAAGCCCCTCCTCTGCTGTCTGACCCCACCCATTCTGCTCAGGCTCCTCCTATACCCCTCCTCTCTGACCCCACCCAACCTGCCCAGGGTCCTCCTCCTACAGACAACACCCGTTCTCTTTCTTTCACCTTTCTTTCCACACCTATTTTACTTACCGACCAATCTGCAATCCCTCTTTCGCTAGGCATGATTCCACTCTTACACAACACACAGACACATTTTACTTACCAATTTACTTACCTGGTGCCGAACCCGGGATTTGAACCCTGGTTGCCTGGATGGAAGGCAGGAACTTACCCACTGGACCACACTGGTTTCCATGTAAGTAGCCTATCAAATTGTCCTTATGTCATGGTCATCCTTTTAATGTGCAATGGAAGCCACAGGGAAGGACACCAAGGCCTGTATGTTGCTTATAGGTACTACTGCAATCCTCTAGACCACCAAGGAGCTATAGCTCAAAGGTAAGGCTTGTACCTTTGGTGGGGACAGTCCTCACAGGCCAGGGTTCGAATCCTGCCAGTGCTGTAGAAGTATCCCAAGGTGGGAAATTTTCAAACAGTGATTTTCTTTTTTTTTTTTTGCTAAGTGTTTTTCTGGTTTCCATGTAAGTAGCCTATCAAATTGTCCGTATGTCATGGTCATCCATTTAATGTGCAATGGAAGCCACAGGAAAGGACACCAAGGCCTGTATGTTGCTTATAGTTACTACTGCAATCCTCCAGACCACCAAGGCGCTCTAGCTCAAAGGTAAGGCTTGTACCTTTGGTGGGGACGGCCCATAAAGGCCAGGGTTCGAATCCTGCCAGTGCTGTAGAAGTATCCCAAGGTGGGAAATTTTCAAACAGTGATTTTCTTTTTTTTTTTTGTTGCTAAGTGTTTTTCTGGTTTCCATGTAAGTAGCCTATCAAATTGTCCTTATGTCATAGTCATCCATTTAATGTGCAATGGAAGCCACAGGAAAGGACACCAAGGCCTGTATGTTGCTTATAGTTACTACTGCAATCCTCTAGACCACCAAGGAGATAGCTCAAAGGTAAGGCCTGTACCTTTGGGGGGGACAGCCCTCACAGGCCAGGGTTCGAATCCTGGCAGTGCTGTAGAAGTATCCCAAGGTGGGAAATTTTCAAACAGTGATTTTTTTTTTTTGCTAGTGTTTTTTTGGCAGGTGTCTCCCAACATTTCATGTTTTCTCTCATGACCTTCTACCAACCGCCCTATTTCTCAAGTAGGTGCTAGGAACAAGGCCTTATCTTCCTTTATCAATGTCTTCATTCTTTGTCCTTTAAGTTTGGTGAATTGCAGAGTGCAATTGTGGTATTGGGGGTTATAACTGAGCACAAGAATGCGAGGATGGTGCTACACTTATTGTAAAATAGGTTGGTTGATGGTGATTTTTCATTTTAGTGTGAGCCACTCACTCAAATCAGGGGTTTGGTGCCAGTGAGCTTGGATAGAAATAAAGGTCAAGTATGAGCTCTGGCTAATGAAATGATGGGTCGAGTTTGAGGCTAGCTAGAGTCCATTTATTAGGTGCAATAAGAAGTTGGAAAGATTGTTTCCTTTAAGAGACAGACAAGAGCAGAGTCAAGCCTTTGCTCTAGTAGATCTGCATCATGCCTGCTGCAGGATGTGAAGGAGTGGACCTCCACAGCAGTGCGCTGTGCCGGGCTGGGCTGCACTGGGCTGGGCTGGGCCTGCCCTGGCATCTTGGATTTATTCACCCACCTCCTTCCTTTGAAGAACGCTCACGAACGGCCACGAACGTCCTTGTTCTGTATACAGGCGGACAGCAGGCAATTTAGGACCCTGCTAAATGATGGTGATGTCCCCATGTGCTTCCTTCGAGTGGCAAAATCCTTCGTCTAAGGCAGGTGGGCTTTTTTAAAATTTGGTTGAAGACCATATGTTGGAGGCAGTATCACGGCACAAGCCGCCGACCGTCTCAGAAGAAAGTATGCATGGGTGGACATTATTTGCATAGGAGAGCCCTCTTCTCAGTCCCATTCTTAAGCTGCAGTGGCCATGAAGTGTTACTAGTGGGCAGCAGTATGAACAAAAGAGCACACTGAGGCTTTTCTTCTTCTTGCTGACATGATTCTTGGTCATTTTTGTCTTGCAGGGCCTAAGGAGTGAAGGACTACGATGACTGAGGGGATGAGGAATGGCTGGCCTGTATTTGTGGTGAAGGGGGAACATTTGGAAGGTAAACAGCAAGATGAAAGCGTCAAAGCATATATGTTTGCTGAGTGATTGAGTCTGTGTGTCACTTGTCTCTTTGTAGGGACATGTGAGAAAGGAACAGCAGCACCATAGACTTCAGGTGGGAGAGCAAGCAAGGATGAATATTTCCCTCAAATCCAAATACTTACAGCACCTCAAAGATGACAAGTGCGATATGATGTTCTGCAATTGCAAGGATTTGCCATGTGTGGTGCATAAATATGCATGGTTAGTGAGGTTTTTCCCAGAATGTGAGTATCGGTAGGCTGGAAAATGTCAGGCACTCCTTTGGGGGTATGAGGCCAAGAAAAAATATGGGAAGTTTGCTACAGTCATCTGTAGGATCGAAAGACACTGGGGAATCGTTACAGAGGGAGCCAGGCTGCACAAAACGTGGTAACAGTTGGACAGAAATCTTTAGCAGGACTTTTGACTACCCCCAATGCGGGACCAGGACCGCAGTACCTCTCTGTCCCTGAAACGTATTTTGACCTCTGGACACCACCATCTCAATGCCCCTCAAATGTTCCCTCCTGGAACCCTAGCTTTGGTAGTGCATCAACCAGGTTTCAATCATTTGAGTGACCACAAACACCCTTGCTATGTGCCTTCCATTTACATTCAGTCAGTAACCCAGCTGCTTCGTTCGCTACTGAATCTCAAGTGACAGTTGGATGCACATTGCAGGGGTATACAGGCATTTACCGTACTGTACAGCCCCTCTCAGTACAGTCAGACTACACTTCTTAAAATCATAAATACATGTTTTGTCCAACAGTAAGGCCGGGCCTTTCCTCTGTAGTTCATAGCCAACGTAAGGAGGAAAAAAATAAGCTGAAGAGCATGCCAAAATTCTCTACAGACACTGCCAATCCTCACACTGCCTATTTGCATGCCGAGGTTATTCACTATGACCCACCAAACCAATTGGCAACAGTAGCCTCTCTCTGCCTCATTCGTATGCTCCGATGCCACCTTTATTTAGCAAATGTTAGTGCTCTAGGATTTCATAGCACGATTCGCTATAGCCTCTTTTTTCAACAGAAATGTCCTAAAGGTACCTATACCAATCTGCTGGGTGGGGAGGAGGGGGGCTGCTGCTGCTGGCAGTAAAATTTTGGGGCACCCCACCTGCAAAAATACATTCACATGCTCCTTGTTGTACCTTTCAATACCATAACTGCAGCAGAATCGTATGGTGACCCCTGTTGGTAACAGAAACTGTCAAACAGCTTTTTGCCACCCCCCCTCCCCCGTTGCCCCTAACCATTTGGGGTACACCCCATGAGGGAGGATCAGAGCAATAAAAAATAATGGTAGCCCCCCCAAAATGTACCTGGAAGGCATGCCATTCTGTGCACCTCATCGCTCTTCACGTTGCGCCTAAGCACCTTTTAATACTGCTCCCCGACTGCCCCCTCCCAACAGAAATCAGAAAGTATAGGGGGGTGCATTAAAAAAGTTTTTGCAGTTCCCCACCATAAGTCAGGATCCTCCTCCATCTATGACCCCTTCCTAGGCCCTCAGACCCCACCCATTCTGCCCAGGCTCCTCCTATTTGACCACACCCAATCTGACTAGGCTCCTCCTATACCCCCTCCTCTCTGACTCCACCCATTCTGCCCAGGCCCCTCCTATACCCCTCTTATTTGACCCCAATCTGACTAGGCTCCTCCTAAGCCCCTCCTCTGCTGTCTGACCCCACCCATTCTGACTAAGCTCCTCCTCAGCCCCTCCTCTCTGACCCCACCCAATCTGACTAGGCCCTCCTAAACCCCTCCTCTGCTGTCTGACCCCACCCAATCTGACTAAGCTCCTCCTCAGCCCCTCCTCTCTGACCCCACCCAATCTGACTAGGCTCCTCCTATTTGACCCCACCCAATCTGACTAGGCTCCTCCTAAGCCCCTCCTCTCTGACTGCACTCATTCTGCCCAGGCTCCTCCTGTACCCCCTCTGCCCAGGCTCCTTCTATACCCCTCCTCTCTGACCTCACCCATTCTGCCCAGGCTCCTCCTATTTGACCCCACCCAATCTGACTAGGCTCCTCCTAAGCCGCTCCTCTGCTGTCTGACCCCACCCATTCTGCCCAGGCTCCTCCTATACCCCCTCCTCTCTGACTCCACCCATTCTGCCCAGGCTCCTCCTAAGCCCCTCCTCTCTGACCCCACTCATTCTGCCCAGGCTCCTCCTATACCCCTCCTCTGCTGTCTAACCCCACCACCTCTGCTCAGGCGCCTCCTATACCCCCTCCTCTCTGACCCCACCCATTCTGCCCAGGCTCCTCCCATATCCCTCCTATTTGACCCCACCCAATCTGACTAGGCTCCTCCTAAGCCCCTCCTCTGCTGTCTGACCCCACCCATTCTGCCCAGGCTCCTCCTATTTGACCCCACCCAATCTGACTAGGCTCCTCCTATACCCCTCCTCTCTGACCCCTCTGACCCCCCCACCCAATCTGACTAGGCTCCTCCTAAGCCCCTCCTCTGGTGTCTGATCCCACCCATTCTGCCCAGGCTCCTCCTATACCCCCTCCTCTCTGACTCCACCCATTCTGCCCAGGCTCCTCCTAAGCCCCTCCTCTCTGACTCCACCCATTCTGCCCAGGCTCCTCCTATACCCTTCCTCTCTGACCCCACCCATTCTGCCAAGGCTCCTCCTATTTGACCCCACCCAATCTGACTTGGCTCCTCCTAAGCCCCTCCTCTGCTGTCTGACCCCACCCCCTCTGCTCAGGCTCCTCCTATACCCCCTCCTCTCTGATTCCACCCATTCTGCCCAGGCTCCTCCTATACCCCCTCCTCTGTGACTCCACCCATTCTGCCCAGGCTCCTCCTAAGCCCCTCCTCTCTGACTCCACCCATTCTGCCCAGGCTCCTCCTATACCCTTCCTCTCTGACCCCACCCATTCTGCCAAGGCTCCTCCTATTTGACCCCACCCAATCTGACTTGGCTCCTCCTAAGCCCCTCCTCTGCTGTCTGACCCCACCCCCTCTGCTCAGGCTCCTCCTATACCCCCTCCTCTCTGA
Organism: Lissotriton vulgaris; assembly: GCF_964263255.1. NCBI lineage: Eukaryota > Metazoa > Chordata > Amphibia > Caudata > Salamandridae > Lissotriton > Lissotriton vulgaris. Next base: position 967,206,714 of record NC_141685.1, on the reverse strand, counting down.
TTCCACCCATTCTGCCCAGGCTCCTCCCATACCCCTCTGACCCCACCCATTCTGCCCAGGCTCCTCCTATACCCCTCCTATTTGACCCCACCCAATCTGACTAGGCTCCTCCTAAGCCCCTCCTCAGCTGTCTGACCCCACCGATTCTGCCCAGGCTCCTCCTATTTGACCCCACCCAACCCGCCCAGGTTCCTCCTATACCCCTCCTCTCTGACCCCACCCAATCTGACAAGGCTCCTCCTAAGCCCCTCCTCTCTGACCCCACCCAATCTGACTAGGCTCCTCCTAAGCCCCTCCTCTGCTGTCTGACTCCACCCATTCTGCCCAGGCTCCTCCTAAGCCCCTCCTCTGCTGTCTGACCCCACCCATTCTGACTAGGCTCCTCCTAAACCCCTCCTCTGCTGTCTGACCCCACCCATTCTGCCCAGGCTCCTCCTATACCCCTCCGACCAGGCTCCTCCTAAGCCCCTCCTCTGCTGTCTGACCCCACCCATTCTGCCCAGGCTCCTCCTATTTGACCCCACCCAATCTGACTAGGCTCCTCCTAAGCCGCTCCTCTCTGACCCCACCCAATCTGACTAGGCTCCTCCTAAGCCCCTCCTCTGCTGTCTGACCCCACCCATTCTGCCCAGGCTCCTCCTATTTGACCCCACCCAATCTGACTAGGCTCCTCCTAAGCCCCTCCTCTGCTGTCTGACCCCACCCATTCTGCCCAGGCTCCTCCTATACCCCCTCCTCTCTGACTCCACCCATTCTGCCCAGGCTCCTCCTAAGCCCCTCCTCTTTGACTCCACCCATTCTGCCCAGGCTCCTCCTATACCCTTCCTCTCTGACCCCACCCATTCTGCCAAGGCTCCTCCCATACCCCTCTGACCCCACCCATTCTGCCCAGGCTCCTCCTATACCCTTCCTCTCTGACCCCACCCAATCTGACTAGGCTCCTCCTAAGCCCCTCCTCTGCTGTCTGACCCCACCCATTCTGCCCAGGCTCCTCCTATTTGACCCCACCCAATCTGACTAGGCTCCTCCTAAGCCCCTCCTCTGCTGTCTGACCCCACCCTTTCTGCCCAGGCTCCTCCTATACCCCCTCCTCTCTGATTCCACCCATTCTGCCCAGGCTCCTCCCATACCCCTCTGACCCCACCCATTCTGCCCAGGCTCCTCCTATACCCTTCCTCTCTGACCCCACCCAATCTGACTAGGCTCCTCCTAAGCCCCTCCTCTGCTGTCTGACCCCACCCATTCTGCCCAGGCTCCTCCTATTTGACCCCACCCAATCTGACTAGGCTCCTCCTAAGCCCCTCCTCTGCTGTCTGACCCCACCCATTCTGCCCAGGCTCCTCCTATACCCCCTCCTCTCTGACTCCACCCATTCTGCCCAGGCTCCTTCTATACCCTTCCTCTCTGACCCCACCCAATCTGACTAGGCTCCTCCTATACCCCTCCTCTGCTGTCTAACCCCACCCCCTCTGCTCAGGCTCCTCCTATACCCCCTCCTCTCTGATTCCACCCATTCTGCCCAGGCTCCTCCCATACCCCTCTGACCCCACCCATTCTTCCCAGGCTCCTCCTATACCCCTCCTATTTGACCCCACCCAATCTGACTAGGCTCCTCCTAAGCCCCTCCTATGCTGTCTGACCCCACCCATTCTGCCCAGGCTCCTCCTATTTGACCCCACCCAACCTGCCCAGGTTCCTCCTATACCCCTCCTCTCTGACCCCACCCAATCTGACTAGGCTCCTCCTAAGCCCCTTCTCTGCTGTCTGACCCCACCCATTCTGCCCAGGCTCCTCCTATACCCCCTCCTCTCTGACTCCAACCATTCTGCCCAGGCTCCTCCTAAGCCCCTCCTCTCTGACCCCACCCATTCTGCCCAGGCTCCTCCTATACCCCCTCCTCTCTGACCCCACCCATTCTGCCAAGGCTCCTCCTATTTGACCCCACCCAATCTGACTTGGCTCCTCCTAAACCCCTCCTCTGCTGTCTGACCCCACCCCCTCTGCTCAGGCTCCTCCTATACCCCCTCCTCTCTGATTCCACCCATTCTGCCCAGGCTCCTCCCATACCCCTCTGACCCCACCCATTCTGCCCAGGCTCCTCCTGTACCCCTCCTATTTGACCCCACCCAATCTGACTAGGCTCCTCCTAAGCCCCTCCTCTGCTGTCTGACCCCACCCATTCTGCCCAGGCTCCTCCTATTTGACCCCACCCAATCTGACTAGGCTCCTCCTAAGCCCCTCCTCTGCTGTCTGACCCCACCCATTCTGCCCAGGCTCCTCCTATTTGACCCCACCCAATCTGACTAGGCTCCTCCTAAGCCCCTCCTCTGCTGTCTGACCGCACCCATTCTGCCCAGGCTCCTCCTATACCCCCTCCTCTCTGACTCCACCCATTCTGCCCAGGCTCCTCCTAAGCCCCTCCTCTCTGACTCCACCCATTCTGCCCAGGCTCCTCCTCTCTGACCCCACCCAATCTGACTAGGCTCCTCCTATACCCCTCCTCTGCTGTCTAACCCCACCCCCTCTGCTGAGGCTCCTCCTATACCCCCTCCTCCTCTCTGATTCCACCCATTCTGCCCAGGCTCCCCCCATACCCCTCTGACCCCACCCACTCTCCTCCTATACCCCTCCTATTTGACCCCACCCAATCTGACTAGGCTCCTCCTAAGCCCCTCCTCTGCTGTCTGACCCCACCCATTCTGCCCAGGCTCCTCCTATTTGACCCCACCCAATCTGACAAGGCTCCTCCTAAGCCCCTCCTCTGCTGTCTGACCCCACCCATTCTGCTCAGGCTCCTCCTATACCCCCTCCTCTCTGACTCCACCCATTCTGCCCAGGCTCCTCCTAAGCCCCTCCTCTCTGACTCCACCCATTCTGCCCAGGCTCCTCCTATACCCTTCCTCTCTGACCCCACCCATTTTGCCCAGGCTCCTTCTATTTGACCCCACCCAATCTGACTTGGCTCCTCCTAAACCCCTCCTCTGCTGTCTGACCCCACCCCCTCTGCTCAGGCTCCTCCTATACCCCCTCCTCTCTGATTCCACCCATTCTGCCCAGGCTCCTCCCATACCCCTCTGACCCCACCCATTCTGCCCAGGCTCCTCCTCTACCCCTCCTATTTGACCCCAACCAATCTGACTAGGCTCCTCCTAAGCCCCTCCTCTGCTGTCTGACCCCACCCATTCTGCCCAGGCTCCTCCTATTTGACCCCACCCAATCTGACTAGGCTCCTCCTATACCCCTTCTCTCTGACCCCTCTGACCCCACCCAATCTAACTAGGCTCCTCCTATTTGACCCCACCCAATCTGACTAGGCTCCTCCTAAGCCCCTCCTCTGCTGTCTGACCCCACCCATTCTGCCCAGGCTCCTCCTATACCCCCTCCTCTCTGACTCCACCCATTCTGCCCAGGCTCCTCCTAAGCCCCTCCTCTCTGACTCCACCCATTCTGCCCAGGCTCCTCCTATACCCTTCCTCTCTGACCCCACCCATTCTGCCAGGGCTCCTCCTATTTGACCCCACCCAATCTGACTTGTCTCCTCCTAAACCCCTCCTCTGCTGTCTGACCCCACCCATTCTGCCCAGGCTCCTCCTAAGCCCCTCCTCTGCTGTCTGACCCCGCCCCCTCTGCTCAGGCTCCTCCTATACCCCCTCCTCTCTGATTCCACCCATTCTGCCCAGGCTCCTCCCATACCCCTCTGACCCCACCCATTCTGCCCAGGCTCCTCCTCTACCCCTCCTATTTGACCCCGCCCAATCTGACTAGGCTCCTCCTAAGCCCCTCCTCTGCTGTCTGACCCCACCCATTCTGCCCAGGCTCCTCCTATTTGACCCCACCCAATCTGACTAGGCTCCTCCTAAGCCCCTCCTCTGCTGTCTGACCCCACCCATTCTGCTCAGGCTCCTCCTATACCCCCTCCTCTCTGACTCCACCCATTCTGCCCAGGCTCCTCCTAAGCCCCTCCTCTCTGACTCCACCCATTCTGCCCAGGCTCCTCCTATACCCTTCCTCTCTGACCCCACCCATTCTGCCCAGGCTCCTCCTATTTGACCCCACCCAATCTGACATGGCTCCTCCTAAACCCCTCCTCTGCTGTCTGACCCCAGCCCCTCTGCTCAGGCTCCTCCTATACCCCCTCCTCTCTGATTCCACCCATTCTGCCCAGGCTCCTCCCATATCCCTCTGACCCCACCCATTCTGCCCAGGCTCCTCCTCTACCCCTCCTATTTGACCCCAACCAATCTGACTAGGCTCCTCCTAAGCCCCTCCTCTGCTGTCTGACCCCACCCATTCTGCCCAGGCTCCTCCTATTTGACCCCACCTAATCGACTAGGCTCCTCCTAAGCCCCTCCTCTGCTGTCTGACCCCACCCATTCTGACTAGGCTCCTCCTAAACCCCTCCTCTGCTATCTGACCCCACCCATTCTGCCCAGGCTCCTCCTATACCCTTCCTCTCTGACCCCAACCAATCTGACTAGGCTCCTCCTATACCCCTCCTCTGCTGTCTAACCCCACCCCCTCTGCTCAGGCTCCTCCTATACCCCCTCCTCTCTGATTCCACCCATTCTGCCCAGGCTCCTCCCATACCCCTCTGACCTCACCCATTCACAGGCTCCACTCATACCCCTCTGACCCCACCCATTCTGCCCCGGCTCCTCCTATACCCCTCCTATTTGACCCCACCCAATCTGACTAGGCTCCTCCTAAGCCTCAGCTGTCTGACCCCACCCATTCTGTCCAGGCTCCTCCTATTTGACCCCACCCAACCCGCCCAGGTTCTTCCTATACCCCTCCTCTCTGACCCCACCCAATCTGACTAGGCTCCTCCTAAGCTCCTCCTCTGCTGTCTGACCCCACCCATTCTGACTAGGCTCCTCCTAAGCCCCTCCTCTGCTGTCTGACTCCACCCATTCTGCCCAGGCTCCTCCTAATCCCCTCCCCTGCTGTCTAACCCCACCCATTCTGACTAGGCTCCTCCTAAACCCCTCCTCTGCTGTCTGACCCCACCCATTCTGCCCAGGCTCCTCCTATTTGACCCCACCGAATCTGACTAGGCTCCTCCTAAGCCGCTCCTCTCTGACCCCACCCAATCTGACTAGGCTCCTCCTAAAGCCCTCCTCTGCTGTCTGACCCCACCCATTCTCCCCAGGCTCCTCCTGTACCCCCTCTGCCCAGGCTCCTCCTATACCCCTCCTCTCTGACCTCACCCATTCTGCCCAGGCTCCTCCTATTTGACCCCACCCAATGTGACTAGGCTCCTCCTAAGCCGCTCCTCTGCTGTCTGACCCCACCCATTCTGCCCAGGCTCCTCCTATACCCCCTCCTCTCAGACTCCACCCATTCTGCCCAGGCTCCTCCTAGGCCCCTCCTCTCTGACCCCACTCATTCTGCCCAGGCTCCTCCTATACCCCTCCTCTGCTGTCTAACCCCACCACCTCTGCTCAGGCGCCTCCTGTACCCCCTCCTCTCTGACCCCACCCATTCTGCCCAGGCTCCTCCTATATCCCTCCTATTTGACCCCACCCAATCTGACTAGGCTCCTCCTAAGCCCCTCCTCTGCTGTCTGACCCCACCCATTCTGCCCAGGCTCCTCCTATTTGACCCCACCCAATCTGACTAGGCTCCTCCTATACCCCTCCTCTCTGACCCCTCTGACCCCCCCCACCCAATCTGACTAGGCTCCTCTTAAGCCCCTCCTCTGGTGTCTGACCCCACCCATTCTGCCCAGGCTCCTCCTATACCCCCTCCTCTCTGACTCCACCCATTCTGCCCAGGCTCCTCCTAAGCCCCTCCTCTCTGACTCCACCCATTCTGCCCAGGCTCCTCCTATACCCTTCCTCTCTGACCCCACCCATTCTGCCAAGGCTCCTCCTATTTGACCCCACCCAATCTGACTTGGCTCCTCCTAAGCCCCTCCTCTGCTGTCTGACCCCACCCCCTCTGCTCAGGCTCCTCCTATACCCCCTCCTCTCTGATTCCACCCATTCTGCCCAGGCTCCTCCTATACCCCCTCCTCTCTGACTCCACCCATTCTGCCCAGGCTCCTCCTAAGCCCCTCCTCTCTGACTCCACCCATTCTGCCCAGGCTCCTCCTATACCCTTCCTCTCTGACCCCACCCATTCTGCCAAGGCTCCTCCTATTTGACCCCACCCAATCTGACTTGGCTCCTCCTAAGCCCCTCCTCTGCTGTCTGACCCCACCCCCTCTGCTCAGGCTCCTCCTATACCCCCTCCTCTCTGATTCCACCCATTCTGCCCAGGCTCCTCCCATACCCCTCTGACCCCACCCATTCTCCCAGGCTCCTCCTATACCCCTCCTATTTGACCCCACCCAATCTGACTTGGCTCCTCCTAAGCCCCTCCTCTGCTGTCTGACCCCACCCCCTCTGCTCAGGCTCCTCCTATACCCCCTCCTCTCTGATTCCACCCATTCTGCCCAGGCTCCTCCTATACCCCCTCCTCTCTGACTCCACCCATTCTGCCCAGGCTCCTCCTAAGCCCCTCCTCTCTGACTCCACCCATTCTGCCCAGGCTCCTCCTATACCCTTCCTCTCTGACCCCACCCATTCTGCCAAGGCTCCTCCTATTTGACCCCACCCAATCTGACTTGGCTCCTCCTAAGCCCCTCCTCTGCTGTCTGACCCCACCCCCTCTGCTCAGGCTCCTCCTATACCCCCTCCTCTCTGATTCCACCCATTCTGCCCAGGCTCCTCCCATACCCCTCTGACCCCACCCATTCTGCCCAGGCTCCTCCTATACCCCTCCTATTTGACCCCACCCAATCTGACTAGGCTCCTCCTAAGCCCCTCCTCAGCTGTCTGACCCCACCCATTCTGCCCAGGCTCCTCCTATTTGACCCCACCCAACCCGCCCAGGTTCCTCCTATACCCCTCCTCTCTGACCCCACCCAATCTGACTAGGCTCCTCCTAAGCCCCTCCTCTCTGACCCCACCCAATCTGACTAGGCTCCTCCTAAGCCCCTCCTCTGCTGTCTGACTCCACCCATTCTGCCCAGGCTCCTCCTAAGCCCCTCCTCTGCTGTCTGACCCCACCCATTCTGACTAGGCTCCTCCTAAACCCCTCCTCTGCTGTCTGACCCCACCCATTCTGCCCAGGCTCCTCCTATACCCCTCCGACCAGGCTCCTCCTAAGCCCCTCCTCTGCTGTCTGACCCCACCCATTCTGCCCAGGCTCCTCCTATTTGACCCCACCCAATCTGACTAGGCTCCTCCTAAGCCCCTCCTCTGCTGTCTGACCCCACCCATTCTGCCCAGGCTCCTCCTATACCCCCTCCTCTCTGACTCCACCCATTCTGCCCAGGCTCCTCCTAAGCCCCTCCTCTCTGACTCCACCCATTCTGCCCAGGCTCCTCCTATACCCTTCCTCTCTGACCCCACCCATTCTGCCAAGGCTCCTCCCATACCCCTCTGACCCCACCCATTCTGCCCAGGCTCCTCCTATACCCTTCCTCTCTGACCCCACCCAATCTGACTAGGCTCCTCCTAAGCCCCTCCTCTGCTGTCTGACCCCACCCATTCTGCCCAGGCTCCTCCTATTTGACCCCACCCAATCTGACTAGGCTCCTCCTAAGCCCCTCCTCTGCTGTCTGACCCCACCCTTTCTGCCCAGGCTCCTCCTATACCCCCTCCTCTCTGATTCCACCCATTCTGCCCAGGCTCCTCCCATACCCCTCTGACCCCACCCATTCTGCCCAGGCTCCTCCTATACCCTTCCTCTCTGACCCCACCCAATCTGACTAGGCTCCTCCTAAGCCCCTCCTCTGCTGTCTGACCCCACCCATTCTGCCCAGGCTCCTCCTATTTGACCCCACCCAATCTGACTAGGCTCCTCCTAAGCCCCTCCTCTGCAGTCTGACCCCACCCATTCTGCCCAGGCTCCTCCTATACCCCCTCCTCTCTGACTCCACCCATTCTGCCCAGGCTCCTCCAAAGCCCCTCCTCTCTGACTCCACCCATTCTGCCCAGGCTCCTCCCATACCCCTCTGACCCCACCCATTCTGCCCAGGCTCCTCCTATACCCTTCCTCTCTGACCCCACCCAATCTGACTAGGCTCCTCCTAAGCCCCTCCTATGCTGTCTGACCCCACCCATTCTGCCCAGGCTCCTCCTATTTGACCCCACCCAATCTGACTAGGCTCCTCCTAAGCCCCTCCTCTGCTGTCTGACCCCACCCATTCTGCCCAGGCTCCTCCTATTTGACCCCACCCAATCTGACTAGGCTCCTCCTAAGCCCCTCCTCTGCTGTCTGACCGCACCCATTCTGCCCAGGCTCCTCCTATACCCCCTCCTCTCTGACTCCACCCATTCTGCCCAGGCTCCTCCTAAGCCCCTCCTCTCTGACTCCACCCATTCTGCCCAGGCTCCTCCTCTCTGACCCCACCCAATCTGACTAGGCTCCTCCTATACCCCTCCTCTGCTGTCTAACCCCACCCCCTCTGCTTAGGCTCCTCCTATACCCCCTCCTCCTCTCTGATTCCACCCATTCTGCCCAGGCTCCTCCCATACCCCTCTGACCCCACCCACTCTCCTCCTATACCCCTCCTATTTGACCCCACCCAATCTGACTAGGCTCCTCCTAAGCCCCTCCTCTGCTGTCTGACCCCACCCATTCTGCCCAGGCTCCTCCTATTTGACCCCACCCAATCTGACTAGGCTCCTCCTAAGCCCCTCCTCTGCTGTCTGACCCCACCCATTCTGCTCAGGCTCCTCCTATACCCCCTCCTCTCTGACTCCACCCATTCTGCCCAGGCTCCTCCTAAGCCCCTCCTCTCTGACTCCACCCATTCTGCCCAGGCTCCTCCTATACCCTTCCTCTCTGACCCCACCCATTTTGCCCAGGCTCCTCCTATTTGACCCCACCCAATCTGACTTGGCTCCTCCTAAACACCTCCTCTGCTGTCTGACCCCACCCCCTCTGCTCAGGCTCCTCCTATACCCCCTCCTCTCTGATTCCACCCATTCTGCCCAGGCTCCTCCTATACCCCTCTGACCCCACCCATTCTGCCCAGGCTCCTCCTTTACCCCTCCTATTTGACCCCAACCAATCTGACTAGGCTCCTCCTAAGCCCCTCCTCTGCTGTCTGACCCCACCCATTCTGCCCAGGCTCCTCCTATTTGACCCCACCCAATCTGACTAGGCTCCTCCTAAGCCCCTCCTCTGCTGTCTGACCCCACCCATTCTGACTAGGCTCCTCCTAAACCCCTCCTCTGCTGTCTGACCCCACCCATTCTGCCCAGGCTCCTCCTATACCCTTCCTCTCTGACCCCAACCAATCTGACTAGGCTCCTCCCATACCCCTCTGACCCCACCCATTCACAGGCTCCTCCCATACCCCTCTTACCCCACCCATTCTGCCCAGGCTCCTCCTATACCCCTCCTATTTGACCCCACCCAATCTGACTAGGCTCCTCCTAAGCCTCAGCTGTCTGACCCAACCCATTCTGCCCAGGCTCCTCCTATTTGACCCCACCCAACCCGCCCAGGTTCTTCCTATACCCCTCCTCTCTGACCCCACCCAATCTGACTAGGCTCCTCCTAAGCCCCTCCTCTGCTGTCTGACCCCACCCATTCTGACTAGGCTCCTCCTAAGCCCCTCCTCTGCTATCTGACTCCACCCATTCTGCCCAGGCTCCTCCTAATCCCCTCCCCTGCTGTCTGACCCCACCCATTCTGACTAGGCTCCTCCTAAACCCCTCCTCTGCTGTCTGACCCCACCCATTCTGCCCAGGCTCCTCCTATTTGACCCCACCCAACCCGCCCAGGTTCTTCCTATACCCCTCCTCTCTGACCCCACCCAATCTGACTAGGCTCCTCCTAAGCCCCTCCTCTGCTGTCTGACCCCACCCAATCTGACTAGGCTCCTCCTAAGCCGCTCCTCTCTGAGGTTCCGTGACGATTTGAACCCGTGTTTTCAATATTGTCGGAAATCCATAATATTGGTATCAGCGAACCGCAAATGATCCATTTAGCATATCCTGGTGTTTTCGCTATGCTACGAGCAAGAGCACTCCTGTTATGAACACATTTCTGATCTACCCACGGCATCCATCTTAGATCATGGCAGCCATTTTGTGTTTCTTGCCCTCACATACGAAATAACCTCTGATCACTTCATTTTGATCAAGGACACGTAGCCTTAGCCGGAGATTCACCTCTCTAGTGACACGTGCACCTTGGAACAGAACACGCTGTAGCTGCATGACTCGACAAAGGCTGCCTCCTCTGCCCGAGGCCAGCCCCACCAAACTGGTTCTCGTGTTCATCGTCCCGATCATGATTAGGCGGCCGAAGCCGGTAGCCTTGCCCATTTACAACCCACAAACATCCCTTATCCCACTTTTTTATCTTCTACACCTGGCTCTGCTCCTTTCCTTCTGGGCCTTTATTAGGGGGAGGTAACGAAATTTACGATGAGGCGGTCCGGGTCCTGAATGAAAAGTTGACATGAGAGTATGATGGAAAAGTGGGAACCCCTCATTCGTAATGTTGTATCATCAGATATTGTCAACGATTCCTGGGCAACGCCAAATATTTATTGTTTAGGACACAAAGGTTTGGGAATGTATTACATGTAAAGAATTTGCCTCAAGCTCAAATTTTAGTATATAAGGAGCAACCTTTTTTGTACAATTTGAACAGGCTCCTAGAATCTGCCCATGTGTGGTTTCTGTGACTTCTGTGTCCCTGCAGTAATAAACCTTTGGTCTTTGACGCCACCATCGAGAAGCCCGTGTTTCTGTTCATTTGTGCACCAAAACAGGTGGAACTCCGGGGTCTTCGGGTGTTGTTCCCTGACACCTCTGGACGGAACCAAAAAGTCCAGAACTCCATTTGGCGCCCAACGTGGGGCGACGTCATTCGGTACCGGTTCAAAAGCCTGAAGAGTTCGAGAAGCTTCGTGTGAAGATTCCTGAGGGAGGCGCCCCACTTCATCGATCCCGGCATATCGCAAAAGTGGCCCGACGTTCTCTTCCACGAGGGTTCCCGTTCAGGACGGCTGCAGTGGGCCGTTGCCTTGACCGTCGCCCTGTCTTGGACCCGAGGTGCAGTCCATAGTACAGCGAAACGTGACGGGTTTCTCCTTGGTGACGTCTTCAGTGCCTCAGTTAAGTATTTAGTGATAGCTAGCTGGTTACTTCGTAAGGGTTGTTAAAATCCTTTTTTGGTTCTTGGTTTGGTTTGGTTTCGTAAGATTATCACTGGTTGTTCCGGTTACGATAATCTATTTGGTTTAGTTCGGGTATCGATACATCAGTTCGTTTTGGTAGGCCTAAGTTCTTGGTTCAGGTGCACATATCTGTTTTTTTGTTTTGTTTGTTCTGTGTTCCGGATTGCAAAATGGTAAGTCGGAGAAATTGTATGTTGTCTTGTTTTGGTTGCAACAGTGATTCACGATTGGAGGACTCATGTCTGGTTCCTCCGATTGGGACTCCCCTACATGACTTATATTGTAAACATGGTGTGGGTCCTATATCTTATAATGAGGTGTGGGTCCGATACACTGAGAAAGATGGTGTCCTTAGTTGGCCACTGCATGGTAGTTTTGAACCCGAAATCCTTGATAATTTAGAAGCGAAATTGTTTAGGAAGAAAGCCCGGCCGGCAATGTTTGATTCTTTCCGTTACTGGCGAAAAGAATCCAAACAGAGAGAAATTAAAAGATTGAAGAAAGAACAGAAGGAACAAGAAGAGTTGACTCTGGAGCAAGCGGCTAAGCAGCTGCAAGTTAACGAGTCAGAAAAGGCCATAGAAGTGGCCATTAGAGAGCATAACTTAGCGATTGACAAGTGCTACCCTGCATTGCCATCGAAAACAGCTAAGATACTAGAGGATTCTGAAAACGATCCTCTGTTGTCTTATTTGTTACGGTCACCTCCACCGTATGCACAGGGTGCTACGGCTCCACCTTTACCGAATGTACAATTGCCGGTTGCTGGACAACTTGGTATTCCTGCTCCTGCCCCTCAGAATCAAGCTCCTGTACCTCCTGTGGTCAATGTGAATGTTCCTACGGCTCCTCCTCCTCCTGGATTGCCGACTTCTATACCTGTATCTGTCTCGCTTACACCTACTGTTCCACAAACTATCTTTCTCGATACTTCTACTGTCCCGCTATCTGTTCCTACCTCTACTGTGTTCTCTGCGTCTGCGAGTGTGTTGACTCCACTTTCTGTTCGTCGAAGAATCACTGATTCTGTTTCTAACATCCTGTCTCCTTTATATAAAACTTTAATCAAAACTCCTACTTCTGACTCTGTTCAAAGACGTAGTCAGCTTCTGAGTACTGAAGAACGGGGAATTTTAGATTCCACGGCTCTCAGATGGATTTCGAAGAGTAGGAGATATAGTACGAGAGATGTGCTAGATACCTTTATGCAGTGGAAAGAACCAACGCAACGGTATGTCTTTGATGAGATGTGCTCGCTGTTACGTGAGGAAATAGAAGAAGATGATGTTGAATCAAATCTAGAAGACTTAATTAAGGTTCAGAAAGAGTTTGCTGCAGGAATGATAGTAGGTGAAAATATAGAAGAAGCGATGGAACTGATTTTAAGTTATAGGAATGATCCATCACTTCGTTCACCGAGAGATTTAGAGAAAAGCAAGACGAAGCTAAGTCGCCAATATCCAATGAGGGAGGTTCCTCCAATTTGGCGCGATGCTGTGCAAGCTGATAATGTCCGTGGTATTGTAGCCGCTCCGGCCCAATTCCAAAGAGTGTGGATACACATTCCGTGGAAGCGAGCTGAAGTGCTAGCAGTGAAGCAGGCCTTACCAGATCCGCGTAAGAATCCTGCTGGATACTATAAGGAATTAACACAGACAGTTGAGGCTTGTATAATGAACTTAGCGGACATCGATATGTTATTTGGTAATGTAGTTCCGCAACCAATTTGGGCTAAAATTCGCAAAGAGAATCACCCAGTTGCCCTAGGTGGTGATTGGGCAGCTATTGTTGCAGCGGATGGTCAGCAAGTAGGTGGTGCAAAACCCGAACCTCTAATTGCTGACCTTCCAGGTAGGATAATTGACTTAATGAAGACTCTGATGCCCGCATTGCGTGTTAATTGGGACAAGTTGTCAGCATGCAGGCAGAAGAAAGACGAAAGTGTCTCCGACTTCTTCACGAGGTTCGAAGAGACTTTTGTAGATCACAGTGGTCAGGATATGAGCACAGAAGGAGGACAGAGACTGTTTGTCGATAAATTTGTGCATAATTTGTTACCTGAATTATGCAATAAATTAAAAGATTCTGAGAGTGCGTGGGCTGTTTCTACAACTGCGCAAATACTTGTGACTGCACAGTACTATGAAAATAGAGATAAAGAGGAAAAAGAGAAATCAGATAAGAAAACGAAAGATTTAAAAACTAAAGTTCTTTTGCAACAGGCGTATCCGCCTCGCATGAATCAGACTAATACACAACAGGGTTCATATCAAAGAACAGATTATAGCTCACCTAGACCTCAATATCAGTGGAATCAGTGTGCGTACTGTAAGAAAGAGGGTCACTACAAGAATGAGTGTCCAGTCCTAGCGCAAAATAATGCAGCAGCAGCTCAGAGAGGTCGTGGTGGTTTTGTGCAAAGTTCTAGGGGTCGAGGGCGAGGTGCTATGCCTCCACAGACGAATGATCGTCCTTCCAATCACTTTGATCAACGAAATGGACAGTCTGCCCAGCAAAATAGATCTCAACAGTATCTTGTTGAAGACTATTGTGAAGTGGATGAGGGATTTCAGCAAAATGGGTACTAGGACAGCCATGGACAGAGAGAGGGAGTAGTATCAGTACCAGTGGATCAGAGTGGGCCTTATGTCGCAGTAGCAACATCAGGTGTAGTCGAACCGTTTCTGTTGGATACTGGTGCAGCAAAAAGTTCTATCATTCATGCAAAACTCCCTGGCGCACCTTTGTCCGGCTCAACTAACGTCTCTGTAGGTTTTTCAGGCGCCCCTGTTTACAACCCGATATCTGGTCCTTTGTCTATTTCTGTTGGACCGTGTCAATTGAAAGCACCCCTGATTTTGACGACAGGTTGTAATGAAAATCTGCTTGGTTTAGACTTGTTAAAACGACTATATGCGACATTGTATTGTTCTCCGGAAGGAGTACAGCTTACATTGGGTAAAAGAATCACCTCTCCGATGTACTTGTCAATGGATGCACTCCCGCCAGAGCTGCGTTCACTCCCTGATTCTCTTTGGGCGACTGGTCCTAACGATGTAGGCCTTTTGGAAATACCACCATATGTAGTCACTTTGAAAGCAAATGTAAAATTTCCAAGAATTCCTCAATATAAAATATCTAGTGAAGGTGAACGTGCACTTTTATTGATTGTGCAAGATTTGATTAAGAAAGGTGTGGTTGAAGAAACTAGAGGAAATGTCTGTAACAGTCCTGTATTACCGATTTTGAAACGAACTGATCCTACAAAGCCTCCAGTGTATAGGTTTGTCATCGACCTCAGAGAAGTTAATAAGATTGTAGTTCCGCAGTTTCCTGTAGTTCCAGACATTACTGCCTTGTTAACATTGATTCCTGCTACAGCTACTTGGTTTTCAGTCATCGACTTGAAGAATGCCTTTTTCAGCATTCCGATAGCCGAGGAAAGCAGAGATATTTTCGGCTTCTGTCTAGGAGGTCGAAGTTTCAGATTTAAACGCGCTCCACAAGGCTACTGTGAGAGCCCATCTATTTACAGTCAAGCATTAAAAACTCAGTTAGATGCCTTTGTCCTTCCTCCAGGCTCTGCTCTAGTACAGTATGTAGATGATCTTTTAGTGGCTGCCGATGACAAGGAAACTTGCAAAGCAGCTACAATTTCATTATTGCATCATTTGTCTAATTTGAATCATAAGGTGTCACCTTCGAAAATGCAATACTGCTGCCAAGAAGTGACCTACCTAGGTCATCTCTTGTCAAAGGAGGGAAGGAAGTTGACCCCAGAGAGAATAAAAGCAATTACGCAGATGAGTGTTCCTCGCACGCAGAGAGAAGTGCGTGCCTTTCTAGGTATTACCTCTTACTGTAGGCAGTGGATCCCAAATTTTTCTCTTTTAGCAAAACCGTTGGTAGCTTTGACTGGGAAAAATGTTCCGAGTCCGGTGCCATGGTCTGATGAATGTCAGGAGAGTTTTACTGATTTACGAAATGCATTGTGTTCAGCTCCTGTATTGGGTACACCTGATTACAGTAAGCCATTCACGCTCTACTTTCACGAGAGAGAAGGTTGCGCGTTGAGTGTTCTGACACAGACATTTGGTGATAAACAACGCCCTTGTGCGTATTTTTCATCAACATTAGATCCGGTAGCTAGAGCGTTACCTAGTTGTTTGAGAGCTACAGCGGCAGCTGTGGCTTCCATTCGGCAATCTGCTGGTTTGGTGATGAACAACATGCTAGTGGTCATGGTTCCTCATGCTGTGGATACACTCATGAACCGAACTAAGACACAACACCTTACCAGTGCAAGACTATCTGGTTATGAGCTGACGTTACTAGCAAGTCATATTCAGATCAAAAGATGCAATGTATTGAATCCAGCAACGTTGTTGCCGGCTAATCAAGAGTCGAGTGATTCCGAGCCACATGACTGTTGTTTTAGAACGGAGGAAGAGACAAAAGGACGCATTGACTTGAGAGACACTCCATTATCAGATCCAGATGGCACGCTGTATGTGGATGGGTCATGCTTTAAATTGGAGAATGGTGATGTGACTGCTGCTTACGCAGTAACGACTTTGAAGACGATTGTGGAGACTGCAAGAGTGAGTCAGAATTCTGCCCAAGCTGCAGAATTAATAGCTCTAACAAGAGAGTGTGTTTTAGCTAAGGGAAAGAGAGTGAATGTGTTCACAGATAGTCAGTACGCGTTCGGCGTGGCCCATAGTTTTGGCCGTTTGTGGAAAGAAAGAGGTTTCATTACGTCCCATGGGACTAAGATTCAACATGGTCAGCTAGTTAACGACTTGTTGGAATCTCTAACCTTGCCGACTGAAGTTGCGATTGTGAAGTGCAGTGCTCATAAAGCAATCATGGATGATGTTGGTCGTGGGAATGCTTTTGCTGATGAAACTGCTAAACAAACAGCTAAAGACATGATGAGCAGGATGTATGTTGCTACGTCTGCGAGATGGATTGCTGAGTCTGGAATGTGTGAGGACACAATGGAAAGTGTGAAAGAGATTCAGAAAGAGGCAACTGAGGAAGAAAAACGTGTATGGAGAGAAAGTACGGGCAAGTTGGATTCGAATGGGTGTTGGATTGATTTGACAGAACAGCAGCGTTGGATGTTGCCTGATGCGTATGTGCTTGCAGTGGTGACGATGGCGCATGGAGTAGCGCATATAAGTTCTAAGGGAATCTGTAAGATGTTGGCTCCAGTCTGGAAGAATGATGGGATCAGTAAATGTGCAGAGAGAGTGGTGAAAAATTGTATGGTGTGCCTGATGCATAATCCTGGCAAGGGAACTCCAACTCCTGCTGGTCATTTCGCTCCTCCTTCCTGCCCCTTTGAAGTGATTCAGTTAGACTTCATTCACATGGATCGCTGTAATAATCTGAAATACGTCCTGGTGGTAGTCTGTGCTTTTTCCAGGTGGATCGAAGCATATCCACTAAAGGACAATACTGCCCTATCAACTGCCAAAATTCATCTCAAAGAATATTTCCCTAGATTTGGAATGCCACGGATTGTATGGTCAGATAACGGAAGTGAGTTTATAGGGAAAGTTATGCAGAGTGTGTGTGCCGGCCTAGGCATAAAACAAAAGTTCCACAGTGCGAACCATCCCCAGTCTGCTGGTTTAGTGGAGGGTTACAATGGCACCCTCAAACTAAAACTAGCCAAAATTCAAGCATCTACAGGTTTACCCTGGCCAGACGCACTTCCGTTGGCTTTGCTATCAATGAGAGCAACTGTGCATTCTAGAGTGGGGCTTAGCCCCTATGAGATAGTCTTTGGCCGCCCGGCCAATATTTGGGGTGTGCCGAGGCCTAAGGAGTTTTGTTCTCTAGAATATCCTATGTTGATAGACTACCTTTACGACTTGACTGCTAAATTGAGTCTTATTCACCAACAGGTTTTTGATGCATTGCCAAAGCCTCCGGAGAGTCCAGGGCATCAGCTGAAACCCGGCGATCAAATCGTGATCAGAAACTTCGCGAGGACAAAGAACCTTCAGCCCAGATACGTCGGCCCCTTCCAAGTCCTGCTTGCGACGAGAACAGCAGTTCGTGTAGCTGGTCGCAAGCATTGGGTGCACGCATCTCATGTCAAGCATGTACCTTTGCCACTTCCTTACGACGACTGGGTGAAGAAAGGAATTGATGCCTCCGAATTTGAATGTACGCCAAAGTTCATCCCTTTCAGCGATGCCAAATTGATATCCGACACTCCAAACTCTGACTCTCCTCCAGAAAAGACTCCTTTGAACTCTGAACATTTGTCCTCTGCATCAGAAAAAACTCTGTCATCTGCGAACCTGAACACTGCAACAACTACTAGTGATACGCTATTTGCCGATCAAACAGTACCTGCGAAGCAAAGATACAATTTACGACCTCGTAATATGGACAAATAAAGCAGGCAACTGCCTATTGTGATATTTTGAAATTTTGAACTTTTGCCTTCAGCCAGGAAGTTTGCTATTGTTTTATTGTTTTTAAAATTGCCTTGCCGTCTGGGTAGCCGTAGGGTCGTGGCTGTGTGCCTAGTTGAATCTGCGGGGGTCTGACACAAGGTCGATCTTTCTGTTGGTTCTGGGAACTCCCAGGGCTGATAGAGGCATTTTCATCTACGTACACATCATCAGTGGTCGCGAGCGGATTGTAGAAGATGGAGCTTCCTGCGCTGCAACGAGAAAATGTGATTTATGTTCGCAGAAACAGACTTTACAGAATTCTTCACAGCAAATGCTTTTTAATACAATGTGCCATTACCTTTTTGACTGTTTTGATAACGTTGGTGGGTGGAATCGTTTTCGGTATGAGTTTGATTTTTGTACCAGTAACTACAGTACCTCCCCTTGATCCTGTTACTTCTACTGTTTCTTCTATACACTCTTTTCATTCGTTTCCTGAACATGAGCAAGCTCGACGCTCTGAATTCATCAATAACACTTTTGTACAGCTCTTGCATCAACACCAACTGGTAGTTAACACTACAAACTGCTGGGTGTGTGGCTTGATACCCCACACTATGGATAAAGGTATTCCCTATCTGGTTTTGCCTTTCAGCTACAATGGATCATTTCAGGCCCTTCAAACCATCTTTGCTTATGCCCTTGAAACCTATCCTCCACGTCCACCACGTTCCACTAAATATAACTCTGCCAACAAAGCTTTAGTCCAGGGAATTATTGACATGATCAAGGACGTCAATAATACTCCATCTTACCCTAGAGACGAATTGCGAGTATATTTAAGTTGGAATTCTTCAGAGTATCGCCTTAGTTTGGGAGAAAGCAAGCGTAAAAGCTCAACTCCAATCTGGGTCGTACCTCACCGAGGTCAGGTCTGTTTGCAGGGTAATGGGAGAAATCCGAGAGCTCAGCTAGGGAGGAGTGAGTGCGTAGAGACTTATGTGTTTCCGGCTAACTCTTCCCCTGCTTTTCTTACTGCTAGGGGTACCTACTTCATCTGTCGAGACAGAGCTTATACATGGTTGCCTGCCGACTTTTCAGGATCATGCTATATTGCTCGATTGTTGCCCCCAACATACACTGCTTCATCTGATTACCACAGGACCAGAGTAGCGAGAGGTGTCTTCAGCAAGGAAGATACCGCTGGTCAGGAAGCTGGAGACTTCTTCAAAGGCTTCCTTCCGTTCTGGGGGCCTATGGCCAATAGTAGAAACATACGTCAGCTAACACGGGTAGTTGAATCTACTATTACCGAAACTGCTGGTGCCCTTAGCAATTTGACAGCTGAGCTTCAGGCGGATAGACTCATGACGTTGCAGAACCGTATGGTTCTAGACGTTATACTTGCAGATCGAGGTGGGGTATGCAGAATGATCCAATCAAGCTGCTGTGTCTTTATTCCTAATAATGCTCCAACAGTCTATGAGGCGATCTCGAAGCTACACAAGATTTCCGACTCTATTCATGTAGACAAGGGAAACTGGTCCTTCATGGAGTGGTTTTGGACTCTGATATCAGCGTGGGGATGGAAGGTTCTGATGGTCATTGGTGTCATCTTAGTATTCCTCTTCTCATGCTGCCTGATTATCCAGTGTGGTCCTGCTCTGTGTAGTCTTTGTGCTGCAACCTGTTTTGGGAAACCACCAGCGTTTGGAGAAAAGGCACGAGAAAGGATGATGATACAACAGCATGTCACTGACCTGATGAGCATAGAATTAGACTCTGACATAGACTGAGTAATTGCCTATGTAAGGGCAAAAGGAGGGTCTGAGGTTCCGTGACGATTTGAACCCGTGTTTTCAATATTGTCGGAAATGCATAATATTGGTATCAGCGAACCGCAAATGATCCATTTAGCATATCCTGGTGTTTTCGCTATGCTACGAGCAAGAGCACTCCTGTTATGAACACATTTCTGATCTACCCACGGCATCCATCTTAGATCATGGCAGCCATTTTGTGTTTCTTGCCCTCACATACGCAATAACCTCTGATCACTTCATTTTGATCAAGGACACGTAGCCTTAGCCGGAGATTCACCTCTCTAGTGACACGTGCACCTTGGAACAGAACACGCTGTAGCTGCATGACTCGACAAAGGCTGCCTCCTCTGCCCGAGGCCAGCCCCACCGAACTGGTTCTCGTGTTCATCGTCCCGATCATGATTAGGCGGCCGAAGCCGGTAGCCTTGCCCATTTACAACCCACAAACATCCCTTATCCCACTTTTTTATCTTCTACACCTGGCTCTGCTCCTTTCCTTCTGGGCCTTTATTAGGGGGAGGTAACGAAATTTACGATGAGGCGGTCCGGGTCCTGAATGAAAAGTTGACATGAGAGTATGATGGAAAAGTGGGAACCCCTCATTCGTAATGTTGTATCATCAGATATTGTCAACGATTCCTGGGCAACGCCAAATATTTATTGTTTAGGACACAAAGGTTTGGGAATGTATTACATGTAAAGAATTTGCCCCAAGCTCAAATTTTAGTATATAAGGAGCAACCTTTTTTGTACAATTTGAACAGGCTCCTAGAATCTGCCCATGTGTGGTTTCTGTGACTTCTGTGTCCCTGCAGTAATAAACCTTTGGTCTTTGACGCCACCATCGAGAAGCCCGTGTTTCTGTTCATTTGTGCACCAAGGCAGGTGGAACTCCGGGGTCTTTGGGTGTTGTTCCCTGACACCTCTGGACGGAACCAAAAAGTCCAGAACTCCATCTCTGACCCCACCCAATCTGACTAGGCTCCTCCTAAGCCCCTCCTCTGCTGTCTGACCCCACCCATTCTGCCCAGGCTCCTCCTATACCCCTTCCTCTCTGAGCCCACCCATTCTGCCCAGGCTCCTCCTATACCCCCTCCTCTCTGACTCCACCCATTCTGCCCAGGCACCTCCTATACCCCCTCCTCTCTGATTCCACCCATTCTGCCCAGGCTCCTCCCATACCCCTCTGACCCCACCCATTCTGCCCAGGCTCCTCCTATTCCCCTCTGACCCCACCCATTCTGACAATGCTCCTCCTATACCCCTCCTCTGCTGTCTAACCCCACCCCCTCTGCTCAGGCTCCTCCTATACCCCCTCCTCTCTGATTCCACCCATTCTGCCCAGGCTCCTCCCATACCCCTCTGACCCCACCCATTCTGCCCAGGCTCCTCCTATTCCCCTCTGACCCCACCCATTCTGCCCAGGCTCCTCCTCCTACAGACAACACCCGTTCTCTTTCTTTCACCTTTCTTTCCACACCTATTTTACTTACCGACCAATCTGCAAACCCTCTTTCGCTAGGCATGATTCCACTCTTACACAACACACAGACACATTTTACTTACCTGGTGCCGAACCCGGGATTTGAACCCTGGTTGCCTGGATGGAAGGCAGGAACTTACCCACTGGACCACACTGGTTTCCATGTAAGTAGCCTATCAAATTGTCCTTATGTCATGGTCATCCTTTTAATGTGCAATGGAAGCCACAGGGAAGGACACCAAGGCCTGTATGTTGCTTATAGGTACTACTGCAATCCTCTAGACCACCAAGGAGCTATAGCTCAAAGGTAAGGCTTGTACCTTTGGTGGGGACAGCCCTCACAGGCCAGGGTTCGAATCCTGCCAGTGCTGTAGAAGTATCCCAAGGTGGGAAATTTTCAAACAGTGATTTTCTTTTTTTTTTTTTGCTAAGTGTTTTTCTGGTTTCCATGTAAGTAGCCTATCAAATTGTCCGTATGTCATGGTCATCCATTTAATGTGCAATGGAAGCCACAGGAAAGGACACCAAGGCCTGTATGTTGCTTATAGTTACTACTGCAATCCTCCAGACCACCAAGGAGCTATAGCTCAAAGGTAAGGCTTGTACCTTTGGTGGGGACAGCCCTCACAGGCCAGGGTTCGAATCCTGCCAGTGCTGTAGAAGTATCCCTAGGTGGGAAATTTTCAAACAGTGATTTTCTTTTTTTTTTTTGTTGCTAAGTGTTTTTCTGGTTTCCATGTAAGTAGCCTATCAAATTGTCCGTATGTCATGGTCATCCATTTAATGTGCAATGGAAGCCACAGGAAAGGACACCAAGGCCTGTATGTTGCTTATAGTTACTACTGCAATCCTCCAGACCACCAAGGAGCTATAGCTCAAAGGTAAGGCTTGTACCTTTGGTGGGGACAGCCCTCACAGGCCAGGGTTTGAATCCTGCCAGTGCTGTAGAAGTATCCCTAGGTGGGAAATTTTCAAACAGTGATTTTCTTTTTTTTTTTTGTTGCTAAGTGTTTTTCTGGTTTCCATGTAAGTAGCCTATCAAATTGTCCTTATGTCATAGTCATCCATTTAATGTGCAATGGAAGCCACAGGGAAGGACAGCAAGGCCTGTATGTTGCTTATAGTTACTACTGCAATCCTCTAGACCACCAAGGAGATACCTCAAAGGTAAGGCTTGTACCTTTGGGGGGGACAGCCCTCACAGGCCAGGGTTCGAATCCTGCCAGTGCTGTAGAAGTATCCCAAGGTGGGAAATTTTCAAACAGTGATTTTTTTTTTTTGCTAGTGTTTTTTTGGCAGGTGTCTCCCAACATTTCATATGTTTTCTCTCATGACCTTCTACCAACCACCCTATTTCTCAAGTAGGTGCTAGGAACAAGGCCTTATCTTCCTTTATCAATGTCTTCATTCTTTGTCCTTTAAGTTTGGTGAATTGCAGAGTGCAATTGTGGTATTGGGGGTTATAACTGAGCACAAGAATGCGAGGATGGTGCTACACTTATTGTAAAATAGGTTGGTTGATGGTGATTTTTCATTTTAGTGTGAGCCACTCACTCAAATCAGGGGTTTGGTGCCAGTGAGCTTGGATAGAAATAAAGGTCAAGTATGAGCTCTGGCTAATGAAATGATGGGTCGAGTTTGAGGCTAGCTAGAGTCCATTTATTAGGTGCAATAAGAAGTTGGAAAGATTGTTTCCTTTAAGAGACAGACAAGAGCAGAGTCAAGCCTTTGCTCTAGTAGATCTGCATCATGCCTGCTGCAGGATGTGAAGGAGTGGACCTCCACAGCAGTGCGCTGTGCCGGGCTGGGCTGCACTGGGCTGGGCTGGGCCTGCCCTGGCATCTTGGATTTATTCACCCACCTCCTTCCTTTGAAGAACGCTCACGAACGGCCACGAACGTCCTTGTTCTGTATACAGGCGGACAGCAGGCAATTTAGGACCCTGCTAAATGATGGTGATGTCCCCATGTGCTTCCTTCGAGTGGCAAAATCCTTCGTCTAAGGCAGGTGGGCTTTTTTAAAATTTGGTTGAAGACCATATGTTGGAGGCAGTATCACGGCACAAGCCGCCGACCGTCTCAGAAGAAAGTATGCATGGGTGGACATTATTTGCATAGGAGAGCCCTCTTCTTAGTCCCATTCTTAAGCTGCAGTGGCCATGAAGTGTTACTAGTGGGCAGCAGTATGAACAAAAGAGCACACTGAGGCTTTTCTTCTTCTTGCTGACATGATTCTTGGTCATTTTTGTCTTGCAGGGCCTAAGGAGTGAAGGACTACGATGACTGAGGGGATGAGGAATGGCTGGCCTGTATTTGTGGTGAAGGGGGAACATTTGGAAGGTAAACAGCAAGATGAAAGCGTCAAAGCATATATGTTTGCTGAGTGATTGAGTCTGTGTGTCACTTGTCTCTTTGTAGGGACATGTGAGAAAGGAACAGCAGCACCATAGACTTCAGGTGGGAGAGCAAGCAAGGATGAATATTTCCCTCAAATCCAAATACTTACAGCACCTCAAAGATGACAAGTGCGATATGATGTTCTGCAATTGCAAGGATTTGCCATGTGTGGTGCATAAATATGCATGGTTAGTGAGGTTTTTCCCAGAATGTGAGTATCGGTAGGCTGGAAAATGTCAGGCAGTCCTTTGGGGGTATGAGGCCAAGAAAAAAGATGGGAAGTTTGCTACAGTCATCTGTAGGATCGAAAGACACTGGGGAATTGTTACAGAGGGAGCCAGGCTGCACAAAACGTGGTAACAGTTGGACAGAAATCTTTAGCAGGACTTTTGACTACCCCCAATGCGGGACCAGGACCGCCGTACCTCTCTGTCTCTGAAACGTATTTTGACCTCTGGGCACCACCATCTCAATGCCCCTCAAATGTTCCCTCCTGGAACCCCAGCTTTGGTAATGCATCAACCAGGTTTCAATCATTTGAGTGACCACAAACACCCTTGCTATGTGCCTTCCATTTACATTCAGTCAGTAACCCAGCTGCTTCGTTCGCTACTGAATCTCAAGTGACAGTTGGATGCACATTGCAGGGGTATACAGGCATTTACCGTACTGTACAGCCCCTCTCAGTACAGTCAGACTACACTTCTTAAAATCATAAATACATGTTTTGTCCAACAGTAAGGCCGGGCCTTTCCTCTGTAGTTCATAGCCAACGTAAGGAGGAAAAAAATAAGCTGAAGAGCATGCCAAAATTCTCTACAGACACTGCCAGTCCTCACACTGCCTATTTGCATGCCGAGGTTATTCACTATGACCCACCAAACCAATTGGCAACAGTAGCCTCTCTCTGCCTCATTCGTATGCTCCGATGCCACCTTTATTTAGCAAATGTTAGTGCTCTAGGATTTCATAGCACGATTCGCTATAGCCTCTTTTTTCAACAGAAATGTCCTAAAGGTACCTATACCAATCTGCTGGGTGGGGAGGAGGGGGGCTGCTGCTGCTGGCAGTAAAATTTTGGGGCACCCCACCTGCAAAAATACATTCACATGCTCCTTGTTGTACCTTTCAATACCATAACTGCAGCAGAATCGTATGGTGACCCCTGTTGGTAACAGAAACTGTCAAACAGCTTTTTGCCACCCCCCCCCCCTCCCCCGTTGCCCCTAACCATTTGGGGTACACCCCATGAGGGAGGATCAGAGCAATAAAAAATAATGGTAGCCCCCCCAAAAAGTACCTGGAAGGCATGCCATTCTGTGCACCTCATCGCTCTTCACGTTGCGCCTAAGCACCTTTTAATACTGCTCCCCGACTGCCCCCTCCCAACAGAAATCAGAAAGTATAGGGGGGTGCATTAAAAAAGTTTTTGCAGTTCCCCACCATAAGTCAGGATCCTCCTCCATCTCTGACCCCTTCCTAGGCCCTCAGACCCCACCCATTCTGCCCAGGCTCCTCCTATTTGACCACACCCAATCTGACTAGGCTCCTCCTATACCCCCTCCTCTCTGACTCCACCCATTCTGCCCAGGCCCCACCTATACCCCTCTTATTTGACCCCAATCTGACTAGGCTCCTCCTGTACCCCCTCTGCCCAGGCTCCTCCTATACCCCTCCTCTCTGACCTCACCCATTCTGCCCAGGCTCCTCCTATTTGACCCCACCCAATCTGACTAGGCTCCTCCTAAGCCGCTCCTCTGCTGTCTGACCCCACCCATTCTGACTAGGCTCCTCCTAAGCCCCTCCTCTGCTGTCTGACCCCACCCATTCTGACTAAGCTCCTCCTCAGCCCCTCCTCTCTGACCCCACCCAATCTGACTAAGCTCCTCCTCAGCCCCTCCTCTCTGACCCCACCCAATCTGACTAGGCTCCTCCTATTTGACCCCACCCAATCTGACTAGGCTCCTCCTAAGCCCCTCCTCTCTGACCCCACTCATTCTGCCCAGGCTCCTCCTATACCCCCTCTGCCCAGGCTCCTCCTATACCCCTCCTCTCTGACCTCACCCATTCTGCCCAGGCTCCTCCTATTTGACCCCACCCAATCTGACTAGGCTCCTCCTAAGCCCCTCCTCTCTGACCCCACCCAATCTGACTAAGCTCCTCCTAAGCCCCTCCTCTGCTGTCTGACCCCACCCATTCTGCCCAGGCTCCTCCTATTTGACCCCACCCAATCTGACTAGGCTCCTCCTAAGCCCCTCCTCTGCTGTCTGACCCCACCCCCTCTGCTCAGGCTCCTCCTATACCCCCTCCTCTCTGATTCCACCCATTCTGCCCAGGCTCCTCCCATACCCCTCTGACCCCACCCATTCTGCCCAGGCTCCTCCTATACCCCTTCCTCTCTGACTCCACCCATTCTGCCCAGGCTCCTCCTAAGCCCCTCCTCTCTGACTCCACCCATTCTGCCCAGGCTCCTCCTATACCCTTCCTCTCTGACCCCACCCATTTTGCCCAGGCTCCTCCTATTTGACCCCACCCCCTCTGCTCAGGCTCCTCCTATACCCCCTCCTCTCTGATTCCACCCATTCTGCCCAGGCTCCTCCCATACCCCTCTGACCCCACCCATTCTGCCCAGGCTCCTCCTCTACCCCTCCTATTTGACCCCAACCAATCTGACTAGGCTCCTCCTAAGCCCCTCCTCTGCTGTCTGACCCCACCCATTCTGCCCAGGCTCCTCCTATTTGACCCCACCCAATCTGACTAGGCTCCTCCTATACCCCTTCTCTCTGACCCCTCTGACCCCACCCAATCTAACTAGGCTCCTCCTATTTGACCCCACCCAATCTGACTAGGCTCCTCCTAAGCCCCTCCTCTGCTGTCTGACCCCACCCATTCTGCTCAGGCTCCTCCTATACCCCCTCCTCTCTGACTCCACCCATTCTGCCCAGGCTCCTCCTAAGCCCCTCCTCTCTGACTCCACCCATTCTGCCCAGGCTCCTCCTATTTGACCCCACCCAATCTGACTTGGCTCCTCCTAAACCCCTCCTCTGCTGTCTGACCCCACCCCCTCTGCTCAGGCTCCTCCTATACCCCCTCCTCTCTGATTCCACCCATTCTGCCCAGGCTCCTCCCATACCCCTCTGACCCCACCCATTCTGCCCAGGCTCCTCCTCTACCCCTCCTATTTGACCCCAACCAATCTGACTAGGCTCCTCCTAAGCCCCTCCTCTGCTGTCTGACCCCACCCATTCTGCCCAGGCTCCTCCTATTTGACCCCACCCAATCTGACTAGGCTCCTCCTATACCCCTCCTCCTCTGCTGTCTAACCCCACCCCCTCTGCTCAGGCTCCTCCTATACCCCCTCCTCTCTGATTCCACCCATTCTGCCCAGGCTCCTCCCATACCCCTCTGACCCCACCCATTAACAAGCTCCTCCTATACCCCTCCTATTTGACCCCACCCAATCTGACTAGGCTCCTCCTAAGCCTCAGCTGTCTGACCCCACCCATTCTGCCCAGGCTCCTCCTATTTGACCCCACCCAACCCGCCCAGGTTCTTCCTATACCCCTCCTCTCTGACCCCACCCAATCTGACTAGGCTCCTCCTAAGCCCCTCCTCTGCTGTCTGACCCCACCCATTCTGAATAGGCTCCTCCTAAGCCCCTCCTCTGCTGTCTGACTCCACCCATTCTGCCCAGGCTCCTCCTAATCCCCTCCCCTGCTCACTGACCCTACCCATTCTGACTAGGCTCCTCCTAAACCCCTCCTCTGCTGTCTGACCCCACCCATTCTGCCCAGGCTCCTCCTGTACCCCCTCTGCCCAGGCTCCTCCTATACCCCTCCTCTCTGACCTCACCCATTCTGCCCAGGCTCCTCCTATTTGACCCCACCCAATGTGACTAGGCTCCTCCTAAGCCGCTCCTCTGCTGTCTGACCCCACCCATTCTGCCCAGGCTCCTCCTATACCCCCTCCTCTCTGACTCCACCCATTCTGCCCAGGCTCCTCCTATTTGACCCCACCCAATCTGACTAGGCTCCTCCTATACCCCTCCTCTCTGACCCCTCTGACCCCCCCACCCATTCTGCCCAGGCTCCTCCTAAGCCCCTCCTCTCTGACTCCACCCATTCTGCCCAGGCTCCTCCTATACCCTTCCTCTCTGACCCCACCCATTCTGCCAAGGCTCCTCCTATTTGACCCCACCCAATCTGACTTGGCTCCTCCTAAGCCCCTCCTCTGCTGTCTGACCCCACCCCCTCTGCTCAGGCTCCTCCTATACCCCCTCCTCTCTGATTCCACCCATTCTGCCCAGGCTCCTCCTATACCCCCTCCTCTCTGATTCCACCCATTCTGCCCAGGCTCCTCCTAAGCCCCTCCTCTCTGACTCCACCCATTCTGCCCAGGCTCCTCCTATACCCTTCCTCTCTGACCCCACCCATTCTGCCAAGGCTCCTCCTATTTGACCCCACCCAATCTGACTTGGCTCCTCCTAAGCCCCTCCTCTGCCTTCTGACCCCACCCCCTCTGCTCAGGCTCCTCCTATACCCCCTCCTCTCTGATTCCACCCATTCTGCCCAGGCTCCTCCTATACCCCTCCTATTTGACCCCACCCAATCTGACTTGGCTCCTCCTAAGCCCCTCCTCAGCTGTCTGACCCCACCCAACCCGCCCAGGTTCCTCCTATACCCCTCCTCTCTGACCCCACCCAATCTGACTAGGCTCCTCCTAAGCCCCTCCTCTACTGTCTGACTCCACCCATTCTGCCCAGGCTCCTCCTAAGCCCCTCCTCTGCTGTCTGACCCCACCCATTCTGCCCAGGCTCCTCCTATACCCCTCCGACCAGACTCCTCCTAAGCCCCTCCTCTGCTGTCTGACCCCACCCATTCTGCCCAGGCTCCTCCTATTTGACCCCACCCAATCTGACTAGGCTCCTCCTAAGCCGCTCCTCTCTGACCCCACCCAATCTGACTAGGCTCCTCCCAAGCCCCTCCTCTGCTGTCTGACCCCACCCATTCTGCCCAGGCTCCTCCTATTTGACCCCACCCAATCTGACTACGCTCCTCCTAAGCCCCTCCTCTGCTGTCTGACCCCACCCATTCTGCCCAGGCTCCTCCTATACCCCCTCCTCTCTGACTCCACCCATTCTGCCCAGGCTCCTCCTAAGCCCCTCCTCTCTGACTCCACCCATTCTGCCCAGGCTCCTCCTATACCCTTCCTCTCTGACCCCACCCATTCTGCCAAGGCTCCTCCCATTCCTCTCTGACCCCACCCATTCTGCCCAGGCTCCTCCTAAGCCGCTCCTCTCTGACCCCACCCAATCTGACTAGGCTCCTCCCAAGCCCCTCCTCTGCTGTCTGACCCCACCCATTCTGCCCAGGCTCCTCCTATTTGACCCCACCCAATCTGACTAGGCTCCTCCTAAGCCCCTCCTCTGCTGTCTGACCCCACCCTTTCTGCCCAGGCTCCTCCTATACCCCCTCCTCTCTGATTCCACCCATTCTGCCCAGGCTCCTCCCATACCCCTCTGACCCCACCCATTCTGCCCAGGCTCCTCCTATACCCTTCCTCTCTGACCCCACCCAATCTGACTAGGCTCCTCCTAAGCCCCTCCTCTGCTGTCTGCCCCCACCCATTCTGCCCAGGCTCCTCCTAAGCCCCTCCTCTGCTGTCTGACCCCACCCATTCTGCCCAGGCTCCTCCTATTTGACCCCACCCAATCTGACTTGGCTCCTCCTAAACCCCTCCTCTGCTGTCTGACCCCACCCCCTCTGCTCAGGCTCCTCTTATACCCCCTCCTCTCTGATTCCACCCATTCTGCCCAGGCTCCTCCCATACCCCTCTGACCCCACCCATTCTGCCCAGGCTCCTCCTATTTGACCCCACCCAATCTGACTAGGCTCCTCCTAAGCCCCTCCTCTGCTGTCTGACTCCACCCATTCTGCCCAGGCTCCTCCTATTTGACCCCAACCAATCTGACTAGGCTCCTCCTAAGCCCCTCCTCTGCTGTCTGACCGCACCCATTCTGCCCAGGCTCCTCCTATACCCCCTCCTCTCTGACCCCACCCATTCTGCCCAGGCTCCTCCCATACCCCTCTGACCCCACCCACTCTCCTCCTATACCCCTCCTATTTGACCCCGCCCAATCTGACTAGGCTCCTCCTAAGCCCCTCCTCTGCTGTCTGACCCCACCCATCAAGCCCCAGCTCCTCCTATACCCCCTCCTCTCTGACTCCACCCATTCTGCCCAGGCTCCTCCTAAGCACCTCCTCTCTGACTCCACCCATTCCCTTCCTCTCTGACTCCACCCATTCTGCCCAGGCTCCTCCTAAGCACCTCCTCTCTGACCCCACCCATTCTGCCCAGGCTCCTCCTCTACCCCTCCTATTTGACCCCACCCAATCTGACTAGGCTCCTCCTAAGCCCCTCCTCTGCTGTCTGACCCCACCCATTCTGCCCAGGCTCCTCCTATTTGACCCCACCCAATCTGACTAGGCTCCTCCTAAGCCCCTCCTCTGCTGTCTGACCCCACCCATTCTGCTCAGGCTCCTCCTATACCCCTCCTCTCTGACCCCACCCAACCTGCCCAGGGTCCTCCTCCTACAGACAACACCCGTTCTCTTTCTTTCACCTTTCTTTCCACACCTATTTTACTTACCGACCAATCTGCAATCCCTCTTTCGCTAGGCATGATTCCACTCTTACACAACACACAGACATATTTTACTTACCAATTTACTTACCTGGTGCCGAACCCAGGATTTGAACCCTGGTTGCCTGGATGGAAGGCAGGAACTTACCCACTGGACCACACTGGTTTCCATGTAAGTAGCCTATCAAATTGTCCTTATGTCATGGTCATCCTTTTAATGTGCAATGGAAGCCACAGGGAAGGACACCAAGGCCTGTATGTTGCTTATAGGTACTACTGCAATCCTCTAGACCACCAAGGAGCTATAGCTCAAAGGTAAGGCTTGTACCTTTGGTGGGGACAGCCCTCACAGGCCAGGGTTCGAATCCTGCCGGTGCTGTAGAAGTATCCCAAGGTGGGAAATTTTCAAACAGTGATTTTCTTTTTTTTTTTTTGCTAAGTGTTTTTCTGGTTTCCATGTAAGTAGCCTATCAAATTGTCCGTATGTCATGGTCATCGATTTAATGTGCAATGGAAGCCACAGGAAAGGACACCAAGGCCTGTATGTTGCTTATAGTTACTACTGCAATCCTCCAGACCACCAAGGAGCTATAGCTCAAAGGTAAGGCTTGTTCCTTTGGTGGGGACAACCCTCTCAGGCCAGGGTTCGAATCCTGCCAGTGCTGTAGAAGTATCCCAAGGTGGGAAATTTTCAAACAGTGATTTTCTTTTTTTTTTGGTGCTAAGTGTTTTTCTGGTTTCCATGTAAGTAGCCTATCAAATTGTCCTTATGTCATAGTCATCCATTTAATGTGCAATGGAAGCCACAGGAAAGGACACCAAGGCCTGTATGTTGCTTATAGTTACTACTGCAATCCTCCAGACCACCAAGGAGCTATAGCTCAAAGGTAAGGCTTGTTCCTTTGGTGGGGACAACCCTCTCAGGCCAGGGTTCGAATCCTGCCAGTGCTGTAGAAGTATCCTAAGGTGGGAAATTTTCAAACAGTGATTTTCTTTTCTTTTTTTTGCTAAGTGTTTTTCTGGTTTCCATGTAAGTAGCCTATCAAATTGTCCTTATGTCATGGTCATCCATTTAATGTGCAATGGAAGCCACAGGGAAGGACAGCAAGGCCTGTATGTTGCTTATAGTTACTACTGCAATCCTCTAGACCACCAAGGAGATAGCTCAAAGGTAAGGCTTGTACCTTTGGGGGGGACAGCCCTCACAGGCCAGGGTTTGAATCCTGCCAGTGCTGTAGAAGTATCCCAAGGTGAGAAATTTTCAAACTGTGATTTTTTTTTTTTGCTAGTGTTTTTTTGGCAGGTGTCTCCCAACATTTCATATGTTTTCTCTCATGACCTTCTACCAACCGCCCTATTTCTCAAGAAGGTGCTAGGAACAAGGCCTTATCTTCCTTTATCAATGTCTTCATTCTTTGTCCTTTAAGTTTGGTGAATTGCAGAGTGCAATTGTGGTATTGGGGGTTATAACTGAGCACAAGAATGCGAGGATGGTGCTACACTTATTGTAAAATAGGTTGGTTGATGGTGATTTTTCATTTTAGTGTGAGCCACTCACTCAAATCAGGGGTTTGGTGCCAGTGAGCTTGGATAGAAATAAAGGTCAAGTATGAGCTCTGGCTAATGAAATGATGGGTCGAGTTTGAGGCTAGCTAGAGTCCATTTATTAGGTGCAATAAGACGTTGGAAAGATTGTTTCCTTTAAGAGACAGACAAGAGCAGAGTCAAGCCTTTGCTCTAGTAGATCTGCATCATGCCTGCTGCAGGGTGTGAAGGAGTGGACCTCCACAGCAGTGCGCTGTGCCGGGCTGGGCTGCACTGGGCTGGGCTGGGCCTGCCCTGGCATCTTGGATTTATTCACCCACCTCCTTCCTTTGAAGAACGCTCACGAACGGCCACAAACGTCCTTGTTCTGTATACAGGCGGACAGCAGGCAATTTAGGACCCTGCTAAATGATGGTGATGTCCCCATGTGCTTCCTTTGAGTGGCAAAATCCTTCGTCTAAGGCAGGTGGGCTTTTTTAAAATTTGGTTGAAGACCATATGTTGGAGGCAGTATCACGGCACAAGCCGCCGACCGTCTCAGAAGAAAGTATGCATGGGTGGACATTATTTGCATAGGAGAGCCCTCTTCTCAGTCCCATTCTTAAGCTGCAGTGGCCATGAAGTGTTACTAGTGGGCAGCAGTATGAACAAAAGAGCACACTGAGGCTTTTCTTCTTCTTGCTGACATGATTCTTGGTCATTTTTGTCTTGCAGGGCCTAAGGAGTGAAGGACTACGATGACTGAGGGGATGAGGAATGGCTGGCCTGTATTTGTGGTGAAGGGGGAACATTTGGAAGCTAAACAGCAAGATGAAAGCGTCAAAGCATATATGTTTGCTGAGTGATTGAGTCTGTGTGTCACTTGTCTCTTTGTAGGGACATGTGAGAAAGGAACAGCAGCACCATAGACTTCAGGTGGGAGAGCAAGCAAGGATGAATATTTCCCTCAAATCCAAATACTTACAGCACCTCAAAGATGACAAGTGCGATATGATGTTCTGCAATTGCAAGGATTTGCCATCTGTGGTGCATAAATATGCATGGTTAGTGAGTTTTTTCCCAGAATGTGAGTATCGGTAGGCTGGAAAATGTCAGGCACTCCTTTGGGGGTATGAGGCCAAGAAAAAATATGGGAAGTTTGCTACAGTCATCTGTAGGATCGAAAGACACTGGGGAATCGTTACAGAGGGAGCCAGGCTGCACAAAACGTGGTAACAGTTGGACAGAAATCTTTAGCAGGACTTTTGACTACCCCCAATGCGGGACCAGGACCGCCGTACCTCTCTGTCTCTGAAACGTATTTTGACCTCTGGGCACCACCATCTCAATGCCCCTCAAATGTTCCCTCCTGGAACCCCAGCTTTGGTAGTGCATCAACCAGGTTTCAATCATTTGAGTGACCACAAACACCCTTGCTATGTGCCTTCCATTTACATTCAGTCAGTAACCCAGCTGCTTCGTTCGCTACTGAATCTCAAGTGACAGTTGGATGCACATTGCAGGGGTATACAGGCATTTACCGTACTGTACAGCCCCTCTCAGTACAGTCAGACTACACTTCTTAAAATCATAAATACATGTTTTGTCCAACAGTAAGGCCGGGCCTTTCCTCTGTAGTTCATAGCCAACGTAAGGAGGAAAAAAATAAGCTGAAGAGCATGCCAAAATTCTCTACAGACACTGCCAGTCCTCACACTGCCTATTTGCATGCCAAGGTTATTCACAATGACCCACCAAACCAATTGGCAACAGTAGCCTCTCTCTGCCTCATTCGTATGCTCCGATGCCACCTTTATTTAGCAAATGTTAGTGCTCTAGGATTTCATAGCACGATTCGCTATAGCCTCTTTTTTCAACAGAAATGTCCTAAAGGTACCTATACCAATCTGCTGGGTGGGGAGGAGGGGGGCTGCTGGCAGTAAAATTTTGGGGCACCCCACCTGCAAAAATACATTCACATGCTACTTGTTGTACCTTTCAATACCATAACTGCAGCAGAATCGTATGGTGACCCCTGTTGGTAACAGAAACTGTCAAACAGCTTTTTGCCACCCCCCCTCCCCCGTTGCCCCTAACCATTTGGGGTACACCCCATGAGGGAGGATCGGAGCAATAAAAAATAATGGTAGCCCCCCCAAAAAGTACCTGGAAGGCATGCCATTCTGTGCACCTCATCGCTCTTCACGTTACGCCTAAGCACCTTTTAATACTGCTCCCCGACTGCCCCCTCCCAACAGAAATCAGAAAGTATAGGGGGGTGCATTAAAAAAGTTTTTGCAGTTCCCCACCATAAGTCAGGATCCTCCTCCATCTATGACCCCTTCCTAGGCCCTCAGACCCCACCCATTCTGCCCAGGCTCCTCCTATTTGACCACACCCAATCTGACTAGGCTCCTCCTATACCCCCTCCTCTCTGACTCCACCCATTCTGCCCAGGCCCCTCCCGTACCCCTCTTATTTGACCCCAATCTGACTAGGCTCCTCCTAAGCCCCTCCTCTGCTGTCTGACCCCACCCATTCTGACTAAGCTCCTCCTCAGCCCCTCCTCTCTCACCCCACCCATTCTGCCCAGGCTCCTCCTATACTCTTCCTCTCTGACCCCACCCATTCTGCCAAGGCTCCTCCTATTTGACCCCACCCAATCTGACTTGGCTCCTCCTAAGCCCCTCCTCTGCTGTCTAACCCCACCCATTCTGCCCAGGCTCCTCCTAAGCCCCTCCTATCTGACTCCACCCATTCTGCCCAGGCTCCTCCTATACCCCCTCCTCTCTGATTCCACCCATTCTGCCCAGGCTCCTCCCATACCCCTCTGACCCCACCCATTCTGCCCAGGCTCCTCCTATACCCCTCCTATTTGACCCCACCCAATCTGACTAGGCTCCTCCTATACCCCTCCTCTCTGACCCCTCTGACCCCACCCATTCTGCCCAGGCTCCTCCTATTTGACCCCACCCAATCTGACTAGGCTTCTCCTATACCCCTCCTCTCTGACCCCTCTGACCCCACCCATTCTGCCCAGGCTCCTCCTATACCCCCTCCTCTCTGACTCCACCCATTCTGCCCAGGCTCCTCCTATACCCCCTCCTCTCTGATTCCACCCATTCTGCCCAGGCTCCTCCTAAGCCCCTCCTCTCTGACCCCACCCATTCTGCCCAGGCTCCTCCTATACCCCCTCCTCTCTGACTCCACCCAGGCTCCTCCTAAGCCCCTCCTCTCTGACTCCACCCATTCTGCCCAGGCTCCTCCCATACCCCTCTGACCCCACCCATTCTGCCCAGGCTCCTCCTATACCCTTCCTCTCTGACCCCACCCAATCTGACTAGGCTCCTCCTAAGCCCCTCCTATGCTGTCTGACCCCACCCATTCTGCCCAGGCTCCTCCTATACCCCCTCCTCTCTGACCCCACCCCATTCTGCCAAGGCTCCTCCTATTTGACCCCACCCAATCTGACTTGGCTCCTCCTAAACCCCTCCTCTGCTGTCTGACCCCACCCCCTCTTCTCAGGCTCCTCCTATACCCCCTCCTCTCTGATTCCACCCATTCTGCCCAGGCTCCTCCCATACCCCTCTGACCCCACCCATTCTGCCCAGGCTCCTCCTATTTGACCCCACCCAATCTGACTAGGCTCCTCCTAAGCCCCTCCTCTGCTGTCTGACCCCACCCATTCTGCCCAGGCTCCTCCTATTTGACCCCACCCAATCTGACTAGGCTCCTCCTAAGCCCCTCCTCTGCTGTCTGACCGCACCCATTCTGCCCAGGCTCCTCCTATACCCCCTCCTCTCTGACTCCACCCATTCTGCCCAAGCTCCTCCTAAGCCCCTCCTCTCTGACTCCACCCATTCTGCCCAGGCTCCTCCCATACCCCTCTGACCCCACCCACTCTCCTCCTATACCCCTCCTATTTGACCCCACCCAATCTGACTAGGCTCCTCCTAAGCCCCTCCTCTGCTGTCTGACCCCACCCATTCTGCCCAGGCTCCTCCTATACCCCCTCCTCTCTGACTCCACCCATTCTGCCCAGGCTCCTCCTAAGCACCTCCTCTCTGACTCCACCCATTCTGCCCAGGCTCCTCCTATACCCCCTCCTCTCTGATTCCACCCATTCTGCCCAGGCTCCTCCTAAGCCCCTCCTCTCTGACCCCACCCATTCTGCCCAGGCTCCTCCTATACCCCCTCCTCTCTGACTCCACCCATTCTGCCCAGGCTCCTCCTAAGCCCCTCCTCTCTGACTCCACCCATTCTGCCCAGGCTCCTCCCATACCCCTCTGACCCCACCCATTCTGCCCAGGCTCCTCCTATACCCTTCCTCTCTGACTCCACCCAATCTGACTTGGCTCCTCCTAAGCCCCTCCTCTGCTGTCCGACCCCACCCATTCTGCCCAGGCTCCTCCTAAGCCCCTCCTCTGCTGTCTGACCCCGCCCCCTCTGCTCAGGCTCCTCCTATACCCCCTCCTCTCTGATTCCACCCATTCTGCCCAGGCTCCTCCCATACCCCTCTGACCCCACCCATTCTGCCCAGGCTCCTCCTAAGCCCCTCCTCTCTGACTCCACCCATTCTGCCCAGGCTCCTCCTAAGCCCCTCCTCTCTGACTCCACCCATTCTGCCCAGGCTCCTCCCATACCCCTCTGACCCCACCCATTCTGCCCAGGCTCCTCCTATACCCTTCCTCTCTGACTCCACCCAATCTGACTTGGCTCCTCCTAAGCCCCTCCTCTGCTGTCTGACCCCACCCATTCTGCCCAGGCTCCTCCTAAGCCCCTCCTCTGCTGTCTGACCCCGCCCCCTCTGCTCAGGCTCCTCCTATACCCCCTCCTCTCTGATTCCACCCATTCTGCCCAGGCTCCTCCATACCCCTCTGACCCCACCCATTCTGCCCAGGCTCCTCCTAAGCCCCTCCTCTCTGACTCCACCCATTCTGCCCAGGCTCCTCCTAAGCCCCTCCTCTCTGACTCCACCCATTCTGCCCAGGCTCCTCCCATACCCCTCTGACCCCACCCATTCTGCCCAGGCTCCTCCTATACCCTTCCTCTCTGACTCCACCCAATCTGACTTGGCTCCTCCTAAGCCCCTCCTCTGCTGTCTGACCCCACGCATTCTGCCCAGGCTCCTCCTATACCCCCTCCTCTCTGACTCCACCCATTCTGCCCAGGCTCCTCCTAAGCCTCTCCTCTCTGACTCCACCCATTCTGCCCAGGCTCCTCCCATACCCCTCTGACCCCACCCATTCTGCCCAGGCTCCTCCTATACCCCCTCCTCTCTGACCCCACCCCATTCTGCCAAGGCTCCTCCTATTTGACCCCACCCAATCTGACTAGGCTCCTCCTAAGCCCCTCCTCTGCTGTCTGACCGCACCCATTCTGCCCAGGCTCCTCCTATACCCCCTCCTCTCTGACTCCACCCATTCTGCCCAAGCTCCTCCTAAGCCCCTCCTCTCTGACTCCACCCATTCTGCCCAGGCTCCTCCCATACCCCTCTGACCCCACCCACTCTCCTCCTATACCCCTCCTATTTGACCCCACCCAATCTGACTAGGCTCCTCCTAAGCCCCTCCTCTGCTGTCTGACCCCACCCATTCTGCCCAGGCTCCTCCTATACCCCCTCCTCTCTGATTCCACCCATTCTGCCCAGGCTCCTCCTAAGCCCCTCCTCTCTGACCCCACCCATTCTGCCCAGGCTCCTCCTATACCCCCTCCTCTCTGACTCCACCCATTCTGCCCAGGCTCCTCCTAAGCCCCTCCTCTCTGACTCCACCCATTCTGCCCAGGCTCCTCCCATACCCCTCTGACCCCACCCATTCTGCCCAGGCTCCTCCTATACCCTTCCTCTCTGACCCCACCCAATCTGACTTGGCTCCTCCTAAGCCCCTCCTCTGCTGTCTGACCCCACCCATTCTGCCCAGGCTCCTCCTAAGCCCCTCCTCTGCTGTCTGACCCCGCCCCCTCTGCTCAGGCTCCTCCTATACCCCCTCCTCTCTGATTCCACCCATTCTGCCCAGGCTCCTCCCATACCCCTCTGACCCCACCCATTCTGCCCAGGCTCCTCCTAAGCCCCTCCTCTCTGACTCCACCCATTCTGCCCAGGCTCCTCCTAAGCCCCTCCTCTCTGACTCCCCCCATAGTGCCCAGGCTCCTCCCATACCCCTCTGACCCCACCCATTCTGCCCAGGCTCCTCCTATACCCTTCCCCTCTGACCCCACCCAATCTGACTAGGCTCCTCCTAAGCCCCTCCTCTGCTGTCTGACCCCACGCATTCTGCCCAGGCTCCTCCTATACCCCCTCCTCTCTGACTCCACCCATTCTGCCCAGGCTCCTCCCATACCCCTCTGACCCCACCCATTCTGCCCAGGCTCCTCCTATACCCTTCCTCTCTGACCCCACCCAATCTGACTAGGCTCCTCCTATACCCCCTCCTCTCTGATTCCACCCATTCTGCTCAGGCTCCTCCCATACCCCTCTGACCCCACCCATTCTGCCCAGGCTCCTCCTATTTGACCCCACCCAATCTGACTAGGCTCCCCCTAAGCCCCTCCTCTGCTGTCTGACCCCACCCATTCTGCTCAGGCTCCTCCTATACCCCCTCCTCTCTGATTCCACCCATTCTGCTCAGGCTCCTCCCATACCCCTCTGACCCCACCCATTCTGCCCAGGCTCCTCCTATTTGACCCCACCCAATCTGACTAGGCTCCTCCTAAGCCCCTCCTCTGCTGTCTGACCCCACCCATTCTGCTCAGGCTCCTCCTATACCCCCTCCTCTCTGACACCACCCATTCTGCCCAGGCCCCACCTATACCCCTCTTATTTGACCCCAATCTGACTAGTCTACTCCTAAACCCCTCCTCTGCTGTCTGAGCCCACCCATTCTGCCCAGGCTCCTCCTAAGCCCCTCCTCTGCTGTCTGACCCCGCCCCCTCTGCTCAGGCTCCTCCTATACCCCTCCTCTCTGACCCCACCCAACCTGCCCAGGGTCCTCCTCCTACAGACAACACCCGTTCTCTTTCTTTCACCTTTCTTTCCACACCTATTTTACTTACCGACCAATGTGCAATCCCTCTTTCGCTAGGCATGATTCCACTCTTACACAACACACAGACACATTTTACTTACCAATTTACTTACCTGGTGCCGAACCCAGGATTTGAACCCTGGTTGCCTGGATGGAAGGCAGGAACTTACCCACTGGACCACACTGGTTTCCATGTAAGTAGCTTATCAAATTGTCCTTATGTCATGGTCATCCTTTTAATGTGCAATGGAAGCCACAGGGAAGGACACCAAGGCCTGTATGTTGCTTATAGGTACTACTGCAATCCTCTAGACCACCAAGGAGCTATAGCTCAAAGGTAAGGCTTGTACCTTTGGTGGGGACAGCCCTCACAG
Organism: Lissotriton vulgaris; assembly: GCF_964263255.1. NCBI lineage: Eukaryota > Metazoa > Chordata > Amphibia > Caudata > Salamandridae > Lissotriton > Lissotriton vulgaris. Next base: position 967,167,842 of record NC_141685.1, on the reverse strand, counting down.
GCCAGGGTTCGAATCCTGCCGGTGCTGTAGAAGTATCCCCAGGTGGGAAATTTTCAAATAGTGATTTTCTTTTTTTTTTTTTGCTAAGTGTTTTTCTGGTTTCCATGTAAGTAGCCTATCAAATTGTCCGTATGTCATGGTCATCGATTTAATGTGCAATGGAAGCCACAGGAAAGGACACCAAGGCCTGTATGTTGCTTATAGTTACTACTGCAATCCTCCAGGCCACCAAGGAGCTATAGCTCAAAGGTAAGGCTTGTACCTTTGGTGGGGACAGCCCTCACAGGCCAGGGTTCGAATCCTGCCAGTGCTGTAGAAGTATCCCAAGGTGGGAAATTTTCAAACAGTGATTTTCTTTTTTTTTTTGTTGCTAAGTGTTTTTCTGGTTTCCATGTAAGTAGCCTATCAAATTGTCCTTATGTCATAGTCATCCATTTAATGTGCAATGGAAGCCACAGGAAAGGACACCAAGGCCTGTATGTTGCTTATAGTTACTACTGCAATCCTCCAGACCACCAAGGAGCTATAGCTCAAAGGTAAGGCTTGTTCCTTTGGTGGGGACAACCCTCTCAGGCCAGGGTTCGAACCCTGCCAGTGCTGTAGAAGTATCCTAAGGTGGGAAATTTCCAAACAGTGATTTTCTTTTTTTTTTTTTGCTAAGTGTTTTTCTGGTTTCCATGTAAGTAGCCTATCAAATTGTCCTTATGTCATGGTCATCCATTTAATGTGCAATGGAAGCCACAGGGAAGGACAGCAAGGCCTGTATGTTGCTTATAGTTACTACTGCAATCCTCTAGACCACCAAGGAGATAGCTCAAAGGTAAGGCTTGTACCTTTGGGGGGGACAGCCCTCACAGGCCAGGGTTCGAATCCTGCCAGTGCTGTAGAAGTATCCCAAGGTGGGACATTTTCAAACTGTGATTTTTTTTTTTTGCTAGTGTTTTTTTGGCAGGTGTCTCCCAACATTTCATATGTTTTCTCTCATGACCTTCTACCAACCACCCTATTTCTCAAGAAGGTGCTAGGAACAAGGCCTTATCTTCCTTTATCAATGTCTTCATTCTTTGTCCTTTAAGTTTGGTGAATTGCAGAGTGCAATTGTGGTATTGGGGGTTATAACTGAGCACAAGAATGCGAGGATGGTGCTACACTTATTGTAAAATAGGTTGGTTGATGGTGATTTTTCATTTTAGTGTGAGCCACTCACTCAAATCAGGGGTTTGGTGCCAGTGAGCTTGGATAGAAATAAAGGTCAAGTATGAGCTCTGGCTAATGAAATGATGGGTCGAGTTTGAGGCTAGCTAGAGTCCATTTATTAGGTGCAATAAGAAGTTGGAAAGATTGTTTCCTTTAAGAGACAGACAAGAGCAGAGTCAAGCCTTTGCTCTAGTAGATCTGCATCATGCCTGCTGCAGGGTGTGAAGGAGTGGACCTCCACAGCAGTGCGCTGTGCCGGGCTGGGCTGCACTGGGCTGGGCTGGGCCTGCCCTGGCATCTTGGATTTATTCACCCACCTCCTTCCTTTGAAGAACGCTCACGAACGGCCACGAACGTCCTTGTTCTGTATACAGGCGGACAGCAGGCAATTTAGGACCCTGCTAAATGATGGTGATGTCCCCATGTGCTTCCTTTGAGTGGCAAAATCCTTCGTCTAAGGCAGGTGGGCTTTTTTAAAATTTGGTTGAAGACCATATGTTGGAGGCAGTATCACGGCACAAGCCGCCGACCGTCTCAGAAGAAAGTATGCATGGGTGGACATTATTTGCATAGGAGAGCCCTCTTCTCAGTCCCATTCTTAAGCTGCAGTGGCCATGAAGTGTTACTAGTGGGCAGCAGTATGAACAAAAGAGCACACTGAGGCTTTTCTTCTTCTTGCTGACATGATTCTTGGTCATTTTTGTCTTGCAGGGCCTAAGGAGTGAAGGACTACGATGACTGAGGGGATGAGGAATGGCTGGCCTGTATTTGTGGTGAAGGGGGAACATTTGGAAGGTAAACAACAAGATGAAAGCGTCAAAGCATATATGTTTGCTGAGTGATTGAGTCTGTGTGTCACTTGTCTCTTTGTAGGGACATGTGAGAAAGGAACAGCAGCACCATAGACTTCAGGTGGGAGAGCAAGCAAGGATGAATATTTCCCTCAAATCCAAATACTTACAGCACCTCAAAGATGACAAGTGCGATATGATGTTCTGCAATTGCAAGGATTTGCCATGTGTGGTGCATAAATATGCATGGTTAGTGAGTTTTTTCCCAGAATGTGAGTATCGGTAGGCTGGAAAATGTCAGGCACTCCTTTGGGGGTATGAGGCCAAGAAAAAATATGGGAAGTTTGCTACAGTCATCTGTAGGATCGAAAGACACTGGGGAATCGTTACAGAGGGAGCCAGGCTGCACAAAACGTGGTAACAGTTGGACAGAAATCTTTAGCAGGACTTTTGACTACCCCCAATGCGGGACCAGGACCGCCGTACCTCTCTGTCTCTGAAACGTATTTTGACCTCTGGGCACCACCATCTCAATGCCCCTCAAATGTTCCCTCCTGGAACCCCAGCTTTGGTAGTGCATCAACCAGGTTTCAATCATTTGAGTGACCACAAACACCCTTGCTATGTGCCTTCCATTTACATTCAGTCAGTAACCCAGCTGCTTCGTTCGCTACTGAATCTCAAGTGACAGTTGGATGCACATTGCAGGGGTATACAGGCATTTACCGTACTGTACAGCCCCTCTCAGTACAGTCAGACTACACTTCTTAAAATCATAAATACATGTTTTGTCCAACAGTAAGGCCGGGCCTTTCCTCTGTAGTTCATAGCCAACGTAAGGAGGAAAAAAATAAGCTGAAGAGCATGCCAAAATTCTCTACAGACACTGCCAGTCCTCACACTGCCTATTTGCATGCCAAGGTTATTCACTATGACCCACCAAACCAATTGGCAACAGTAGCCTCTCTCTGCCTCATTCGTATGCTCCGATGCCACCTTTATTTAGCAAATGTTAGTGCTCTAGGATTTCATAGCACGATTCGCTATAGCCTCTTTTTTCAACAGAAATGTCCTAAAGGTACCTATACCAATCTGCTGGGTGGGGAGGAGGGGGGCTGCTGGCAGTAAAATTTTGGGGCACCCCACCTGCAAAAATACATTCACATGCTCCTTGTTGTACCTTTCAATACCATAACTGCAGCAGAATCGTATGGTGACCCCTGTTGGTAACAGAAACTGTCAAACAGCTTTTTGCCACCCCCCCTCACCCGTTGCCCCTAACCATTTGGGGTACACCCCATGAGGGAGGATCAGAGCAATAAAAAATAATGGTAGCCCCCCCAAAAAGTACCTGGAAGGCATGCCATTCTGTGCACCTCATCGCTCTTCACGTTGCGCCTAAGCACCTTTTAATACTGCTCCCCGACTGCCCCCTCCCAACATAAATCAGAATGTATAGGGGGGTGCATTAAAAAAGTTTTTGCAGTTCCCCACCATAAGTCAGGATCCTCCTCCATCTCTGACCCCTTCCTAGGCCCTCAGACCCCACCCATTCTGCCCAGGCTCCTCCTATTTGACCACACCCAATCTGACTAGGCTCCTCCTATACCCCCTCCTCTCTGACTCCACCCATTCTGCCCATGCCCAACCTATACACCTCTTATTTGACCCCAATCTGACTAGGCTCCTCCTGTACCCCCTCTGCCCAGGCTCCTCCTATACCTCTCCTCTCTGACCTCACCCATTCTGCCCAGGCTCCTCCTATTTGACCCCACCCAATCTGACTAGGCTCCTCCTAAGCCGCTGCTCTGCTGTCTGACCCCACCCATTCTGACTAGGCTCCTCCTAAGCCCCTCCTCTCTGACCCCACCCAATCTGACTAGGCTCCTCCTAAACCCCTCCTCTCTGACCCCACCCAATCTGACTAGGCTCCTCCTATTTGACCCCACCCAATCTGACTAGGCTCCTCCTATTTGACCCCACCCAATCTGACCCCACCCAATCTGACTAGGCTCCTCCTATTTGACCCCACCCAATCTGACTAGGCTCCTCCTAAGCCCCTCCTCTCTGACCCCACTCATTCTGCCCAGGCTCCTCCTATACCCCCTCTGCCCAGGCTCATCCTATACCCCTCCACTCTGACCTCACCCATTCTGCCCAAGCTCCTCCTATTTGACCCCATCCAATCTGACTAGGCTCCTCCTAAGCCCCTCCTCTCTGACCCCACCCAATCTGACTAGGCTCCTCCTAAGCCCCTCCTCTGCTGTCTGAGCCCACCCATTCTGCCCAGGCTCCTCCTATTTGACCCCACCCAATCTGACTAGGCTCCTCCTATACCCCCTCTGCCCAGGCTCCTCCTATACCCCTCCTCTCTGACCTCACCCATTCTGCCCAGGCTCCTCCTATTTGACCCCACCCAATCTGACTAGGCTCCTCCTAAGCCCCTCCTCTCTGACCCCACTCATTCTGCCCAGGCTCCTCCTGTACCCCCTCTGCCCAGGCTCCTCCTATACCCCTCCTCTCTGACCTCACCCATTTTGCCCAGGCTCCTCCTATTTGACCCCACCCAATCTGACTAGGCTCCTCCTAAGCCGCTCCTCTGCTGTCTGACCCCACCCATTCTGACTAGGCTCCTCCTAAGCCCCTCCTCTGCTGTCTGACCCCACCCATTCTGACTAAGCCCCTCCTCAGCCCCTCCTCTGTGACCCCACCCAATCTGACTAGGCTCCTCCTAAACCCCTCCTCTGCTGTCTGACCCCACCCAATCTGACTAAGCTCCTCCTCAGCCCCTCCTCTCTGACCCCACCCAATCTGACTAGGCTCCTCCTATTTGACCCTACCCAATCTGACTAGGCTCCTCCTAAGCCCCTCCTCTCTGACCCCACTCATTCTGCCCAGGCTCCTCCTATACCCCCTCTGCCCAGGCTCCTCCTATACCCCTCCTCTCTGACCTCACCCATTCTGCCCAGGCTCCTCCTATTTGACCCCACCCAATCTGACTAGGCTCCTCCTAAGCCCCTCCTCTCTGACCCCACCCAATCTGACTAGGCTCCTCCTAAGCCCCTCCTCTGCTGTCTGACCCCACCCATTCTGCCCAGGCTCCTCCTATTTGACCCCACCCAATCTGACTAGGCTCCTCCTATACCCCCTCTGCCCAGGCTCCTCCTATACCCCTCCTCTCTGACCTCACCCATTCTGCCCAGGCTCCTCCTATTTGACCCCACCCAATCTGACTAGGCTCCTCCTAAGCCGCTCCTCTGCTGTCTGACCCCACCCATTCTGCCCAGGCTCCTCCTATACCCCCTCCTCTCTGACTCCACCCATTCTGCCCAGGCTCCTCCTAAGCCCCTCCTCTCTGACCCCACCCATTCTGCCCAGGCTCCTCCTATACCCTTCCTCTCTGACCCCACCCAATCTGACTAGGCTCCTCCTATACCCCTCCTCTGCTGTCTAACCCCACCACCTCTGCTCAGGCTCCTCCTATACCCCCTCCTCTCTGACCCCACCCATTCTGCCCAGGCTCCTCCTATACCCCTCCTATTTGACCCCACCCAATCTGACTAGGCTCCTCCTAAGCCCCTCCTCTGCTGTCTGACCCCACCCATTCTGCCCAGGCTCCTCCTATACCCCCTCCTCTCTGACCCCACCCATTCTGCCCAGGCTCCTCCTATACCCCTCCTATTTGACCCCACCCAATCTGACTAGGCTCCTCCCAAGCCCCTTCTCTGCTGTCTGACCCCACCCAATCTGACTAGGCTCCTCCTATACCCCTCCTCTCTGACCCCTCTGACCCCACCCAATCTGACTAGGCTCCTCCTAAGCCCATCCTCTGCTGTCTGACCCCACCCTTTCTGCCCAGGCTCCTCCTATTTTACCCCACCCAATCTGACTAGGCTCTTCCTAAGCCCCTCCTCTGCTGTCTGACCCCACCCATTCTGCCCAGGCTCCTCCTATACCCCCTCCTCTCTGACCCCACCCATTCTGCCCAGGCTCCTCCTATTCCCCCTTCTCTCTGACTCCACCCATTCTGTCCAGGCTCCTCCTAAGCCCCTCCTATCTGACTCCACCCATTCTGCCCAGGCTCCTCCTATACTCTTCCTCTCTGACCCCACCCATTCTGCCAAGGCTCCTCCTATTTGACCCCACCCAATCTGACTTGGCTCCTCCTAAACCCCTCCTCTGCTGTCTGACCCCACCCATTCTGCCCAGGCTCCTTCTAAGCCCCTCCTCTGCTGTCTGACCCCGCCCCCTCTGCTCAGGCTTCTCCTATACCCCCTCCTCTCTGATTCCACCCATTCTGCCCAGGCTCCTCCCATACCCCTCTGACCCCACCCATTCTGCCCAGGCTCCTCCTATACCCCTCCTATTTGACCCCACCCAATCTGACTAGGCTCCTCCTAAGCCCCTTCTCTGCTGTCTGACCCCACCCATTCTGCCCAGGCTCCTCCTATTTGACCCCACCCAACCTGCCCAGGTTCCTCCTATACCCCTCCTCTCTGACCCCACCCAATCTGACTAGGCTCCTCCTAAGCCCCTCCTCTGCTGTCTGGCCCCACCCAACCTGCCCAGGCTCCTCCTATTTGACCCCACCCAATTTGACTAGGCTCCTCCTAAGCCCCTCGTCTGCTGTCTGACCCCACCCATTCTGCCCAGGCTCCTCCTATTTGACCCCACCCAATCTGACTAGGCTCCTCCTAAGCCCCTCCTCTGCTGTCTGACTCCACCCATTCTGCCCAGGCTCCTCCTATACCCCCTCCTCTCTGACTCCACCCAGGCTCCTCCTAAGCCCCTCCTCTCTGACTCCACCCATTCTGCCCAGGCTCCTCCTAAGCCCATCCTCTGCTGTCTGACCCCACCCATTCTGACTAGGCTCCTCCTAAACCCCTCCTCTGCTGTCTGACCCCACCCATTCTGCCCAGGCTCCTCCTATACCCCTCCTCTCTGACCAGGCTCCTCCTAAGCCCCTCCTCTGCTGTCTGACCCCACCCATTCTGCCCAGGCTCCTCCTATTTGACCCCACCCAATCTGACTAGGCTCCTCCTAAGCCCCTCCTCTGCTGTCTGACCCCACCCATTCTGCCCAGGCTCCTCCTATTTGACCCCACCCAATCTGACTAGGCTCCTCCTAAGCCCCTCCTCTCTGACCCCACCCAATCTGACTAGGCTCCTCCTAAGCCCCTCCTCTGCTGTCTGACCCCACCCATTCTGCCCAGGCTCCTCCTATACCCCCTCCTCTCTGACTCCCCCCATTCTGCCCAGGCTCCTCCTAAGCCCCTCCTCTGCTGTCTGACCCCGCCCCCTCTGCTCAGGCTCCTCCTATACCCCCTCCTCTCTGATTCCACCCATTCTGCCCAGGCTCCTCCCATACCCCTCTGACCCCACCCATTCTGCCCAGGCTCCTCCTATACCCCTCCTATTTGACCCCACCCAATCTGACTAGGCTCCTCCTAAGCCCCTCCTCTGCTGTCTGACCCCACCCATTCTGCCCAGGCTCCTCCTATTTGACCCCACCCAACCTGCCCAGGTTCCTCCTATACCCCTCCTCTCTGACCCCACCCAATCTGACTAGGCTCCTCCTAAGCCCCTCCTCTGCTGTCTGGCCCCACCCAACCTGCCCAGGCTCCTCCTATTTGACCCCACCCAATCTGACTAGGCTCCTCCTAAGCCCCTCCTCTGCTGTCTGACCCCACCCATTCTGCCCAGGCTCCTCCTATTTGACCCCACCCAATCTGACTAGGCTCCTCCTAAGCCCCTCCTCTGCTGTCTGACCCCACCCATTCTGCCCAGGCTCCTCCTATACCCTCTCCTCTCTGACTCCACCCAGGCTCCTCCTAAGCCCCTCCTCTCTGACTCCACCCATTCTGCCCAGGCTCCTCCTAAGCCCCTCCTCTGCTGTCTGACCCCACCCATTCTGACTAGGCTCCTCCTAAACCCCTCCTCTGCTGTCTGACCCACCCATTCTGCCCAGGCTCCTCCTATACCCCTCCTCTCTGACCAGGCTCCTCCTAAGCCCCTCCTCTGCTGTCTGACCCCACCCATTCTGCCCAGGCTCCTCCAATTTGACCCCACCCAATCTGACTAGGCTCCTCCTAAGCCCCTCCTCTGCTGTCTGACCCCACCCATTCTGCCCAGGCTCCTCCTATTTGACCCCACCCAATCTGACTAAGCTCCTCCTAAGCCCCTCCTCTCTGACCCCACCCAATCTGACTAGGCTCCTCCTAAGCCCCTCCTCTGCTGTCTGACCCCACCCATTCTGCCCAGGCTCCTCCTATACCCCCTCCTCTCATGCATATTTATGCACCACACATGGCAAATCCTTGCAATTGCAGAACATCATATCGCACTTGTCATCTTTGAGGTGCTGTAAGTATTTGGATTTGAGGGAAATATTCATCCTTGCTTGCTCTCCCACCTGAAGTCTATGGTGCTGCTGTTCCTTTCTCACATGTCCCTACAAAGAGACAAGTGACACACAGACTCAATCACTCAGCAAACATATATGCTTTGACGCTTTCATCTTGCTGTTTACCTTCCAAATGTTCCCCCTTCACCACAAATACAGGCCAGCCATTCCTCATCCCCTCAGTCATCGTAGTCCTTCACTCCTTAGGCCCTGCATGACAAAAATGACCAAGAATCATGTCAGCAAGAAGAAGAAAAGCCTCAGTGTGCTCTTTTGTTCATACTGCTGCCCACTAGTAACACTTCATGGCCACTGCAGCTTAAGAATGGGACTGAGAAGAGGGCTCTCCTATGCAAATAATGTCCACCCATGCATACTTTCTTCTGAGATGGTCGGCGGCTTGTGCCGTGATACTGCCTCCAACATATGGTCTTCAACCAAATTTTAAAAAAGCCCACCTGCCTTAGACGAAGGATTTTGCCACTCGAAGGAAGCACATGGGGACATCACCATCATTTAGCAGGGTCCTAAATTGCCTGCTGTCCGCCTGTATACAGAACAAGGCCGTTCGTGGCCGTTCGTGAGCGTTCTTCAAAGGAAGGAGGTGGGTGAATAAATCCAAGATGCCAGGGCAGGCCCAGCCCAGCCCAGTGCAGCCCAGCCCGGCACAGCGCACTGCTGTGGAGGTCCACTCCTTCACATCCTGCAGCAGGCATGATGCAGATCTACTAGAGCAAAGGCTTGACTCTGCTCTTGTCTGTCTCTTAAAGGAAACAATCTTTCCAACTTCTTATTGCACCTAATAAATGGACTCTAGCTAGCCTCAAACTCGACCCATCATTTCATTAGCCAGAGCTCATACTTGACCTTTATTTCTATCCAAGCTCACTGGCACCAAACCCCTGATTTGAGCGAGTGGCTCACACTAAAATGAAAAATCACCATCAACCAACCTATTTTACAATAAGTGTAGCACCATCCTCGCGTTCTTGTGCTCAGTTATAACCCCCAATACCACAATTGCACTCTGCAATTCACCAAACTTAAAGGACAAAGAATGAAGACATTGATAAAGGAAGATAAGGCCTTGTTCCTAGCACCTACTTGAGAAATAGGGCGGTTGGTAGAAGGTCATGAGAGAAAACATATGAAATGTTGGGAGACACCTGCCAAAAAAACACTAGCAAAAAAAAAAATCACTGTTTGAAAATTTCCCACCTTGGGATACTTCTACAGCACTGACAGGATTCGAACCCTGGCCTGTGAGGGCTGTCCCCCCCAAAGGTACAAGCCTTACCTTTGAGCTATCTCCTTGGTGGTCTAGAGGATTGCAGTAGTAACTATAAGCAACATACAGGCCTTGGTGTCCTTCCCTGTGGCTTCCATTGCACATTAAATGGATGACCATGACATAAGGACAATTTGATAGGCTACTTACATGGAAACCAGAAAAACACTTAGCAAAAAAACAAAAAGAAAATCACTGTTTGAAAATTTCCCACCTTGGGATACTTCTACAGCACTGGCAGGATTCGAACCCTGGCCTGTGAGGGTTGTCCCCACCAAAGGTACAAGCCTTACCTTTGAGCTATAGCTCCTTGGTGGTCTGGAGGATTGCAGTAGTAACTATAAGCAACATACAGGCCTTGGTGTCCTTCCCTGTGGCTTCCATAGGAGGAGCCTGGGCAGAATGGGTGGGGTCAGAGAGGAGGGGGTATAGGAGGAGCCTGGGCAGAATGGGTGGAGTCAGAGAGGAGGGGCTTAGGAGGAGCCTGGGCAGAATGGGTGGAGTCAGAGAGGGTGGGGTCAGAGAGGAGGGGGTATAGGAGGAGCCTGGGCAGAATGGGTGGGGTAAAATAGGAGGAGCCTGGGCAGAATGGGTTGGGTCAGACAGCAGAGGAGGGGCTTAGGAGGAGCCTAGTCAGATTGGGTGGGGTCAGAGAGGAGGGGTATAGGAGGAGCCTAGTCAGATTGGGTGGGGTCAAATAGGAGGAGCCTTAGCAGGATGGGTGGGGTCAGACAGCAGAGGAGGGGCTTAGGAGGAGCCTAGTCAGATTGGGTGGGGTCAAATAGGAGGGGTATAGGAGGAGCCTGGGCAGAATGGGTGGGGTCAGAGAGGAGGGGGTATAGGAGGAGCCTGAGCAGAGGGGGTGGGGTTAGACAGCAGAGGAGGGGTATAGGAGGAGCCTAGTCAGATTAGGTGGGGTCAGAGAGGAGGGGCTTAGGAGGAGCCTGGGCAGAATGGGTGGGGTCAGAGAGGAGGGGCTTAGGAGGAGCCTGGGCAGAATGGGTGGAGTCAGAGAGGAGGGGGCATAGGAGGAGCCTGGGCAGAATGGGTGGGGTCAGACAGCAGAGGAGCGGCTTAGGAGGAGCCTAGTCAGATTGGGTGGGGTCAAATAGGAGGAGCCTGGGCAGAATGGGTGGGGTCAGACAGCAGAGGAGGGGCTTAGGAGGAGCCTAGTCAGATTGGGTGGGGTCAAATAGGAGGAGCCTGGGCAGAATGGGTGGGGTCAGACAGCAGAGGAGGGGCTTAGGAGGAGCCTGGTCAGAGAGGAGGGGTATAGGAGGAGTCTGGGCAGAATGGGTGGGGTCAGACAGCAGAGGAGGGGTTTAGGAGGAACCTAGTCAGAATGGGTGGGGTCAGACAGCAGAGGAGGGGCTTAGGAGGAGCCTGGGCAGAATGGGTGGAGTCAGAGAGGAGGGGCTTAGGAGGAGCCTGGGTGGAGTCAGAGAGGAGGGGGTATAGGAGAGGAGGGGCTTAGGAGGAGCCTGGGCAGAATGGGTGGGGTCAGAGAGGAGGGGCTTAGGAGGAGCCTGGGCAGAATGGGTGGAGTCAGAGAGGAGGGGGTATAGGAGGAGCCTGGACAGAATGGGTGGGGTCAGACAGCAGAGGAGCGGCTTAGGAGGAGCCTAGTCAGATTGGGTTGGGTCAAATTGGAGGAGCCTGGGCAGAATGGGTGGGGTCAGACAGCAGAGGAGGGGCTTAGGAGGAGCCTAGTCAGATTGGGTGGGGTCAGAGAGGAGGGGCTTAGGAGGAGCCTAGTCAGATTGGGTGGGGTCAAATAGGAGGAGCCTGGGCAGAATGGGTGGGGTCAGACAGCAGAGGAGGGGCTTAGGAGGAGCCTGGTCAGAGAGGAGGGGTATAGGAGGAGCCTGGGCAGAATGGGTGGGGTCAGACAGCAGAGGAGGGGTTTAGGAGGAGCCTAGTCAGAATGGGTGGGGTCAGACAGCAGAGGAGGGGCTTAGGAGGAGCCTGGGCAGAATGGGTGGAGTCAGAGAGGAGGGGCTTATGAGGAGCCTGGGTGGAGTCAGAGAGGAGGGGGTATAGGAGGAGCCTGGGCAGAATGGGTGGGGTCAGAGAGGAGGGGGTATAGGAGGAGCCTGGGCAGAATGGGTGGAGTCAGAGAGGAGGGGCTTAGGAGGAGCCTGGGCAGAATGGGTGGAGTCAGAGAGGGTGGGGTCAGAGAGGAGGGGGTATAGGAGGAGCCTGGGCAGAATGGGTGGGGTAAAATAGGAGGAGCCTGGGCAGAATGGGTGGGGTCAGACACAGAGGAGGGGCTTAGGAGGAGCCTAGTCAGATTGGGTTCCGTCTGAGAGGAGGGGTATAGGAGGAGCCTAGTCAGATTGGGTGGGGTCAAATAGGAGGAGCCTGGGCAGAATGGGTGGGGTCAGACAGCAGAGGAGGGGCTTAGGAGGAGCCTAGTCAGATTGGGTGGGGTCAAATAGGAGGGGTATAGGAGGAGCCTGGGCAGAATGGGTGGGGTCAGAGAGGAGGGGGTATAGGAGGAGCCTGAGCAGAGGGGGTGGGGTTAGACAGCAGAGGAGGGGTATAGGAGGAGCCTAGTCAGATTGGGTGGGGTCAGAGAGGAGGGGCTTAGGAGGAGCCTGGGCAGAATGGGTGGGGTCAGAGAGGAGGGGCTTAGGAGGAGCCTGGGCAAAATGGGTGGAGTCAGAGAGGAGGGGGTATAGGAGGAGCCTGGGCAGAATGGGTGGGGTCAGACAGCAGAGGAGCGGCTTAGGAGGAGCCTAGTCAGATTGGGTGGGGTCAAATAGGAGGAGCCTGGGCAGAATGGGTGGGGTCAGACAGCAGAGGAGGGGCTTAGGAGGAGCCTAGTCAGATTGGGTGGGGTCAGAGAGGAGGGGCTTAGGAGGAGCCTAGTCAGATTGGGTGGGGTCAAATAGGAGGAGCCTGGGCAGAATGGGTGGGGTCAGACAGCAGAGGAGGGGCTTAGGAGGAGCCTGGTCAAAGAGGAGGGGTATAGGAGGAGTCTGGGCAGAATGGGTGGGGTCAGACAGCAGAGGGGGGGTTTAGGAGGAGCCTAGTCAGAATGGGTGGGGTCAGACAGCAGAGGAGGGGCTTAGGAGTGAGGTTCTGTGAAATCTGAACCTGTGTTTAAAATATCATTATTCTGCTATGATTTTGATATCAGAGAAACGAAAATGGCAAGTTTAATATGTGTGTGTATTTTCATCACAATACAATGATGCATGCAGGAGTTATTGGCAAATTCATTCTGAGCCCACAGGCCCCAGGTTGTGAACAAGCGTCCATTTTAGTTGTTGCCCTTTACATAGGCATATACATGAGCCAATGATTCTTAAAGGACACGTATTCCTTAGCTTGAGTTCTTCCTGACTCCCATTTGACCTGAACAGGCTGAATCTGCCTACGTGATGTTGGCCTCACCAAACCAGTCCATGCCCTCTAGTCAATCTATATTAAAGATCTGAGCAACTTGTTGTGTACATTGGCCTGAGCAAGATTAGAAGGCCGAATACAGTAGCCATGCCTGTTTATGACCCACAAGCATCCCTTATCCTACATTTCTATCTTCCACACCTGGCTCTGTTTCTCTGCTTCTGGGCTTTTACAATGGGGAGGTGACTGTTTATATGATGGGGAGGAAACCAGTTCTATTGTGAGCTTTTTCGGCCTGCACAGGAAAATATGTGAAGCTTGACATATGTTCATGATGGAAGATGGGTTGGTCAGTTTGGGCAAGTAGAATGGAATTCATAATTATAGCCTGCTTTGTTATGGTACCATGGGAGCGACCTACAATGATGTGTGTCACAGCAAGAATGTGAGCCTAGGGGCAAACTTTTTGTATAAAAAGCCTGCCTGAGAAAGCTCAGGCAGGCTCCCTCTTTCAATTGTAAAACTACGGTTGGACGACGAAGCCTCATAATTAATTATAATAAAGATGTCTTTTAATTTTACAGACTGGCTGTCAATTCCTTTGCTGCTTTATTATGCAAACTGCTGGATAGATCCCTGGTGGGGAGAGTGAGTCATTTTCCACTTTTCCTCAGTTGGCTGCCCAACTCGGGGCCTTATCATGGAGTGGTTATCTGCAGGAGTGTTTTGTCAAAGGATGGAAAAGCTGCTGGGGAAGACAAGACAGAATTCTACCAAAAAGAGGTACTCTGGGCACAGGGTTTTCTGGGGGATTATCTGTCTCTGTGGCCCAGTATGTTTTTTTGATTTTTCTGACTTAAGACTCTCCTAAAGATGTCACTCCTGACTAAGGAACCCATTCTTTTTTTGCTGTAAGTATTTTTTAACAGACTGTTAGTGCAGTGGATAATTGACAGTTATAATCTGGACAAATATTTGTGTATATGCAAATTGCAATTTGTATAGGCAGTTGAAGAGATATTTTCTCCATCTGTTTTAGTTGAAGAATAAAAATGGGTCGCTCCCAGTCCTTTGGTTCTGAGTCCTTAGTTATTTATTGGTCGCAGAAATGTGACGCAGTCCTTAGTTATTTATTGGTCGCAGAAATGTGACGCTTTGGTTTGGGTACCGGTACATTTGGTTCAGTTGGTAGGCCTTTGGTTGCTGTGGTTCAGATTATCGTTGGATAATCTTCCTCAGTATTGGTTCCTTAGTTTTATTTGAACACTGCAGTATTCAAAAACCGTGGGTCACGTACATTTGCGTGTATATCGTTGGAGATAGCCCCATGAAGTTTGAAACCCGACGAGTGAGCGCAGATGCCTGGTCGCGGTATTTTGTTTTGTATTAGTATTGACTAGGTTGCAACAAAGGATTCCCGGTTGGAGGATTCGCGTCTGATACCTTCGGTTGGAACTCCAATTTATGAGCTCTCTGTTGAAGAATTAAAAAAAAAAAAAAAAAATAGGAACTAAAACGTTTTTGTTGTAAATATGGTTTACAACTAGTTTTGGCAGGTTATTTTTAAACACAGTCTGTAGGCTGTTCCTTGTTCCTGTCCTAAGCGTTGACTTATGGGTTAAAATGTGTGTTTAAATGTCTATTTTGTTTTTGGGTTTTGTTGTAAATTGCGACGGCCCTATGTACAAGAAATGGTTAGAGCGCGCTGTTTTGTGTGTCCTGAGTGTTTGTTCCCCCTTTCTGTTTATGTCTGAAATGAGCTCAATGTGGGTGGTTCACATTTAATGGATATAAATGAAGCCCTAGACAAAAACGAAATTACATGTTTCTGCAAAAATAAATTAATGTACAGCATTTTCACTTAAATGCACTGTGTTAGATGTTCACAGGCAAACGTTTTTAGCTACAGTATATTTGATAGGAATGTTTCTTCAGCCAGCACTTTTTTACAGTTAAACACAGGTCGAATTTTGCATGAAGGCCCTTTTACATAAAAGAGGCCCAAAAAAAATGACGCAGAATGTGACGCTTTTTAAGTTAGGTATATGCGCTCAGGTTTGTGAGTTAATGCATCTAAATAAGAGGCAAGGGATGTAGTGAGCATTTTTATATGTAGAACAGTCACAAATAGCAATAATTAGGCTTCATTAGGAGAAAATAATTATTAATTATGAAAAATAATTATTAAAAAACAAGTGCTACAAAAATCGTTTTTTAATATTTGTGAAGCTTAACACTCATACTATGACCCCCTAGCATTAAAATGTTTGATTTAAGTTATGATGTACCACGAAAATGACCAAACACTTCTGTGCGCAATTTCCCTTACCCTAGGCGCAAACAAGCTCATTTCTATAAGGTATAACTTAGTATTTTCAAAAGTATGACTCATAAATTAGGTATTAGATATTCTAGTGATACCCAGTATGCACTAAAATTATAGAATATTTTTTCTTAGTATCCAGAATACAAAAGTCGATTTTCACATAAATAGACTGTTTTAAATGGTTTCAGGGCCCCTGTTTAAAGTGTCTCTTTAGTAAATACATACATTTAGATCTTAATATATATGTTTGCAGGTTGTGCCTTCTTATGATTCAGCGAGTCAATGTGTCATAGAAATTGTTTTAAATATAGTGAAATATTGCAGGTTATGTGGAAATGATTAAACCTACTGGCCTTGTCAGCTTCAGTTACCACGAGCAGGGGACTGGCAGAACCTGTATAACGTGTTCCAGCAGTAGCGGCCGAGATGTTATCTTGTAAGGCTGTCTTGTTGACATTTGTGACCTTTTAATTAGGGCCTCGCCTGTGGAATGCAGCATGACATGGTTAAACATGCATCTGATGCTAACTTCAGCTGCCTCTTTGTATTTAAATCCCTGCCACGGTCCTGACCTGAGGTCATTTGAATAGCCTGACTTGCTCCGATAAATTTAATTCCTGCTCATGTTTATAATTTAAAAGTATCTTCTTAGAGTGTTACAAATATGACATTAGCTGGGATGGGATTTTCGTTTTTGGGAACTAAAATGAGCAAAGAATGCAGGGCCATGTACAGCAATGATGATTGCATTTTAGCCAAAGAATAAATAATAGCTCCAGCATGTTCCTACAAAACGCTTGTTGTTCGGTAAATTATGTCATCAACACATTTATCTCAAATTAGAAATACGGCAGGGCTGACACAGCATTGCATCCCGCTAATAATAATAAAAGGAACACTATTTAATTTGTAAAACTGCAGCCTCATTTTTCAATACCCTGAAGGATTGTAGAGCCCACACGTGGTTTGCATAGCTCCCAGTTTCTTTCAAAATGCTGCACACAAGCGCTTTATATGAGATGTAGTTGATTGTATATGATTTAAATATGTAACCTTCATTCATTGCAGGCTGGCTTGTTCTCATTTGCCACATTCACATTACATCTGCGTTAAAAGCGCACATCTGAGATAATAAACAAATAGGAAAGGTATTCCTCATGCAAAATTGTAGCACCTGCACTTCATGTCTTACAAATTAAGCACTGTGTAAAATGAGGAAACATGATTTCAAAAGGGCAAATGCAAAAGTGATTTCTTTGAAAAAAATATCAAACATTCTGCTAAATGATCTGTAGAACTGGTATATGTGTGTCTCCATGCTAGGAACTAATTTTTTTTTAGTTAAGTTTATTTGACAAAAAGAAAAACGAAGTGTTACATTAAGTTTTAGATAGGCAATAAGTAGAAGCCCTTCCCCAAAATTCTGCAACTTAAAGGCTTTAGGCCTGAGTGAGAATGGGCGTTTTTGCAAAGGTACATGGAAAAAGTTACAGGTAAGTAATGAAAAGTTTTTGTATGTCACGTTGTGTCATGTTTTGTAGTCTGATAAAAAGGGTTATAATTGATGTTGTATTATGAGAAATGTGTGTGTTGTGTATCTTTTCTGCTTCTTCCTACAGATAATTCATGGATTAATTCACAAGACACGTGAGTTGGCTGGTTGAAGAGAAATATTTTTTTTTGCGTAATTTCTTTAAGAAAAAAATGTGTGCGTTTATGTTTCATTTATACATTTGGTCCACTGAAACGCGTTATTTGACACAGCGACATTATATTTTACAGCAGAGTATCAATTACCTGATGCCCTGCTGTCAAAAGAAGGGAATACTTGACAATTGAGATTGAGCTGCAGGTTTATAGTGTAAAGTACATATGCCATAATATTGTGCATGACCGTTTATTCATATATGCTGTTTGTTTGTCTGGGCTATTTTTTCCTTGTGCTTGATATACAGCAAGTATATCTTATGGCTTGAGATGGCTTGATATGTGTATTTATTTTTTTATTTTTTGTGTGTATGTTCTGTTCTATGGTGCTACTTTGAATTACAAGTTCCCCTGTGTTGTGAAGGAACGCATATGACGATATGCATTGTTTCACAATAAATTGGATGAATTTGTATTAAGATAAATTTCACAGATATGGACCTCATACTGTGAGCGAGTAAGGCAGCAGTTTTTCCAGTGCATGCCTAAATTTGGCTGTAATGATTTTTTAAAGAAAACTAAAATGATATACTGGATTAAAGTGTGCTATCCGTTCTTAGTCACTTACTGCCTTTTTCCTTAAGGACAGGCAGCTCTGCATTTATGTATCCTTGATTGGGCCTAAGGATGGAATTATAGATCCGTGACTAAAGGTGGCCTAATTTCGATATCGCATTTTTTTTTGATCGCACTTTTTGATTCCTGAATAAGCCTATGGATTCATTTTTTTCCCTGAAGAGACAACTGAACATTAGTTAGAATTACCGTGTAGGGTATAGATTGTCAGCAGTAGAGTTAAATTGGTGTAACATTGGTCTTTCATGTATCCCTGTGCTCTTGGTGCTGTGTCACATGCCTTAGACCACCCAAGCGAACTCTTGTCCTTCCTATAGATTTTCCTTTTTTTGCTCCTTCCCTGACCAATGTTGCATCATGTTTAGTTATTGAAGATTTTAGTTGTGTCCTACTTCCATTTTCCCTTCTCCATCTTCCTTTCACCAGTCAGCCCATTTATTATTATGGGTGTATTGTTCATGTTCACACTTTTAGACTGCAGTGATGTATTAGGAACCCCCCTTATGCTACATACCATTCCCTTTTGTGTGACCAGACTAGTTTTCGAGAATTTTCTTTAGGCCCACTTCAAATGTCTTTTTCAGACTGACTGTCAGGATAGTGATAGCCTGGTTAATTGACCCAATACAAGTTTTCCATCTCAATAGGAGATTTTCCATCTCAATAGGAGATATCTCAAGTTTACATTCTTTTTAGTACGGCATATTTTTATGTCTATTTTTAATTTTTCAGTTCCCTTTTGTTTCTGCTGTTTCAATTTTTTTATAAGATGTGTTCTAATCATGCAGATACCAGGACTCTCTAGTTCTTGTCCTCTTTCCTGCACAGTTGATCATTAGCCTTTGTATTACATAGCGCATTTGATGCACATTGTTTAAAGAAGGGACTTCTTCATGTCCTTGATAATGTGTATTATGTCATTTCTCTATTTGAGATGTTCTAGATAAGGAGTTTAGGAACACCTAGGCTTCATCATTAAGGAGAATATGTATTTACCCCATTAAATAATGTATCCCATTAGATAATGCCACTGTGTGAGGGCATCCATTTAGGTTCCCATGACGAATTGCCACTCCTTTGCAGATTGCAGGCCACTTGCTTGCAGCTCTCTTGTCAAAAAGCCAACCCATGAACTGTTTTTATATCTGACTTGAAGGAAACTAACAATTGTGTTACACTTCCTATATCACTAGGTTCTGCGGGAATCTTCCCGAGTCAAAAAGGAAGAATGTTACCCTGCAGACCGCTGATCAAAAAAGCCTGGTCCCCATCAGTAAACATGGCAGACGACTACAGACTTCTTGGCCTTGCAATTCCTGACAGCAATCAGCAGCGTGAACAGCAATCAGCAGCGTGAACAGCAATCAGCAGCGTGGGCAGCGGTCATCAGCATGGACAGCGATCATCAGCGTGCCTCCAGTGGTACCTCCTAAGCAAGCCATTTGTTTCATCAGAAGGCGTTGTGAAAAGAAAAGAAAAAAGGAGCTGATTTTCTGTTTTGCCTCAGAAGTTCAGTGCAAAGATGCGAAGGATCCCTGCTTTTGATGGCAGGACTGTCATCCACTTTGTGCAATTTGTTCAAACTGTCATGTGCTTGAACCTCTGGCAGCGCGCGGTCCCCTGACCCCCTTGGCCTGAGTTTTTGGCCTTTCCCCACACACACCTCTTTTCCCTTTGCACCAGCAGAATGGCAGTGCACCCAAGGATCCACGTTTGGAAAAAGGCACTACCTTCTGGTGCCCATGAGAGAGCAGCTTGAGCGTCTTCTGACACTAAATGACGAGTGTTGGAGTCTGGAAAGTGCTGCTGATCTTGAAGAGGTTGTTTCTCAGTGGTGCTTGTTTCTGCAGGAGATGTTTTGTGCCCTTGATCTATGAAGAGCACATTTCCTGAGGTGTCACAGAGAAGAGACACTGGTGCATTTGTTTTGAGACATTGAGACTTTGAATGAACTGTGGGTGTTCCAGGAGGGCACTCCTACTGAGCATGAAAAGGCCTGGATCGAGAGGCCCAACGCGGAAGAAGATGATGGAAGCGGATTTGATGGACAATAGAAGCCTTCCAAGAGGCTTATAACGGATTTTGGACACAGCTGCTAACATAGACTGAGTAATTGCCTATGTAAGGGCAAAAGGGGCGTCTGAGGTTCTGTGAAATCTGAACCTGTGTTTAAAATATCATTATTCTGCTATGATTTTGATATCAGAGAAACGAAAATGGCAAGTTTAATATGTGTGTGTATTTTCATCACAATACAATGATGCATGCAGGAGTTATTGGCAAATTCATTCTGAGCCCACAGGCCCCAGGTTGTGAACAAGCGTCCATTTTAGTTGTTGCCCTTTACATAGGCATATACATGAGCCAATGATTCTTAAAGGACACATATTCCTTAGCTTGAGTTCTTCCTGACTCCCATTTGACCTGAACAGGCTGAATCTGCCTACGTGATGTTGGCCTCACCAAACCAGTCCATGCCCTCTAGTCAATCTATATTAAAGATCTGAGCAACTTGTTGTGTACATTGGCCTGAGCAAGATTAGAAGGCCGAATACAGTAGCCATGCCTGTTTATGACCCACAAGCATCCCTTATCCTACATTTCTATCTTCCACACCTGGCTCTGTTTCTCTGCTTCTGGGCTTTTACAATGGGGAGGTGACTGTTTATATGATGGGGAGGAAACCAGTTCTATTGTGAGCTTCTTCGGCCTGCACAGGAAAATATGTGAAGCTTGACATATGTTCATGATGGAAGATGGGTTGGTCAGTTTGGGCAAGTAGAATGGAATTCATAATTATAGCCTGCTTTGTTATGGTACCATGGGAGCGACCTACAATGATGTGTGTCACAGCAAGAATGTGAGCCTAGGGGCAAACTTTTTGTATAAAAAGCCTGCCTGAGAAAGCTCAGGCAGGCTCCCTCTTTCAATTGTAAAACTACGGTTGGACGACGAAGCCTCATAATTAATTATAATAAAGATGTCTTTTAATTTTACAGACTGGCTGTCAATTCCTTTGCTGCTTTATTATGCAAACTGCTGGATAGATCCTTGGTGGGGAGAGTGAGTCATTTTCCACTTTTCCTCAATGTGCTTCCTTCGAGTTGCAAAATCCTTCGTCTAAGGCAGGTGGGCTTTTTTAAAATTTGGTTGAAGACCATATGTTGGAGGCAGTATCACGGCACAAGCCGCCGACCATCTCAGCAGAAAGTATGCATGGGTGGACATTATTTGCATAGGAGAGCCCTCTTCTCAGTCCCATTCTTAAGCTGCAGTGGCCATGAAGTGTTACTAGTGGGCAGCAGTATGAACAAAAGAGCACACTGAGGCTTTTCTTCTTCTTGCTGACATGATTCTTGGTCATTTTTGTCTTGCAGGGCCTAAGGAGTGAAGGACTACGATGACTGAGGGGATGAGGAATGGCTGGCCTGTATTTGTGGTGAAGGGGGAACATTTGGAAGGTAAACAGCAAGATGAAAGCGTCAAAGCATATATGTTTGCTGAGTGATTGAGTCTGTGTGTCACTTGTCTCTTTGTAGGGACATGTGAGAAAGGAACAGCAGCACCATAGACTTCAGGTGGGAGAGCAAGCAAGGATGAATATTTCCCTCAAATCCAAATACTTACAGCACCTCAAAGATGACAAGTGCGATATGATGTTCTGCAATTGCAAGGATTTGCCATGTGTGGTGCATAAATATGCATGGTTAGTGAGATTTTTCCCAGAATGTGAGTATCGGTAGGCTGGAAAATGTCAGGCACTCCTTTGGGGGTATGAGGCCAAGAAAAAATATGGGAAGTTTGCTACAGTCATCTGTAGGATCGAAAGACACTGGGGAATCGTTACAGAGGGAGCCAGGCTGCACAAAACGTGGTAACAGTTGGACAGAAATCTTTAGCAGGACTTTTGACTACCCCCAATGTGGGACCAGGACCGCAGTACCTCTCTGTCTCTGAAACGTATTTTGCCCTCTGGGCACCACCATCTCAATGCCCCTCAAATGTTCCCTCCTGGAACCCCAGCTTTGGTAGTGCATCAACCAGGTTTCAATCATTTGAGTGACCACAAACACCCTTGCTATGTGCCTTCCATTTACATTCAGTCAGTAACCCAGCTGCTTCGTTCGCTACTGAATCTCAAGTGACAGTTGGATGCACATTGCAGGGGTATACAGGCATTTACCGTACTGTACAGCCCCTCTCAGTACAGTCAGACTACACTTCTTAAAATCATAAATACATGTTTTGTCCAACAGTAAGGCCGGGCCTTTCCTCTTTAGTTCATAGCCAACGTAAGGAGGAAAAAAATAAGCTGAAGAGCATGCCAAAATTCTCTACAGACACTGCCAATCCTCACACTGCCTATTTGCATGCCGAGGTTATTCACTATGACCCACCAAACCAATTGGCAACAGTAGCCTCTCTCTGCCTCATTCGTATGCTCCGATGCCACCTTTATTTAGCAAATGTTAGTGCTCTAGGATTTCATAGCATGATTCGCTATAGCATCTTTTTTCAACAGAAATGTCCTAAAGGTACCTATACCAATCTGCTGGGTGGGGAGGAGGGGGGCTGCTGCTGCTGGCAGTAAAATTTTGGGGCACCCCACCTGCAAAAATACATTCACATGCTCCTTGTTGTACCTTTCAATACCATAACTGCAGCAGAATTGTATGGTGACCCCTGTTGGTAACAGAAACTGTCAAACAGCTTTTTGCCACCCCCCCCTCCCCCGTTGCCCCTAACCATTTGGGGTACACCCCATGAGGGAGGATCAGAGCTATAAAAAATAATGGTAGCCCCCCCAAAAAGTACCTGGAAGGCATGCCATTCTGTGCACCTCATCGCTCTTCACGTTGCGCCTAAGCACCTTTTAATACTGCTCCCCAACTGCCCCCTCCCAACAGAAATCAGAAAGTATAGGGGGGTGCATTAAAAAAGTTTTTGCAGTTCCCCACCATAAGTCAGGATCCTCCTCCATCTATGACCCCTTCCTAGGCCCTCAGACCCCACCCATTCTGCCCAGGCTCCTCCTATTTGACCACACCCAATCTGACTAGGCTCCTCCTATACCCCCTCCTCTCTGACTCCACCCATTCTGCCCAGGCCCCTCCTATACCCCTCTTATTTGACCCCAATCTGACTAGGCTCCTCCTAAGCCCCTCCTCTGCTGTCTGACCCCACCCATTCTGACTAAGCTCCTCCTCAGCCCCTCCTCTCTGACCCCACCCAATCTGACTAGGCTCCTCCTAAACCCCTCCTCTGCTGTCTGACCCCACCCAATCTGACTAAGCTCCTCCTCAGCCCCTCCTCTCTGACCCCACCCAATCTGACTAGGCTCCTCCTATTTGACCCCACCCAATCTGACTAGGCTCCTCCTAAGCCCCTCCTCTCTGACCCCACTCATTCTGCCCAGGCTCCTCCTATACCCCCTCTGCCCAGGCTCCTCCTATACCCCTCCTCTCTGACCTCACCCATTCTGCCCAGGCTCCTCCTATTTGACCCCACCCAATCTGACTAGGCTCCTCCTAAGCCCCTCCTCTCTGACCCCACCCAATCTGACTAGGCTCCTCCTAAGCCCCTCCTCTGCTGTCTGACCCCACCCAGTCTGCCCAGGCTCCTCCTATTTGACCCCACCCAATCTGACTAGGCTCCTCCTATACCCCCTCTGCCCAGGCTCCTCCTATACCCCTCCTCTCTGACCTCACCCATTCTGCCCAGGCTCCTCCTATTTGACCCCACCCAATCTGACTAGGCTCCTCCTAAGCCGCTCCTCTGCTGTCTGACCCCACCCATTCTGCCCAGGCTTCTCCTATACCCCTCCTCTGCTGTCTAACCCCACCACCTCTGCTCAGGCTCCTCCTATACCCCCTCCTCTCTGACCCCACCCATTCTGCCCAGGCTCCTCCTATACCCCTCCTATTTGACCCCACCCAATCTGACTAGGCTCCTCCTAAGCCCCTCCTCTGCTGTATGACCCCACCCATTCTGCCCAGGCTCCTCCTATTTTACCCCACCCATTCTGACTAGGCTCCTCCTAAGCCCCTCCTCTGCTGTCTGACCCCTCTGACCCCACCCAATCTGACTAGGCTCCTCCTAAGCCCCACCTCTGCTGTCTGACCCCATCCATTCTGCCCAGGCTCCTCCTATTTTACCCCACCCAATCTGACTAGGCTCCTCCTAAGCCCCTCCTCTGCTGTCTGACCCCACCCATTCTGCCCAGGCTCCTCCTAAGCCCCTCCTCTCTGACTCCACCCATTCTGCCCAGTCTCCTCCTATACCCTTCCTCTCTGACCCCACCCATTCTGCCAAGGCTCCTCCTATTTGACCCCACCCAATCTGACTTGGCTCCTCCTAAACCCCTCCTCTGCTGTCTGACCCCACCCATTCTGCCCAGGCTCCTCCTAAGCCCCTCCTCTGCTGTCTGACCCCGCCCCCTCTGCTCAGGCTCCTCCTATACCCCCTCCTCTCTGATTCCACCCATTCTGCCCAGGCTCCTCCCATACCCCTCTGACCCCACCCATTCTGCCCAGGCTCCTCCTATACCCCTCCTATTTGACCCCACCCAATCTGACTAGGCTCCTCCTAAGCCCCTCCTCTGCAGTCTGACCCCACCCATTCTGCCCAGGCTCCTCCTATTTGACCCCACCCAATCTGACTAGGCTCCTCCTAAGCCCCTATCTGCTGTCTGGCCCCACCCAACCTGCCCAGGCTCTTCCTATACCCCTCCTCTCTGACCCCACCCAATCTGACTAGGCTCCTCCTAAGCCCCTCCTCTGCTGTCTGACCCCACCCATTCTGCCCAGGCTCCTCCTATACCCCCTCCTCTCTGACTCCACCCAGGCTCCTCCTAAGCCCCTCCTCTCTGACTCCACCCATTCTGCACAGGCTCCTCCTAAGCCCCTCCTCTGCTGTCTGACCCCACCCATTCTGACTAGGCTCCTCCTAAACCCCTCCTCTGCTGTCTGACCCCACCCATTCTACCCAGGCTCCTCCTATACCCCTCCTCTCTGACCAGGCTCCTCCTAAGCCCCTCCTCTGCTGTCTGACCCCACCCATTCTGCCCAGGCTCCTCCTATTTGACCCCACCCAATCTGACTAGGCTCCTCCTAAGCCCCTCCTCTGCTGTCTGACCCCACCCATTCTGCCCAGACTCCTCCTATTTGACCCCACCCAATCTGACTAGGCTCCTCCTAAGCCGCTCCTCTGCTGTCTGACCCCACCCATTCTGCCCAGGCTCCTCCTATACCCCCTCCTCTCTGACTCCACCCATTCTGCCCAGGCTTCTCCTAAGCCCCTCCTCTCTGACCCCACCCAATCTGACTAGGCTCCTCCTATACCCCTCCTCTGCTGTCTGACCCCACCCATTCTGCCCAGGCTCCTCCTATTTGACCCCACCCAATCTGACTAGGCTCCTCCTAAGCCGCTCCTCTGCTGTCTGACCCCACCCATTCTGCCCAGGCTCCTCCTATACCCCCTCCTCTCTGACTCCACCCATTCTGCCCAGGCTCCTCCTAAGCCCCTCCTCTCTGACCCCACCCATTCTGCCCAGGCTTCTCCTAAGCCCCTCCTCTCTGACCCCACCCAATCTGACTAGGCTCCTCCTATACCCCTCCTCTGCTGTCTAGCCCCACCCCCTCTGCTCAGGCTCCTCCTATACCCCCTCCTCTCTGACCCCACCCATTCTGCCCAGGCTCCTCCTATACCCCTCCTATTTGACCCCACCCAATCTGACTAGGCTCCTCCTAAGCCCCTCCTCTGCTGTCTGACCCCACCCATTCTGCCCAGGCTCCTCCTATTTTACCCCACCCAATCTGACTAGGCTCCTCCTCTGCTGTCTGACCCCCACCCATTCTGCCCAGGCTCCTCCTATACCCCCTCCTCTCTGACTCCACCCATTCTGCCCAGGCTCCTCCTATACCCTTCTCTCTGACCCCACCCATTCTGCCAAGGCTCCTCCTCTCTGACCCCACCCATTCTGCCCAGGCTCCTCCTATACCCTTCCTCTCTGACCCCCACCCAATCTGACTAGGCTCCTCCTATACCCCTCCTCTGCTGTCTAACCCCACCCCCTCTGCTCAGGCTCCTCCTATACCCCCTCCTCTCTGACTCCACCCATTCTGCCCAGGCTCCTCCTAAGCCCCTCCTCTCTGACCCCACCCATTCTGCCCAGGCTCCTTCTATACCCTTCCTCTCTGACCCCACCCAATCTGACTAGGCTCCTCCTATACCCCTCCTCTGCTGTCTAACCCCACCACCTCTGCTCAGGCTCCTCCTATACCCCCACCTCTCTGACCCCACCCATTCTGCCCAGGCTCCTCCTATACCCCTCCAATTTGACCCCACTCAATCTGACTAGGCTCCTCCTAAGCCCCTCCTCTGCTGTCTGACCCCACCCATTCTGCCCAGGCTCCTCCTATTTGACCCCACCCAATCTGACTAGGCTCCTCCTATACCCCTCCTCTCTGACCCCTCTGACCCCACCCAATCTGACTAGGCTCCTCCAAAGCCCCTCCTCTGCTGTCTGACCCCACCCATTCTGCCCAGGCTCCTCCTATTTTACCCCACCCAATCTGACTAGGCTCCTACTAAGCCCCTCCTCTGCTGTCTGACCCCACCCATTCTGCCCAGGCTCCTCCTATACCCCCTCCTCTCTGACCCCACCCATTCTGCCCAGGCTCCTCCTATACCCCCTCCTCTCTGACTCCACCCATTCTGCCCAGGCTCCTCCTAAGCCCCTCCTCTCTGACTCTACCCATTCTGCCCAGGCTCCTCCTATACCCTTCCTCTCTGACCCCACCCATTCTGCCAAGGCTCCTCCTATTTGACCCCACCCAATCTGACTTGGCTCCTCCTAAACCCCTCCTCTGCTGTCTGACCCCACCCATTCTGCCCAGGCTCCTCCTAAGCCCCTCCTCTGCTGTCTGACCCCGCCCCCTCTGCTCAGGCTCCTCCTATACCCCCTCCTCTCTGATTCCACCCATTCTGCCCAGGCTCCTACCATACCCCTCTGACCCCACCCATTCTGCCCAGGCTCCTCCTATACCCCTCCTATTTGACCCCACCCAATCTGACTAGGCTCCTCCTAAGCCCCTGCTCTGCTGTCTGACCCCACCCATTCTGCCCAGGCTCCTCCTATTTGACCCACCCAACCTGCCCAGGTTCCTCCTATACCCCTCCTCTCTGACCCCACCCAATCTGACTAGGCTCCTCCTAAGCCCCTCCTCTGCTGTCTGGCCCCACCCAACCTGCCCAGGCTCCTCCTATACCCCTCCTCTCTGACCCCACCCAATCTGACTAGGCTCCTCCTAAGCCCCTCCTCTGCTGTCTGACCCCACCCATTCTGCCCAGGCTCCTCCTATTTGACCCCACCCAATCTGCCCAGGCTCCTCCTATACCCCTCGTCTCTGACCCCACCCAATCTGACTAGGCTCCTCCTAAGCCCCTCCTCTGCTGTCTGACCCCACCCATTCTGCCCAGGCTCCTCCTATTTGACCCCACCCAATCTGACTAGGCTCCTCCTAAGCCCCTCCTCTCTGACCCCACCCAATCTGACTAGGCTCCTCCTAAGCCCCTCCTCTGCTGTCTGACCCCACCCATTCTGCCCAGGCTCCTCCTATACCCCCTCCTCTCTGACTCCACCCAGGCTCCTCCTAAGCCCCTCCTCTCTGACTCCACCCATTCTGCCCAGGCTCCTCCTAAGCCCCTCCTCTGCTGTCTGACCCCACCCAATCTGACTAGGCTCCTCCTAAGCCCCTCCTCTGCTGTCTGACCCCACCCATTCTGCCCAGGCTCCTCCTATTTGACCCCACCCAATCTGACTAGGCTCCTCCTAAGCCCCTCCTCTGCTGTCTGACCCCACCCATTCTGCCCAGGCTCCTCCTATACCCCCTCCTCTCTGACTCCACCCATTCTGCCCAGGCTCCTCCTAAGCCCCTCCTCTCTGACCCCACCCATTCTGCCCAGGCTCCTCCTAAGCCCCTCCTCTCCTATACCCCCTCCTCTCTGACTCCACCCAGGCTCCTCCTAAGCCCCTCCTCTCTGACTCCACCCATTCTGACTAGGCTCCTCCTAAACCCCTCCTCTGCTGTCTGACCCCACCCATTCTGCCCAGGCTCCTCCTATACCCCTTTTCTCTGACCAGGCTCCTCCTAAGCCCCTCCTCTGCTGTCTGACCCCACCCATTCTGCCCAGGCTCCTCCTATTTGATCCCACCCAATCTGACTAGGCTCCTCCTAAGCCCCTCCTCTCTGACCCCACCCAATCTGACTAGGCTCCTCCTAAGCCCCTCCTCTGCTGTCTGACCCCACCCATTCTGCCCAGGCTCCTCCTATTTGACCCACCCAATCTGACTAGGCTCCTCCTAAGCCGCTCCTCTGCTGTCTGACCCCACCCATTCTGCCCAGGCTCCTCCTATACCCCCTCCTCTCTGACTCCACCCATTCTGCCCAGGCTCCTCCTAAGCCCCTCCTCTCTGACCCCACACATTCTGCCCAGGCTCCTCCTAAGCCCCTCCTCTCTGACCCCACCCAATCTGACTAGGCTCCTCCTATACGCCTCCTCTGCTGTCTAACCCCACCCCCTCTGCTCAGGCTCCTCCTATACCCCCACCTCTCTGACCCCACCCATTCTGCCCAGGCTCCTCCTATACCCCTCCTATTTGACTCCACCCAATCTGACTAGGCTCCTCCTAAGCCCCTCCTCTGCTGTCTGACCCCACCCATTCTGCCCAGGCTCCTCCTATTTTACCCCACCCAATCTGACTAGGCTCCTCCTAAGCCCCACCTCTGCTGTCTGGCCCTACCCAACCTGCCCAGGCTCTTCCTATACCCCTCCTCTCTGACCCCACCCAATCTGACTAGGCTCCTCCTAAGCCCCTCCTCTGCTGTCTGACCCCACCCATTCTGCCCAGGCTCCTCCTATACCCCCTCCTCTCTGACTCCACCCAGGCTCCTCCTAAGCCCCTCCTCTCTGACTCCACCCATTCTGCCCAGGCTCCTCCTAAGCCCCTCCTCTGCTGTCTGACCCCACCCATTCTGACTAGGCTCCTCCTAAACCCCTAGTCTGCTGTCTGACCCCACCCATTCTGCCCAGGCTCCTCCTATACCCCTCCTCTCTGACCAGGCTCCTCCTAAGCCCCTCCTCTGCTGTCTGACCCCACCCATTCTGCCCAGGCTCCTCCTATTTGACCCCACCCAATCTGACTAGGCTCCTCCTAAGCCCCTCCTCTCTGACCCCACCCAATCTGACTAGGCTCCTCCTAAGCCCCTCCTCTGCTGTCTGACCCCGCCCCCTCTGCTCAGGCTCCTCCTATACCCCCTCCTCTCTGATTCCACCCATTCTGCCCAGGCTCCTCCTAAGCCCCTCCTCTCTGACCCCACCCATTCTGCCCAGGCTTCTCCTAAGCCCCTCCTCTCTGACCCCACCCAATCTGACTAGGCTCCTCCTATACCCCTCCTCTGCTGTCTAACCCCACCCCCTCTGCTCAGGCTCCTCCTATACCCCCTCCTCTCTGACCCCACCCATTCTGCCCAGGCTCCTCCTATACCCCTCCTATTTGACCCCACCCAATCTGACTAGGCTCCTCCTAAGCCCCTCCTCTGCTGTCTGACCCCACCCATTCTGCCCAGGCTCCTCCTATTTGACCCCACCCAATCTGACTAGGCTCCTCCTAAGCCGCTCCTCTGCTGTCTGACCCCACCCATTCTGCCCAGGCTCCTCCTATACCCCCTCCTCTCTGACTCCACCCATTCTGCCCAGGCTCCTCCTAAGCCCCTCCTCTCTGACCCCACCCATTCTGCCCAGGCTTCTCCTAAGCCCCTCCTCTCTGACCCCACCCAATCTGACTAGGCTCCTCCTATACCCTTCCTCTGCTGTCTAGCCCCACCCCCTCTGCTCAGGCTCCTCCTATACCCCCTCCTCTCTGACCCCACCCATTCTGCCCAGGCTCCTCCTATACCCCTCCTATTTGACCCCACCCAATCTGACTAGGCTCCTCCTAAGCCCCTCCTCTGCTGTCTGACCCCACCCATTCTGCCCAGGCTCCTCCTATTTTACCCCACCCAATCTGACTAGGCTCCTCCTCTGCTGTCTGACCCCCACCCATTCTGCCCAGGCTCCTCCTATACCCCCTCCTCTCTGACTCCACCCATTCTGCCCAGGCTCCTCCTATACCCTTCTCTCTGACCCCACCCATTCTGCCAAGGCTCCTCCTCTCTGACCCCACCCATTCTGCCCAGGCTCCTCCTATACCCTTCCTCTCTGACCCCCACCCAATCTGACTAGGCTCCTCCTATACCCCTCCTCTGCTGTCTAACCCCACCCCCTCTGCTCAGGCTCCTCCTATACCCCCTCCTCTCTGACTCCACCCATTCTGCCCAGGCTCCTCCTAAGCCCCTCCTCTCTGACCCCACCCATTCTGCCCAGGCTCCTTCTATACCCTTCCTCTCTGACCCCACCCAATCTGACTAGGCTCCTCCTATACCCCTCCTCTGCTGTCTAACCCCACCACCTCTGCTCAGGCTCCTCCTATACCCCCACCTCTCTGACCCCACCCATTCTGCCCAGGCTCCTCCTATACCCCTCCTATTTGACCCCACTCAATCTGACTAGGCTCCTCCTAAGCCCCTCCTCTGCTGTCTGACCCCACCCATTCTGCCCAGGCTCCTCCTATTTGACCCCACCCAATCTGACTAGGCTCCTCCTATACCCCTCCTCTCTGACCCCTCTGACCCCACCCAATCTGACTAGGCTCCTCCAAAGCCCCTCCTCTGCTGTCTGACCCCACCCATTCTGCCCAGGCTCCTCCTATTTTACCCCACCCAATCTGACTAGGCTCCTACTAAGCCCCTCCTCTGCTGTCTGACCCCACCCATTCTGCCCAGGCTCCTCCTATACCCCCTCCTCTCTGACCCCACCCATTCTGCCCAGGCTCCTCCTATACCCCCTCCTCTCTGACTCCACCCATTCTGCCCAGGCTCCTCCTAAGCCCCTCCTCTCTGACTCTACCCATTCTGCCCAGGCTCCTCCTATACCCTTCCTCTCTGACCCCACCCATTCTGCCAAGGCTCCTCCTATTTGACCCCACCCAATCTGACTTGGCTCCTCCTAAACCCCTCCTCTGCTGTCTGACCCCACCCATTCTGCCCAGGCTCCTCCTAAGCCCCTCCTCTGCTGTCTGACCCCGCCCCCTCTGCTCAGGCTCCTCCTATACCCCCTCCTCTCTGATTCCACCCATTCTGCCCAGGCTCCTCCCATACCCCTCTGACCCCACCCATTCTGCCCAGGCTCCTCCTATACCCCTCCTATTTGACCCCACCCAATCTGACTAGGCTCCTCCTAAGCCCCTCCTCTGCTGTCTGACCCCACCCATTCTGCCCAGGCTCCTCCTATTTGACCCCACCCAACCTGCCCAGGTTCCTCCTATACCCCTCCTCTCTGACCCCACCCAATCTGACTAGGCTCCTCCTAAGCCCCTCCTCTGCTGTCTGGCCCCACCCAACCTGCCCAGGCTCCTCCTATACCCCTCCCCTCTGACCCCACCCATTCTGCCCAGGCTCCTCCTATACCCCTCCTATTTGACCCCACCCAATCTGACTAGGCTCCTCCTAAGCCCCTCCTCTGCTGTCTGACCCCACCCATTCTGCCCAGGCTCCTCCTATTTGACCCCACCCAACCTGCCCAGGTTCCTCCTATACCCCTCCTATTTGACCCCACCCAATCTGACTAGGCTCCTCCTAAGCCCCTCCTCTGCTGTCTGACCCCACCCATTCTGCCCAGGCTCCTCCTATTTGACCCCACCCAACCTGCCCAGGTTCCTCCTATACCCCTCCTCTCTGACCCCACCCAATCTGACTAGGCTCCTCCTAAGCCCCTCCTCTGCTGTCTGGCCCCACCCAACCTGCCCAGGCTCCTCCTATACCCCTCCTCTCTGACCCCACCCAATCTGACTAGGCTCCTCCTAAGCCCCTCCTCTGCTGTCTGACCCCACCCATTCTGCCCAGGCTCCTCCTATTTGACCCCACCCAATCTGCCCAGGCTCCTCCTATACCCCTCGTCTCTGACCCCACCCAATCTGACTAGGCTCCTCCTAAGCCCCTCCTCTGCTGTCTGACCCCACCCATTCTGCCCAGGCTCCTCCTATTTGACCCCACCCAATCTGACTAGGCTCCTCCTAAGCCCCTCCTCTCTGACCCCACCCAATCTGACTAGGCTCCTCCTAAGCCCCTCCTCTGCTGTCTGACCCCACCCATTATGCCCAGGCTCCTCCTATTTGACCCCACCCAATCTGCCCAGGCTCCTCCTATACCCCTCGTCTCTGACCCCACCCAATCTGACTAGGCTCCTCCTAAGCCCCTCCTCTGCTGTCTGACCCCACCCATTCTGCCCAGGCTCCTCCTATTTGACCCCACCCAATCTGACTAGGCTCCTCCTAAGCCCCTCCTCTCTGACCCCACCCAATCTGACTAGGCTCCTCCTAAGCCCCTCCTCTGCTGTCTGACCCCACCCATTCTGCCCAGGCTCCTCCTATACCCCCTCCTCTCTGACTCCACCCAGGCTCCTCCTAAGCCCCTCCTCTCTGACTCCACCCATTCTGCCCAGGCTCCTCCTAAGCCCCTCCTCTGCTGTCTGACCCCACCCAATCTGACTAGGCTCCTCCTAAGCCCCTCCTCTGCTGTCTGACCCCACCCATTCTGCCCAGGCTCCTCCTATTTGACCCCACCCAATCTGACTAGGCTCCTCCTAAGCCCCTCCTCTGCTGTCTGACCCCACCCATTCTGCCCAGGCTCCTCCTATACCCCCTCCTCTCTGACTCCACCCATTCTGCCCAGGCTCCTCCTAAGCCCCTCCTCTCTGACTCCACCTATTCTGCCCAGGCTCCTCCTAAGCCCCTCCTCTCCTATACCCCCTCCTCTCTGACTCCACCCAGGCTCCTCCTAAGCCCCTCCTCTCTGACTCCACCCATTCTGACTAGGCTCCTCCTAAACCCCTCCTCTGCTGTCTGACCCCACCCATTCTGCCCAGGCTCCTCCTATACCCCTCCTCTCTGACCAGGCTCCTCCTAAGCCCCTCCTCTGCTGTCTGACCCCACCCATTCTGCCCAGGCTCCTCCTATTTGACCCCACCCAATCTGACCAGGCTCCTCCTAAGCCCCTCCTCTCTGACCCCACCCAATCTGACTAGGCTCCTCCTAAGCCCCTCCTCTGCTGTCTGACCCCACCCATTCTGCCCAGGCTCCTCCTATTTGACCCACCCAATCTGACTAGGCTCCTCCTAAGCCGCTCCTCTGCTGTCTGACCCCACCCATTCTGCCCAGGCTCCTCCTATACCCCCTCCTCTCTGACTCCACCCATTCTGCCCAGGCTCCTCCTAAGCCCCTCCTCTCTGACCCCACCCATTCTGCCCAGGCTCCTCCTAAGCCCCTCCTCTCTGACCCCACCCAATCTGACTAGGCTCCTCCTATACGCCTCCTCTGCTGTCTAACCCCGCCCCCTCTGCTCAGGCTCCTCCTATACCCCCACCTCTCTGACCCCACCCATTCTGCCCAGGCTCCTCCTATACCCCTCCTATTTGACCCCACCCAATCTGACTAGGCTCCTCCTAAGCCCCTCCTCTGCTGTCTGACCCCACCCATTCTGCCCAGGCTTCTCCTATTTTACCCCACCCAATCTGACTAGGCTCCTCCTAAGCCCCACCTCTGCTGTCTGGCCCTACCCAACCTGCCCAGGCTCTTCCTATACCCCTCCTCTCTGACCCCACCCAATCTGACTAGGCTCCTCCTAAGCCCCTCCTCTGCTGTCTGACCCCACCCATTCTGCCCAGGCTCCTCCTATACCCCCTCCTCTCTGACTCCACCCAGGCTCCTCCTAAGCCCCTCCTCTCTGACTCCACCCATTCTGCCCAGGCTCCTCCTAAGCCCCTCCTCTGCTGTCTGACCCCACCCATTCTGACTAGGCTCCTCCTAAACCCCTCCTCTGCTGTCTGACCCCACCCATTCTGCCCAGGCTCCTCCTATACCCCTCCTCTCTGACCAGGCTCCTCCTAAGCCCCTCCTCTGCTGTCTGACCCCACCCATTCTGCCCAGGCTCCTCCTATTTGACCCCACCCAATCTGACTAGGCTCCTCTTAAGCCCCTCCTCTCTGACCCCACCCAATCTGACTAGGCTCCTCCTAAGCCCCTCCTCTGCTGTCTGACCCCGCCCCCTCTGCTCAGGCTCCTCCTATACCCCCTCCTCTCTGATTCCACCCATTCTGCCCAGGCTCCTCCTAAGCCCCTCCTCTCTGACCCCACCCATTCTGCCCAGGCTTCTCCTAAGCCCCTCCTCTCTGACCCCACCCAATCTGACTAGGCTCCTCCTATACCCCTCCTCTGCTGTCTAACCCCACCCCCTCTGCTCAGGCTCCTCCTATACCCCCTCCTCTCTGACCCCACCCATTCTGCCCAGGCTCCTCCTATACCCCTCCTATTTGACCCCACCCAATCTGACTAGGCTCCTCCTAAGCCCCTCCTCTGCTGTCTGACCCCACCCATTCTGCCCAGGCTCCTCCTATTTTACCCCACCCAATCTGACTAGGCTCCTCCTCTGCTGTCTGACCCCCATCCATTCTGCCCAGGCTCCTCCTATACCCCCTCCTCTCTGACTCCACCCATTCTGCCCAGGCTCCTCCTATACCCTTCCTCTCTGACCCCACCCATTCTGCCAAGGCTCCTCCTCTCTGACCCCACCCATTCTGCCCAGGCTCCTCCTATACCCTTCCTCTCTGACCCCCACCCAATCTGACTAGGCTCCTCCTATGCCCCTGCTCTGCTGTCTAACCCCACCCCCTCTGCTCAGGCTCCTCCTATACCCCCTCCTGTCTGACTCCACCCAATCTGCCCAGGCTCCTCCTAAGCCCCTCCTCTCTGACCCCACCCATTCTGCCCAGGCTCCTCCTATACCCTTCCTCTCTGACCCCACCCAATCTGACTAGGCTCCTCCTATACACCTCCTCTGCTGTCTAACCCCACCACCTCTGTTCAGGCTCCTCCTATACCCCCTCCTCTCTGACCCCACCCATTCTGCCCAGGCTCCTCCTATACCCCTCCTATTTGACCCCACCCAATCTGACTAGGCTCCTCCTAAGCCCCTCCTCTGCTGTCTGACCCCACCCATTCTGCCCAGGCTCCTCCTATACCCCCTCCTCTCTGACCCCACCCATTCTGCCCAGGCTCCTCCTAAGCCCCTCCTCTCTGACTCCACTCATTCTGCCCAGGCTCCTCCTATACCCTTCCTCTCTGACCCAACCCATTCTGCCAAGGCTCCTCCTATTTGACCCCACCCAATCTGACTTGGCTCCTCCTAAACCCCTCCTCTGCTGTCTGACCCCACCCATTCTGCCCAGGCTCCTCCTAAGCCCCTCCTCTGCTGTCTGACCCCGCCCCCTCTGCTCAGGCTCCTCCTATACCCCCTCCTCTCTGATTCCACCCATTCTGCCCAGGCTCCTCCCATACCCCTCTGACCCCACCCATTCTGCCCAGGCTCCTCCTATACCCCTCCTATTTGACCACACCCAATCAGACTAGGCTCCTCCTAAGCCCCTCCTCTGCTGTCTGACCCCACCCATTCTGCCCAGGCTCCTCCTATTTGACCCCACCCAACCTGCCCAGGTTCCTCCTATACCCCTCCTCTCTGACCCCACCCAATCTGACTAGGCTCCTCCTAAGCCCCTCCTCTGCTGTCTGGCCCCACCCAACCTGCCCAGGCTCCTCCTATACCCCTCCTCTCTGACCCTACCCAATCTGACTAGGCTCCTCCTAAGCCCCTCCTCTGCTGTCTGACCCCACCCATTCTGCCCAGGCTCCTCCTATACCCCCTCCTCTCTGACTCCACCCAGGCTCCTCCTAAGCCCCTCCTCTCTGACTCCACCCATTCTGCCCAGGCTCCTCCTAAGCCCCTCCTCTGCTGTCTGACCCCACCCATTCTGACTAGGCTCCTCCTAAACCCCTCCTCTGCTGTCTGACCCCACCCATTCTGCCCAGGCTCCTCCTATACCCCTCCTCTCTGACCAGGCTCCTCCTAAGCCCCTCCTATGCTGTCTGACCCCACCCATTCTGCCCAGGCTCCTCCTATTTGACCCCACCCAATCTGACTAGGCTCCTCCTAAGCCCCGTCTCTCTGACCCCACCCAATCTGACTAGGCTCCTCCTAAGCCCCTCCTCTGCTGTCTGACCCCACCCATTCTGCCCAGGCTCCTCCTATTTGACCCCACCCAATCTGACTAGGCTCCTCCTAAGCCGCTCCTCTGCTGTCTGACCCCACCCATTCTGCCCAGGCTCCTCCTATACCCCCTCCTCTCTGACTCCACCCATTCTGCCCAGGCTCCTCCTAAGCCCCTCCTCTCTGACCCCACCCATTCTGCCCAGGCTCCTCCTAAGCCCCTCCTCTCCTATACCCCCTCCTCTCTGACTCCACCCAGGCTCCTCCTAAGCCCCTCCTCTGCTGTCTGACCCCACCCATTCTGACTAGGCTCCTCCTAAGCCCCTCCTCTGCTGTCTGACCCCACCCATTCTGACTAGGCTCCTCCTAAACCACTCCTCTGCTGTCTGACCCCACCCATTCTGCCCAGACTCCTCCTATACTCCTCCTCTCTGACCAGGCTCCTCCTAAGCCCCTCCTCTGCTGTCTGACCCCACCCATTCTGCCCAGGCTCCTCCTATTTGACCCCACCCAATCTGAC
This sequence comes from Lissotriton vulgaris, assembly GCF_964263255.1. Lineage (NCBI taxonomy): Eukaryota > Metazoa > Chordata > Amphibia > Caudata > Salamandridae > Lissotriton > Lissotriton vulgaris. Next base: position 967,131,487 of record NC_141685.1, on the reverse strand, counting down.
TAGGCTCCTCCTAAGCCCCTCCTCTCTGACCCCACCCAATCTGACTAGGCTCCTCCCAAGCCCCTCCTCTGCTGTCTGACCCCACCCATTCTGCCCAGGCTCCTCCTATTTGACCCACCCAATCTGACTTGGCTCCTCCTAAGCCGCTCCTCTGCTGTCTGACCCCACCCATTCTGCCCAGGCTCCTCCTATACCCCCTCCTCTCTGACTCCACCCATTCTGCCCAGGCTCCTCCTAAGCCCCTCCTCTCTGACCCCACCCATTCTGCCCAGGCTCCTCCTAAGCCCCTCCTCTCTGACCCCACCCAATCTGACTAGGCTCCTCTTATACCCCTCCTCTGCTGTCTAAACCCACCCCCTCTGCTCAGGCTCCTCCTATACCCCCACCTCTCTGACCCCACCCATTCTGCCCAGGCTCCTCCTATACCCCTCCTATTTGACCCCACCCAATCTGACTAGGCTCCTCCTAAGCCCCTCCTCTGCTGTCTGACCCCACCCATTCTGCCCAGGCTCCTCCTATTTTACCCCACCCAATCTGACTAGGCTCCTCCTAAGCCCCTCCTCTGCTGTCTGGCCCCACCCAACCTGCCCAGGCTCTTCCTATACCCCTCCTCTCTGACCCCACCCAATCTGACTAGGCTCCTCCTAAGCCCCTCCTCTGCTGTCTGACCCCACCCATTCTGCCCAGGCACCTCCTATACCCCCTCCTCTCTGACTCCACCCAGGCTCCTCCTAAGCCCCTCCTCTCTGACTCCACCCATTCTGCCCAGGCTCCTCCTAAGCCCCTCCTCTGCTGTCTGACCCCACCCATTCTGACTAGGCTCCTCATAAACCCCTCCTCTGCTGTCTGACCCCACCCATTCTGCCCAGGCTCCTCCTATACCCCTCCTCTCTGACCAGGCTCCTCCTAAGCCCCTCCTCTGCTGTCTGACCCCACCCATTCTGCCCAGGCTCCTCCTATTTGACCCCACCCAATCTGACTAGGCTCCTCCTAAGCCCCTCCTCTCTGACCCCACCCAATCTGACTAGGCTCCTCCTAAGCCGCTCCTCTGCTGTCTGACCCCACCCATTCTGCCCAGGCTCCTCCTATACCCCCTCCTCTCTGACTCCACCCATTCTGCCCAGGCTCCTCCTAAGCCCCTCCTCTCTGACCCCACCCATTCTGCCCAGGCTCCTCCTAAGCCCCTCCTCTCTGACCCCACCCAATCTGACTAGGCTCCTCTTATACCCCTCCTCTGCTGTCTAAACCCACCCCCTCTGCTCAGGCTCCTCCTATACCCCCACCTCTCTGACCCCACCCATTCTGCCCAGGCTCCTCCTATACCCCTCCTATTTGACCCCACCCAATCTGACTAGGCTCCTCCTAAGCCCCTCCTCTGCTGTCTGACCCCACCCATTCTGCCCAGGCTCCTCCTATTTTACCCCACCCAATCTGACTAGGCTCCTAATAAGCCCCTCCACTGCTGTCTGGCCCCACCCAACCTGCCCAGGCTCTTCCTATACCCCTCCTCTCTGACCCCACCCAATCTGACTAGGCTCCTCCTAAGCCCCTCCTCTGCTGTCTGACCCCACCCATTCTGCCCAGGCACCTCCTATACCCCCTCCTCTCTGACTCCACCCAGGCTCCTCCTAAGCCCCTCCTCTCTGACTCCACCCATTCTGCCCAGGCTCCTCCTAAGCCCCTCCTCTGCTGTCTGACCCCACCCATTCTGACTAGGCTCCTCATAAACCCCTCCTCTGCTGTCTGACCCCACCCATTCTGCCCAGGCTCCTCCTATACCCCTCCTCTCTGACCAGGCTCCTCCTAAGCCCCTCCTCTGCTGTCTGACCCCACCCATTCTGCCCAGGCTCCTCCTATTTGACCCCACCCAATCTGACTAGGCTCCTCCTAAGCCCCTCCTCTCTGACCCCACCCAATCTGACTAGGCTCCTCCTAAGCCCCTCCTCTGCTGTCTGACCCCGCCCCCTCTGCTCAGGCTCCTCCTATACCCCCTCCTCTCTGATTCCACCCATTCTGCCCAGGCTCCTCCTAAGCCCCTCCTCTCTGACCCCACCCATTCTGCACAGGTTTCTCCTAAGCCCCTCCTCTCTGACCCCACCCAATCTGACTAGGCTCCTCCTATACCCCTCCTCTGCTGTCTAACCCCACCCCCTCTGCTCAGGCTCCTTCTATACCCCCTCCTCTCTGACCCCACCCATTCTGCCCAGGCTCCTCCTATACCCCTCCTATTTGACCCCACCCAATCTGACTAGGCTCCTCCTAAGCCCCTCCTCTGCTGTCTGACCCCACCCATTCTGCCAAGGCTCCTCCTATACCCTTCCTCTCTGACCCCACCCATTCTGCCAAGGCTCCTCCTCTCTGACCCCACCCATTCTGCCCAGGCTCCTCCTATACCCTTCCTCTCTGACTCCCACCCAATCTGACTAGGCTCCTCCTATACCCCTCCTCTGCTGTCTAACCCCACCCCCTCTGCTCAGGCTCCTCCTATACCCCCTCCTCTCTGACTCCACCCAATCTGCCCAGGCTCCTCCTAAGCCCCTCCTCTCTGACCCCACCCATTCTGCCCAGGCTCCTCCTATACCCTTCCTCTCTGACCCCACCCAATCTGACTAGGCTCCTCCTATACCCCTCCTCTGCTGTCTAACCCCACCACCTCTGCTCAGGCTCCTCCTATACCCCCTCCTCTCTGACCCCACCCATTCTGCCCAGGCTCCTCCTATACCCCTCCTATTTGACCCCACCCAATCTGACTAGGCTCCTCCTAAGCCCCTCCTCTGCTGTCTGACCCCACCCATTCTGCCCAGGCTCCTCCTATACCCCCTCCTCTCTGACCCCACCCATTCTGCCCAGGCTCCTCCTATACCCCCTCCTCTCTGACTCCACCCATTCTGCCGAGGCTCCTCCTAAGCCCCTCCTCTCTGACTCCACTCATTCTGCCCAGGCTCCTCCTATACCCTTCCTCTCTGACCCCACCCATTCTGCCAAGGCTCCTCCTATTTGACCCCACCCAATCTGACTTGGCTCCTCCTAAACCCCTCCTCTGCTGTCTGACCCCACCCATTCTGCCCAGGCTCCTCCTAAGCCCCTCCTCTGCTGTCTGACCCCGCCCCCTCTGCTCAGGCTCCTCCTATACCCCCTCCTCTCTGATTCCACCCATTCTGCCCAGGCTCCTCCCATACCCCTCTGACCCCACCCATTCTGCCCAGGCTCCTCCTATACCCCTCCTATTTGACCCCACCCAATCTGACTAGGCTCCTCCTAAGCCCCTCCTCTGCTGTCTGACCCCCCCCATTCTGCCCAGGCTCCTCCTATTTGACCCCACCCAACCTGCCCAGGTTCCTCCTATACCCCTCCTCTCTGACCCCACCCAATCTGACTAGGCTCCTCCTAAGCCCCTCCTCTGCTGTCTGGCCCCACCCAACCTGCCCAGGCTCCTCCTATACCCCTCCTCTCTGACCCCACCCAATCTGACTAGGCTCCTCCTAAGCCCCTCCTCTGCTGTCTGACCCCACCCATTCTGCCCAGGCTCCTCCTATTTGACCCCACCCAATCTGCCCAGGCTCCTCCTATACCCCTCCTCTCTGACCCCACCCAATCTGACTAGGCTCCTCCTAAGCCCCTCCTCTGCTGTCTGACCCCACCCATTCTGCCCAGGCTCCTCCTATTTGACCCCACCCAATCTGACTAGGCTCCTCCTAAGCCCCTCCTCTCTGACCCCACCCAATCTGACTAGGCTCCTCCTATACCCCCTCCTCTCTGACTCCACCCAGGCTCCTCCTAAGCCCCTCCTCTCTGACTCCACCCATTCTGCCCAGGCTCCTCCTAAGCCCCTCCTCTGCTGTCTGACCCCACCCATTCTGACTAGGCTCCTCCTAAACCCCTCCTCTGCTGTCTGACCCCACCCATTCTGCCCAGGCTCCTCCTATACCCCTCCTCTCTGACCAGGCTCCTCCTAAGCCCCTCCTCTGCTGTCTGACCCCACCCATTCTGCCCAGGCTCCTCCTATTTGACCCCACCCAATCTGACTAGGCTCCTCCTAAGCCGCTCCTCTGCTGTCTGACCCCACCCATTCTGCCCAGGCTCCTCCTATACCCCCTCCTCTCTGACTCCACCCATTCTGCCCAGGCTCCTCCTAAGCCCCTCCTCTCTGACCCCACCCATTCTGCCCAGGCTCCTCCTAAGCCCCTCCTCTCTGACCCCACCCAATCTGACTAGGCTCCTCCTATACCCCTCCTCTGCTGTCTAACCCCACCCCCTCTGCTCAGGCTCCTCCTATACCCCCTCCTCTCTGACCCCACCCATTCTGCCCAGGCTCCTCCTATACCCCTCCTATTTGACCCCACCCAATCTGACTAGGCTCCTCCTAAGCCCCTCCTCTGCTGTCTGACCCCACCCATTCTGCCCAGGCTCCTCCTATTTGACCCCACCCAATCTGACTAGGCTCCTCCTAAGCCCCTCCTCTCTGACCCCACCCAATCTGACTAGGCTCCTCCTAAGCCCCTCCTCTGCTGTCTGACCCCACCCATTTTGCCCAGGCTCCTCCTATTTTACTCCACCCATTCTGCCCAGGCTCCTCCTATACCCCCTCCTCTCTGACTCCACCCATTCTGCCCAGGCTCCTCCTAAGCCCCTCCTCTCTGACCCCACCCATTCTGCCCAGGCTCCTCCTAAGCCCCTCCTCTCTGACCCCACCCAATCTGACTAGGTTCCTCCTATACCCCTCCTCTGCTGTCTAACCCCACCCCCTCTGCTCAGGCTCCTCCTATACCCCCTCCTCTCTGACCCCACCCATTCTGCCCAGGCTCCTCCTATACCCCTCCTATTTGACCCCACCCAATCTGACTAGGCTCCTCCTAAGCCCCTCCTCTGCTGTCTGACCCCACCCATTCTGCCCAGGCTCCTCCTATTTGACCCCACCCAATCTGACTAGGCTCCTCCTAAGCCCCTCCTCTCTGACCCCACCCAATCTGACTAGGCTCCTCCTAAGCCCCTCCTCTGCTGTCTGACCCCACCCATTCTGCCCAGGCTCCTCCTATTTTACTCCACCCATTCTGCCCAGGCTCCTCCTAAGCCCCTCCTCTCTGACTCCACCCATTCTGCCCAGGCTCCTCCTATACCCTTCCTCTCTGACCCCACCCATTCTGCCCAGGCTCCTCCTATACCCTTCCTCTCTGACCCCACCCATTCTGCCCAGGCTCCTCCTATACCCTTCCTCTCTGACCCCCACCCAATCTGACTAGGCTCCTCCTATACCCCTCCTCTGCTGTCTAACCCCACCCCCTCTGCTCAGGCTCCTCCTATACCCTTCCTCTCTGACCCCACCCATTCTGCCCAGGCTCCTCCTATACCCTTCCTCTCTGACCCCACCCATTCTGCCCAGGCTCCTCCTATACCCTTCCTCTCTGACCCCCACCCAATCTGACTAGGCTCCTCCTAAGCCCCTCCTCTGCTGTCTGACCCCACCCATTCTGCCCAGGCTCCTCCTATTTGACCCCACCTAATCTGACTAGGCTCCTCCTAAGCCCCTCCTCTCTGACCCCACCCAATCTGACTAGGCTCCTCCTAAGCCCCTCCTCTGCTGTCTGACCCCACCCATTCTGCCCAGGCTCCTCCTATACCCCCTCCTCTCTGACTCCACCCAGGCTCCTCCTAAGCCCCTCCTCTCTGACTCCACCCATTCTGCCCAGGCTCCTCCTAAGCCCCTCCTCTGCTGTCTGACCCCACCCATTCTGACTAGGCTCCTCCTAAACCCCTCCTCTGCTGTCTGACCCCACCCATTCTGCCCAGGCTCCTCCTATACCCCTCCTCTCTGACCAGGCTCCTCCTAAGCCCCTCCTCTGCTGTCTGACCCCACCCATTCTGCCCAGGCTCCTCCTATTTGACCCCACCCAATCTGACTAGGCTCCTCCTAAGCCGCTCCTCTGCTGTCTGACCCCACCCATTCTGCCCAGGCTCCTCCTATACCCCCTCCTCTCTGACTCCACCCATTCTGCCCAGGCTCCTCCTAAGCCCCTCCTCTCTGACCCCACCCATTCTGCCCAGGCTCCTCCTAAGCCCCTCCTCTCTGACCCCACCCAATCTGACTAGGCTCCTCCTATACCCCTCCTCTGCTGTCTAACCCCACCCCCTCTGCTCAGGCTCCTCCTATACCCCCTCCTCTCTGACCCCACCCATTCTGCCCAGGCTCCTCCTATACCCCTCCTATTTGACCCCACCCAATCTGACTAGGCTCCTCCTAAGCCCCTCCTCTGCTGTCTGACCCCACCCATTCTGCCCAGGCTCCTCCTATTTGACCCCACCCAATCTGACTAGGCTCCTCCTAAGCCCCTCCTCTCTGACCCCACCCAATCTGACTAGGCTCCTCCTAAGCCCCTCCTCTGCTGTCTGACCCCACCCATTTTGCCCAGGCTCCTCCTATTTTACTCCACCCATTCTGCCCAGGCTCCTCCTATACCCCCTCCTCTCTGACTCCACCCATTCTGCCCAGGCTCCTCCTAAGCCCCTCCTCTCTGACCCCACCCATTCTGCCCAGGCTCCTCCTAAGCCCCTCCTCTCTGACCCCACCCAATCTGACTAGGCTCCTCCTATACCCCTCCTCTGCTGTCTAACCCCACCCCCTCTGCTCAGGCTCCTCCTATACCCCCTCCTCTCTGACCCCACCCATTCTGCCCAGGCTCCTCCTATACCCCTCCTATTTGACCCCACCCAATCTGACTAGGCTCCTCCTAAGCCCCTCCTCTGCTGTCTGACCCCACCCATTCTGCCCAGGCTCCTCCTATTTGACCCCACCCAATCTGACTAGGCTCCTCCTAAGCCCCTCCTCTCTGACCCCACCCAATCTGACTAGGCTCCTCCTAAGCCCCTCCTCTGCTGTCTGACCCCACCCATTCTGCCCAGGCTCCTCCTATTTTACTCCACCCATTCTGCCCAGGCTCCTCCTAAGCCCCTCCTCTCTGACTCCACCCATTCTGCCCAGGCTCCTCCTATACCCTTCCTCTCTGACCCCACCCATTCTGCCCAGGCTCCTCCTATACCCTTCCTCTCTGACCCCACCCATTCTGCCCAGGCTCCTCCTATACCCTTCCTCTCTGACCCTCACCCAATCTGACTAGGCTCCTCCTATACCCCTCCTCTGCTGTCTAACCCCACCCCCTCTGCTCAGGCTCCTCCTATACCCCTCCTCTCTGATTCCACCCATTCTGCCCAGGCTCCTCCCATACCCCTCTGACCCCACCCATTCTGCCCAGGCTCCTCCTATACCCCTCTGACCCCACCCATTCTGCCCAGGCTCCTCCTATTTGACCCCACCCAATCTGACTAGGCTCCTCCTAAGCCCCTCCTCTGCTGTCTGACCCCACCCATTCTGCCCAGGCTCCTCCTATTTGACCCCACCCAATCTGACTAGGCTCCTCCTATACCCTTCCTCTCTGACCCCACCCATTCTGCCAAGGCTCCTCCTCTCTGACCCCACCCATTCTGCCAAGGCTCCTCCTCTCTGACCCCACCCATTCTGCCCAGGCTCCTCCTATACCCTTCCTCTCTGACCCCCACCCATCTGACTAGGCTCCTCCTATACCCCTCCTCTGCTGTCTAACCCCACCCCCTCTGCTCAGGCTCCTCCTATACCCCCTCCTCTCTGACTCCACCCATTCTGCCCAGGCTCCTCCTAAGCCCCTCCTCTCTGACCCCACCCATTCTGCCCAGGCTCCTCCTATACCCTTCCTCTCTGACCCCACCCAATCTGACTAGGCTCCTCCTATACCCCTCCTCTGCTGTCTAACCCCACCACCTCTGCTCAGGCTCCTCCTATACCCCTACCTCTCTGACCCCACCCATTCTGCCCAGGCTCCTCCTATACCCCTCCAATTTGACCCCACTCAATCTGACTAGGCTCCTCCTAAGCCCCTCCTCTGCTGTCTGACCCCACCCATTCTGCCCAGGCTCCTCCTATTTGACCCCACCCAATCTGACTAGGCTCCTCCTATACCCCTCCTCTCTGACCCCTCTGACCCCACCCAATCTGACTAGGCTCCTCCAAAGCCCCTCCTCTGCTGTCTGACCCCACCCATTCTGCCCAGGCTCCTCCTATTTTACCCCACCCAATCTTACTAGGCTCCTACTAAGCCCCTCCTCTGCTGTCTGACCCCACCCATTCTGCCCAGGCTCCTCCTATACCCCCTCCTCTCTGACCCCACCCATTCTGCCCAGGCTCCTCCTATACCCCCTCCTCTCTGACTCCACCCATTCTGCCCAGGCTCCTCCTAAGCCCCTCCTCTCTGACTCCACCCATTCTGCCCAGGCTCCTCCTATACCCTTCCTCTCTGACCCCACCCATTCTGCCAAGGCTCCTCCTATTTGACCCCACCCAATCTGACTTGGCTCCTCCTAAACCCCTCCTCTGCTGTCTGACCCCACCCATTCTGCCCAGGCTCCTCCTAAGATCTCCTCTGCTGTCTGACCCCGCCCCCTCTGCTCAGGCTCCTCCTATACCCCCTCCTCTCTGATTCCACCCATTCTGCCCAGGCTCCTCCCATACCCCTCTGACCCCACCCATTCTGCCCAGGCTCCTCCTATACCCCTCCTATTTGACCCCACCCAATCTGACTAGGCTCCTCCTAAGCCCCTCCTCTGCTGTCTGACCCCACCCATTCTGCCCAGGCTCCTCCTATTTGACCCCACCCAACCTGCCCAGGTTCCTCCTATACCCCTCCTCTCTGACCCCACCCAATCTGACTAGGCTCCTCCTAAGCCCCTCCTCTGCTGTCTGACCCCACCCATTCTGCCCAGGCTCCTCCTAAGCCCCTCCTCTGCTGTCTGACCCCGCCCCCTCTGCTCAGGCTCCTCCTATACCCCCTCCTCTCTGATTCCACCCATTCTGCCCAGGCTCCTCCCATACCCCTCTGACCCCACCCATTCTGCCCAGGCTCCTCCTATACCCCTCCTATTTGACCCCACCCAATCTGACTAGGCTCCTCCTAAGCCCCTCCTCTGCTGTCTGACCCCACCCATTCTGCCCAGGCTCCTCCTATTTGACCCCACCCAACCTGCCCAGGTTCCTCCTATACCCCTCCTCTCTGACCCCACCCAATCTGACTAGGCTCCTCCTAAGCCCCTCCTCTGCTGTCTGACCCCACCCAATCTGACTAGGCTCCTCCTAAGCCCCTCCTCTGCTGTCTGGCCCCACCCAACCTGCCCAGGCTCCTCCTATACCCCTCCTCTCTGACCCCACCCAATCTGACTAGGCTCCTCCTAAGCCCCTCCTCTGCTGTCTGACCCCACCCATTCTGCCCAGGCTCCTCCTATTTGACCCCACCCAATCTGCCCAGGCTCCTCCTATACCCCTCCTCTCTGACCCCACCCAATCTGACTAGGCTCCTCCTAAGCCCCTCCTCTGCTGTCTGACCCCACCCATTCTGCCCAGGCTCCTCCTATTTGACCCCACCCAATCTGACTAGGCTCCTCCTAAGCCCCTCCTCTCTGACCCCACCCAATCTGACTAGGCTCCTCCTAAGCCCCTCCTCTGCTGTCTGACCCCACCCATTCTGCCCAGGCTCCTCCTATACCCCCTCCTCTCTGACTCCACCCAGGCTCCTCCTAAGCCCCTCCTCTCTGACTCCACCCATTCTGCCCAGGCTCCTCCTAAGCCCCTCCTCTGCTGTCTGACCCCACCCATTCTGACTAGGCTCCTCCTAAACCCCTCCTCTGCTGTCTGACCACACCCATTCTGCCCAGGCTCCTCCTATACCCCTCCTCTCTGACCAGGCTCCTCCTAAGCCCCTCCTCTGCTGTCTGACCCCACCCATTCTGCCCAGGCTCCTCCTATTTGACCCCACCCAATCTGACTAGGCTCCTCCTAAGCCCCTCCTCTCTGACCCCACCCAATCTGACTAGGCTCCTCCTATACCCCTCCTCTGCTGTCTAACCCCACCACCTCTGCTCAGGCTCCTCCTATACCCCCTCCTCTCTGACCCCACCCATTCTGCCCAGGCTCCTCCTATACCCCTCCTATTTGACCCCACCCAATCTGACTAGGCTCCTCCTAAGCCCCTCCTCTGCTGTCTGACCCCACCCATTCTGCCCAGGCTCCTCCTATACCCCCTCCTCTCTGACCCCACCCATTCTGCCCAGGCTCCTCCTATACCCCCTCCTCTCTGACTCCACCCATTCTGCCGAGGCTCCTCCTAAGCCCCTCCTCCCTGACTCCACTCATTCTGCCCAGGCTCCTCCTATACCCTTCCTCTCTGACCCCACCCATTCTGCCAAGGCTCCTCCTATTTGACCCCACCCAATCTGACTTGGCTCCTCCTAAACCCCTCCTCTGGTGTCTGACCCCACCCATTCTGCCCAGGCTCCTCCTAAGCCCCTCCTCTGCTGTCTGACCCCGCCCCCTCTGCTCAGGCTCCTCCTATACCCCCTCCTCTCTGATTCCACCCATTCTGCCCAGGCTCCTCCCATACCCCTCTGACCCCACCCATTCTGCCCAGGCTCCTCCTATACCCCTCCTATTTGACCCCACCCAATCTGACTAGGCTCCTCCTAAGCCCCTCCTCTGCTGTCTGACCCCCCCCATTCTGCCCAGGCTCCTCCTATTTGACCCCACCCAACCTGCCCAGGTTCCTCCTATACCCCTCCTCTCTGACCCCACCCAATCTGACTAGGCTCCTCCTAAGCCCCTCCTCTGCTGTCTGGCCCCACCCAACCTGCCCAGGCTCCTCCTATACCCCTCCTCTCTGACCCCACCCAATCTGACTAGGCTCCTCCTAAGCCCCTCCTCTGCTGTCTGACCCCACCCATTCTGCCCAGGCTCCTCCTATTTGACCCCACCCAATCTGCCCAGGCTCCTCCTATACCCCTCCTCTCTGACCCCACCCAATCTGACTAGGCTCCTCCTAAGCCCCTCCTCTGCTGTCTGACCCCACCCATTCTGCCCAGGCTCCTCCTATTTGACCCCACCCAATCTGACTAGGCTCCTCCTAAGCCCCTCCTCTCTGACCCCACCCAATCTGACTAGGCTCCTCCTAATCCCCTCCTCTGCTGTCTGACCCCACCCATTCTGCCCAGGCTCCTCCTATACCCCCTCCTCTCTGACTCCACCCAGGCTCCTCCTAAGCCCCTCCTCTCTGACTCCACCCATTCTGCCCAGGCTCCTCCTAAGCCCCTCCTCTGCTGTCTGACCCCACCCATTCTGACTAGGCTCCTCCTAAACCCCTCCTCTGCTGTCTGACCCCACCCATTCTGCCCAGGCTCCTCCTATACCCCTCCTCTCTGACCAGGCTCCTCCTAAGCCCCTCCTCTGCTGTCTGACCCCACCCATTCTGCCCAGGCTCCTCCTATTTGACCCCACCCAATCTGACTAGGCTCCTCCTAAGCCGCTCCTCTGCTGTCTGACCCCACCCATTCTGCCCAGGCTCCTCCTATACCCCCTCCTCTCTGACTCCACCCATTCTGCCCAGGCTCCTCCTAAGCCCCTCCTCTCTGATCCCACCCATTCTGCCCAGGCTCCTCCTAAGCCCCTCCTCTCTGACCCCACCCAATCTGACTAGGCTCCTCCTATACCCCTCCTCTGCTGTCTAACCCCACCCCCTCTGCTCAGGCTCCTCCTATACCCCCTCCTCTCTGACCCCACCCATTCTGCCCAGGCTCCTCCTATACCCCTCCTATTTGACCCCACCCAATCTGACTAGGCTCCTCCTAAGCCCCTCCTCTCTGACCCCACCCAATCTGACTAGGCTCCTCCTAAGCCCCTCCTCTGCTGTCTGACCCCACCCATTTTGCCCAGGCTCCTCCTATTTTACTCCACTCATTCTGCCCAGGCTCCTCCTAAGCCCCTCCTCTCTGACCCCACCCATTCTGCCCAGGCTCCTCGTAAGCCCCTCCTCTCTGACCCCACCCAATCTGACTAGGCTCCTCCTATACCCCTCCTCTGCTGTCTAACCCCACCCCCTCTGCTCAGGCTCCTCCTATACCCCCTCCTCTCTGACCCCACCCATTCTGCCCAGGCTCCTCCTATACCCCTCCTATTTGACCCCACCCAATCTGACTAGGCTCCTCCTAAGCCCCTCCTCTGCTGTCTGACCCCACCCATTCTGCCCAGGCTCCTCCTATTTGACCCCACCCAATCTGACTAGGCTCCTCCTAAGCAACTCCTCTCTGACCCCACCCAATCTGACTAGGCTCCTCCTAAGCCCCTCCTCTGCTGTCTGACCCCACCCATTCTGCCCAGGCTCCTCCTATTTTACTCCACCCATTCTGCCCAGGCTCCTCCTAAGCCCCTCCTCTCTGACTCCACCCATTCTGCCTAGGCTCCTCCTATACCCTTCCTCTCTGACCCCACCCATTCTGCCCAGGCTCCTCCTATACCCTTCCTCTCTGACCCCACCCATTCTGCCCAGGCTCCTCCTATACCCTTCCTCTCTGACCCCCACCCAATCTGACTAGGCTCCTCCTATACCCCTCCTCTGCTGTCTAACCCCACCCCCTCTGCTCAGGCTCCTCCTATACCCCTCCTCTCTGATTCCACCCATTCTGCCCAGGCTCCTCCCATACCCCTCTGACCCCACCCATTCTGCCCAGGCTCCTCCTATACCCCTCTGACCCCACCCATTCTGCCCAGGCTCCTCCTATTTGACCCCACCCAATCTGACTAGGCTCCTCCTAAGCCCCTCCTCTGCTGTCTGACCCCACCCATTCTGCCCAGGCTCCTCCTATTTGACCCCACCCAATCTGACTAGGCTCCTCCTATACCCTTCCTCTCTGACCCCACCCATTCTGCCAAGGCTCCTCCTCTCTGACCCCACCCATTCTGCCAAGGCTCCTCCTCTCTGACCCCACCCATTCTGCCCAGGCTCCTCCTATACCCTTCCTCTCTGACCCCCACCCAATCTGACTAGGCTCCTCCTATACCCCTCCTCTGCTGTCTAACCCCACCCCCTCTGCTCAGGCTCCTCCTATACCCCCTCCTCTCTGACTCCACCCATTCTGCCCAGGCTCCTCCTAAGCCCCTCCTCTCTGACCCCACCCATTCTGCCCAGGCTCCTCCTATACCCTTCCTCTCTGACCCCACCCAATCTGACTAGGCTCCTCCTATACCACTCCTCTGCTGTCTAACCCCACCACCTCTGCTCAGGCTCCTCCTATACCCCCACCTCTCTGACCCCACCCATTCTGCCCAGGCTCCTCCTATACCCCTCCTATTTGACCCCACTCAATCTGACTAGGCTCCTCCTAAGCCCCTCCTCTGCTGTCTGACCCCACCCATTCTGCCCAGGCTCCTCCTATTTGACCCTACCCAATCTGACTAGGCTCCTCCTATACCCCTCCTCTCTGACCCCTCTGACCCCACCCAATCTGACTAGGCTCCTCCAAAGCCCCTCCTCTGCTGTCTGACCCCACCCATTCTGCCCAGGCTCCTCCTATTTTACCCCACCCAATCTGACTAGGCTCCTACTAAGCCCCTCCTCTGCTGTCTGACCCCACCCATTCTGCCCAGGCTCCTCCTATACCCCCTCCTCTCTGACCCCACCCATTCTGCCCAGGCTCCTCCTATACCCCCTCCTCTCTGACTCCACCCATTCTGCCCAGGCTCCTCCTAAGCCCCTCCTCTCTGACTCCACCCATTCTGCCCAGGCTCCTACTATACCCTTCCTCTCTGACCCCACCCATTCTGCCAAGGCTCCTCCTATTTGACCCCACCCAATCTGACTTGGCTCCTCCTAAACCCCTCCTCTGCTGTCTGACCCCACCCATTCTGCCCAGGCTCCTCCTAAGCCCCTCCTCTGCTGTCTGACCCCGCCCCCTCTGCTCAGGCTCCTCCTATACCCCCTCCTCTCTGATTCCACCCATTCTGCCCAGGCTCCTCCCATACCCCTCTGACCCCACCCATTCTGCCCAGGCTCCTCCTATACCCCTCCTATTTGACCCCACCCAATCTGACTAGGCTCCTCCTAAGCCCCTCCTCTGCTGTCTGACCCCACCCATTCTGCCCAGGCTCCTCCTATTTGACCCCACCCAACCTGCCCAGGTTCCTCCTATACCCCTCCTCTCTGACCCCACCCAATCTGACTAGGCTCCTCCTAAGCCCCTCCTCTGCTGTCTGACCCCACCCATTCTGCCCAGGCTCCTCCTAAGCCCCTCCTCTGCTGTCTGACCCCGCCCCCTCTGCTCAGGCTCCTCCTATACCCCCTCCTCTCTGATTCCACCCATTCTGCCCAGGCTCCTCCCATACCCCTCTGACCCCACCCATTCTGCCCAGGCTCCTCCTATACCCCTCCTATTTGACCCCACCCAATCTGACTAGGCTCCTCCTAAGCCCCTCCTCTGCTGTCTGACCCCACCATTCTGCCCAGGCTCCTCCTATTTGACCCCACCCAACCTGCCCAGGTTCCTCCTATACCCCTCCTCTCTGACCCCACCCAATCTGACTAGGCTCCTCCTAAGCCCCTCCTCTGCTGTCTGACCCCACCCAATCTGACTAGGCTCCTCCTAAGCCCCTCCTCTGCTGTCTGGCCCCACCCAACCTGCCCAGGCTCCTCCTATACCCCTCCTCTCTGACCCCACCCAATCTGACTAGGCTCCTCCTAAGCCCCTCCTCTGCTGTCTGACCCCACCCATTCTGCCCAGGCTCCTCCTATTTGACCCCACCCAATCTGCCCAGGCTCCTCCTATACCCCTCCTCTCTGACCCCACCCAATCTGACTAGGCTCCTCCTAAGCCCCTCCTCTGCTGTCTGACCCCACCCATTCTGCCCAGGCTCCTCCTATTTGACCCCACCCAATCTGACTAGGCTCCTCCTAAGCCCCTCCTCTCTGACCCCACCCAATCTGACTAGGCTCCTCCTAAGCCCCTCCTCTGCTGTCTGACCCCACCCATTCTGCCCAGGCTCCTCCTATACCCCCTCCTCTCTGACTCCACCCAGGCTCCTCCTAAGCCCCTCCTCTCTGACTCCACCCATTCTGCCCAGGCTCCTCCTAAGCCCCTCCTCTGCTGTCTGACCCCACCCATTCTGACTAGGCTCCTCCTAAACCCCTCCTCTGCTGTCTGACCACACCCATTCTGCCCAGGCTCCTCCTATACCCCTCCTCTCTGACCAGGCTCCTCCTAAGCCCCTCCTCTGCTGTCTGACCCCACCCATTCTGCCCAGGCTCCTCCTATTTGACCCCACCCAATCTGACTAGGCTCCTCCTAAGCCCCTCCTCTCTGACCCCACCCAATCTGACTAGGCTCCTCCTAAGCCCCTCCTCTGCTGTCTGACCCCACCCATTCTGCCCAGGCTCCTCCTATTTGACCCCACCCAATCTGACTAGGCTCCTCCTAAGCCGCTCCTCTGCTGTCTGACCCCACCCATTCTGCCCAGGCTCCTCCTATACCCCCTCCTCTCTGACTCCACCCATTCTGCCCAGGCTCCTCCTAAGCCCCTCCTCTCTGACCCCACCCATTCTGCCCAGGCTCCTCCTAAGCCCCTCCTCTCCTATACCCCCTCCTCTCTGACTCCACCCAGGCTCCTCCTAAGCCCCTCCTCTGCTGTCTGACCCCACCCATTCTGCCCAGGCTCCTCCTAAGCCCCTCCTCTGCTGTCTGACCCCGCCCCCTCTGCTCAGGCTCCTCCTATACCCCCTCCTCTCTGATTCCACCCATTCTGCCCAGGCTCCTCCCATACCCCTCTGACCCCACCCATTCTGCCCAGGCTCCTCCTATACCCCTCCTATTTGACCCCACCCAATCTGACTAGGCTCCTCCTAAGCCCCTCCTCTGCTGTCTGACCCCACCCATTCTGCCCAGGCTCCTCCTATTTGACCCCAAACAATCTGACTAGGCTCCTCCTAAGCCCCTCCTCTCTGACCCCACCCAATCTGACTAGGCTCCTCCTAAGCCCCTCCTCTGCTGTCTGACCCCACCCATTCTGCCCAGGCTCCTCCTATTTGACCTACCCAATCTGACTTGGCTCCTCCTAAACCCCTCCTCTGCTGTCTGACCCCACCCATTCTGCCCAGGCTCCTCCTAAGCCCCTCCTCTGCTGTCTGACCCCGCCCCCTCTGCTCAGGCTCCTCCTATACCCCCTCCTCTCTGATTCCACCCATTCTGCCCAGGCTCCTCCCATACCCCTCTGACCCCACCCATTCTGCCCAGGCTCCTCCTATACCCCTCCTATTTGACCCCACCCAATCTGACTAGGCTCCTCCTAAGCCCCTCCTCTGCTGTCTGACCCCACCCATTCTGCCCAGGCTCCTCCTATTTGACCCCACCCAATCTGACTAGGCTCCTCCTAAGCCCCTCCTCTCTGACCCCACCCAATCTGACTAGGCTCCTCCTAAGCCCCTCCTCTGCTGTCTGACCCCACCCATTCTGCCCAGGCTCCTCCTATTTGACCTACCCTATCTGACTAGGCTCCTCCTAAGCCGCTCCTCTGCTGTCTGACCCCACCCATTCTGCCCAGGCTCCTCCTATACCCCCTCCTCTCTGACTCCACCCATTCTGCCCAGGCTCCTCCTAAGCCCCTCCTCTCTGACCCCACCCATTCTGCCCAGGCTCCTCCTAAGCCCCTCCTCTCTGGCCCCACCCAATCTGACTAGGCTCCTCCTATACCCCTCCTCTGCTGTCTAACCCCACCCCCTCTGCTCAGGCTCCTCCTATACCCCCACCTCTCTGACCCCACCCATTCTGCCCAGGCTCCTCCTATACCCCTCCTATTTGACCCCACCCAGGCTCCTCCTAAGCCCCTCCTCTCTGACTACACCCATTCTGCCCAGGCTCCTCCTAAGCCCCTCCTCTGCTGTCTGACCCCACCCATTCTGACTAGGCTCCTCCTAAACCCCTCCTCTGCTGTCTGACCACACCCATTCTGCCCAGGCTCCTCCTATACCCCTCCTCTCTGACCAGGCTCCTCCTAAGCCCCTCCTCTGCTGTCTGACCCCACCCATTCTGCCCAGGCTCCTCCTATTTGACCCCACCCAATCTGACTAGGCTCCTCCTAAGCCCCTCCTCTCTGACCCCACCCAATCTGACTAGGCTCCTCCTAAGCCCCTCCTCTGCTGTCTGACCCCACCCATTCTGCCCAGGCTCCTCCTATTTGACCCCACCCAATCTGACTAGGCTCCTCCTAAGCCGCTCCTCTGCTGTCTGACCCCACCCATTCTGCCCAGGCTCCTCCTATACCCCCTCCTCTCTGACTCCACCCATTCTGCCCAGGCTCCTCCTAAGCCCCTCCTCTCTGACCCCACCCATTCTGCCCAGGCTCCTCCTAAGCCCCTCCTCTCCTATACCCCCTCCTCTCTGACTCCACCCAGGCTCCTCCTAAGCCCCTCCTCTGCTGTCTGACCCCACCCATTCTGCCCAGGCTCCTCCTAAGCCCCTCCTCTGCTGTCTGACCCCGCCCCCTCTGCTCAGGCTCCTCCTATACCCCCTCCTCTCTGATTCCACCCATTCTGCCCAGGCTCCTCCCATACCCCTCTGACCCCACCCATTCTGCCCAGGCTCCTCCTATACCCCTCCTATTTGACCCCACCCAATCTGACTAGGCTCCTCCTAAGCCCCTCCTCTGCTGTCTGACCCCACCCATTCTGCCCAGGCTCCTCCTATTTGACCCCACCCAATCTGACTAGGCTCCTCCTAAGCCCCTCCTCTCTGACCCCACCCAATCTGACAAGGCTCCTCCTACGCCCTTCCTCCGCTGTCTGACCCCACCCATTCTGCCCAGGCTCCTCCTATTTGACCTACCCAATCTGACTTGGCTCCTCCTAAACCCCTCCTCTGCTGTCTGACCCCACCCATTCTGCCCAGGCTCCTCCTAAGCCCCTCCTCTGCTGTCTGACCCCGCCCCCTCTGCTCAGGCTCCTCCTATACCCCCTCCTCTCTGATTCCACCCATTCTGCCCAGGCTCCTCCCATACCCCTCTGACCCCACCCATTCTGCCCAGGCTCCTCCTATACCCCTCCTATTTGACCCCACCCAATCTGACTAGGCTCCTCCTAAGCCCCTCCTCTGCTGTCTGACCACACCCATTCTGCCCAGGCTCCTCCTATTTGACCCCACCCAATCTGACTAGGCTCCTCCTAAGCCCCTCCTCTCTGACCCCACCCAATCTGACTAGGCTCCTCCTAAGCCCCTCCTCTGCTGTCTGACCCCACCCATTCTGCCCAGGCTCCTCCTATTTGACCTACCCAATCTGACTAGGCTCCTCCTAAGCCGCTCCTCTGCTGTCTGACCCCACCCATTCTGCCCAGGCTCCTCCTATACCCCCTCCTCTCTGACTCCACCCATTCTGCCCAGGCTCCTCCTAAGCCCCTCCTCTCTGACCCCACCCATTCTGCCCAGGCTCCTCCTAAGCCCCTCCTCTCTGACCCCACCCAATCTGACTAGGCTCCTCCTATACCCCTCCTCTGCTGTCTAACCCCACCCCCTCTGCTCAGGCTCCTCCTATACCCCCACCTCTCTGACCCCACCCATTCTGCCCAGGCTCCTCCTATACCCCTCCTATTTGACCCCACCCAATCTGACTAGGCTCCTCCTAAGCCCCCCCTCCGCTGTCTGACCCCACCCATTCTGCCCAGGCTCCTCCTATTTTACCCCACCGAATCTGACTAGGCTCCTCCTAAGCCCCTCCTCTGCTGTCTGGCCCTACCCAACCTGCCCAGGCTCTTCCTATACCCCTCCTCTCTGACCCCACCCAATCTGACTAGGCTCCTCCTATGCCCCTCCTCTGCTGTCTGACCCCACCCATTCTGCCCAGGCTCCTCCTATACCCCCTCCTCTCTGACTCCACCCAGGCTCCTCCTAAGCCCCTCCTCTCTGACTCCACCCATTCTGCCCAGGCTCCTCCTAAGCCCCTCCTCTGCTGTCTGACCCCACCCATTCTGACTAGGCTCCTCCTAAACCCCTCCTCTGCTGTCTGACCCCACCCATTCTGCCCAGGCTCCTCCTATACCCCTCCTCTCTGACCAGGCTCCTCCTAAGCCCCTCCTCTGCTGTCTGACCCCACCCATTCTGCCCAGGCTCCTCCTATTTGACCCCACCCAATCTGACTAGGCTCCTCCTAAGCCCCTCCTCTCTGACCCCACCCAATCTGACTAGGCTCCTCCTAAGCCCCTCCTCTGCTGTCTGACCCCGCCCCCTCTGCTCAGGCTCCTCCTATACCCCCTCCTCTCTGATTCCACCCATTCTGCCCAGGCTCCTCCTAAGCCCCTCCTCTCTGACCCCACCCATTCTGCCCAGGCTTCTCCTAAGCCCCTCCTCTCTGACCCCACCCAATCTGACTAGGCTCCTCCTATACCCCTCCTCTGCTGTCTAACCCCACCCCCTCTGCTCAGGCTCCTCCTATACCCCCTCCTCTCTGACCCCACCCATTCTGCCCAGGCTCCTCCTATACCCCTCCTATTTGACCCCACCCAATCTGACTAGGCTCCTCCTAAGCCCCTCCTCTGCTGTCTGACCCCACCCATTCTGCCCAGGCTCCTCCTATTTTACCCCACCCAATCTGACTAGGCTCCTCCTCTGCTGTCTGACCCCCATCCATTCTGCCCAGGCTCCTCCTATACCCCCTCCTCTCTGACTCCACCCATTCTGCCCAGGCTCCTCCTATACCCTTCCTCTCTGACCCCACCCATTCTGCCAAGGCTCCTCCTCTCTGACCCCACCCATTCTGCCCAGGCTCCTCCTATACCCTTCCTCTCTGACCCCCACCCAATTTGACTAGGCTCCTCCTATACCCCTCCTCTGCTGTCTAACCCCACCCCCTCTGCTCAGGCTCCTCCTATACCCCCTCCTCTCTGACTCCACCCATTCTGCCCAGGCTCCTCCTATACCCCTCCTATTTGACCCCACCCAATCTGACTAGGCTCCTCCAAAGCCCCTCCTCTGCTGTCTGACCCCACCCATTCTGCCCAGGCTCCTCCTATTTTACCCCACCCAATCTGACTAGGCTCCTACTAAGCCCCTCCTCTGCTGTCTGACCCCACCCATTCTGCCCAGGCTCCTCCTATACCCCCTCCTCTCTGACCCCACCCATTCTGCCCAGGCTCCTCCTATACCCCCTCCTCTCTGACTCCACCCATTCTGCCCAGGCTCCTCCTAAGCCCCTCCTCTCTGACTCCACCCATTCTGCCCAGGCTCCTCCTATACCCTTTCTCTCTGACCCCACCCATTCTGCCAAGGCTCCTCCTATTTGACCCCACCCAATCTGACTTGGCTCCTCCTAAACCCCTCCTCTGCTGTCTGACCCCACCCATTCTGCCCAGGCTCCTCCTAAGCCCCTCCTCTGCTGTCTGACCCCGCCCCCTCTGCTCAGGCTCCTCCTATACCCCCTCCTCTCTGATTCCACCCATTCTGCCCAGGCTCCTCCCATACCCCTCTGACCCCACCCATTCTGCCCAGGCTCCTCCTATACCCCTCCTATTTGACCCCACCCAATCTGACTAGGCTCCTCCTAAGCCCCTCCTCTGCTGTCTGACCACACCCATTCTGCCCAGGCTCCTCCTATTTGACCCCACCCAATCTGACTAGGCTCCTCCTAAGCCCCTCCTCTCTGACCCCACCCAATCTGACTAGGCTCCTCCTAAGCCCCTCCTCTGCTGTCTGACCCCACCCATTCTGCCCAGGCTCCTCCTATTTGACCTACCCAATCTGACTAGGCTCCTCCTAAGCCGCTCCTCTGCTGTCTGACCCCACCCATTCTGCCCAGGCTCCTCCTATACCCCCTCCTCTCTGACTCCACCCATTCTGCCCAGGCTCCTCCTAAGCCCCTCCTCTCTGACCCCACCCATTCTGCCCAGGCTCCTCCTAAGCCCCTCCTCTCTGACCCCACCCAATCTGACTAGGCTCCTCCTATACCCCTCCTCTGCTGTCTAACCCCACCCCCTCTGCTCAGGCTCCTCCTATACCCCCACCTCTCTGACCCCACCCATTCTGCCCAGGCTCCTCCTATACCCCTCCTATTTGACCCCACCCAATCTGACTAGGCTCCTCCTAAGCCCCCCCTCCGCTGTCTGACCCCACCCATTCTGCCCAGGCTCCTCCTATTTTACCCCACCGAATCTGACTAGGCTCCTCCTAAGCCCCTCCTCTGCTGTCTGGCCCTACCCAACCTGCCCAGGCTCTTCCTATACCCCTCCTCTCTGACCCCACCCAATCTGACTAGGCTCCTCCTATGCCCCTCCTCTGCTGTCTGACCCCACCCATTCTGCCCAGGCTCCTCCTATACCCCCTCCTCTCTGACTCCACCCAGGCTCCTCCTAAGCCCCTCCTCTCTGACTCCACCCATTCTGCCCAGGCTCCTCCTAAGCCCCTCCTCTGCTGTCTGACCCCACCCATTCTGACTAGGCTCCTCCTAAACCCCTCCTCTGCTGTCTGACCCCACCCATTCTGCCCAGGCTCCTCCTATACCCCTCCTCTCTGACCAGGCTCCTCCTAAGCCCCTCCTCTGCTGTCTGACCCCACCCATTCTGCCCAGGCTCCTCCTATTTGACCCCACCCAATCTGACTAGGCTCCTCCTAAGCCCCTCCTCTCTGACCCCACCCAATCTGACTAGGCTCCTCCTAAGCCCCTCCTCTGCTGTCTGACCCCGCCCCCTCTGCTCAGGCTCCTCCTATACCCCCTCCTCTCTGATTCCACCCATTCTGCCCAGGCTCCTCCTAAGCCCCTCCTCTCTGACCCCACCCATTCTGCCCAGGCTTCTCCTAAGCCCCTCCTCTCTGACCCCACCCAATCTGACTAGGCTCCTCCTATACCCCTCCTCTGCTGTCTAACCCCACCCCCTCTGCTCAGGCTCCTCCTATACCCCCTCCTCTCTGACCCCACCCATTCTGCCCAGGCTCCTCCTATACCCCTCCTATTTGACCCCACCCAATCTGACTAGGCTCCTCCTAAGCCCCTCCTCTGCTGTCTGACCCCACCCATTCTGCCCAGGCTCCTCCTATTTTACCCCACCCAATCTGACTAGGCTCCTCCTCTGCTGTCTGACCCCCATCCATTCTGCCCAGGCTCCTCCTATACCCCCTCCTCTCTGACTCCACCCATTCTGCCCAGGCTCCTCCTATACCCTTCCTCTCTGACCCCACCCATTCTGCCAAGGCTCCTCCTCTCTGACCCCACCCATTCTGCCCAGGCTCCTCCTATACCCTTCCTCTCTGACCCCCACCCAATTTGACTAGGCTCCTCCTATACCCCTCCTCTGCTGTCTAACCCCACCCCCTCTGCTCAGGCTCCTCCTATACCCCCTCCTCTCTGACTCCACCCATTCTGCCCAGGCTCCTCCTATACCCCTCCTATTTGACCCCACCCAATCTGACTAGGCTCCTCCAAAGCCCCTCCTCTGCTGTCTGACCCCACCCATTCTGCCCAGGCTCCTCCTATTTTACCCCACCCAATCTGACTAGGCTCCTACTAAGCCCCTCCTCTGCTGTCTGACCCCACCCATTCTGCCCAGGCTCCTCCTATACCCCCTCCTCTCTGACCCCACCCATTCTGCCCAGGCTCCTCCTATACCCCCTCCTCTCTGACTCCACCCATTCTGCCCAGGCTCCTCCTAAGCCCCTCCTCTCTGACTCCACCCATTCTGCCCAGGCTCCTCCTATACCCTTCCTCTCTGACCCCACCCATTCTGCCAAGGCTCCTCCTATTTGACCCCACCCAATCTGACTTGGCTCCTCCTAAACCCCTCCTCTGCTGTCTGACCCCACCCATTCTGCCCAGGCTCCTCCTAAGCCCCTCCTCTGCTGTCTGACCCCGCCCCCTCTGCTCAGGCTCCTCCTATACCCCCTCCTCTCTGATTCCACCCATTCTGCCCAGGCTCCTCCCATACCCCTCTGACCCCACCCATTCTGCCCAGGCTCCTCCTATACCCCTCCTATTTGACCCCACCCAATCTGACTAGGCTCCTCCTAAGCCCCTCCTTTGCTGTCTGACCCCACCCATTCTGCCCAGGCTCCTCCTATTTGACCCCACCCAACCTGCCCAGGTTCCTCCTATACTCCTCCTCTCTGACCCCACCCAATCTGACTAGGCTCCTCCTAAGCCCCTCCTCTGCTGTCTGACCCCACCCATTCTGCCCAGGCTCCTCCTAAGCCCCTCCTCTGCTGTCTGACCCCGCCCCCTCTGCTCAGGCTCCTCCTATACCCCCTCCTCTCTGATTCCACCCATTCTGCCCAGGCTCCTCACATACCCCTCTGACCCCACCCATTCTGCCCAGGCTCCTCCTATACCCCTCCTCTCTGACCCCACCCAATCTGACTAGGCTCCTCCTAAGCCCCTCCTCTGCTGTCTGACCCCACCCATTCTGCCCAGGCTCCTCCTATTTGACCCCACCCAATCTGCCCAGGCTCCTCCTATACCCCTCCTCTCTGACCCAACCCAATCTGACTAGGCTCCTCCTAAGCCCCTCCTCTGCTGTCTGACCCCACCCATTCTGCCCAGGCTCCTCCTATTTGACCCCACCCAATCTGACTAGGCTCCTCCTAAGCCCCTCCTCTCTGACCCCACCCAATCTGACTAGGCTCCTCCTAAGCCCCTCCTCTGCTGTCTGACCCCACCCATTCTGCCCAGGCTCCTCCTATACCCCCTCCTCTCTGACTCCACCCAGGCTCCTCCTAAGCCCCTCCTCTCTGACTCCACCCATTCTGCCCAGGCTCCTCCTAAGCCCCTCCTCTGCTGTCTGACCCCACCCATTCTGACTAGGCTCCTCCTAAACCCCTCCTCTGCTGTCTGACCACACCCATTCTGCCCAGGCTCCTCCTATACCCCTCCTCTCTGACCAGGCTCCTCCTAAGCCCCTCCTCTGCTGTCTGACCCCACCCATTCTGCCCAGGCTCCTCCTATTTGACCCCACCCAATCTGACTAGGCTCCTCCTAAGCCCCTCCTCTCTGACCCCACCCAATCTGACTAGGCTCCTCCTAAGCCCCTCCTCTGCTGTCTGACCCCACCCATTCTGCCCAGGCTCCTCCTATTTGACCCCACCCAATCTGACTAGGCTCCTCCTAAGCCGCTCCTCTGCTGTCTGACCCCACCCATTCTGCCCAGGCTCCTCCTATACCCCCTCCTCTCTGACTCCACCCATTCTGCCCAGGCTCCTCCTAAGCCCCTCCTCTCTGACCCCACCCATTCTGCCCAGGCTCCTCCTAAGCCCCTCCTCTCCTATACCCCCTCCTCTCTGACTCCACCCAGGCTCCTCCTAAGCCCCTCCTCTGCTGTCTGACCCCACCCATTCTGCCCAGGCTCCTCCTAAGCCCCTCCTCTGCTGTCTGACCCCGCCCCCTCTGCTCAGGCTCCTCCTATACCCCCTCCTCTCTGATTCCACCCATTCTGCCCAGGCTCCTCCCATACCCCTCTGACCCCACCCATTCTGCCCAGGCTCCTCCTATACCCCTCCTATTTGACCCCACCCAATCTGACTAGGCTCCTCCTAAGCCCCTCCTCTGCTGTCTGACCCCACCCATTCTGCCCAGGCTCCTCCTATTTGACCCCACCCAATCTGACTAGGCTCCTCCTAAGCCCCTCCTCTCTGACCCCACCCAATCTGACTAGGCTCCTCCTAAGCCCCTCCTCTGCTGTCTGACCCCACCCATTCTGCCCAGGCTCCTCCTATTTGACCTACCCAATCTGACTTGGCTCCTCCTAAACCCCTCCTCTGCTGTCTGACCCCACCCATTCTGCCCAGGCTCCTCCTAAGCCCCTCCTCTGCTGTCTGACCCCGCCCCCTCTGCTCAGGCTCCTCCTATACCCCCTCCTCTCTGATTCCACCCATTCTGCCCAGGCTCCTCCCATACCCCTCTGACCCCACCCATTCTGCCCAGGCTCCTCCTATACCCCTCCTATTTGACCCCACCCAATCTGACTAGGCTCCTCCTAAGCCCCTCCTCTGCTGTCTGACCCCACCCATTCTGCCCAGGCTCCTCCTATTTGACCCCACCCAATCTGACTAGGCTCCTCCTAAGCCGCTCCTCCTCTCTGACCCCACCCATTCTGCCCAGGCTCCTCCTATACCCTTCCTCTCTGACCCCCACCCAATTTGACTAGGCTCCTCCTATACCCCTCCTCTGCTGTCTAACCCCACCCCCTCTGCTCAGGCTCCTCCTATACCCCCTCCTCTCTGACTCCACCCATTCTGCCCAGGCTCCTCCTATACCCCTCCTATTTGACCCCACCCAATCTGACTAGGCTCCTCCAAAGCCCCTCCTCTGCTGTCTGACCCCACCCATTCTGCCCAGGCTCCTCCTATTTTACCCCACCCAATCTGACTAGGCTCCTACTAAGCCCCTCCTCTGCTGTCTGACCCCACCCATTCTGCCCAGGCTCCTCCTATACCCCCTCCTCTCTGACCCCACCCATTCTGCCCAGGCTCCTCCTATACCCCCTCCTCTCTGACTCCACCCATTCTGCCCAGGCTCCTCCTAAGCCCCTCCTCTCTGACTCCACCCATTCTGCCCAGGCTCCTCCTATACCCTTCCTCTCTGACCCCACCCATTCTGCCAAGGCTCCTCCTATTTGACCCCACCCAATCTGACTTGGCTCCTCCTAAACCCCTCCTCTGCTGTCTGACCCCACCCATTCTGCCCAGGCTCCTCCTAAGCCCCTCCTCTGCTGTCTGACCCCGCCCCCTCTGCTCAGGCTCCTCCTATACCCCCTCCTCTCTGATTCCACCCATTCTGCCCAGGCTCCTCCCATACCCCTCTGACCCCACCCATTCTGCCCAGGCTCCTCCTATACCCCTCCTATTTGACCCCACCCAATCTGACTAGGCTCCTCCTAAGCCCCTCCTTTGCTGTCTGACCCCACCCATTCTGCCCAGGCTCCTCCTATTTGACCCCACCCAACCTGCCCAGGTTCCTCCTATACCCCTCCTCTCTGACCCCACCCAATCTGACTAGGCTCCTCCTAAGCCCCTCCTCTGCTGTCTGACCCCACCCATTCTGCCCAGGCTCCTCCTAAGCCCCTCCTCTGCTGTCTGACCCCGCCCCCTCTGCTCAGGCTCCTCCTATACCCCCTCCTCTCTGATTCCACCCATTCTGCCCAGGCTCCTCACATACCCCTCTGACCCCACCCATTCTGCCCAGGCTCCTCCTATACCCCTCCTATTTGACCCCACCCAATCTGACTAGGCTCCTCCTAAGCCCCTCCTCTGCTGTCTGACCCCACCCATTCTGCCCAGGCTCCTCCTATTTGACCCCACCCAACCTGCCCAGGTTCCTCCTATACCCCTCCTCTCTGACCCCACCCAATCTGACTAGGCTCTTTCTAAGCCCCTCCTCTGCTGTCTGACCCCACCCAATCTGACTAGGCTCCTCCTAAGCCCCTCCTCTGCTGTCTGGCCCCACCCAACCTGCCCAGGCTCCTCCTATACCCCTCCTCTCTGACCCCACCCAATCTGACTAGGCTCCTCCTAAGCCCCTCCTCTGCTGTCTGACCCCACCCATTCTGCCCAGGCTCCTCCTATTTGACCCCACCCAATCTGCCCAGGCTCCTCCTATACCCCTCCTCTCTGACCCAACCCAATCTGACTAGGCTCCTCCTAAGCCCCTCCTCTGCTGTCTGACCCCACCCATTCTGCCCAGGCTCCTCCTATTTGACCCCACCCAATCTGACTAGGCTGCTCCTAAGCCCCTCCTCTCTGACCCCACCCAATCTGACTAGGCTCCTCCTAAGCCCCTCCTCTGCTGTCTGACCCCACCCATTCTGCCCAGGCTCCTCCTATACCCCCTCCTCTCTGACTCCACCCAGGCTCCTCCTAAGCCCCTCCTCTCTGACTCCACCCATTCTGCCCAGGCTCCTCCTAAGCCCCTCCTCTGCTGTCTGACCCCACCCATTCTGACTAGGCTCCTCCTAAACCCCTCCTCTGCTGTCTGACCACACCCATTCTGCCCAGGCTCCTCCTATACCCCTCCTCTCTGACCAGGCTCCTCCTAAGCCCCTCCTCTGCTGTCTGACCCCACCCATTCTGCCCAGGCTCCTCCTATTTGACCCCACCCAATCTGACTAGGCTCCTCCTAAGCCCCTCCTCTCTGACCCCACCCAATCTGACTAGGCTCCTCCTAAGCCCCTCCTCTGCTGTCTGACCCCACCCATTCTGCCCAGGCTCCTCCTATTTGACCCCACCCAATCTGACTAGGCTCCTCCTAAGCCGCTCCTCTGCTGTCTGACCCCACCCATTCTGCCCAGGCTCCTCCTATACCCCCTCCTCTCTGACTCCACCCATTCTGCCCAGGCTCCTCCTAAGCCCCTCCTCTCTGACCCCACCCATTCTGCCCAGGCTCCTCCTAAGCCCCTCCTCTCCTATACCCCCTCCTCTCTGACTCCACCCAGGCTCCTCCTAAGCCCCTCCTCTGCTGTCTGACCCCACCCATTCTGCCCAGGCTCCTCCTAAGCCCCTCCTCTGCTGTCTGACCCCGCCCCCTCTGCTCAGGCTCCTCCTATACCCCCTCCTCTCTGATTCCACCCATTCTGCCCAGGCTCCTCCCATACCCCTCTGACCCCACCCATTCTGCCCAGGCTCCTCCTATACCCCTCCTATTTGACCCCACCCAATCTGACTAGGCTCCTCCTAAGCCCCTCCTCTGCTGTCTGACCCCACCCATTCTGCCCAGGCTCCTCCTATTTGACCCCACCCAATCTGACTAGGCTCCTCCTAAGCCCCTCCTCTCTGACCCCACCCAATCTGACTAGGCTCCTCCTAAGCCCCTCCTCTGCTGTCTGACCCCACCCATTCTGCCCAGGCTCCTCCTATTTGACCTACCCAATCTGACTTGGCTCCTCCTAAACCCCTCCTCTGCTGTCTGACCCCACCCATTCTGCCCAGGCTCCTACTAAGCCCCTCCTCTGCTGTCTGACCCCGCCCCCTCTGCTCAGGCTCCTCCTATACCCCCTCCTCTCTGATTCCACCCATTCTGCCCAGGCTCCTCCCATACCCCTCTGACCCCACCCATTCTGCCCAGGCTCCTCCTATACCCCTCCTATTTGACCCCACCCAATCTGACTAGGCTCCTCCTAAGCCCCTCCTCTGCTGTCTGACCCCACCCATTCTGCCCAGGCTCCTCCTATTTGACCCCACCCAATCTGACTAGGCTCCTCCTAAGCCCCTCCTCTCTGACCCCACCCAATCCGACTAGGCTCCTCCTAAGCCCCTCCTCTGCTGTCTGGCCCTACCCAACCTGCCCAGGCTCTTCCTATACCCCTCCTCTCTGACCCCACCCAATCTGACTAGGCTCCTCCTAAGCCCCTCCTCTGCTGTCTGACCCCACCCATTCTGCCCAGGCTCCTCCTATACCCCCTCCTCTCTGACTCCACCCAGGCTCCTCCTAAGCCCCTCCTCTCTGACTCCACCCATTCTGCCCAGGCTCCTCCTAAGCCCCTCCTCTGCTGTCTGACCCCACCCATTCTGACTAGGCTCCTCCTAAACCCCTCCTCTGCTGTCTGACCCCACCCATTCTGCCCAGGCTCCTCCTATACCCCTCCTCTCTGACCAGGCTCCTCCTAAGCCCCTCCTCTACTGTCTGACCCCACCCATTCTGCCCAGGCTCCTCCTATTTGACCCCACCCAATCTGACTAGGCTCCTCCTATTTGACCCCACCCAATCTGACTAGGCTCCTCCTAAGCACCTCCTCTCTGACCCCACCCAATCTGACTAGGCTCCTCCTAAGCCCCTCCTCTGCTGTCTGACCCCGCCCCCTCTGCTCAGGCTCCTCCTATACCCCCTCCTCTCTGATTCCACCCATTCTGCCCAGGCTCCTCCTAAGCCCCTCCTCTCTGACCCCACCCATTCTGCCCAGGCTTCTCCTAAGCCCCTCCTCTCTGACCCCACCCAATCTGACTAGGCTCCTCCTATACCCCTCCTCTGCTGTCTAACCCCACCCCCTCTGCTCAGGCTCCTCCTATACCCCCTCCTCTCTGACCCCACCCATTCTGCCCAGGCTCCTCCTATACCCCTCCTATTTGAGCCCACCCAATCTGACTAGGCTCCTCCTAAGCCCCTCCTCTGCTGTCTGACCCCACCCATTCTGCCCAGGCTCCTCCTATTTTACCCCACCCAATCTGACTAGGCTCCTCCTCTGCTGTCTGACCCCCATCCATTCTGCCCAGGCTCCTCCTATACCCCCTCCTCTCTGACTCCACCCATTCTGCCCAGGCTCCTCCTATACCCTTCCTCTCTGACCCCACCCATTCTGCCAAGGCTCCTCCTCTCTGACCCCACCCATTCTGCCCAGGCTCCTCCTATACCCTTCCTCTCTGACCCCCACCCAATTTGACTAGGCTCCTCCTATACCCCTCCTCTGCTGTCTAACCCCACCCCCTCTGCTCAGGCTCCTCCTATACCCCCTCCTCTCTGACTCCACCCAATCTGCCCAGGCTCCTCCTAAGCCCCTCCTCTCTGACCCCACCCATTCTGCCCAGGCTCCTCCTATACCCTTCCTCTCTGACCCCACCCAATCTGACTAGGCTCCTCCTATACACCTCCTCTGCTGTCTAACCCCACCACCTCTGCTCAGGCTCCTCCTATACCCCCTCCTCTCTGACCCCACCCATTCTGCCCAGGCTCCTCCTATACCCCTCCTATTTGACCCCACCCAATCTGACTAGGCTCCTCCTAAGCCCCTCCTCTGCTGTCTGACCCCAGCCATTCTGCCCAGGCTCCTCCTATACCCCCTCCTCTCTGACCCCACCCATTCTGCCCAGGCTCCTCCTATACCCCCTCCTCTCTGACTCCACCCATTCTGCCCAGGCTCCTCCTAAGCCCCTCCTCTCTGACTTCACTCATTCTGCCCAGGCTCCTCCTATACCCTTCCTCTCTGACCCCACCCATTCTGCCAAGGCTCCTCCTATTTGACCCCACCCAATCTGACTTGGCTCCTCCTAAACCCCTCCTCTGCTGTCTGACCCCACCCATTCTGCCCAGGCTCCTCCTAAGCCCCTCCTCTGCTGTCTGACCCCGCCCTCTCTGCTCAGGCTCCTCCTATACCCCCTCCTCTCTGATTCCACCCATTCTGCCCAGGCTCCTCCCATACCCCTCTGACCCCACCCATTCTGCCCAGGCTCCTCCTATACCCCTCCTATTTGACCCCACCCAATCTGACTAGGCTCCTCCTAAGCCCCTCCTCTGCTGTCTGACCCCACCCATTCTGCCCAGGCTCCTCCTATTTGACCCCACCCAACCTGCCCAGGTTCCTCCTATACCCCTCCTCTCTGACCCCACCCAATCTGACTAGGCTCCTCCTAAGCCACTCCTCTGCTGTCTGGCCCCACCCAACCTGCCCAGGCTCCTCCTATACCCCTCCTCTCTGACCCCACCCAATCTGACTAGGCTCCTCCTAAGCCCCTCCTCTTCTGTCTGACCCCACCCATTCTGCCCAGGCTCCTCCTATTTGACCCCACCCAATCTGCCCAGGCTCCTCCTATACCCCTCCTCTCTGACCCCACCCAATCTGACTAGGCTCCTCCTAAGCCCCTCCTCTGCTGTCTGACCCCACCCATTCTGCCCAGGCTCCTCCTATTTGACCCCACCCAATCTGACTATTCTCCTCCTAAGCCCCTCCTCTCTGACCCCACCCAATCTGACTAGGCTCCTCCTAAGCCCCTCCTCTGCTGTCTGACCCCACCCATTCTGCCCAGGCTCCTCCTATACCCCCTCCTCTCTGACTCCACCCAGGCTCCTCCTAAGCCCCTCCTCTCTGACTCCACCCATTCTGCCCAGGCTCCTCCTAAGCCCCTCCTCTGCTGTCTGACCCCACCCATTCTGACTAGGCTCCTCCTAAACCCCTCCTCTGCTGTCTGACCCCACCCATTCTGCCCAGGCTCCTCCTATACCCCTCCTCTCTGACCAGGCTCCTCCTAAGCCCCTCCTCTGCTGTCTGACCCCACCCATTCTGCCCAGGCTCCTCCTATTTGACCCCACCCAATCTGACTAGGCTCCTCCTAAGCCGCTCCTCTGCTGTCTGACCCCACCCATTCTGCCCAGGCTCCTCCTATACCCCCTCCTCTCTGACTCCACCCATTCTGCCCAGGCTCCTCCTAAGCCCCTCCTCTCTGACCCCACCCATTCTGCCCAGGCTCCTCCTAAGCCCCTCCTCTCTGACCCCACCCAATCTGACTAGGCTCCTCCTATACCCCTCCTCTGCTGTCTAACCCCACCCCCTCTGCTCAGGCTCCTCCTATACCCCCTCCTCTCTGACCCCACCCATTCTGCCCAGGCTCCTCCTATACCCCTCCTATTTGACCCCACCCAATCTGACTAGGCTCCTCCTAAGCCCCTCCTCTGCTGTCTGACCCCACCCATTCTGCCCAGGCTCCTCCTATTTGACCCCACCCAATCTGACTAGGCTCCTCCTAAGCCCCTCCTCTCTGACCCCACCCAATCTGACTAGGCTCCTCCTAAGCCCCTCCTCTGCTGTCTGACCCCACCCATTTTGCCCAGGCTCCTCCTATTTTACTCCACCCATTCTGCCCAGGCTCCTCCTATACCCCCTCCTCTCTGACTCCACCCATTCTGCCCAGGCTCCTCCTAAGCCCCTCCTCTCTGACCCCACCCATTCTGCCCAGGCTCCTCCTAAGCCCCTCCTCTCTGACCCCACCCAATCTGACTAGGCTCCTCCTATACCCCTCCTCTGCTGTCTTACCCCACCCCCTCTGCTCAGGCTCCTCCTATACCCCCTCCTCTCTGACCCCACCCATTCTGCCCAGGCTCCTCCTATACCCCTCCTATTTGACCCCACCCAATCTGACTAGGGTCCTCCTAAGCCCCTCCTCTGTTGTCTGACACCACCCATTCTGCCCAGGCTCCTCCTATTTGACCCCACCCAATCTGACTAGGCTCCTCCTAAGCCCCTCCTCTCTGACCCCACCCAATCTGACTAGGCTCCTCCTAAGCCCCTCCTCTGCTGTCTGACCCCACCCATTCTGCCCAGGCTCCTCCTATTTTACTCCACCCATTCTGCCCAGGCTCCTCCTAAGCCCCTCCTCTCTGACTCCACCCATTCTGCCCAGGCTCCTCCTATACCCTTCCTCTCTGACCCCACCCATTCTGCCCAGGCTCCTCCTATACCCTTCCTCTCTGACCCCACCCATTCTGCCCAGGCTCCTCCTATACCCTTCCTCTCTGACCCCCACCCAATCTGACTAGGCTCCTCCTATACCCCTCCTCTGCTGTCTAACCCTACCCCCTCTGCTCAGGCTCCTCCTATACCCCCTCCTCTCTGATTCCACCCATTCTGCCCAGGCTCCTCCCATACCCCTCTGACCCCACCCATTCTGCCCAGGCTCCTCCTATACCCCTCTGACCCCACCCATTCTGCCCAGGCTCCTCCTATTTGACCCCACCCAATCTGACTAGGCTCCTCCTAAGCCCCTCCTCTGCTGTCTGACCCCACCCATTCTGCCCAGGCTCCTCCTATTTGACCCCACCCAATCTGACTAGGCTCCTCCTATACCCCTCCTCTCTGACCTCTCTGACCCCACCCAATCTGACTAGGCTCTTCCAAAGCCCCTCCTCTGCTGTCTGACCCCACCCATTCTGCCCAGGCTCCTCCTATTTTACCCCACCCAATCTGACTAGGCTCCTCCTAAGCCCTTCCTCTGCTGTCTGACCCCACCCATTCTGCCCAGGCTCCTCCTATACCCCCTCCTCTCTGACCCCACCCATTCTGCCCAGGCTCCTCCTATACCCCCTCCTCTCTGACTCCACCCATTCTGCCCAGGCTCCTCCTAAGCCCCTCCTCTCTGACTCCACCCATTCTGCCCAGGCTCCTCCTATACCCTTCCTCTCTGACCCCACCCATTCTGCCAAGGCTCCTCCTATTTGACCCCACCCAATCTGACTTGGCTCCTCCTAAACCCCTCCTCTGCTGTCTGACCCCACCCATTCTGCCCAGGCTCCTCCTAAGCCCCTCCTCTGCTGTCTGACCCCCCCCTCTGCTCAGGCTCCTCCTATACCCCCTCCTCTCTGATTCCACCCATTCTGCCCAGGCTCCTCCCATACCCCTCTGACCCCACCCATTCTGCCCAGGCTCCTCCTATACCCCTCCTATTTGACCCCACCCAATCTGACTAGGCTCCTCCTAAGCCCCTCCTCTGCTGTCTGACCCCACCCATTCTGCCCAGGCTCCTCCTATTTGACCCCACCCAACCTGCCCAGGTTCCTCCTATACCCCTCCTCTCTGATCCCACCCAATCTGACTAGGCTCCTCCTAAGCCCCTCCTCTGCTGTCTGGCCCCACCCAACCTGCCCAGGCTCCTCCTATACCCCTCCTCTCTGACCCCACCCAATCTGACTAGGCTCCTCCTAAGCCCCTCCTCTGCTGTCTGACCCCACCCATTCTGCCCAGGCTCCTCCTATTTGACCTCACCCAATCTGCCCAGGCTCCTCCTATACCCCTTCTCTCTGACCCCACCCAATCTGACTAGGCTACTCCTAAGCCCCTCCTCTGCTGTCTGACCCCACCCATTCTGCCCAGGCTCCTCCTATTTGACCCCACCCAATCTGACTAGGCTCCTCCTAAGCCCCTCCTCTCTGACCCCACCCAATCTGACTAGGCTCCTCCTAAGCCCCTCCTCTGCTGTCGGACCCCACCCATTCTGCCCAGGCTCCTCCTATACCCCCTGATCTCTGACTCCACCCAGGCTCCTCCTAAGCCCCTCCTCTCTGACTCCACCCATTCTGCCCAGGCTCCTCCTAAGCCCCTCCTCTGCTGTCTGACCCCACCCATTCTGACAAGGCTCCTCCTAAACCCCTCCTCTGCTGTCTGACCCCACCCATTCTGCCCAGGCTCCTCCTCTACCCCTCCTCTCTGACCAGGCTCCTCCTAAGCCCCTCCTCTGCTGTCTGACCCCACCCATTCTGCCCAGGCTCCTCCTATTTGACCCCACCCAATCTGACTAGGCTCCTCCTAAGCCCCTCCTCTCTGACCCCACCCAATCTGACTAGGCTCCTCCTAAGCCCCTCCTCTGCTGTCTGACCCCACCCATTCTGCCCAGGCTCCTCCTATTTGACCCCACCCAATCTGACTAGGCTCCTCCTAAGCCGCTCCTCTGCTGTCTGACCCCACCCATTCTGCCCAGGCTCCTCCTATACCCCCTCCTCTCTGACTCCACCCATTCTGCCCTGGCTCCTCCTAAGCCCCTCCTCTCTGACCCCACCCATTCTGCCCAGGCTCCTCCTATGCCCCTCCTCTCCTATACCCCCTCCTCTCCGACTCCACCCAGGCTCCTCCTAAGCCCCTCCTCTGCTCTGACCCCACCCATTCTGACTAGGCTCCTCCTAAGCCCCTCCTCTGCTGTCTGACCCCACCCATTCTGACTAGGCTCCTCCTAAACCCCTCCTCTGCTGTCTGACCCCACCCATTCTGCCCAGACTCCTCCTATACCCCTCCTCTCTGACCAGGCTCCTCCTAAGCCCCGCCTCTGCTGTCTGACCCCACCCATTCTGCCCAGGCTCCTCCTATTTGACCCCACGTAATCTGACTAGGCTCCTCCTAAGCCCCTCCTCTCTGACCCCACCCAATCTGACTAGGCTCCTCCTAAGCCCCTCCTCTCTGACCCCACCCATTCTGCCCAGGCTCCTCCTAAGCCCCTCCTCTCTGACCCCACCCAATCTGACTAGGCTCCTCCTATACCCCTCCTCTGCTGTCTGACCCCACCCATTCTGCCCAGGCTCCTCCTATTTTACCCCACCCAATCTGACTAGGCTCCTCCTAAGCCCCTCCTCTGCTGTCTGGCCCCACCCAACCTGCCCAGGCTCTTCCTATACCCCTCCTCTCTGACCCCACCCAATCTGACTAGGCTCCTCCTAAGCCCCTCCTCTGCTGTCTGACCCCACCCATTCTGCCCAGGCTCCTCCTATACCCCCTCCTCTCTGACTCCACCCAGGCTCCTCCTAAGCCCCTCCTCTCTGACTCCACCCATTCTGCCCAGGCTCCTCCTAAGCCCCTCCTCTGCTGTCTGATCCCACCCATTCTGACTAGGCTCCTCCTAAACCCCTCCTCTGCTGTCTGACCCCACCCATTCTGCCCAGGCTCCTCCTATACCCCTCCTCTCTGACCAGGCTCCTCCTAAGCCCCTCCTCTGCTGTCTGACCCCACCCATTCTGCCCAGGCTCCTCCTATTTGACCCCACCCAATCTGACTAGGCTCCTCCTATACCCCCTCCTCTCTGACTCCACCCATTCTGCCCAGGCTCCTCCTAAGCCCCTCCTCTCTGACTCCACCCATTCTGCCCAGGCTCCTCCTATACCCTTCCTCTCTGACCCCACCCATTCTGCCAAGGCTCCTCCTATTTGACCCCACCCAATCTGACTTGGCTCCTCCTAAACCCCTCCTCTGCTGTCTGACCCCACCCATTCTGCCCAGGCTCCTCCTAAGCCCCTCCTCTGCTGTCTGACCCCCCCCTCTGCTCAGGCTCCTCCTATACCCCCTCCTCTCTGATTCCACCCATTCTGCCCAGGCTCCTCCCATACCCCTCTGACCCCACCCATTCTGCCCAGGCTCCTCCTATACCCCTCCTATTTGACCCCACCCAATCTGACTAGGCTCCTCCTAAGCCCCTCCTCTGCTGTCTGACCCCACCCATTCTGCCCAGGCTCCTCCTATTTGACCCCACCCAACCTGCCCAGGTTCCTCCTATACCCCTCCTCTCTGATCCCACCCAATCTGACTAGGCTCCTCCTAAGCCCCTCCTCTGCTGTCTGGCCCCACCCAACCTGCCCAGGCTCCTCCTATACCCCTCCTCTCTGACCCCACCCAATCTGACTAGGCTCCTCCTAAGCCCCTCCTCTGCTGTCTGACCCCACCCATTCTGCCCAGGCTCCTCCTATTTGACCTCACCCAATCTGCCCAGGCTCCTCCTATACCCCTCCTCTCTGACCCCACCCAATCTGACTAGGCTACTCCTAAGCCCCTCCTCTGCTGTCTGACCCCACCCATTCTGCCCAGGCTCCTCCTATTTGACCCCACCCAATCTGACTAGGCTCCTCCTAAGCCCCTCCTCTCTGACCCCACCCAATCTGACTAGGCTCCTCCTAAGCCCCTCCTCTGCTGTCGGACCCCACCCATTCTGCCCAGGCTCCTCCTATACCCCCTGATCTCTGACTCCACCCAGGCTCCTCCTAAGCCCCTCCTCTCTGACTCCACCCATTCTGCCCAGGCTCCTCCTAAGCCCCTCCTCTGCTGTCTGACCCCACCCATTCTGACAAGGCTCCTCCTAAACCCCTCCTCTGCTGTCTGACCCCACCCATTCTGCCCAGGCTCCTCCTCTACCCCTCCTCTCTGACCAGGCTCCTCCTAAGCCCCTCCTCTGCTGTCTGACCCCACCCATTCTGCCCAGGCTCCTCCTATTTGACCCCACCCAATCTGACTAGGCTCCTCCTAAGCCCCTCCTCTCTGACCCCACCCAATCTGACTAGGCTCCTCCTAAGCCCCTCCTCTGCTGTCTGACCCCACCCATTCTGCCCAGGCTCCTCCTATTTGACCCCACCCAATCTGACTAGGCTCCTCCTAAGCCGCTCCTCTGCTGTCTGACCCCACCCATTCTGCCCAGGCTCCTCCTATACCCCCTCCTCTCTGACTCCACCCATTCTGCCCTGGCTCCTCCTAAGCCCCTCCTCTCTGACCCCACCCATTCTGCCCAGGCTCCTCCTATGCCCCTCCTCTCCTATACCCCCTCCTCTCTGACTCCACCCAGGCTCCTCCTAAGCCCCTCCTCTGCTCTGACCCCACCCATTCTGACTAGGCTCCTCCTAAGCCCCTCCTCTGCTGTCTGACCCCACCCATTCTGACTAGGCTCCTCCTAAACCCCTCCTCTGCTGTCTGACCCCACCCATTCTGCCCAGACTCCTCCTATACCCCTCCTCTCTGACCAGGCTCCTCCTAAGCCCCGCCTCTGCTGTCTGACCCCACCCATTCTGCCCAGGCTCCTCCTATTTGACCCCACGTAATCTGACTAGGCTCCTCCTAAGCCCCTCCTCTCTGACCCCACCCAATCTGACTAGGCTCCTCCTAAGCCCCTCCTCTCTGACCCCACCCATTCTGCCCAGGCTCCTCCTAAGCCCCTCCTCTCTGACCCCACCCAATCTGACTAGGCTCCTCCTATACCCCTCCTCTGCTGTCTGACCCCACCCATTCTGCCCAGGCTCCTCCTATTTTACCCCACCCAATCTGACTAGGCTCCTCCTAAGCCCCTCCTCTGCTGTCTGGCCCCACCCAACCTGCCCAGGCTCTTCCTATACCCCTCCTCTCTGACCCCACCCAATCTGACTAGGCTCCTCCTAAGCCCCTCCTCTGCTGTCTGACCCCACCCATTCTGCCCAGGCTCCTCCTATACCCCCTCCTCTCTGACTCCACCCAGGCTCCTCCTAAGCCCCTCCTCTCTGACTCCACCCATTCTGCCCAGGCTCCTCCTAAGCCCCTCCTCTGCTGTCTGATCCCACCCATTCTGACTAGGCTCCTCCTAAACCCCTCCTCTGCTGTCTGACCCCACCCATTCTGCCCAGGCTCCTCCTATACCCCTCCTCTCTGACCAGGCTCCTCCTAAGCCCCTCCTCTGCTGTCTGACCCCACCCATTCTGCCCAGGCTCCTCCTATTTGACCCCACCCAATCTGACTAGGCTCCTCCTAAGCCCCTCCTCTCTGACCCCACCCAATCTGACTAGGCTCCTCCTAAGCCCCTCCTCTGCTGTCTGACCCCGCCCCCTCTGCTCAGGCTCCTCCTATACCCCCTCCTCTCTGATTCCACCCATTCTGCCCAGGCTCCTCCTAAGCCCCTTCTCTCTGACCACACCCATTCTGCCCAGGCTTCTCCTAAGCCCCTCCTCTCTGACCCCACCCAATCTGACTAGGCTCCTCCTATAC
Source organism: Lissotriton vulgaris (assembly GCF_964263255.1). Taxonomy (NCBI): domain Eukaryota; kingdom Metazoa; phylum Chordata; class Amphibia; order Caudata; family Salamandridae; genus Lissotriton; species Lissotriton vulgaris. The sequence goes on along the minus strand of NC_141685.1, from coordinate 967,093,679 downwards.
CCCTCCTCTGCTGTCTAACCCCACCCCCTCTGCTCAGGCTCCTCCTATACCCCCTCCTCTCTGACCCCACCCATTCTGCCCAGGCTCCTCCTATACCCCTCCTATTTGACCCCACCCAATCTGACTAGGCTCCTCCTAAGCCCCTCCTCTGCTGTCTGACCCCCCCATTCTGCCCAGGCTCCTCCTATTTTACCCCACCCAATCTGACTAGGCTCCTCCTCTGCTGTCTGACCCCCACCCATTCTGCCCAGGCTCCTCCTATACCCCCTCCTCTCTGACTCCACCCATTCTGCCCAGGCTCCTCCTATACCCTTCCTCTCTGACCCCACCCATTCTGCCAAGGCTCCTCCTCTCTGACCCCACCCATTCTGCCCAGGCTCCTCCTATACCCTTCCTCTCTGACCCCCACCCAATCTGACTAGGCTCCTCCTATACCCCTCCTCTGCTGTCTAACCCTACCCCCTCTGCTCAGGCTCCTCCTATACCCCCTCCTCTCTGACTCCACCCATTCTGCCCAGGCTCCTCCTAAGCCCCTCCTCTCTGACCCCACCCATTCTGCCCAGGCTCCTCCTATACCCTTCCTCTCTGACCCCACCCAATCTGACTAGGCTCCTCCTATACCCCTCCTCTGCTGTCTAACCCCACCACCTCTGCTCAGGTTCCTCCTATACCCCCTCCTCTCTGACCCCACCCATTCTGCCCAGGCTCCTCCTATACCCCTCCTATTTGACCCCACCCAATCTGACTAGGCTCCTCCTAAGCCCCTCCTCTGCTGTCTGACCCCACCCATTCTGCCCAGGCTCCTCCTATACCCCCTCCTCTCTGACCCCACCCATTCTGCCCAGGCTCCTCCTATACCCCCTCCTCTCTGACTCCACCCATTCTGCCCAGGCTCCTCCTAAGCCCCTCCTCTCTGACTCCACCCATTCTGCCCAGGCTCCTCCTATACCCTTCCTCTCTGACCCCACCCATTCTGCCAAGGCTCCTCCTATTTGACCCCACCCAATCTGACTTGGCTCCTCCTAAACCCTTCCTCTGCTGTCTGACCCCACCCATTCTGCCCAGGCTCCTCCTAAGCCCCTCCTCTGCTGTCTGACCCCGCCCTCTCTGCTCAGGCTCCTCCTATACCCCCTCCTCTCTGACCCCACCCAATCTGACTAGGCTCCTCCTAAGCCCCTCCTCTGCTGTCTGACCCCACCCATTCTGCCCAGGCTCCTCCTATATCCCTCCTCTCTGACCCCACCCAATCTGACTAGGCTCCTCCTAAGCCCCTCCTCTGCTGTCTGGCCCCACCCAACCTGCCCAGGCTCCTCCTATACCCCTCCTCTCTGACCCCACCCAATCTGACTAGGCTCCTCCTAAGCCCCTCCTCTGCTGTCTGACCCCACCCATTCTGCCCAGGCTCCTCCTATTTGACCCCACCCAATCTGACTAGGCTCCTCCTAAGCCCCTCCTCTCTGACCCCACCCAATCTGACTAGGCTCCTCCTAAGCCCCTCCTCTGCTGTCTGACCCCACCCATTCTGCCCAGGCTCCTCCTATACCCCCTCCTCTCTGACTCCACCCAGGCTCCTCCTAAGCCCCTCCTCTATGACTCCACCCATTCTGCCCAGGCTCCTCCTAAGCCCCTCCTCTGCTGTCTGACCCCACCCATTCTGACTAGGCTCCTCCTAAACCCCTCCTCTGCTGTCTGACCCCACCCATTCTGCCCAGGCTCCTCCTATACCCCTCCTCTCTGACCAGGCTCCTCCTAAGCCCCTCCTCTGCTGCCTGACCCCACCCATTCTGCCCAGGCTCCTCCTATTTGACCCCACCCAATCTGACTAGGCTCCTCCTAAGCCGCTCCTCTGCTGTCTGACCCCACCCATTCTGCCCAGGCTCCTCCTATACCCCCTCCTCTCTGACTCCACCCATTCTGCCCAGGCTCCTCCTAAGCCCCTCCTCTCTGACCCCACCCATTCTGCCCAGGCTCCTCCTATTTGACCCCACCCAATCTGACTAGGCTTCTCCTATACCCCTCCTCTGCTGTCTAACCCCACCCCCTCTGCTCAGGCTCCTCCTATACCCCCTCCTCTCTGACCCCACCCATTCTGCCCAGCCTCCTCCTATACCCCTCCTATTTGACCCCACCCAATCTGACTAGGCTCCTCCTAAGCCCCTCCTCTGCTGTCTGACCCCACCCATTCTGCCCAGGCTCCTCCTATTTGACCCCACCCAATCTGACTAGGCTCCTCCTAAGCCCCTCCTCTCTGACCCCACCCAATCTGACTAGGCTCCTCCTAAGCCCCTCCTCTGCTGTCTGACCCCACCCATTCTGCCCAGGCTCCTCCTATTTTACTCCACCCATTCTGCCCAGGCTCCTCCTATACCCCCTCCTCTCTGACTCCACCCATTCTGCCCAGGCTCCTCCTAAGCCCCTCCTCTCTGACCCCACCCATTCTGCCCAGGCTCCACCTAAGCCCCTCCTCTCTGACCCCACCCAATCTGACTAGGCTCCTCCTATACCCCTCCTCTGCTGTCTAACCCCACCCCCTCTGCTCAGGCTCCTCCTATACCCCCTCCTCTCTGACCCCACCCATTCTGCCCAGGCTCCTCCTATACCCCTCCTATTTGACCCCACCCAATCTGACTAGGCTCCTCCTAAGCCCCTCCTCTGCTGTCTGACCCCACCCATTCTGCCCAGGCTCCTCCTATTTGACCCCACCCAATCTGACTAGGCTCCTCCTAAGCCCCTCCTCTCTGACCCCACCCAATCTGACAAGGCTCCTCCTAAGCCCCTCCTCTGCTGTCTGACCCCACCCATTCTGCCCAGGCTCCTCCTATTTTACTCCACCCATTCTGCCCAGGCTCCTCCTAAGCCCCTCCTCTCTGACTCCACCCATTCTTCCCAGGCTCCTCCTATACCCTTCCTCTCTGACCCCACCCATTCTGCCCAGGCTCCTCCTATACCCTTCCTCTCTGACCCCACCCATTCTGCCCAGGCTCCTCCTATACCCTTCCTCTCTGACCCCCACCCAATCTGACTAGGCTCCTCCTATACCCCTCCTCTGCTGTCTAACCCCACCCCCTCTGCTCAGGCTTCTCCTATACCCCCTCCTCTCTGATTCCACCCATTCTGCCCAGGCTCCTCCCATACCCCTCTGACCCCACCCATTCTGCCCAGGCTCCTCCTATATCCCTCTGACCCCACCCATTCTGCCCAGGCTCCTCCTATTTGACCCCACCCAATCTGACTAGGCTCCTCCTAAGCCCCTCCTCTGCTGTCTGACCCCACCCATTCTGCCCAGGCTCCTCCTATTTGACCCCACCCAATCTGACTAGGCTCCTCCTATACCCCTCCTCTCTGACCCCTCTGACCCCACCCAATCTGACTAGGCTCCTTCAAAGCCCCTCCTCTGATGTCTGACCCCACCCATTCTGCCCAGGCTCCTCCTATTTTACCCCACCCAATCTGACTAGGCTCCTCCTAAGCCCCTCCTCTGCTGTCTGACCCCACCCATTCTGCCCAAGCTCCCCCTATACCCCCTCCTCTCTGACCCCACCCATTCTGCCCAGGCTCCTCCTATACCCCCTCCTCTCTGACTCCACCCATTCTGCCCAGGCTCCTCCTAAGCCCCTCCTCTCTGACTCCACCCATTCTGCCCAGGCTCCTCCTATACCCTTCCTCTCTGACCCCACCCATTCTGCCAAGGCTCCTCCTATTTGACCCCACCCAATCTGACTTGGCTCCTCCTAAACCCCTCCTCTGCTGTCTGACCCCACCCATTCTGCCCAGGCTCCTCCTATACCCTTCCTCTCTGACCCCACCCATTCTGCCAAGGCTCCTCCTATTTGACCCCACCCAATCTGACTTGGCTCCTCCTAAACCCCTCCTCTGCTGTCTGACCCCACCCATTCTGCCCAGGCTCCTCCTATACCCCTCCTATTTGACCCCACCCAATCTGACTAGGCTCCTCCTAAGCCCCTCCTCTGCTGTCTGACCCCACCCATTCTGCCCAGGCTCCTTCTATTTGACCCCACCCAACCTGCCCAGGTTCCTCCTATACCCCTCCTCTCTGACCCCACCCAATCTGACTAGGCTCCTCCTAAGCCCCTCCTCTGCTGTCTGGCCCCACCCAACCTGCCCAGGCTCCTCCTATACCCTTCCTCTCTGACCCCACCCAATCTGACTAGGCTCCTCCTAAGCCCCTCCTCTGCTGTCTGACCCCACCCATTCTGCCCAGGCTCCTCCTATTTTACTCCACCCATTCTGCCCAGGCTCCTCCTATACCCCCTCCTCTCTGACTCCACCCATTCTGCCCAGGCTCCTCCTAAGCCCCTCCTCTCTGACCCCACCCATTCTGCCCAGGCTCCACCTAAGCCCCTCCTCTCTGACCCCACCCAATCTGACTAGGCTCCTCCTATACCCCTCCTCTGCTGTCTAACCCCACCCCCTCTGCTCAGGCTCCTCCTATACCCCCTCCTCTCTGACCCCACCCATTCTGCCCAGGCTCCTCCTATACCCCTCCTATTTGACCCCACCCAATCTGACTAGGCTCCTCCTAAGCCCCTCCTCTGCTGTCTGACCCCACCCATTCTGCCCAGGCTCCTCCTATTTGACCCCACCCAATCTGACTAGGCTCCTCCTAAGCCCCTCCTCTCTGACCCCACCCAATCTGACAAGGCTCCTCCTAAGCCCCTCCTCTGCTGTCTGACCCCACCCATTCTGCCCAGGCTCCTCCTATTTTACTCCACCCATTCTGCCCAGGCTCCTCCTAAGCCCCTACTCTCTGACTCCACCCATTCTTCCCAGGCTCCTCCTATACCCTTCCTCTCTGACCCCACCCATTCTGCCCAGGCTCCTCCTATACCCTTCCTCTCTGACCCCACCCATTCTGCCCAGGCTCCTCCTATACCCTTCCTCTCTGACCCCCACCCAATCTGACTAGGCTCCTCCTATACCCCTCCTCTGCTGTCTAACCCCACCCCCTCTGCTCAGGCTTCTCCTATACCCCCTCCTCTCTGATTCCACCCATTCTGCCCAGGCTCCTCCCATACCCCTCTGACCCCACCCATTCTGCCCAGGCTCCTCCTATATCCCTCTGACCCCACCCATTCTGCCCAGGCTCCTCCTATTTGACCCCACCCAATCTGACTAGGCTCCTCCTAAGCCCCTCCTCTGCTGTCTGACCCCACCCATTCTGCCCAGGCTCCTCCTATTTGACCCCACCCAATCTGACTAGGCTCCTCCTATACCCCTCCTCTCTGACCCCTCTGACCCCACCCAATCTGACTAGGCTCCTTCAAAGCCCCTCCTCTGATGTCTGACCCCACCCATTCTGCCCAGGCTCCTCCTATTTTACCCCACCCAATCTGACTAGGCTCCTCCTAAGCCCCTCCTCTGCTGTCTGACCCCACCCATTCTGCCCAAGCTCCCCCTATACCCCCTCCTCTCTGACCCCACCCATTCTGCCCAGGCTCCTCCTATACCCCCTCCTCTCTGACTCCACCCATTCTGCCCAGGCTCCTCCTAAGCCCCTCCTCTCTGACTCCACCCATTCTGCCCAGGCTCCTCCTATACCCTTCCTCTCTGACCCCACCCATTCTGCCAAGGCTCCTCCTATTTGACCCCACCCAATCTGACTTGGCTCCTCCTAAACCCCTCCTCTGCTGTCTGACCCCACCCATTCTGCCCAGGCTCCTCCTATACCCTTCCTCTCTGACCCCACCCATTCTGCCAAGGCTCCTCCTATTTGACCCCACCCAATCTGACTTGGCTCCTCCTAAACCCCTCCTCTGCTGTCTGACCCCACCCATTCTGCCCAGGCTCCTCCTATACCCCTCCTATTTGACCCCACCCAATCTGACTAGGCTCCTCCTAAGCCCCTCCTCTGCTGTCTGACCCCACCCATTCTGCCCAGGCTCCTTCTATTTGACCCCACCCAACCTGCCCAGGTTCCTCCTATACCCCTCCTCTCTGACCCCACCCAATCTGACTAGGCTCCTCCTAAGCCCCTCCTCTGCTGTCTGGCCCCACCCAACCTGCCCAGGCTCCTCCTATACCCTTCCTCTCTGACCCCACCCAATCTGACTAGGCTCCTCCTAAGCCCCTCCTCTGCTGTCTGACCCCACCCATTCTGCCCAGGCTCCTCCTATTTGACCCCACCCAATCTGACTAGGCTCCTCCTAAGCCGCTCCTCTGCTGTCTGACCCCACCCATTCTGTCCAGGCTCCTCCTATACCCCCTCCTCTCTGACTCCACCCATTCTGCCCAGGCTCCTCCTAAGCCCCTCCTCTCTGACCCCACCCATTCTGCCCAGGCTCCTCCTATGCCCCTCCTCTCCTATACCCCCTCCTCTCTGACTCCACCCAGGCTCCTCCTAAGCCCCTCCTCTGCTGTCTGACCCCACCCATTCTGACTAGGCTCCTCCTAAGCCCCTCCTCTGCTGTCTGACCCCACCCATTCTGACTAGGCTCCTCCTAAACCCCTCCTCTGCTGTCTGACCCCACCCATTCTGCCCAGGCTCCTCCTATACCCCTCCTCTCTGACCAGGCTCCTCCTAAGCCCCTCCTCTGCTGTCTGACCCAACCCATTCTGCCCAGGCTCCTCCTATTTGACCCCACCCAATCTGACTAGGCTCCTCCTAAGCCCCTCCTCTCTGACCCCACCCAATCTGACTAGGCTCCTCCTAAGCCCCTCCTCTCTGACCCCACCCAATCTGACTAGGCTCCTCCTATACCCCTCCTCTGCTGTCTAACCCCACCCCCTCTGCTCAGGCTCCTCCTATACCCCCTCCTCTCTGACCCCACCCATTCTGCCCAGGCTCCTCCTATACCCCTCCTATTTGAGCCCACCCAATCTGACTAGGCTCCTCCTAAGCCCCTCCTCTGCTGTCTGACCCCACCCATTCTGCCCAGGCTCCTCCTATTTTACCCCACCCAATCTGACTAGGCTCCTCCTAAGCCCCTCCTCTGCTGTCTGACCCCACCCATTCTGCCCAGGCTCCTCCTATACCCCCTCCTCTCTGACTCCACCCAGGCTCCTCCTAAGCCCCTCCTCTCTGACTCCACCCATTCTGCCCAGGCTCCTCCTAAGCCCCTCCTCTGCTGTCTGACCCCACCCATTCTGACTAGGCTCCTCCTAAACCCCTCCTCTGCTGTCTGACCCCACCCATTCTGCCCAGGCTCCTCCTATACCCCTCCTCTCTGACCAGGCTCCTCCTAAGCCCCTCCTCTGCTGTCTGACCCCTCCCATTCTGCCCAGGCTCCTCCTAAGCCCCTCCTCTCTGACCCCACCCAATCTGACTAGGCTCCTCCTAATCCGCTCCTCTGCTGTCTGACCCCACCCATTCTGCCCAGGCTCCTCCTATACCCCCTCCTCTCTGACTCCACCCATTCTGCCCAGGCTCCTCCTAAGCCCCTCCTCTCTGACCCCACCCATTCTGCCCAGGCTCCTCCTAAGCCCCTCCTCTCTGACCCCACCCAATCTGACTAGGCTCCTCCTATACCCCTCCTCTGCTGTCTAACCCCACCCCCTCTGCTCAGGCTCCTCCTATACCCCCTCCTCTCTGACCCCACCCATTCTGCCCAGGCTCCTCCTATACCCCTCCTATTTGACCCCACCCAATCTGACTAGGCTCCTCCTAAGCCCCTCCTCTACTGTCTGACCCCACCCATTCTGCCCAGGCTCCTCCTATACCCCTCTGACCCCACCCATTCTGCCCAGGCTCCTCCTATACCCCTCCTATTTGACCCCACCCAATCTGACTAGGCTCCTCCTATACCCCTCCTCTGCTGTCTAACCCCACCCCCTCTGCTCAGGCTCCTCCTATACCCCCTCCTCTCTGACCCCACCCATTCTGCCCAGGCTCCTCCTATACCCCTCCTCTCTGACCCCACCCAATCTGACTAGGCTCCTCCTAAGCCCCTCCTCTGCTGTCTGACCCCACCCATTCTGCCCAGGCTCCTCCTATTTTACCCCACCCATTCTGCCCAGGCTCCTCCTATACCCCCTCCTCTCTGACCCCACCCATTCTGCCCAGGCTCCTCCTAAGCCCCTCCTCTCTGACTCCACCCATTCTGCCCAGGCTCCTCCTATACCCTTCCTCTCTGACCCCACCCATTCTGCCAAGGCTCCTCCTATTTGTCCCCACCCAATCTGACTTGGCTCCTCCTAAGCCCCTCCTCTCTGACCCCACCCAATCTGACTAGGCTCCTCCTAAGCCCCTCCTCTGCTGTCTGACCCCACCCATTCTGCCCAGGCTCCTCCTATTTGACCCCACCCAATCTGACTAGGCTCCTCCTAAGCCCCTCCTCTGCTGTCTGACCCCACCTATTCTGCCCAGGCTCCTCCTATTTGACCCCACCCAATCTGACTAGGCTCCTCCTATACCCCTCCTCTCTGACCCCTCTGACCCCACCCAATCTGACTAGGCTCCTCCAAAGCCCCTCCTCTGCTGTCTGACCCCACCCATTCTGCCCAGGATCCTCCTATTTTACCCCACCCAATCTGACTAGGCTCCTCCTAAGCCCCTCCTCTGCTGTCTGACCCCACCCATTCTGCCCAGGCTCCTCCTATACCCCCTCCTCTCTGACCCCACCCATTCTGCCCAGGCTCCTCCTATACCCCCTCCTCTCTGACTCCACCCATTCTGCCCAGGCTCCTTCTAAGCCCCTCCTCTCTGACTCCACCCATTCTGCCCAGGCTCCTCCTATACCCTTCCTCTCTGACCCCACCCATTCTGCCAAGGCTCCTCCTATTTGACCCCACCCAATCTGACTTGGCTCCTCCTAAACCCCTCCTCTGCTGTCTGACCCCACCCATTCTGCCCAGGCTCCTCCTAAGCCCCTCCTCTGCTGTCTGACCCCGCCCCCTCTGCTCAGGCTCCTCCTATACCCCCTCCTCTCTGATTCCACCCATTCTGCCCAGGCTCCTCCCATACCCCTCTGACCCCACCCAATCTGACTAGGCTCCTCCTAAGCCCCTCCTCTCTGACCCCACCCATTCTGCCCAGGCTCCTCCTATTTGACCCCACCCAATCTGACTAGGCTCCTCCTAAGCCCCTCCTCTCTGACCCCACCCAATCTGACTAGGCTCCTCCTAAGCCCCTCCTCTCTGACCCCACCCAATCTGACTAGGCTCCTCCTAAGCCCCTCCTCTGCTGTCTGACCCCGCCCCCTCTGCTCAGGCTCCTCCTATACCCCCTCCTCTCTGACCCCACCCATTCTGCCCAGGCTCCTCCTATACCCCTCCTATTTGACCCCACCCAATCTGACTAGGCTCCTCCTAAGCCCCTCCTCTGCTGTCTAACCCCACCCCCTCTGCTCAGGCTCCTCCTATACCCCTCCTATTTGACCCCACCCAATCTGACTAGGCTACTCCTATACCCCTCCTCTGCTGTCTAACCCCACCCCCTCTGCTCAGGCTCCTCCTATACCCCCTCCTCTCTGACCCCACCCATTCTGCCCAGGCTCCTCCTATACCCCTCCTATTTGACCCCACCCAATCTGACTAGGCTCCTCCTAAGCCCCTCCTCTGCTGTCTGACCCCACCCATTCTGCCCAGGCTCCTCCTATTTTACCCCACCCAATCTAACTAGGCTCCTCCTCTGCTGTCTGACCCCCACCCATTCTGCCCAGGCTCCTCCTATACCCCCTCCACTCTGACTCCACCCATTCTGCCCAGGCATCTCCTATACCCTTCCTCTCTGACCCCACCCATTCTGCCAAGGCTCCTCCTCTCTGACCCCACCCATTCTGCCCAGGCTCCTCCTATACCCTTCCTCTCTGACCCCCACCCATTCTGCCCAGGCTCCTCCTAAGCCCCTCCTCTCTGACCCCACCCATTCTGCCCAGGCTCCTCCTATACCCTTCCTCTCTGACCCCACCCAATCTGACTAGGCTCCTCCTATACCCCTCCTCTGCTGTCTAACCCCACCACCTCTGCTCAGGCTCCTCCTATACCCCCTCCTCTCTGACCCCACCCATTCTGCCCAGGCTCCTCCTATACCCTTCCTCTCTGACCCCACCCAATCTGACTAGGCTCCTCCTATACCCCTCCTCTGCTGTCTAACCCCACCACCTCTGCTCAGGCTCCTCCTATACCCCCTCCTCTCTGACCCCACCAATTCTGCCCAGGCTCCTCCTATACCCCTCCTATTTGACCCCACCCAATCTGACTAGGCTCCTCCTAAGCCCCTCCTCTCTGACCCCACCCAATCTGACTAGGCTCCTCCTAAGCCCCTCCTCTGCTGTCTGACCCCACCCATTCTGCCCAGGCTCCTCCTATTTTACCCCACCCAATCTAACTAGGCTCCTCCTCTGCTGTCTGACCCCCACCCATTCTGCCCATGCTCCTCCTATACCCCCTCCTCTCTGACTCCACCCATTCTGCCCAGGCATCTCCTATACCCTTCCTCTCTGACCCCACCCATTCTGCCAAGGCTCCTCCTCTCTGACCCCACCCATTCTGCCCAGGCTCCTCCTATACCCTTCCTCTCTGACCCCCACCCATTCTGCCCAGGCACCTCCTAAGCCCCTCCTCTCTGACCCCACCCATTCTGCCCAGGCTCCTCCTATACCCTTCCTCTCTGACCCCACCCAATCTGACTAGGCTCCTCCTATACCCCTCCTCTGCTGTCTAACCCCACCACCTCTGCTCAGGCTCCTCCTATACCCCCTCCTCTCTGACCCCACCAATTCTGCCCAGGCTCCTCCTATACCCCTCCTATTTGACCCCACCCAATCTGACTAGGCTCCTCCTAAGCCCCTCCTCTACTGTCTGACCCCACCCATTCTGCCCAGGCTCCTCCTATTTGACCCCACCCAATCTGACTAGGCTCCTCCTATACCCCTCCTCTCTGACCAGGCTCCTCCTAAGCCCCTCCTCTGCTGTCTGACCCCACCCATTCTGCCCAGGCTCCTCTTATTTGACCCCACCAATCTGACTAGGCTCCTCCTAAGCCCCTCCTCTCTGACCCCACCCAATCTGACTAGGCTCCTCCTAAGCCCCTCCTCTGCTGTCTGACCCCGCCCCCTCTGCTCAGGCTCCTCCTATACCCCCTCCTCTCTGATTCCACCCATTCTGCCCAGGCTCCTCCTAAGCCCCTCCTCTCTGACCCCACCCAATCTGACTAGGCTCCTCCTATACCCCTCCTCTGCTGTCTAACCCCACCCCTCTGCTCAGGCTCCTCCTATACCCCCTCCTCTCTGATTCCACCCATTCTGCCCAGGCTCCTCCTAAGCCCCTCCTCTCTGACCCCACCCTTTCTGCCCAGGCTTCTCCTAAGCCCCTCCTCTCTGACCCCACCCAATCTGACTAGGCTCCTCCTATACCCCTCCTCTGCTGTCTAACCCCACCCCCTCTGCTCAGGCTCCTCCTATACCCCCTCCTCTCTGACCCCACCCATTCTGCCCAGGCTCCTCCTATACCCCTCCTATTTGACCCCACCCAATCTGACTAGGCTCCTCCTAAGCCCCTCCTCTGCTGTCTGACCCCACCCATTCTGCCCAGGCTCCTCCTATTTTACCCCACCCAATCTGACTAGGCTCCTCCTCTGCTGTCTGACCCCCACCCATTCTGCCCAGGCTCCTCCTATACCCCCTCCTCTCTGACTCCACCCATTCTGCCCAGGCATCTCCTATACCCTTCCTCTCTGACCCCACCCATTCTGCCAAGGCTCCTCCTCTCTGACCCCACCCATTCTGCCCAGGCTCCTCCTATACCCTTCCTCTCTGACCCCCACCCATTCTGCCCAGGCTCCTCCTAAGCCCCTCCTCTCTGACCCCACCCAATCTGACTAGGCTCCTCCTAAGCCCCTCCTCTGCTGTCTGACCCCGCCCCCTCTGCTCAGGCTCCTCCTATACCCCCTCCTCTCTGATTCCACCCATTCTGCCCAGGCTCCTCCTAAGCCCCTCCTCTCTGACCCCACCCAATCTGACTAGGCTCCTCCTATACCCCTCCTCTGCTGTCTAACCCCACCCCCTCTGCTCAGGCTCCTCCTATACACCCTCCTCTCTGATTCCACCCATTCTGCCCAGGCTCCTCCTAAGCCCCTCCTCTCTGACCCCACCCATTCTGCCCAGGCTTCTCCTAAGCCCCTCCTCTCTGACCCCACCCAATCTGACTAGGCTCCTCCTATACCCCTCCTCTGCTGTCTAACCCCACCCCCTCTGCTCAGGCTCCTCCTATACCCCCTCCTCTCTGACCCCACCCATTCTGCCCAGGCTCCTCCTATACCCCTCCTATTTGACCCCACCCAATCTGACTAGGCTCCTCCTAAGCCCCTCTTCTGCTGTCTGACCCCACCCATTCTGCCCAGGCTCCTCCTATTTTACCCCACCCAATCTGACTAGGCTCCTTTTCTGCTGTCTGACCCCCACCCATTCTGCCCAGGCTCCTCCTATACCCCCTCCTCTCTGACTCCACCCATTCTGCCCAGGCATCTCCTATACCCTTCCTCTCTGACCCCACCCATTCTGCCAAGGCTCCTCCTCTCTGACCCCACCCATTCTGCCCAGGCTCCTCCTATACCCTTCCTCTCTGACCCCCACCCATTCTGCCCAGGCTCCTCCTAAGCCCCTCCTCTCTGACCCCACCCATTCTGCCCAGGCTCCTCCTATACCCTTCCTCTCTGACCCCACCCAATCTGACTAGGCTCCTCCTATACCCCTCCTCTGCTGTCTAACCCCACCACCTCTGCTCAGGCTCCTCCTATACCCCCTCCTCTCTGACCCCACCCATTCTGCCCAGGCTCCTCCTATACCCCTCCTATTTGACCCCACCCAATCTGACTAGGCTCCTCCTAAGCCCCTCCTCTGCTGTCTGACCCCACCCATTCTGCCCAGGCTCCTCCTATTTGACCCCACCCAATCTGACTAGGCTCCTCCTATACCCCTCCTCTCTGACCAGGCTCCTCCTAAGCCCCTCCTCTGCTGTCTGACCCCACCCATTCTGACTAGGCTCCTCCTAAACCCCTCCTCTGCTGTCTGACCCCACCCATTCTGCCCAGGCTCCTCCTATACCCCTCCTCTCTGACCAGGCTCCTCCTAAGCCCCTCCTCTGCTGTCTGACCCCTCCCATTCTGCCCAGGCTCCTCCTAAGCCCCTCCTCTCTGACCCCACCCAATCTGACTAGGCTCCTCCTAAGCCGCTCCTCTGCTGTCTGACCCCACCCATTCTGCCCAGGCTCCTCCTATACCCCCTCCTCTCTGACTCCACCCATTCTGCCCAGGCTCCTCCTAAGCCCCTCCTCTCTGACCCCACCCATTCTGCCCAGGCTCCTCCTATGCCCCTCCTCTCCTATACCCCCTCCTCTCTGACTCCACCCAGGCTCCTCCTAAGCCCCTCCTCTGCTCTGACCCCACCCATTCTGACTAGGCTCCTCCTAAGCCCCTCCTCTGCTGTCTGACCCCACCCATTCTGCCAAGGCTCCTCCTATTTGACCCCACCCAATCTGACTAGGCTCCTCCTAAGCCCCTCCTCTGCTGTCTGACCCCACCCATTCTGCCCAGGCTCCTCCTATTTGACCCCACCCAATCTGACTAGGCTCCTCCTAAGCCCCTCCTCTCTGACTCCACCCAGGCTCCTCCTAAGCCCCTCCTCTCTGACTCCACCCATTCTGCCCCGGCTCCTCCTAAGCCCCTCCTCTCTGACCCCACCCATTCTGCCCAGGCTCCTCCTATACCCTTCCTCTCTGACCCCACCCAATCTGACTAGGCTCCTCCTATACCCCTTCTCTGCTGTCTAACCCCACCACCTCTGCTCAGGCTCCTCCTATACCCCCTCCTCTCTGACCCCACCCATTCTGCCCAGGCTCCTCCTATACCCCTCCTATTTGACCCCACCCAATCTGACTAGGCTCCTCCTAAGCCCCTCCTCTGCTGTCTGACCCCACCCATTCTGCCCAGGCTCCTCCTATACCCCCTCCTCTCTGACCCCACCCATTCTGCCCAGGCTCCTCCTATACCCCCTCCTCTCTGACTCCACCCAGGCTCCTCCTAAGCCCCTCCTCTGCTCTGACCCCACCCATTCTGACTAGGCTCCTCCTAAGCCCCTCCTCTGCTGTCTGACCCCACCCATTCTGCCAAGGCTCCTCCTATTTGACCCCACCCAATCTGACTAGGCTCCTCCTAAGCCCCTCCTCTGCTGTCTGACCCCACCCATTCTGCCCAGGCTCCTCCTATTTGACCCCACCCAATCTGACTAGGCTCCTCCTAAGCCCCTCCTCTCTGACTCCACCCAGGCTCCTCCTAAGCCCCTCCTCTCTGACTCCACCCATTCTGCCCCGGCTCCTCCTAAGCCCCTCCTCTCTGACCCCACCCATTCTGCCCAGGCTCCTCCTATACCCTTCCTCTCTGACCCCACCCAATCTGACTAGGCTCCTCCTATACCCCTCCTCTGCTGTCTAACCCCACCACCTCTGCTCAGGCTCCTCCTATACCCCCTCCTCTCTGACCCCACCCATTCTGCCCAGGCTCCTCCTATACCCCTCCTATTTGACCCCACCCAATCTGACTAGGCTCCTCCTAAGCCCCTCCTCTCTGACCCCACCCAATCTGACTTGGCTCCTCCTAAACCCCTCCTCTGCTGTCTGACCCCACCCATTCTGCCCAGGCTCCTCCTAAGCCCCTCCTCTGCTGTCTGACCCCGCCCCCTCTGCTCAGGCTCCTCCTATACCCCCTCCTCTCTGATTCCACCCATTCTGCCCAGGCTCCTCCCATACCCCTCTGACCCCACCCATTGTGCCCAGGCTCCTCCTATACCCCTCCTATTTGACCCCACCCAATCTGACTAGGCTCCTCCTAAGCCCCTCCTCTGCTGTCTGACCCCACCCATTCTGCCCAGGCTCCTCCTATGCCCCTCCTCTCCTATACCCCCTCCTCTCTGACTCCACCCAGGCTCCTCCTAAGCCCCTCCTCTGCTCTGACCCCACCCATTCTGCCCAGGCTCCTCCTAAGCCTCTCCTCTGCTGTCTGACCCCGCCCCCTCTGCTCAGGCTCCTCCTATACCCCCGCCTCTCTGATTCCACCCATTCTGCCCAGGCTCCTCCCATACCCCTCTGACCCCACCCATTGTGCCCAGGCTCCTCCTATACCCCTCCTATTTGACCCCACCCAATCTGACTATGCTCCTCCTAAGCCCCTCCTCTGCTGTCTGACCCCACCCATTCTGCCCAGGCTCCTCCTATTTGACCCCACCCAACCTACCCAGGCTCCTCCTATACCCCACTTCTCTGACCCCACCCAATCTGACTAGGCTCCTCCTAAGCCCCTCCTCTGCTGTCTGACCCCACCCATTCTGCCCAGGCTCCTCCTATTTGACCTTACCCAATCTGCCCAGGCTCCTCCTATACCCCTCCTCTCTGACCCCACCCAATCTGACTAGGCTCCTCCTAAGCCCCTCCTCTGCTGTCTGACCCCACCCATTCTGCCCTGGCTCCTCCTATTTGACCCCACCCAATCTGACTAGGCTCCTCCTAAGCCCCTCCTCTCTGACCCCACCCAATCTGACTAGGCTCCTCCTAAGCCCCTCCTCTGCTGTCTGACCCCACCCATTCTGCCCAGGCTCCTCTTATACCCCCTCCTCTCTGACTCCACCCAGGCTCCTCCTAAGCCCCTCCTCTCTGACTCCACCCATTCTGCCCAGGCTCCTCCTAAGCCCCTCCTCTGCTGTCTGACCCCACCCATTCTGACTAGGCTCCTCCTAAACCCCTCCTCTGCTGTCTGACCCCACCCATTCTGCCCAGGCTCCTTCTATACCCCTCCTCTCTGACCAGGCTCCTCCTAAGCCCCTCCTCTGCTGTCTGACCCCTCCCATTCTGCCCAGGCTCCTCCTAAGCCCCTCCTCTCTGACCCCACCCAATCTGACTAGGCTCCTCCTAAGCCGCTCCTCTGCTGTCTGACCCCACCCATTCTGCCCAGGCTCCTCCTATACCCCCTCCTCTCTGACTCCACCCATTCTGCCCAGGCTCCTCCTAAGCCCCTCCTCTCTGACCCCACCCATTCTGCCCAGGCTCCTCCTAAGCCCCTCCTCTCTGACCCCACCCATTCTGCCAAGGCTCCTCCTATTTGACCCCACCCAATCTGACTTGGCTCCTCCTAAACCCCTCCTCTGCTCTCTGACCCCACCCATTCTGCCCAGACTCCTCCTAAGCCCCTCCTCTGCTGTCTGACCCCGCCCATTCTGCCCAGGCTCCTCCTAAGCCCCTCCTCTGCTGTCTGACCCCGCCCCCTCTGCTCAGGCTCCTCCTATACCCCCTCCTCTCTGATTCCACCCATTCTGCCCAGGCTCCTCCCATACCCCTCTGACCCCACCCATTGTGCCCAGGCTCCTCCTATACCCCTCCTATTTGACCCCACCCAATCTGACTAGGCTCCTCCTAAGCCCCTCCTCTGCTGTCTGACCCCACCCATTCTGCCCAGGCTCCTCCTATGCCCCTCCTCTCCTATACCCCCTCCTCTCTGACTCCACCCAGGCTCCTCCTAAGCCCCGCCTCTGCTCTGACCCCACCCATTCTGCCCAGGCTCCTCCTAAGCCTCTCCTCTGCTGTCTGACCCCGCCCCCTCTGCTCAGGCTCCTCCTATACCCCCTCCTCTCTGATTCCACCCATTCTGCCCAGGCTCCTCCCATACCCCTCTGACCCCACCCATTGTGCCCAGGCTCCTCCTATACCCCTCCTATTTGACCCCACCCAATCTGACTATGCTCCTCCTAAGCCCCTCCTCTGCTGTCTGACCCCACCCATTCTGCCCAGGCTCCTCCTATTTGACCCCACCCAACCTACCCAGGCTCCTCCTATACCCCTCCTCTCTGACCCCACCCAATCTGACTAGGCTCCTCCTAAGCCCCTCCTCTGCTGTCTGACCCCACCCATTCTGCCCAGGCTCCTCCTATTTGACCCCACCCAATCTGCCCAGGCTCCTCCTATACCCCTCCTCTCTGACCCCACCCAATCTGACTAGGCTCCTCCTAAGCCCCTCCTCTGCTGTCTGACCCCACCCATTCTGCCCTGGCTCCTCCTATTTGACCCCACCCAATCTGACTAGGCTCCTCCTAAGCCCCTCCTCTCTGACCCCACCCAATCTGACTAGGCTCCTCCTAAGCCCCTCCTCTGCTGTCTGACCCCACCCATTCTGCCCAGGCTCCTCTTATACCCCCTCCTCTCTGACTCCACCCAGGCTCCTCCTAAGCCCCTCCTCTCTGACTCCACCCATTCTGCCCAGGCTCCTCCCAAGCCCCTCCTCTGCTGTCTGACCCCACCCATTCTGACTAGGCTCCTCCTAAACCCCTCCTCTGCTGTCTGACCCCACCCATTCTGCCCAGGCTCCTCCTATACCCCTCCTCTCTGACCAGGCTCCTCCTAAGCCCCTCCTCTGCTGTCTGACCCCTCCCATTCTGCCCAGGCTCCTCCTAAGCCCCTCCTCTCTGACCCCACCCAATCTGACTAGGCTCCTCCTAAGCCGCTCCTCTGCTGTCTGACCCCACCCATTCTGCCCAGGCTCCTCCTATACCCCCTCCTCTCTGACTCCACCCATTCTGCCCAGGCTCCTCCTAAGCCCCTCCTCTCTGACCCCACCCATTCTGCCCAGGCTCCTCCTAAGCCCCTCCTCTCTGACCCCACCCAATCTGACTAGGCTCCTCCTATACCCCTCCTCTGCTGTCTAACCCCACCCCCTCTGCTCAGGCTCCTCCTATACCCCCTCCTCTCTGACCCCACCCATTCTGCCCAGGCTCCTCCTATACCCCTCCTATTTGACCCCACCCAACCTGACTAGGCTCCTCCTAAGCCCCTCCTCTGCTGTCTGACCCCTCCCATTCTGCCCAGGCTCCTCCTATACCCCTCTGACCCCACCCATTCTGCCCAGGCTCCTCCTATACCCCTCCTATTTGACCCCACCCAATCTGACTAGGCTCCTCCTATACCCCTCCTCTGCTGTCTAACCCCACCCCCTCTGCTCAGGCTCCTCCTATACCCCCTCCTCTCTGACCCCACCCATTCTGCCCAGGCTCCTCCTATACCCCTCCTCTCTGACCCCACCCAATCTGACTAGGCTCATCCTAAGCCCCTCCTCTGCTGTCTGACCCCACCCATTCTGCCCAGGCTCCTCCTATTTTACCCCACCCATTCTGCCCAGGCTCCTCCTATACCCCCTCCTCTCTGACCCCACCCATTCTGCCCAGGCTCCTCCTAAGCCCCTCCTCTCTGACTCCACCCATTCTGCCCAGGCTCCTCCTATACCCTTCCTCTCTGACCCCACCCATTCTGCCAAGGCTCCTCCTATTTGACCCCACCCAATCTGACTTGGCTCCTCCCAAGCCCCTCCTCTCTGACCCCACCCAATCTGACTAGGCTCCTCCTAAGCCCCTCCTCTGCTGTCTGACCCCACCCATTCTGCCCAGGCTCCTCCTATTTGACCCCACCCAATCTGACTAGGCTCCTCCTATACCCCTCCTCTCTGACCCCTCTGACCCCACCCAATCTGACTAGGCTCCTCCAAAGCCCCTCCTCTGCTGTCTGACCCCACCCATTCTGCCCAGGATCCTCCTATTTTACCCCACCCAATCTGACTAGGCTCCTCCTAAGCCCCTCCTCTGCTGTCTGACCCCACCCATTCTGCCCAGGCTCCTCCTATACCCCCTCCTCTCTGACCCCACCCATTCTGCCCAGGCTCCCCCTATACCCCCTCCTCTCTGACTCCACCCATTCTGCCCAGGCTCCTCCTAAGCCCCTCCTCTCTGACTCCACCCATTCTGCCCAGGCTCCTCCTATACCCTTCCTCTCTGACCCCACCCATTCTGCCAAGGCTCCTCCTATTTGACCCCACCCAATCTGACTTGGCTCCTCCTAAACCCCTCCTCTGCTGTCTGACCCCACCCATTCTGCCCAGGCTCCTCCTAAGCCCCTCCTCTGCTGTCTGACCCCGCCCCCTCTGCTCAGGCTCCTCCTATACCCCCTCCTCTCTGATTCCACCCATTCTGCCCAGGCTCCTCCCATACCCCTCTGACCCCACCCAATCTGACTAGGCTCCTCCTAAGCCCCTCCTCTCTGACCCCACCCATTCTGCCCAGGCTCCTCCTATTTGACCCCACCCAATCTGACTAGGCTCCTCCTAAGCCCCTCCTCTCTGACCCCACCCAATCTGACTAGGCTCCTCCTAAGCCCCTCCTCTCTGACCCCACCCAATCTGACTAGGCTCCTCCTAAGCCCCTCCTCTGCTGTCTGACCCCGCCCCCTCTGCTCAGGCTCCTCCTATACCCCCTCCTCTCTGACCCCACCCATTCTGCCCAGGCTCCTCCTATACCCCTCCTATTTGACCCCACCCAATCTGACTAGGCTCCTCCTAAGCCCCTCCTCTGCTGTCTAACCCCACCCCCTCTGCTCAGGCTCCTCCTATACCCCTCCTATTTGACTCCACCCAATCTGACTAGGCTACTCCTATACCCCTCCTCTGCTGTCTAACCCCACCCCCTCTGCTCAGGCTCCTCCTATACCCCCTCCTCTCTGACCCCACCCATTCTGCCCAGGCTCCTCCTATACCCCTCCTATTTGACCCCACCCAATCTGACTAGGCTCCTCCTAAGCCCCTCCTCTGCTGTCTGACCCCACCCATTCTGCCCAGGCTCCTCCTATTTTACCCCACCCAATCTAACTAGGCTCCTCCTCTGCTGTCTGACCCCCACCCATTCTGCCAAGGCTCCTCCTATACCCCCTCCTCTCTGACTCCACCCATTCTGCCCAGGCATCTCCTATACCCTTCCTCTCTGACCCCACCCATTCTGCCAAGGCTCCTCCTCTCTGACCCCACCCATTCTGCCCAGGCTCCTCCTATAACCTTCCTCTCTGACCCCCACCCATTCTGCCCAGGCTCCTCCTAAGCCCCTCCTCTCTGACCCCACCCATTCTGCCCAGGCTCCTCCTATACCCTTCCTCTCTGACCCCACCCAATCTGACTAGGCTCCTCCTATACCCCTCCTCTGCTGGCTAACCCCACCACCTCTGCTCAGGCTCCTCCTATACCCCCTCCTCTCTGACCCCACCCATTCTGCCCAGGCTCCTCCTATACCCTTCCTCTCTGACCCCACCCAATCTGACTAGGCTCCTCCTATACCCCTCCTCTGCTGTCTAACCCCACCACCTCTGCTCAGGCTCCTCCTATACCCCCTCCTCTCTGACCCCACCAATTCTGCCCAGGCTCCTCCTATACCCCTCCTATTTGACCCCACCCAATCTGACTAGGCTCCTCCTAAGCCCCTCCTCTCTGACCCCACCCAATCTGACTAGGCTCCTCCTAAGCCCCTCCTCTGCTGTCTGACCCCACCCATTCTGCCCAGGCTCCTCCTATTTTACCCCACCCAATCTAACTAGGCTCCTCCTCTGCTGTCTGACCCCCACCCATTCTGCCCAGGCTCCTCCTATACCCCCTCCTCTCTGACTCCACCCATTCTGCCCAGGCATCTCCTATACCCTTCCTCTCTGACCCCACCCATTCTGCCAAGGCTCCTCCTCTCTGACCCCACCCATTCTGCCCAGGCTCCTCCTATACCCTTCCTCTCTGACCCCCACCAATTCTGCCCAGGCTCCTCCTAAGCCCCTCCTCTCTGACCCCACCCATTCTGCCCAGGCTCCTCCTATACCCTTCCTCTCTGACCCCACCCAATCTGACTAGGCTCCTCCTATACCCCTCCTCTGCTGTCTAACCCCACCACCTCTGCTCAGGCTCCTCCTATACCCCCTCCTCTCTGACCCCACCAATTCTGCCCAGGCTCCTCCTATACCCCTCCTATTTGACCCCACCCAATCTGACTAGGCTCCTCCTAAGCCCCTCCTCTACTGTCTGACCCCACCCATTCTGCCCAGGCTCCTCCTATTTGACCCCACCCAATCTGACTAGGCTCCTCCTATACCCCTCCTCTCTGACCAGGCTCCTCCTAAGCCCCTCCTCTGCTGTCTGACCCCACCCATTCTGCCCAGGCTCCTCTTATTTGACCCCACCAATCTGACTAGGCTCCTCCTAAGCCCCTCCTCTCTGACCCCACCCAATCTGACTAGGCTCCTCCTAAGCCCCTCCTCTGCTGTCTGACCCCGCCCCCTCTGCTCAGGCTCCTCCTATACCCCCTCCTCTCTGATTCCACCCATTCTGCCCAGGCTCCTCCTAAGCCCCTCCTCTCTGACCCCACCCAATCTGACTAGGCTCCTCCTATACCCCTCCTCTGCTGTCTAACCCCACCCCCTCTGCTCAGGCTCCTCCTATACCCCCTCCTCTCTGATTCCACCCATTCTGCCCAGGCTCCTCCTAAGCCCCTCCTCTCTGACCCCACCCATTCTGCCCAGGCTTCTCCTAAGCCCCTCCTCTCTGACCCCACCCAATCTGACTAGGCTCCTCCTATACCCCTCCTCTGCTGTCTAACCCCACCCCCTCTGCTCAGGCTCCTCCTATACCCCCTCCTCTCTGACCCCACCCATTCTGCCCAGGCTCCTCCTATACCCCTCCTATTTGACCCCACCCAATCTGACTAGGCTCCTCCTAAGCCCCTCCTCTGCTGTCTGACCCCACCCATTCTGCCCAGGCTCCTCCTATTTTACCCCACCCAATCTGACTAGGCTCCTCCTCTGCTGTCTGACCCCCACCCATTCTGCCCAGGCTCCTCCTATACCCCCTCCTCTCTGACTCCACCCATTCTGCCCAGGCATCTCCTATACCCTTCCTCTCTGACCCCACCCATTCTGCCAAGGCTCCTCCTCTCTGACCCCACCCATTCTGCCCAGGCTCCTCCTATACCCTTCCTCTCTGACCCCCACCCATTCTGCCCAGGCTCCTCCTAAGCCCCTCCTCTCTGACCCCACCCAATCTGACTAGGCTCCTCCTAAGCCCCTCCTCTGCTGTCTGACCCCGCCCCCTCTGCTCAGGCTCCTCCTATACCCCCTCCTCTCTGATTCCACCCATTCTGCCCAGGCTCCTCCTAAGCCCCTCCTCTCTGACCCCACCCAATCTGACTAGGCTCCTCCTATACCCCTCCTCTGCTGTCTAACCCCACCCCCTCTGCTCAGGCTCCTCCTATACCCCCTCCTCTCTGATTCCACCCATTCTGCCCAGGCTCCTCCTAAGCCCCTCCTCTCTGACCCCACCCATTCTGCCCAGGCTTCTCCTAAGCCCCTCCTCTCTGACCCCACCCAATCTGACTAGGCTCCTCCTATACCCCTCCTCTGCTGTCTAACCCCACCCCCTCTGCTCAGGCGCCTCCTATACCCCCTCCTCTCTGACCCCACCCATTCTGCCCAGGCTCCTCCTATACCCCTCCTATTTGACCCCACCCAATCTGACTAGGCTCCTCCTAAGCCCCTCTTCTGCTGTCTGACCCCACCCATTCTGCCCAGGCTCCTCCTATTTTACCCCACCCAATCTGACTAGGCTCCTCCTCTGCTGTCTGACCCCCACCCATTCTGCCCAGGCTCCTCCTATACCCCCTCCTCTCTGACTCCACCCATTCTGCCCAGGCATCTCCTATACCCTTCCTCTCTGACCCCACCCATTCTGCCAAGGCTCCTCCTCTCTGACCCCACCCATTCTGCCCAGGCTCCTCCTATACCCTTCCTCTCTGACCCCCACCCATTCTGCCCAGGCTCCTCCTAAGCCCCTCCTCTCTGACCCCACCCATTCTGCCCAGGCTCCTCCTATACCCTTCCTCTCTGACCCCACCCAATCTGACTAGGCTCCTCCTATACCCCTCCTCTGCTGTCTAACCCCACCACCTCTGCTCAGGCTCCTCCTATACCCCCTCCTCTCTGACCCCACCCATTCTGCCCAGGCTCCTCCTATACCCCTCCTATTTGACCCCACCCAATCTGACTAGGCTCCTCCTAAGCACCTCCTCTGCTGTCTGACCCCACCCAGTCTGCCCAGGCTCCTCCTATTTGACCCCACCCAATCTGACTAGGCTCCTCCTATACCCCTCCTCTCTGACCAGGCTCCTCCTAAGCCCCTCCTCTGCTGTCTGACCCCACCCATTCTGCCCAGGCTCCTCTTATTTGACCCCACCAATCTGACTAGGCTCCTCCTAAGCCCCTCCTCTCTGATCCCACCCAATCTGACTAGGCTCCTCCTAAGCCCCTCCTCTGCTGTCTGACCCCGCCCGCTCTGCTCAGGCTCCTCCTAAGCCCCTCCTCTCTGACCCCAACCATTCTGCCCAGGCTTCTCCTAAGCCCCTCCTCTCTGACCCCACCCAATCTGACTAGGCTCCTCCTATACCCCTCCTCTGCTGTCTAACCCCACCCCCTCTGCTCAGGCTCCTCCTATACCCCCTCCTCTCTGACCCCACCCATTCTGCCCAGGCTCCTCCTATACCCCTCCTATTTGACCCCACCCAATCTGACTAGGCTCCTCCTCTGCTGTCTGACCCCCACCCATTCTGCCCAGGCTCCTCCTATACCCCCTCCTCTCTGACTCCACCCATTCTGCCCAGGCTCCTCCTGTACCCTTCCTCTCTGACCCCACCCATTCTGCCAAGGCTCCTCCTCTCTGACCCCACCCATTCTGCCAAGGCTCCTCCTCTCTGACCCCACCCATTCTGCCCAGGCTCCTCCTATACCCCCTCCTCTCTGACTCCACCCATTCTGCCCAGGCTCCTCCTAAGCCCCTCCTCTCTGACCCCACCCATTCTGCCCAGGCTTCTCCTATACCCTTCCTCTCTGACCCCACCTAATCTGACTAGGCTCCTCCTATACCCCTCCTCTGCTGTCTAACCCCACCACCTCTGCTCAGGCTCCTCCTATACCCCCTCCTCTCTGACCCCACCCATTCTGCCCAGGCTCCTCCTATACCCCTCCTATTTGACCCCACCCAATCTGACTAGGCTCCTCCTAAGCCCCTCCTCTGCTGTCTGACCCCACCCATTCTGCCCAGGCTCCTCCTAAGCCCCTCCTCTGCTGTCTGACCCCGCCCCCTCTGCTCAAGCTCCTCCTATACCCCCTCCTCTCTGATTCCACCCATTCTGCCCAGGCTTCTCCTTAGCCCCTCCTCTCTGACCCCACCCAATCTGACTAGGCTCCTCCAATACCCCTCCTCTGCTGTCTAACCCCACCCCCTCTGCTCAGGCTCCTCCTATACCCCCTCCTCTCCGACCCCACCCATTCTGCCCAGGCTCCTCCTATACCCCTCCTATTTGACCCCACCCAATCTGACTAGGCTCCTCCTCTGCTGTCTGACCCCCACCCATTCTGCCCAGGCTCCTCCTATACCCCCTCCTCTCTGACTCCACCCATTCTGCCCAGGCTCCTCCTATACCCTCCCTCTCTGACCCCACCCATTCTGCCAAGGCTCCTCCTCTCTGACCCCACCCATTCTGCCCAGGCTCCTCCTATACCCCCTCCTCTCTGACTCCACCCATTCTGCCCAGGCTCCTCCTATACCCTTCCTCTCTGACCCCACCCATTCTGCCCAGGCTCCTCCTATTTGACCCCACCCAATCTGACTAGGCTCCTCCTAAGCCCCTCCTCTGCTGTCTGACCCCACCCATTCTGCCCAGGCTCCTCCTATACCCCCTCCTCTCTGACCCCACCCATTCTGCCCAGGCTCCTCCTATACCCCCTCCTCTCTGACTCCACCCATTCTGCCCAGGCTCCTCCTATACCCTTCCTCTCTGACCCCACCCATTCTGCCCAGGCTCCTCCTATTTGACCCCACCCAATCTGACTAGGCTCCTCCTAAGCCCCTCCTCTGCTGTCTGACCCCACCCATTCTGCCCAGGCTCCTCCTATTTGACCCCACCCAATCTGACTAGGCTCCTCCTAAGCCCCTCCTCTCTGACTCCACCCAGGCTCCTCCTAAGCCCCTCCTCTCTGACTCCACCCATTCTGCCCAGGCTCCTCCTAAGCCCCTCCTCTCTGACCCCACCCATTCTGCCCAGGCTCCTCCTATACCCTTCCTCTCTGACCCCACCCAATCTGACTAGGCTCCTCCTATACCCCTCCTCTGCTGTCTAACCCCACCACCTCTGCTCAGGCTCCTCCTATACCCCCTCCTCTCTGACCCCACCCATTCTGCCCAGGCTCCTCCTATACCCCTCCTTTTTGACCCCACCCAATCTGACTAGGCTCCTCCTAAGCCCCTCCTCTGCTGTCTGACCCCACCCATTCTGCCCAGGCTCCTCCTATACCCCCTCCTCTCTGACCCCACCCATTCTGCCCAGGCTCCTCCTATACCCCCTCCTCTCTGACTCCACCCATTCTGCCCAGGCTCCTCCTAAGCCCCTCCTCTCTGACTCCACCCATTCTGCCCAGGCTCCTCCTATACCCTTCCTCTCTGACCCCACCCATTCTGCCAAGGCTCCTCCTATTTGACCCCACCCAATCTGACTAGGCTCCTCCTAAGCCCCTCCTCTGCTGTCTGACCCCACCCATTCTGCCCAGGCTCCTCCTATACCCCCTCCTCTCTGACCCCACCCATTCTGCCCAGGCTCCTCCTATACCCCCTCCTCTCTGACTCCACCCATTCTGCCCAGGCTCCTCCTATACCCTTCCTCTCTGACCCCACCCATTCTGCCCAGGCTCCTCCTATTTGACCCCACCCAATCTGACTAGGCTCCTCCTAAGCCCCTCCTCTGCTGTCTGACCCCACCCATTCTGCCCAGGCTCCTCCTATTTGACCCCACCCAATCTGACTAGGCTCCTCCTAAGCCCCTCCTCTCTGACTACACCCAGGCTCCTCCTAAGCCCCTCCTCTCTGACTCCACCCATTCTGCCCAGGCTCCTCCTAAGCCCCTCCTCTCTGACCCCACCCATTCTGCCCAGGCTCCTCCTATACCCTTCCTCTCTGACCCCACCCAATCTGACTAGGCTCCTCCTATACCCCTCCTCTGCTGTCTAACCCCACCACCTCTGCTCAGGCTCCTCCTATACCCCCTCCTCTCTGACCCCACCCATTCTGCCCAGGCTCCTCCTATACCCCTCCTATTTGACCCCACCCAATCTGACTAGGCTCCTCTTAAGCCCCTCCTCTGCTGTCTGACCCCACCCATTCTGCCCAGGCTCCTCCTATACCCCCTCCTCTCTGACCCCACCCATTCTGCCCAGGCTCCTCCAATACCCCCTCCTCTCTGACTCCACCCATTCTGCCCAGGCTCCTCCTAAGCCCCTCCTCTCTGACTCCACCCATTCTGCCCAGGCTCCTCCTATACCCTTCCTCTCTGACCCCACCCATTCTGCCAAGGCTCCTCCTATTTGACCCCACCCAATCTGACTTGGCTCCTCCTAAACCCCTCCTCTGCTGTCTGACCCCACCCATTCTGCCCAGGCTCCTCCTAAGCCCCTCCTCTGCTGTCTGACCCCGCCCCCTCTGCTCAGGCTCCTCCTATACCCCCTCCTCTCTGATTCCACCCATTGTGCCCAGGCTCCTCCCATACCCCTCTGACCCCACCCATTGTGCCCAGGCTCCTCCTATACCCCTCCTATTTGACCCCACCCAATCTGACTAGGCTCCTCCTAAGCCCCTCCTCTGCTGTCTGACCCCACCCATTCTGCCCAGGCTCCTCTTATTTGACCCCACCCAACCTGCCCAGGTTCCTCCTATACCCCTCCTCTCTGACCCCACCCAATCTGACTAGGCTCCTCCTAAGCCCCTCCTCTGCTGTCTGGCCCCACCCAACCTGCCCAGGCTCCTCCTATACCCCTCCTCTCTGACCCCACCCAATCTGACTAGGCTCCTCCTAAGCCCCTCCTCTGCTGTCTGACCCCACCCATTCTGCCCAGGCTCCTCCTATTTGACCCCAACCAATCTGCCCAGGCTCCTCCTATACCCCTCCTCTCTGACCCCACCCAATCTGACTAGGCTCCTCCTAAGCCCCTCCTCTGCTGTCTGACCCCACCCATTCTGCCCAGGCTCCTCCTATTTGACCCCACCCAATCTGACTAGGCTCCTCCTAAGCCCCTCCTCTCTGACTCCACCCAGGCTCCTCCTAAGCCCCTCCTCTCTGACTCCACCCATTCTGCCCAGGCTCCTCCTAAGCCCCTCCTCTGCTGTCTGACCCCACCCATTCTGCCCAGGCTCCTCCTATACCCCTCCTCTCTGACCAGGCTACTCCTAAGCCCCTCCTCTGCTGTCTGACCCCACCCATTCTGCCCAGGCTCCTCCTAAGCCCCTCCTCTCTGACCCCACCCAATCTGACTAGGCTCTTCCTAAGCCGCTCCTCTGCTGTCTGACCCCACCCATTCTGCCCAGGCTCCTCCTATACCCCCTCCTCTCTGATTCCACCCATTCTGCCCAGGCTCCTCCCATACCCCTCTGACCCCACCCATTGTGCCCAGGCTCCTCCTATACCCCTCCTATTTGACCCCACCCAATCTGACTAGGCTCCTCCTAAGCCCCTCCTCTGCTGTCTGACCCCACCCAATCTGCCCAGGCTCCTCCTATACCCCTCCTCTCTGACCCCACCCAATCTGACTAGGCTCCTCCTAAGCCCCTCCTCTCTGACTCCACCCAGGCTCCACCTAAGCCCCTCCTCTCTGACTCCACCCATTCTGCCCAGGCTCCTCCTAAGCCCCTCCTCTGCTGTCTGACCCCACCCATTCTGCCCAGGCTCCTCCTAAGCCCCTCCTCTCTGACCCCACCCAATCTGACTAGGCTCCTCCAAAGCCGCTCCTCTGCTGTCTGACCCCACCCATTCTGCCCAGGCTCCTCCTATACCCCCTCCTCTCTGACTCCACCCATTCTGCCCAGGCTCCTCCTAAGCCCCTCCTCTCTGACCCCACCCATTCTGCCCAGGCTCCTCCTAAGCCCCTCCTCTCTGACCCCACCCAATCTGACTAGGCTCCTCCTATTTTACCCCACCCATTCTGCCCAGGCTCCTCCTAAGCCCCTCCTCTGCTGTCTGACCCCACCCATTCTGCCCAGGCTCCTCCTATACCCCTTCCTCTCTGACCCCACCCTCTCTGACTCCACCCAGGCACCTCCTATACCCCCTCCTATTTGACCCCACCCAATCTGACTACGCTCCTCCTAAGCCCCTCCTCTCTGACCCCACCCATTCTGCCCAGGCTCCTCCTAAGCCCCTCCTCTGCTGTCTGACCCCGCCCCCTCTGCTCAGGCTCCTCCTATACCCCCTCCTCTCTGATTCCACCCATTCTGCCCAGGCTCCTCCCATACCCCTCTGACCCCACCCAATCTGACTAGGCTCCTCCTAAGCCCCTCCTCTCTGACCCCACCCATTCTGCCCAGGCTCCTCCTATTTGACCCCACCCAATCTGACTAGGCTCCTCCTAAGCCCCTCCTCTCTGACCCCACCCAATCTGACTAGGCTCCTCCTAAGCCCCTCCTCTCTGACCCCACCCAATCTGACTAGGCTCCTCCTAAGCCCCTCCTCTGCTGTCTGACCCCGCCCCCTCTGCTCAGGCTCCTCCTATACCCCCTCCTCTCTGACCCCACCCATTCTGCCCAGGCTCCTCCTATACCCCTCCTATTTGACCCCACCCAATCTGACTAGGCTCCTCCTAAGCCCCTCCTCTGCTGTCTAACCCCACCCCCTCTGCTCAGGCTCCTCCTATACCCCTCCTATTTGACCCCACCCAATCTGACTAGGCTACTCCTATACCCCTCCTCTGCTGTCTAACCCCACCCCTCTGCTCAGGCTCCTCCTATACCCCCTCCTCTCTGACCCCACCCATTCTGCCCAGGCTCCTCCTATACCCCTCCTATTTGACCCCACCCAATCTGACTAGGCTCCTCCTAAGCCCCTCCTCTGCTGTCTGACCCCACCCATTCTGCCCAGGCTCCTCCTATTTTACCCCACCCAATCTAACTAGGCTCCTCCTCTGCTGTCTGACCCCCACCCATTCTGCCCAGGCTCCTCCTATACCCCCTCCTCTCTGACTCCACCCATTCTGCCCAGGCATCTCCTATACCCTTCCTCTCTGACCCCACCGATTCTGCCAAGGCTCCTCCTCTCTGACCCCACCCATTCTGCCCAGGCTCCTCCTATACCCTTCCTCTCTGACCCCCACCCATTCTGCCCAGGCTCCTCCTAAGCCCCTCCTCTCTGACCCCACCCATTCTGCCCAGGCTCCTCCTATACCCTTCCTCTCTGACCCCACCCAATCTGACTAGGCTCCTCCTATACCCCTCCTCTGCTGTCTAACCCCACCACCTCTGCTCAGGCTCCTCCTATACCCCCTCCTCTCTGACCCCACCCATTCTGCCCAGGCTCCTCCTATACCCTTCCTCTCTGACCCCACCCAATCTGACTAGGCTCCTCCTATACCCCTCCTCTGCTGTCTAACCCCACCACCTCTGCTCAGGCTCCTCCTATACCCCCTCCTCTCTGACCCCACCAATTCTGCCCAGGCTCCTCCTATACCCCTCCTATTTGACCCCACCCAATCTGACTAGGCTCCTCCTAAGCCCCTCCTCTCTGACCCCACCCAATCTGACTAGGCTCCTCCTAAGCCCCTCCTCTGCTGTCTGACCCCACCCATTCTGCCCAGGCTCCTCCTATTTTACCCCACCCAATCTAACTAGGCTCCTCCTCTGCTGTCTGACCCCCACCCATTCTGCCCAGGCTCCTCCTATACCCCCTCCTCTCTGACTCCACCCATTCTGCCCAGGCATCTCCTATACCCTTCCTCTCTGACCCCACCCATTCTGCCAAGGCTCCTCCTCTCTGACCCCACCCATTCTGCCCAGGCTCCTCCTATACCCTTCCTCTCTGACCTCCACCCATTCTGCCCAGGCTCCTCCTAAGCCCCTCCTCTCTGACCCCACCGATTCTGCCCAGGCTCCTCCTATACCCTTCCTCTCTGACCCCACCCAATCTGACTAGGCTCCTCCTATACCCCTCCTCTGCTGTCTAACCCCACCACCTCTGCTCAGGCTCCTCCTATACCCCCTCCTCTCTGACCCCACCAATTCTGCCCAGGCTCCTCCTATACCCCTCCTATTTGACCCCACCCAATCTGACTAGGCTCCTCCTAAGCCCCTCCTCTACTGTCTGACCCCACCCATTCTGCCCAGGCTCCTCCTATTTGACCCCACCCAATCGGACTAGGCTCCTCCTATACCCCTCCTCTCTGACCAGGCTCCTCCTAAGCCCCTCCTCTGCTGTCTGACCCCACCCATTCTGCCCAGGCTCCTCTTATTTGACCCCACCAATCTGACTAGGCTCCTCCTAAGCCCCTCCTCTCTGACCCCACCCAATCTGACTAGGCTCCTCCTAAGCCCCTCCTCTGCTGTCTGACCCCGCCCCCTCTGCTCAGGCTCCTCCTATACCCCCTCCTCTCTGATTCCACCCATTCTGCCCAGGCTCCTCCTAAGCCCCTCCTCTCTGACCCCACCCAATCTGACTAGGCTCCTCCTATACCCCTCCTCTGCTGTCTAACCCCACCCCCTCTGCTCAGGCTCCTCCTATACCCCCTCCTCTCTGATTCCACCCATTCTGCCCAGGCTCCTCCTAAGCCCCTCCTCTCTGACCCCACCCATTCTGCCCAGGCTTCTCCTAAGCCCCTCCTCTCTGACTCCACCCAATCTGACTAGGCTCCTCCTATACCCCTCCTCTGCTGTCTAACCCCACCCCCTCTGCTCAGGCTCCTCCTATACCCCCTCCTCTCTGACCCCACCCATTCTGCCCAGGCTCCTCCTATACCCCTCCTATTTGACCCCACCCAATCTGACTAGGCTCCTCCTAAGCCCCTCCTCTGCTGTCTGACCCCACCCATTCTGCCCAGGCTCCTCCTATTTTACCCCACCCAATCTGACTAGGCTCCTCCTCTGCTGTCTGACCCCCACCCATTCTGCCCAGGCTCCTCCTATACCCCCTCCTCTCTGACTCCACCCATTCTGCCCAGGCATCTCCTATACCCTTCCTCTCTGACCCCACCCATTCTGCCAAGGCTCCTCCTCTCTGACCCCACCCATTCTGCCCAGGCTCCTCCTATACCCTTCCTCTCTGACCCCCACCCATTCTGCCCAGGCTCCTCCTAAGCCCCTCCTCTCTGACCCCACCCAATCTGACTAGGCTCCTCCTAAGCCCCTCCTCTGCTGTCTGACCCCGCCCCCTCTGCTCAGGCTCCTCCTATACCCCCTCCTCTCTGATTCCACCCATTCTGCCCAGGCTCCTCCTAAGCCCCTCCTCTCTGACCCCACCCAATCTGACTAGGCTCCTCCTATACCCCTCCTCTGCCCTCTAACCCCACCCCCTCTGCTCAGGCTCCTCCTATACCCCCTCCTCTCTGATTCCACCCATTCTGCCCAGGCTCCTCCTAAGCCCCTCCTCTCTGACCCCACCCATTCTGCCCAGGCTTCTCCTAAGCCCCTCCTCTCTGACCCCACCCAATCTGACTAGGCTCCTCCTATACCCCTCCTCTGCTGTCTAACCCCACCCCCTCTGCTCAGGCTCCTCCTATACCCCCTCCTCTCTGACCCCACCCATTCTGCCCAGGCTCCTCCTATACCCCTCCTATTTGACCCCACCCAATCTGACTAGGCTCCTCCTAAGCCCCTCTTCTGCTGTCTGACCCCACCCATTCTGCCCAGGCTCCTCCTATTTTACCCCACCCAATCTGACTAGGCTCCTCCTCTGCTGTCTGACCCCCACCCATTCTGCCCAGGCTCCTCCTTTACCCCCTCCTCTCTGACTCCACCCATTCTGCCCAGGCATCTCCTATACCCTTCCTCTCTGACCCCACCCATTCTGCCAAGGCTCCTCCTCTCTGACCCCACCCATTCTGCCCAGGCTCCTCCTATACCCTTCCTCTCTGACCCCCACCCATTCTGCCCAGGCTCCTCCTATACCCCCTCCTCTCTGACTCCTCCCATTCTGCCCAGGCATCTCCTATACCCTTCCTCTCTGACCCCACCCATTCTGCCAAGGCTCCTCCTCTCTGACCCCACCCATTCTGCCCAGGCTCCTCCTATACCCTTCCTCTCTGACCCCCACCCATTCTGCCCAGGCTCCTCCTAAGCCCCTCCTCTCTGACCCCACCCAATCTGACTAGGCTCCTCCTAAGCCCCTCCTCTGCTGTCTGACCCCGCCCCCTCTGCCCAGGCTCCTCCTAAGCCCCTCCTCTCTGACCCCACCCAATCTGACTAGGCTCCTCCTATACCCCTCCTCTGCTGTCTAACCCCACCCCCTCTGCTCAGGCTCCTCCTATACCCTCTCCTCTCTGATTCCACCCATTCTGCCCAGGCTCCTCCTAAGCCCCTCCTCTCTGACCCCACCCATTCTGCCCAGGCTTCTCCTAAGCCCCTCCTCTCTGACCCCACCCATTCTGCCCAGGCTCCTCCTATACCCTTCCTCTCTGACCCCACCCAATCTGACTAGGCTCCTCCTATACCCCTCCTCTGCTGTCTAACCCCACCACCTCTGCTCAGGCTCCTCCTATACCCCCTCCTCTCTGACCCCACCCATTCTGCCCAGGCTCCTCCTATACACCTCCTATTTGACCCCACCCAATCTGACTAGGCTCCTCCTAAGCCCCTCCTCTGCTGTCTGACCCCACCCATTCTGCCCAGGCTCCTCCTATTTGACCCCACCCAATCTGACTAGGCTCCTCCTATACCCCTCCTCTCTGACCAGGCTCCTCCTAAGCCCCTCCTCTGCTGTCTGACCCCACCCATTCTGCCCAGGCTCCTCTTATTTGACCCCACCAATCTGACTAGGCTCCTCCTAAGCCCCTCCTCTCTGACCCCACCCAATCTGACTAGGCTCCTCCTAAGCCCCTCCTCTGCTGTCTGACCCCGCCCCCTCTGCTCAGGCTCCTCCTAAGCCCCTCCTCTCTGACCCCACCCATTCTGCCCAGGCTTCTCCTAGGCCCCTCCTCTCTGACCCCACCCAATCTGACTAGGCTCCTCCTATACCCCTCCTCTGCTGTCTAACCCCACCCCCTCTGCTCAGGCTCCTCCTATACCCCCTCCTCTCTGACCCCACCCATTCTGCCCAGGCTCCTCCTAAGCCCCTCCTCTCTGACCCCACCCAATCTGACTAGGCTCCTCCAAAGCCGCTCCTCTGCTGTCTGACCCCACCCATTCTGCCCAGGCTCCTCCTATACCCCCTCCTCTCTGACTCCACCAATTCTGCCCAGGCTCCTCCTAAGCCCCTCCTCTCTGACCCCACCCATTCTGCCCAGGCTCCTCCTAAGCCCCTCCTCTCTGACCCCACCCAATCTGACTAGGCTCCTCCTATTTTACCCCACCCATTCTGCCCAGGCTCCTCCTAAGCCCCTCCTCTGCTGTCTGACCCCACCCATTCTGCCCAGGCTCCTCCTATACCCCCTCCTCTCTGACCCCACCCTCTCTGACTCCACCCAGGCACCTCCTATACCCCCTCCTCTCTGACCCCACCCATTCTGCCCAGGCTCCTCCTATACCCCTCCTATTTGACCCCACCCAATCTGACTACGCTCCTCCTAAGCCCCTCCTCTCTGACCCCACCCATTCTGCCCAGGCTCCTCCTAAGCCCCTCCTTTGCTGTCTGACCCCGCCCCCTCTGCTCAGGCTCCTCCTATACCCCCTCCTCTCTGATTCCACCCATTCTGCCCAGGCTCCTCCCATACCCCTCTGACCCCACCCAATCTGACTAGGCTCCTCCTAAGCCCCTCCTCTCTGACCCCACCCATTCTGCCCAGGCTCCTCCTATTTGACCCCACCCAATCTGACTAGGCTCCTCCTAAGCCCCTCCTCTCTGACCCCACCCAATCTGACTAGGCTCCTCCTAAGCCCCTCCTCTCTGACCCCACCCAATCTGACTAGGCTCCTCCTAAGCCCCTCCTCTGCTGTCTGACCCCGCCCCCTCTGCTCAGGCTCCTCCTATACCCCCTCCTCTCTGACCCCACCCATTCTGCCCAGGCTCCTCCTATACCCCTCCTATTTGACCCCACCCAATCTGACTAGGCTCCTCCTAAGCCCCTCCTCTGCTGTCTAACCCCACCCCCTCTGCTCAGGCTCCTCCTATACCCCTCCTATTTGACCCCACCCAATCTGACTAGGCTACTCCTATACCCCTCCTCTGCTGTCTAACCCCACCCCCTCTGCTCAGGCTCCTCCTATACCCCCTCCTCTCTGACCCCACCCATTCTGCCCAGGCTCCTCCTATACCCCTCCTATTTGACCCCACCCAATCTGACTAGGCTCCTCCTAAGCCCCTCCTCTGCTGTCTGACCCCACCCATTCTGCCCAGGCTTCTCCTATTTTACCCCACCCAATCTAACTAGGTTCCTCCTCTGCTGTCTGACCCCCACCCATTCTGCCCAGGCTCCTCCTATACCCCCTCCTCTCTGACTCCACCCATTCTGCCCAGGCATCTCCTATACCCTTCCTCTCTGACCCCCACCCATTCTGCCCAGGCTCCTCCTAAGCCCCTCCTCTCTGACCCCACCCATTCTGCCCAGGCTCCTCCTATACCCTTCCTCTCTGACCCCACCCAATCTGACTAGGCTCCTCCTATACCCCTCCTCTGCTGTCTAACCCCACCACCTCTGCTCAGGCTCCTCCTATGCCCCCTCCTCTCTGACCCCACCCATTCTGCCCAGGCTCCTCCTATACCCTTCCTCTCTGACCCCACCCAATCTGACTAGGCTCCTCCTATACCCCTCCTCTGCTGTCTAACCCCACCACCTCTGCTCAGGCTCCTCCTATACCCCCTCCTCTCTGACCCCACCAATTCTGCCCAGGCTCCTCCTATACCCCTCCTATTTGACCCCACCCAATCTGACTAGGCTCCTCCTAAGCCCCTCCTCTCTGACCCCACCCAATCTGACTAGGCTCCTCCTAAGCCCCTCCTCTGCTGTCTGACCCCACCCATTCTGCCCAGGCTCCTCCTATTTTACCCCACCCAATCTAACTAGGCTCCTCCTCTGCTGTCTGACCCCCACCCATTCTGCCCAGGCTCCTCCTATACCCCCTCCTCTCTGACTCCACCCATTCTGCCCAGGCATCTCCTATACCCTTCCTCTCTGACCCCACCCATTCTGCCAAGGCTCCTCCTCTCTGACCCCACCCATTCTGCCCAGGCTCCTCCTATACCCTTCCTCTCTGACCCCCACCCATTCTGCCCAGGCTCCTCCTAAGCCCCTCCTCTCTGACCCCACCCATTCTGCCCAGGCTCCTCCTATACCCTTCCTCTCTGACCCCACCCAATCTGACTAGGCTCCTCCTATACCCCTCCTCTGCTGTCTAACCCCACCACCTCTGCTCAGGCTCCTCCTATACCCCCTCCTCTCTGACCCCACCAATTCTGCCCAGGCTCCTCCTATACCCCTCCTATTTGACCCCACCCAATCTGACTAGGCTCCTCCTAAGCCCCTCCTCTACTGTCTGACCCCACCCATTCTGCCCAGGCTCCTCCTATTTGAACCCACCCAATCTGACTAGGCTCCTCCTATACCCCTCCTCTCTGACCAGGCTCCTCCTAAGCCCCTCCTCTGCTGTCTGACCCCACCCATTCTGCCCAGGCTCCTCTTATTTGACCCCACCAATCTGACTAGGCTCCTCCTAAGCCCCTCCTCTGCTGTCTGACCCCGCCCCCGCTGCTCAGGCTCCTCCTATACCCCCTCCTCTCTGATTCCACCCATTCTGCCCAGGCTCCTCCTAAGCCCCTCCTCTCTGACCCCACCCAATCTGACTAGGCTCCTCCTATACCCCTCCTCTGCTGTCTAACCCCACCACCTCTGCTCAGGCTCCTCCTATACCCCCTCCTCTCTGACCCCACCAATTCTGCCCAGGCTCCTCCTATACCCCTCCTATTTGACCCCACCCAATCTGACTAGGCTCCTCCTAAGCCCCTCCTCTACTGTCTGACCCCACCCATTCTGCCCAGGCTCCTCCTATTTGACCCCACCCAATCTGACTAGGCTCCTCCTATACCCCTCCTCTCTGACCAGGCTCCTCCTAAGCCCCTCCTCTGCTGTCTGACCCCACCCTTTCTGCCCAGGCTCCTCTTATTTGACCCCACCAATCTGACTAGGCTCCTCCTAAGCCCCTCCTCTCTGACCCCACCCAATCTGACTAGGCTCCTCCTAAGCCCCTCCTCTGCTGTCTGACCCCGCCCCTCTGCTCAGGCTCCTCCTATACCCCCTCCTCTCTGATTCCACCCATTCTGCCCAGGCTCCTCCTAAGCCCCTCCTCTCTGACCCCACCCATTCTGCCCAGGCTCCTCCTATACCCCTCCTATTTGACCCCACCCAATCTGACTAGGCTACTCCTATACCCCTCCTCTGCTGTCTAACCCCACCCCCTCTGCCCAGGCTCCTCCTATACCCCCTCCTCTCTGACCCCACCCATTCTGCCCAGGCTCCTCCTATACCCCTCCTATTTGACCCCACCCAATCTGACTAGGCTCCTCCTAAGCCCCTCCTCTGCTGTCTGACCCCACCCATTCTGCCCAGGCTCCTCCTATTTTACCCCACCCAATCTAACTAGGCTCCTCCTCTGCTGTCTGACCCCTACTCATTCTGCCCAGGCTCCTCCTATACCCCCTCCTCTCTGACTCCACCCATTCTGCCCAGGCATCTCCTATACCCTTCCTCTCTGACCCCACCCATTCTGCCAAGGCTCCTCCTCTCTGACCCCACCCATTCTGCCCAGGCTCCTCCTATACCCTTCCTCTCTGACCCCCACCCATTCTGCCCAGGCTCCTCCTAAGCCCCTCCTCTCTGACCCCACCCATTCTGCCCAGGCTCCTCCTATACCCTTCCTCTCTGACCCCACCCAATCTGACTAGGCTCCTCCTATACCCCTCCTCTGCTGTCTAACCCCACCACCTCTGCTCAGGCTCCTCCTATACCCCCTCCTCTCTGACCCCACCCATTCTGCCCAGGCTCCTCCTATACCCTTCCTCTCTGACCCCACCCAATCTGACTAGGGTCCTCCTATACCCCTCCTCTGCTGTCTAACCCCACCACCTCTGCTCAGGCTCCTCCTATACCCCCTCCTCTTTGACCCCACCAATTCTGCCCAGGCTCCTCCTATACCCCTCCTATTTGACCCCACCCAATCTGACTAGGCTCCTCCTAAGCCCCTCCTCTCTGACCCCACCCAATCTGACTAGGCTCCTCCTAAGCCCCTCCTCTGCTGTCTGACCCCACCCATTCTGCCCAGGCTCCTCCTATTTTACCCCACCCAATCTAACTAGAATCCTCCTCTGCTGTCTGACCCCCACCTATTCTGCCCAGGCTCCTCCTATACCCCCTCCTCTCTGACTCCACCCATTCTGCCCAGGCATCTCCTATACCCTTCCTCTCTGACCCCACCCATTCTGCCAAGGCTCCTCCTCTCTGACCCCACCCATTCTGCCCAGGCTCCTCCTATATCCTTCCTCTCTGACCCCCACCCATTCTGCCCAGGCTCCTCCTAAGCCCCTCCTCTCTGACCCCACCCATTCTGCCCAGGCTCCTCCTATACCCTTCCTCTCTGACCCCACCCAATCTGACTAGGCTCCTCCTATACCCCTCCTCTGCTGTCTAACCCCACCACCTCTGCTCAGGCTCCTCCTATACCCCATCCTCTCTGACCCCACCCATTCTGCCCAGGCTCCTCCTATACCCCCTCCTCTCTGACTCCACCCATTCTGCCCAGGCATATCCTATACCCTTCCTCTCTGACCCCACCCATTCTGCCAAGGCTCCTCCTCTCTGACCCCACCCATTCTGCCCAGGCTCCTCCTATACCCTTCCTCTCTGACCCCCACCCATTCTGCCCAGGCTCCTCCTATACCCCCTCCTCTCTGACTCCTCCCATTCTGCCCAGGCATCTCCTATACCCTTCCTCTCTGACCCCACCCATTCTGCCAAGGCTCCTCCTCTCTGACCCCACCCATTCTGCCCAGGCTCCTCCTATACCCTTCCTCTCTGACCCCCACCCATTCTGCCCAGGCTCCTCCTAAGCCCCTCCTCTCTGACCCCACCCAATCTGACTAGGCTCCTCCTAAGCCCCTCCTCTGCTGTCTGACCCCGCCCCCTCTGCCCAGGCTCCTCCTAAGCCCCTCCTCTCTGACCCCACCCAATCTGACTAGGCTCCTCCTATACCCCTCCTCTGCTGTCTAACCCCACCCCCTCTGCTCAGGCTCCTCCTATACCCTCTCCTCTCTGATTCCACCCATTCTGCCCAGGCTCCTCCTAAGCCCCTCCTCTCTGACCCCACCCATTCTGCCCAGGCTTCTCCTAAGCCCCTCCTCTCTGACCCCACCCAATCTGACTAGGCTCCTCCTATACCCCTCCTCTGCTGTCTAACCCCACCCCCTCTGCTCAGGCTCCTCCTATACCCCCTCCTCTCTGACCCCACCCATTCTGCCCAGGCTCCTCCTATACCCCTCCTATTTGACCCCATCCAATCTGACTAGGCTCCTCCTAAGCCCCTCTTCTGCTGTCTGACCCCACCCATTCTGCCCAGGCTCCTCCTAAGCCCCTCCTCTCTGACTCCACCCATTCTGCCCAGGCATCTCCTATACCCTTCCGCTCTGACCCCACCCATTCTGCCAAGGCTCCTCCTCTCTGACCCCACCCATTCTGCCCAGGCTCCTCCTATATCCTTCCTCTCTGACCCCCACCCATTCTGCCCAGGCTCCTCCTAAGCCCCTCCTCTCTGACCCCACCCATTCTGCCCAGGCTCCTCCTATACCCTTCCTCTCTGACCCCACCCAATCTGACTAGGCTCCTCCTATACCCCTCCTCTGCTGTCTAACCCCACCACCTCTGCTCAGGCTCCTCCTATACCCCCTCCTCTCTGACCCCACCCATTCTGCCCAGGCTCCTCCTATACCCCCTCCTCTCTGACTCCACCCATTCTGCCCAGGCATATCCTATACCCTTCCTCTCTGACCCCACCCATTCTGCCAAGGCTCCTCCTCTCTGACCCCACCCATTCTGCCCAGGCTCCTCCTATACCCTTCCTCTCTGACCCCCACCCATTCTGCCCAGGCTCCTCCTATACCCCCTCCTCTCTGACTCCACCCATTCTGCCCAGGCATCTCCTATACCCTTCCTCTCTGACCCCACCCATTCTGCCAAGGCTCCTCCTCTCTGACCCCACCCATTCTGCCCAGGCTCCTCCTATACCCTTCCTCTCTGACCCCCACCCATTCTGCCCAGGCTCCTCCTAAGCCCCTCCTCTCTGACCCCACCCAATCTGACTAGGCTCCTCCTAAGCCCCTCCTCTGCTGTCTGACCCCGCCCCCTCTGCCCAGGCTCCTCCTAAGCCCCTCCTCTCTGACCCCACCCAATCTGACTAGGCTCCTCCTATACCCCTCCTCTGCTGTCTAACCCCACCCCCTCTGCTCAGGCTCCTCCTATACCCTCTCCTCTCTGATTCCACCCATTCTGCCCAGGCTCCTCCTAAGCCCCTCCTCTCTGACCCCACCCATTCTGCCCAGGCTTCTCCTAAGCCCCTCCTCTCTGACCCCACCCAATCTGACTAGGCTCCTCCTATACCCCTCCTCTGCTGTCTAACCCCACCCCCTCTGCTCAGGCTCCTCCTATACCCCCTCCTCTCTGACCCCACCCATTCTGCCCAGGCTCCTCCTATACCCCTCCTATTTGACCCCACCCAATCTGACTAGGCTCCTCCTAAGCCCCTCTTCTGCTGTCTGACCCCACCCATTCTGCCCAGGCTCCTCCTAAGCCCCTCCTCTCTGACCCCACCCAATCTGACTAGGCTCCTCCAAAGCCGCTCCTCTGCTGTCTGACCCCACCCATTCTGCCCAGGCTCCTCCTATACCCCCTCCTCTCTGACTCTACCCATTCTGCCCAGGCTCCTCCTAAGCCCCTCCTCTCTGACCCCACCCATTCTGCCCAGGCTCCTCCTAAGCCCCTCCTCTCTGACCCCACCCAATCTGACTAGGCTCCTCCTATTTTACCCCACCCATTCTGCCCAGGCTCCTCCTAAGCCCCTCCTCTGCTGTCTGACCCCACCCATTCTGCCCAGGCTCCTCCTATACCCCCTCCTCTCTGACCCCACCCTCTCTGACTCCACCCAGGCACCTCCTATACCCCCTCCTCTCTGACCCCACCCATTCTGCCCAGGCTCCTCCTATACCCCTCCTATTTGACCCCACCCAATCTGACTACGCTCCTCCTAAGCCCCTCCTCTCTGACCCCACCCATTCTGCCCAGGCTCCTCCTAAGCCCCTCCTCTGCTGTCTGACCCCGCCCCCTCTGCTCAGGCTCCTCCTATACCCCCTCCTCTCTGATTCCACCCATTCTGCCCAGGCTCCTCCCATACCCCTCTGACCCCACGCAATCTGACTAGGCTCCTCCTAAGCCCCTACTCTCTGACCCCACCCATTCTGCCCAGGCTCATCCTATTTGACCCCACCCAATCTGACTAGGCTCCTCCTAAGCCCCTCCTCTCTGACCCCACCCAATCTGACTAGGCTCCTCCTAAGCCCCTCCTCTCTGACCCCACCCAATCTGACTAGGCTCCTCCTAAGCCCCTCCTCTGCTGTCTGACCCCGCCCCCTCTGCTCAGGCTCCTCCTATACCCCCTCCTCTCTGACCCCACCCATTCTGCCCAGGCTCCTCCTATACCCCTCCTATTTGACCCCACCCAATCTGACTAGGCTACTCCTATACCCCTCCTCTGCTGTCTAACCCCACCCCCTCTGCTCAGGCTCCTCCTATACCCCCTCCTCTCTGACCCCACCCATTCTGCCCAGGCTCCTCCTATACCCCTCCTATTTGACCCCACCCAATCTGACTAGGCTCCTCCTAAGCCCCTCCTCTGCTGTCTGACCCCACCCATTCTGCCCAGGCTCCTCCTATTTTACCCCACCCAATCTAACTAGGCTCCTCCTCTGCTGTCTGACCCCCATCCATTCTGCCCAGGCTCCTCCTATACCCCCTCCTCTCTGACTCCACCCATTCTGCCCAGGCATCTCCTATACCCTTCCTCTCTGACCCCACCCATTCTGCCAAGGCTCCTCCTCTCTGACCCCACCCATTCTGCCCAGGCTCCTCCTATACCCTTCCTCTCTGACCCCCACCCATTCTGCCCAGGCTTCTCCTAAGCCCCTCCTCTCTGACCCCACCCATTCTGCCCAGGCTCCTCCTATACCCTTCCTCTCTGACCCCACCCAATCTGACTAGGCTCCTCCTATACCCCTCCTCTGCTGTCTAACCCCACCACCTCTGCTCAGGCTCCTCCTATACCCCCTCCTCTCTGACCCCACCCATTCTGCCCAGGCTCCTCCTATACCCTTCCTCTCTGACCCCACCCAATCTGACTAGGCTCCTCCTATACCCCTCCTCTGCTGTCTAACCCCACCACCTCTGCTCAGGCTCCTCCTATACCCCCTCCTCTTTGACCCCACCAATTCTGCCCAGGCTCCTCCTATACCCCTCCTATTTGACCCCACCCAATCTGACTAGGCTCCTCCTAAGCCCCTCCTCTCTGACCCCACCCAATCTGACTAGGCTCCTCCTAAGCCCCTCCTCTGCTGTCTGACCCCACCCATTCTGCCCAGGCTCCTCCTATTTTACCCCACCCAATCTAACTAGGCTCCTCCTCTGCTGTCTGACCCCCACCCATTCTGCCCAGGCTCCTCCTATACCCCCTCCTCTCTGACTCCACCCATTCTGCCCAGGCATCTCCTATACCCTTCCTCTCTGACCCCACCCATTCTGCCAAGGCTCCTCCTCTCTGACCCCACCCATTCTGCCCAGGCTCCTCCTATACCCTTCCTCTCTGACCCCCACCCATTCTGCCCAGGCTCCTCCTAAGCCCCTCCTCTCTGACCCCACCCATTCTGCCCAGGCTCCTCCTATACCCTTCCTCTCTGACCCCACCCAATCTGACTAGGCTCCTCCTATACCCCTCCTCTGCTGTCTAACCCCACCACCTCTGCTCAGGCTCCTCCTATACCCCCTCCTCTCTGACCCCACCCATTCTGCCCAGGCTCCTCCTATACCCTTCCTCTCTGACCCCACCCAATCTGACTAGGGTCCTCCTATACCCCTCCTCTGCTGTCTAACCCCACCACCTCTGCTCAGGCTCCTCCTATACCCCCTCCTCTCTGACCCCACCAATTCTGCCCAGGCTCCTCCTATACCCCTCCTATTTGACCCCACCCAATCTGACTAGGCTCCTCCTAAGCCCCTCCTCTACTGTCTGACCCCACCCATTCTGCCCAGGCTCCTCCTATTTGACCCCACCCAATCTGACTAGGCTCCTCCTATACCCCTCCTCTCTGACCAGGCTCCTCCTAAGCCCCTCCTCTGCTGTCTGACCCCACCCATTCTGCCCAGGCTCCTCTTATTTGACCCCACCAATCTGACTAGGCTCCTCCTAAG
This sequence comes from Lissotriton vulgaris, assembly GCF_964263255.1. Classification (NCBI taxonomy): domain Eukaryota; kingdom Metazoa; phylum Chordata; class Amphibia; order Caudata; family Salamandridae; genus Lissotriton; species Lissotriton vulgaris. The sequence goes on along the minus strand of NC_141685.1, from coordinate 967,051,445 downwards.
CCCCTCCTCTCTGACCCCACCCAATCTGACTAGGCTCCTCCTAAGCCCCTCCTCTGCTGTCTGACCCCGCCCCCTCTGCTCAGGCTCCTCCTATACCCCCTCCTCTCTGATTCCACCCATTCTGCCCAGGCTCCTCCTAAGCCCCTCCTCTCTGACCCCACCCAATCTGACTAGGCTCCTCCTATACCCCTCCTCTGCTGTCTAACCCCACCCCCTCTGCTCAGGCTCCTCCTATACCCCCTCCTCTCTGATTCCACCCATTCTGCCCAGGCTCCTCCTAAGCCCCTCCTCTCTGACCCCACCCATTCTGCCCAGGCTTCTCCTAAGCCCCTCCTCTCTGACCCCACCCAATCTGACTAGGCTCCTCCTATACCCCTCCTCTGCTGTCTAACCCCACCCCCTCTGCTCAGGCTCCTCCTATACCCCCTCCTCTCTGACCCCACCCATTCTGCCCAGGCTCCTCCTATACCCCTCCTATTTGACCCCACCCAATCTGACTAGGCTCCTCCTAAGCCCCTCCTCTGCTGTCTAACCCCACCCCCTCTGCTCAGGCTCCTCCTATACCCCTCCTATTTGACCCCACCCAATCTGACTAGGCTACTCCTATACCCCTCCTCTGCTGTCTAACCCCACCCCCTCTGCTCAGGCTCCTCCTATACCCCCTCCTCTCTGACCCCACCCATTCTGCCCAGGCTCCTCCTATACCCCTCCTATTTGACCCCACCCAATCTGACTAGGCTCCTCCTAAGCCCCTCCTCTGCTGTCTGACCCCACCCATTCTGCCCAGGCTCCTCCTATTTTACCCCACCCAATCTAACTAGGCTCCTCCTCTGCTGTCTGACCCCCACCCATTCTGCCCAGGCTCCTCCTATACCCCCTCCTCTCTGACTCCACCCATTCTGCCCAGGCATCTCCTATACCCTTCCTCTCTGACCCCCACCCATTCTGCCCAGGCTCCTCCTAAGCCCCTCCTCTCTGACCCCACCCATTCTGCCCAGGCTCCTCCTATACCCTTCCTCTCTGACCCCACCCAATCTGACTAGGCTCCTCCTATACCCCTCCTCTGCTGTCTAACCCCACCACCTCTGCTCAGGCTCCTCCTATGCCCCCTCCTCTCTGACCCCACCCATTCTGCCCAGGCTCCTCCTATACCCTTCCTCTCTGACCCCACCCAATCTGACTAGGCTCCTCCTATACCCCTCCTCTGCTGTCTAACCCCACCACCTCTGCTCAGGCTCCTCCTATACCCCCTCCTCTCTGACCCCACCAATTCTGCCCAGGCTCCTCCTATACCCCTCCTATTTGACCCCACCCAATCTGACTAGGCTCCTCCTAAGCCCCTCCTCTCTGACCCCACCCAATCTGACTAGGCTCCTCCTAAGCCCCTCCTCTGCTGTCTGACCCCACCCATTCTGCCCAGGCTCCTCCTATTTTACCCCACCCAATCTAACTAGGCTCCTCCTCTGCTGTCTGACCCCCACCCATTCTGCCCAGGCTCCTCCTATACCCCCTCCTCTCTGACTCCACCCATTCTGCCCAGGCATCTCCTATACCCTTCCTCTCTGACCCCACCCATTCTGCCAAGGCTCCTCCTCTCTGACCCCACCCATTCTGCCCAGGCTCCTCCTATACCCTTCCTCTCTGACCCCCACCCATTCTGCCCAGGCTCCTCCTAAGCCCCTCCTCTCTGACCCCACCCATTCTGCCCAGGCTCCTCCTATACCCTTCCTCTCTGACCCCACCCAATCTGACTAGGCTCCTCCTATACCCCTCCTCTGCTGTCTAACCCCACCACCTCTGCTCAGGCTCCTCCTATACCCCCTCCTCTCTGACCCCACCAATTCTGCCCAGGCTCCTCCTATACCCCTCCTATTTGACCCCACCCAATCTGACTAGGCTCCTCCTAAGCCCCTCCTCTACTGTCTGACCCCACCCATTCTGCCCAGGCTCCTCCTATTTGAACCCACCCAATCTGACTAGGCTCCTCCTATACCCCTCCTCTCTGACCAGGCTCCTCCTAAGCCCCTCCTCTGCTGTCTGACCCCACCCATTCTGCCCAGGCTCCTCTTATTTGACCCCACCAATCTGACTAGGCTCCTCCTAAGCCCCTCCTCTGCTGTCTGACCCCGCCCCCGCTGCTCAGGCTCCTCCTATACCCCCTCCTCTCTGATTCCACCCATTCTGCCCAGGCTCCTCCTAAGCCCCTCCTCTCTGACCCCACCCAATCTGACTAGGCTCCTCCTATACCCCTCCTCTGCTGTCTAACCCCACCACCTCTGCTCAGGCTCCTCCTATACCCCCTCCTCTCTGACCCCACCAATTCTGCCCAGGCTCCTCCTATACCCCTCCTATTTGACCCCACCCAATCTGACTAGGCTCCTCCTAAGCCCCTCCTCTACTGTCTGACCCCACCCATTCTGCCCAGGCTCCTCCTATTTGACCCCACCCAATCTGACTAGGCTCCTCCTATACCCCTCCTCTCTGACCAGGCTCCTCCTAAGCCCCTCCTCTGCTGTCTGACCCCACCCTTTCTGCCCAGGCTCCTCTTATTTGACCCCACCAATCTGACTAGGCTCCTCCTAAGCCCCTCCTCTCTGACCCCACCCAATCTGACTAGGCTCCTCCTAAGCCCCTCCTCTGCTGTCTGACCCCGCCCCTCTGCTCAGGCTCCTCCTATACCCCCTCCTCTCTGATTCCACCCATTCTGCCCAGGCTCCTCCTAAGCCCCTCCTCTCTGACCCCACCCAATCTGACTAGGCTCCTCCTATACCCCTCCTCTGCTGTCTAACCCCACCCCCTCTGCTCAGGCTCCTCCTATACCCCCTCCTCTCTGATTCCACCCATTCTGCCCAGGCTCCTCCTAAGCCCCTCCTCTCTGACCCCACCCATTCTTCCCAGGCTCCTCCTATACCCCTCCTATTTGACCCCACCCAATCTGACTAGGCTACTCCTATACCCCTCCTCTGCTGTCTAACCCCACCCCCTCTGCCCAGGCTCCTCCTATACCCCCTCCTCTCTGACCCCACCCATTCTGCCCAGGCTCCTCCTATACCCCTCCTATTTGACCCCACCCAATCTGACTAGGCTCCTCCTAAGCCCCTCCTCTGCTGTCTGACCCCACCCATTCTGCCCAGGCTCCTCCTATTTTACCCCACCCAATCTAACTAGGCTCCTCCTCTGCTGTCTGACCCCCACTCATTCTGCCCAGGCTCCTCCTATACCCCCTCCTCTCTGACTCCACCCATTCTGCCCAGGCATCTCCTATACCCTTCCTCTCTGACCCCACCCATTCTGCCAAGGCTCCTCCTCTCTGACCCCACCCATTCTGCCCAGGCTCCTCCTATACCCTTCCTCTCTGACCCCCACCCATTCTGCCCAGGCTCCTCCTAAGCCCCTCCTCTCTGACCCCACCCATTCTGCCCAGGCTCCTCCTATACCCTTCCTCTCTGACCCCACCCAATCTGACTAGGCTCCTCCTATACCCCTCCTCTGCTGTCTAACCCCACCACCTCTGCTCAGGCTCCTCCTATACCCCCTCCTCTCTGACCCCACCCATTCTGCCCAGGCTCCTCCTATACCCTTCCTCTCTGACCCCACCCAATCTGACTAGGGTCCTCCTATACCCCTCCTCTGCTGTCTAACCCCACCACCTCTGCTCAGGCTCCTCCTATACCCCCTCCTCTTTGACCCCACCAATTCTGCCCAGGCTCCTCCTATACCCCTCCTATTTGACCCCACCCAATCTGACTAGGCTCCTCCTAAGCCCCTCCTCTCTGACCCCACCCAATCTGACTAGGCTCCTCCTAAGCCCCTCCTCTGCTGTCTGACCCCACCCATTCTGCCCAGGCTCCTCCTATTTTACCCCACCCAATCTAACTAGGCTCCTCCTCTGCTGTCTGACCCCCACCTATTCTGCCCAGGCTCCTCCTATACCCCCTCCTCTCTGACTCCACCCATTCTGCCCAGGCATCTCCTATACCCTTCCTCTCTGACCCCACCCATTCTGCCAAGGCTCCTCCTCTCTGACCCCACCCATTCTGCTAAGGCTCCTCCTATATCCTTCCTCTCTGACCCCCACCCATTCTGCCCAGGCTCCTCCTAAGCCCCTCCTCTCTGACCCCACCCATTCTGCCCAGGCTCCTCCTATACCCTTCCTCTCTGACCCCACCCAATCTGACTAGGCTCCTCCTATACCCCTCCTCTGCTGTCTAACCCCACCACCTCTGCTCAGGCTCCTCCTATACCCCCTCCTCTCTGACCCCACCCATTCTGCCCAGGCTCCTCCTATACCCCCTCCTCTCTGACTCCACCCATTCTGCCCAGGCATATCCTATACCCTTCCTCTCTGACCCCACCCATTCTGCCAAGGCTCCTCCTCTCTGACCCCACCCATTCTGCCCAGGCTCCTCCTATACCCTTCCTCTCTGACCCCCACCCATTCTGCCCAGGCTCCTCCTATACCCCCTCCTCTCTGACTCCACCCATTCTGCCCAGGCATCTCCTATACCCTTCCTCTCTGACCCCACCCATTCTGCCAAGGCTCCTCCTCTCTGACCCCACCCATTCTGCCCAGGCTCCTCCTATACCCTTCCTCTCTGACCCCCACCCATTCTGCCCAGGCTCCTCCTAAGCCCCTCCTCTCTGACCCCACCCAATCTGACTAGGCTCCTCCTAAGCCCCTCCTCTGCTGTCTGACCCCGCCCCCTCTGCCCAGGCTCCTCCTAAGCCCCTCCTCTCTGACCCCACCCAATCTGACTAGGCTCCTCCTATACCCCTCCTCTGCTGTCTAACCCCACCCCCTTTGCTCAGGCTCCTCCTATACCCTCTCCTCTATGATTCCACCCATTCTGCCCAGGCTCCTCCTAAGCCCCTCCTCTCTGACCCCACCCATTCTGCCCAGGCTTCTCCTAAGCCCCTCCTCTCTGACCCCACCCAATCTGACTAGGCTCCTCCTATACCCCTCCTCTGCTGTCTAACCCCACCCCCTCTGCTCAGGCTCCTCCTATACCCCCTCCTCTCTGACCCCACCCATTCTGCCCAGGCTCCTCCTATACCCCTCCTATTTGACCCCACCCAATCTGACTAGGCTCCTCCTAAGCCCCTCTTCTGCTGTCTGACCCCACCCATTCTGCCCAGGCTCCTCCTAAGCCCCTCCTCTCTGACTCCACCCATTCTGCCCAGGCATCTCCTATACCCTTCCTCTCTGACCCCACCCATTCTGCCAAGGCTCCTCCTCTCTGACCCCACCCATTCTGCCCAGGCTCCTCCTATATCCTTCCTCTCTGACCCCCACCCATTCTGCCCAGGCTCCTCCTAAGCCCCTCCTCTCTGACCCCACCCATTCTGCCCAGGCTCCTCCTATACCCTTCCTCTCTGACCCCACCCAATCTGACTAGGCTCCTCCTATACCCCTCCTCTGCTGTCTAACCCCACCACCTCTGCTCAGGCTCCTCCTATACCCCCTCCTCTCTGACCCCACCCATTCTGCCCAGGCTCCTCCTATACCCCCTCCTCTCTGACTCCACCCATTCTGCCCAGGCATATCCTATACCCTTCCTCTCTGACCCCACCCATTCTGCCAAGGCTCCTCCTCTCTGACCCCACCCATTCTGCCCAGGCTCCTCCTATACCCTTCCTCTCTGACCCCCACCCATTCTGCCCAGGCTCCTCCTATACCCCCTCCTCTCTGACTCCACCCATTCTGCCCAGGCATCTCCTATACCCTTCCTCTCTGACCCCACCCATTCTGCCAAGGCTCCTCCTCTCTGACCCCACCCATTCTGCCCAGGCTCCTCCTATACCCTTCCTCTCTGACCCCCACCCATTCTGCCCAGGCTCCTCCTAAGCCCCTCCTCTCTGACCCCACCCAATCTGACTAGGCTCCTCCTAAGCCCCTCCTCTGCTGTCTGACCCCGCCCCCTCTGCCCAGGCTCCTCCTAAGCCCCTCCTCTCTGACCCCACCCAATCTGACTAGGCTCCTCCTATACCCCTCCTCTGCTGTCTAACCCCACCCCCTCTGCTCAGGCTCCTCCTATACCCTCTCCTCTCTGATTCCACCCATTCTGCCCAGGCTCCTCCTAAGCCCCTCCTCTCTGACCCCACCCATTCTGCCCAGGCTTCTCCTAAGCCCCTCCTCTCTGACCCCACCCAATCTGACTAGGCTCCTCCTATACCCCTCCTCTGCTGTCTAACCCCACCCCCTCTGCTCAGGCTCCTCCTATACCCCCTCCTCTCTGACCCCACCCATTCTGCCCAGGCTCCTCCTATACCCCTCCTATTTGACCCCACCCAATCTGACTAGGCTCCTCCTAAGCCCCTCTTCTGCTGTCTGACCCCACCCATTCTGCCCAGGCTCCTCCTAAGCCCCTCCTCTCTGACCCCACCCAATCTGACTAGGCTCCTCCAAAGCCGCTCCTCTGCTGTCTGACCCCACCCATTCTGCCCAGGCTCCTCCTATACCCCCTCCTCTCTGACTCCACCCATTCTGCCCAGGCTCCTCCTAAGCCCCTCCTCTCTGACCCCACCCATTCTGCCCAGGCTCCTCCTAAGCCCCTCCTCTCTGACCCCACCCAATCTGACTAGGCTCCTCCTATTTTACCCCACCCATTCTGCCCAGGCTCCTCCTAAGCCCCTCCTCTGCTGTCTGACCCCACCCATTCTGCCCAGGCTCCTCCTATACCCCCTCCTCTCTGACCCCACCCTCTCTGACTCCACCCAGGCACCTCCTATACCCCCTCCTCTCTGACCCCACCCATTCTGCCCAGGCTCCTCCTATACCCCTCCTATTTGACCCCACCCAATCTGACTACGCTCCTCCTAAGCCCCTCCTCTCTGACCCCACCCATTCTGCCCAGGCTCCTCCTAAGCCCCTCCTCTGCTGTCTGACCCCGCCCCCTCTGCTCAGGCTCCTCCTATACCCCCTCCTCTCTGATTCCACCCATTCTGCCCAGGCTCCTCCCATACCCCTCTGACCCCACGCAATCTGACTAGGCTCCTCCTAAGCCCCTACTCTCTGACCCCACCCATTCTGCCCAGGCTCCTCCTATTTGACCCCACCCAATCTGACTAGGCTCCTCCTAAGCCCCTCCTCTCTGACCCCACCCAATCTGACTAGGCTCCTCCTAAGCCCCTCCTCTCTGACCCCACCCAATCTGACTAGGCTCCTCCTAAGCCCCTCCTCTGCTGTCTGACCCCGCCCCCTCTGCTCAGGCTCCTCCTATACCCCCTCCTCTCTGACCCCACCCATTCTGCCCAGGCTCCTCCTATACCCCTCCTATTTGACCCCACCCAATCTGACTAGGCTACTCCTATACCCCTCCTCTGCTGTCTAACCCCACCCCCTCTGCTCAGGCTCCTCCTATACCCCCTCCTCTCTGACCCCACCCATTCTGCCCAGGCTCCTCCTATACCCCTCCTATTTGACCCCACCCAATCTGACTAGGCTCCTCCTAAGCCCCTCCTCTGCTGTCTGACCCCACCCATTCTGCCCAGGCTCCTCCTATTTTACCCCACCCAATCTAACTAGGCTCCTCCTCTGCTGTCTGACCCCCATCCATTCTGCCCAGGCTCCTCCTATACCCCCTCCTCTCTGACTCCACCCATTCTGCCCAGGCATCTCCTATACCCTTCCTCTCTGACCCCACCCATTCTGCCAAGGCTCCTCCTCTCTGACCCCACCCATTCTGCCCAGGCTCCTCCTATACCCTTCCTCTCTGACCCCCACCCATTCTGCCCAGGCTTCTCCTAAGCCCCTCCTCTCTGACCCCACCCATTCTGCCCAGGCTCCTCCTATACCCTTCCTCTCTGACCCCACCCAATCTGACTAGGCTCCTCCTATACCCCTCCTCTGCTGTCTAACCCCACCACCTCTGCTCAGGCTCCTCCTATACCCCCTCCTCTCTGACCCCACCCATTCTGCCCAGGCTCCTCCTATACCCTTCCTCTCTGACCCCACCCAATCTGACTAGGCTCCTCCTATACCCCTCCTCTGCTGTCTAACCCCACCACCTCTGCTCAGGCTCCTCCTATACCCCCTCCTCTTTGACCCCACCAATTCTGCCCAGGCTCCTCCTATACCCCTCCTTTTTGACCCCACCCAATCTGACTAGGCTCCTCCTAAGCCCCTCCTCTCTGACCCCACCCAATCTGACTAGGCTCCTCCTAAGCCCCTCCTCTGCTGTCTGACCCCACCCATTCTGCCCAGGCTCCTCCTATTTTACCCCACCCAATCTAACTAGGCTCCTCCTCTGCTGTCTGACCCCCACCCATTCTGCCCAGGCTCCTCCTATACCCCCTCCTCTCTGACTCCACCCATTCTGCCCAGGCATCTCCTATACCCTTCCTCTCTGACCCCACCCATTCTGCCAAGGCTCCTCCTCTCTGACCCCACCCATTCTGGCCAGGCTCCTCCTATACCCTTCCTCTCTGACCCCCACCCATTCTGCCCAGGCTCCTCCTAAGCCCCTCCTCTCTGACCCCACCCATTCTGCCCAGGCTCCTCCTATACCCTTCCTCTCTGACCCCACCCAATCTGACTAGGCTCCTCCTATACCCCTCCTCTGCTGTCTAACCCCACCACCTCTGCTCAGGCTCCTCCTATACCCCCTCCTCTCTGACCCCACCAATTCTGCCCAGGCTCCTCCTATACCCCTCCTATTTGACCCCACCCAATCTGACTAGGCTCCTCCTAAGCCCCTCCTCTACTGTCTGACCCCACCCATTCTGCCCAGGCTCCTCCTATTTGACCCCACCCAATCTGACTAGGCTCCTCCTATACCCCTCCTCTCTGACCAGGCTCCTCCTAAGCCCCTCCTCTGCTGTCTGACCCTACCCATTCTGCCCAGGCTCCTCTTATTTGACCCCACCAATCTGACTAGGCTCCTCCTAAGCCCCTCCTCTCTGACCCCACCCAATCTGACTAGGCTCCTCCTAAGCCCCTCCTCTGCTGTCTGACCCCGCCCCCTCTGCTCAGGCTCCTCCTATACCCCCTCCTCTCTGATTCCACCCATTCTGCCCAGGCTCCTCCTAAGCCCCTCCTCTCTGACCCCACCCAATCTGACTAGGCTCCTCCTATACCCCTCCTCTGCTGTCTAACCCCACCACCTCTGCTCAGGCTCCTCCTATACCCCCTCCTCTCTGACCCCACCAATTCTGCCCAGGCTCCTCCTATACCCCTCCTATTTGACCCCACCCAATCTGACTAGGCTCCTCCTAAGCCCCTCCTCTACTGTCTGACCCCACCCATTCTGCCCAGGCTCCTCCTATTTGACCCCACCCAATCTGACTAGGCTCCTCCTATACCCCTCCTCTCTGACCAGGCTCCTCCTAAGCCCCTCCTCTGCTGTCTGACCCCACCCATTCTGCCCAGGCTCCTCTTATTTGACCCCACCAATCTGACTAGGCTCCTCCTAAGCCCCTCCTCTCTGACCCCACCCAATCTGACTAGGCTCCTCCTAAGCCCCTCCTCTGCTGTCTGACCCCGCCCCCTCTGCTCAGGCTCCTCCTATACCCCCTCCTCTCTGATTCCACCCATTCTGCCCAGGCTCCTCCTAAGCCCCTCCTCTCTGACCCCACCCAATCTGACTAGGCTCCTCCTATACCCCTCCTCTGCTGTCTAACCCCACCCCCTCTGCTCAGGCTCCTCCTATACCCCCTCCTCTCTGATTCCACCCATTCTGCCCAGGCTCCTCCTAAGCCCCTCCTCTCTGACCCCACCCATTCTGCCCAGGCTTCTCCTAAGCCCCTCCTCTCTGACCCCACCCAATCTGACTAGGCTCCTCCTATACCCCTCCTCTGCTGTCTAACCCCACCCCCTCTGCTCAGGCTCCTCCTATACCCCCTCCTCTCTGACCCCACCCATTCTGCCCAGGCTCCTCCTATACCCCTCCTATTTGACCCCACCCAATCTGACTAGGCTCCTCCTAAGCCCCTCCTCTGCTGTCTGACCCCACCCATTCTGCCCAGGCTCCTCCTATTTTACCCCACCCAATCTGACTAGGCTCCTCCTCTGCTGTCTGACCCCCACCCATTCTGCCCAGGCTCCTCCTATACCCCCTACTCTCTGACTCCACCCATTCTGCCCAGGCATCTCCTATACCCTTCCTCTCTGACCCCACCCATTCTGCCAAGGCTCCTCCTCTCTGACCCCACCCATTCTGCCCAGGCTCCTCCTATACCCTTCCTCTCTGACCCCCACCCATTCTGCCCAGGCTCCTCCTAAGCCCCTCCTCTCTGACCCCACCCAATCTGACTAGGCTCCTCCTAAGCCCCTCCTCTGCTGTCTGACCCCGCCCCCTCTGCCCAGGCTCCTCCTAAGCCCCTCCTCTCTGACCCCACCCAATCTGACTAGGCTCCTCCTATACCCCTCCTCTGCTGTCTAACCCCACCCCCTCTGCTCAGGCTCCGCCTATACCCCCTCCTCTCTGATTCCACCCATTCTGCCCAGGCTCCTCCTAAGCCCCTCCTCTCTGACCCCACCCATTCTGCCCAGGCTTCTTCTAAGCCCCTCCTCTCTGACCCCACCCAATCTGACTAGGCTCCTCCTATACCCCTCCTCTGCTGTCTAACCCCACCCCCTCTGCTCAGGCTCCTCCTATACCCCCTCCTCTCTGACCCCACCCATTCTGCCCAGGCTCCTCCTATACCCCTCCTATTTGACCCCACCCAATCTGACTAGGCTCCTCCTAAGCCCCTCTTCTGCTGTCTGACCCCACCCATTCTGCCCAGGCTCCTCCTATTTTACCCCACCCAATCTGACTAGGCTCCTCCTCTGCTGTCTGACCCCCACCCATTCTGCCCAGGCTCCTCCTACACCCCCTCCTCTCTGACTCCACCCATTCTGCCCAGGCATCTCCTATACCCTTCCTCTCTGACCCCACCCATTCTGTCAAGGCTCCTCCTCTCTGACCCCACCCATTCTGCCCAGGCTCCTCCTATACCCTTCCTCTCTGACCCCCACCCATTCTGCCCAGGCTCCTCCTATACCCCCTCCTCTCTGACTCCACCCATTCTGCCCAGGCATCTCCTATACCCTTCCTCTCTGACCCCACCCATTCTGTCAAGGCTCCTCCTCTCTGACCCCACCCATTCTGCCCAGGCTCCTCCTATACCCTTCCTCTCTGACCCCACCCATTCTGCCCAGGCTCCTCCTATACCCTTCCTCTCTGACCCCACCCAATCTGACTAGGCTCCTCCTATACCCCTCCTCTGCTGTCTAACCCCACCACCTCTGCTCAGGCTCCTCCTATACCCCCTCCTCTCTGACCCCACCCATTCTGCCCAGGCTCCTCCTATACCCCTCCTATTTGACCCCACCCAATCTGACTAGGCTCCTCCTAAGCCCCTCCTCTGCTGTCTGACCCCACCCATTCTGCCCAGGCTCCTCCTATTTGACCCCACCCAATCTGACTAGGCTCCTCCTATACCCCTCCTCTCTGACCAGGCTCCTCCTAAGCCCCTCCTCTGCTGTCTGACCCCACCCATTCTGCCCAGGCTCCTCTTATTTGACCCCACCAATCTGACTAGGCTCCTCCTAAGCCCCTCCTCTCTGACCCCACCCAATCTGACTAGGCTCCTCCTAAGCCCCTCCTCTGCTGTCTGACCCCGCCCCCTCTGCTCAGGCTCCTCCTAAGCCCCTCCTCTCTGACCCCACCCATTCTGCCCAGGCTTCTCCTAAGCCCCTCCTCTCTGACCCCACCCAATCTGACTAGGCTCCTCCTATACCCCTCCTCTGCTGTCTAACCCCACCCCCTCTGCTCAGGCTCCTCCTATACCCCCTCCTCTCTGACCCCACCCATTCTGCCCAGGCTCCTCCTGTACCCTTCCTCTCTGACCCCACCCATTCTGCCAAGGCTCCTCCTCTCTGACCCCACCCATTCTGCCAAGGCTCCTCCTCTCTGACCCCACCCATTCTGCCCAGGCTCCTCCTATACCCCCTCCTCTCTGACTCCACCCATTCTGCCCAGGCTCCTCCTAAGCCCCTCCTCTCTGACCCCACCCATTCTGCCCAGGCTCCTCCTATACCCTTCCTCTCTGACCCCACCCAATCTGACTAGGCTCCTCCTATACCCCTCCTCTGCTGTCTAACCCCACCACCTCTGCTCAGGCTCCTCCTATACCCCCTCCTCTCTGACCCCACCCATTCTGCCCAGGCTCCTCCTATACCCCTCCTATTTGACCCCACCCAATCTGACTAGGCTCCTCCTAAGCCCCTCCTCTGCTGTGTGACCCCACCCATTCTGCCCAGGCTCCTCCTAAGCCCCTCCTCTGCTGTCTGACCCCGCCCCCTCTGCTCAGGCTCCTCCTATACCCCCTCCTCTCTGATTCCACCCATTCTGCCCAGGCTTCTCCTTAGCCCCTCCTCTCTGACCCCACCCAATCTGACTAGGCTCCTCCAATACCCCTCCTCTGCTGTCTAACCCCACCCCCTCTGCTCAGGCTCCTCCTATACCCCCTCCTCTCTGACCCCACCCATTCTGCCCAGGCTCCTCCTATACCCCTCCTATTTGACCCCACCCAATCTGACTAGGCTCCTCCTAAGCCCCTCCTCTGCTGTTTGACCCCACCCATTCTGCCCAGGCTCCTCCTATTTGACCCCACCCAATCTGACTAGGCTCCTCCTAAGCCCCTCCTCTCTGACTCCACCCAGGCTCCTCCTAAGCCCCTCCTCTCTGACTCCACCCATTCTGCCCAGGCTCCTCCTATACCCTTCCTCTCTGACCCCACCCAATCTGACTAGGCTCCTCCTATACCCCTCCTCTGCTGTCTAACCCCACCACCTCTGCTCAGGCTCCTCCTATACCCCCTCCTCTCTGACCCCACCCATTCTGCCCAGGCTCCTCCTATACCCCTCCTATTTGACCCCACCCAATCTGACTAGGCTCCTCCTAAGCCCCTCCTCTGCTGTCTGACCCCACCCATTCTGCCCAGGCTCCTCCTATACCCCCTCCTCTCTGACCCCACCCATTCTGCCCAGGCTCCTCCTATACCCCCTCCTCTCTGACTCCACCCATTCTGCCCAGGCTCCTCCTAAGCCCCTCCTCTCTGACTCCACCCATTCTGCCCAGGCTCCTCCTATACCCTTCCTCTCTGACCCCACCCATTCTGCCAAGGCTCCTCCTATTTGACCCCACCCAATCTGACTTGGCTCCTCCTAAACCCCTCCTCTGCTGTCTGACCCCACCCATTCTGCCCAGGCTCCTCCTAAGCCCCTCCTCTGCTGTCTGACCCCGCCCCCTCTGCTCAGGCTCCTCCTATACCCCCTCCTCTCTGATTCCACCCATTCTGCCCAGGCTCCTCCCATACCCCTCTGACCCCACCCATTGTGCCCAGGCTCCTCCTATACCCCTCCTATTTGACCCCACCCAATCTGACTAGGCTCCTCCTAAGCCCCTCCTCTGCTGTCTGACCCCACCCATTCTGCCCAGGCTCCTCCTATTTGACCCCACCCAACCTGCCCAGGTTCCTCCTATACCCCTCCTCTCTGACCCCACCCAATCTGACTAGGCTCCTCCTAAGCCCCTCCTCTGCTGTCTGGCCCCACCCAACCTGCCCAGGCTCCTCCTATACCCCTCCTCTCTGACCCCACCCAATCTGACTAGGCTCCTCCTAAGCCCCTCTTCTGCTGTCTGACCCCACCCATTCTGCCCAGGCTCCTCCTATTTGACCCCAACCAATCTGCCCAGGCTCCTCCTATACCCCTCCTCTCTGACCCCACCCAATCTGACTAGGCTCCTCCTAAGCCCCTCCTCTGCTGTCTGACCCCACCCATTCTGCCCAGGCTCCTCCTATTTGACCGCACCCAATCTGACTAGGCTCCTCCTAAGCCCCTCCTCTCTGACTCCACCCAGGCTCCTCCTAAGCCCCTCCTCTCTGACTCCACCCATTCTACCCAGGCTCCTCCTAAGCCCCTCCTCTGCTGTCTGACCCCACCCATTCTGCCCAGGCTCCTCCTATACCCCTCCTCTCTGACCAGGCTCCTCCTAAGCCCCTCCTCTGCTGTCTGACCCCACCCATTCTGCCCAGGCTCCTCCTAAGCCCCTCCTCTCTGACCCCACCCAATCTGACTAGGCTCCTCCTAAGCCGCTCCTCTGCTGTCTGACCCCACCCATTCTGCCCAGGCTCCTCCTATACCCCCTCCTCTCTGATTCCACCCATTCTGCCCAGGCTCCTCCCATACCCCTCTGACCCCACCCATTGTGCCCAGGCTCCTCCTATACCCCTCCTATTTGACCCCACCCAATCTGACTAGGCTCCTCCTAAGCCCCTCCTCTGCTGTCTGACCCCACCCAATCTGCCCAGGCTCCTCCTATACCCCTCCTCTCTGACTCCACCCATTCTGCCCAGGCTCCTCCTAAGCCCCTCCTCTCTGACCCCACCCATTCTGCCCAGGCTTCTCCTAAGCCCCTCCTCTCTGACCCCACCCAATCTGACTAGGCTCCTCCTATACCCCTCCTCTGCTGTCTAACCCCACCCCCTCTGCTCAGGCTCCTCCTATACCCCCGCCTCTCTGACCCCACCCATTCTGCCCAGGCTCCTCCTATACCCCTCCTATTTGACCCCACCCAATCTGACTAGGCTCCTCCTAAGCCCCTCCTCTGCTGTCTGACCCCACCCATTCTGCCCAGGCTCCTCCTATTTTACCCCACCCAATCTGACTAGGCTCCTCCTCTGCTGTCTGACCCCCACCCATTCTGCCCAGGCTCCTCCTATACCCCCTCCTCTCTGACTCCACCCATTCTGCCCAGGCATCTCCTATACCCTTCCTCTCTGACCCCACCCATTCTGCCAAGGCTCCTCCTCTCTGACCCCACCCATTCTGCCCAGGCTCCTCCTATACCCTTCCTCTCTGACCCCCACCCATTCTGCCCAGGCTCCTCCTAAGCCCCTCCTCTCTGACCCCAGCCAATCTGACTAGGCTCCTCCTATACCCCTCCTCTGCTGTCTAACCCCACCCCCTCTGCTCAGGCTCCTCCTATACCCCCTCCTCTCTGATTCCACCCATTCTGCCCAGGCTCCTCCTAAGCCCCTCCTCTCTGACCCCACCCATTCTGCCCAGGCTTCTCCTAAGCCCCTCCTCTCTGACCCCACCCAATCTGACTAGGCTCCTCCTATACCCCTCCTCTGCTGTCTAACCCCACCCCCTCTGCTCAGGCTCCTCCTATACCCCCTCCTCTCTGACCCCACCCATTCTGCCCAGGCTCCTCCTATGCCCCTCCTATTTGACCCCACCCAATCTGACTAGGCTCCTCCTAAGACCCTCTTCTGCTGTCTGACCCCACCCATTCTGCCCAGGCTCCTCCTATTTTACCCCACCCAATCTGACTAGGCTCCTCCTCTGCTGTCTGACCCCCACCCATTCTGCCCAGGCTCCTCCTATACCCCCTCCTCTCTGACTCCACCCATTCTGCCCAGGCATCTCCTATACCCTTCCTCTCTGACCCCACCCATTCTGCCAAGGCTCCTCCTCTCTGACCCCACCCATTCTGCCCAGGCTCCTCCTATACCCTTCCTCTCTGACCCCCACCCATTCTGCCCAGGCTCCTCCTAAGCCCCTCCTCTCTGACCCCACCCATTCTGCCCAGGCTCCTCCTATACCCTTCCTCTCTGACCCCACCCAATCTGACTAGGCTCCTCCTATACCCCTCCTCTGCTGTCTAACCCACCCACCTCTGCTCAGGCTCCTCCTATACCCCCTCCTCTCTGACCCCACCCATTCTGCCCAGGCTCCTCCTATACCCCTCCTATTTGACCCCACCCAATCTGACTAGGCTCCTCCTAAGCCCCTCCTCTGCTGTCTGACCCCACCCATTCTGCCCAGGCTCCTCCTATTTGACCCCACCCAATCTGACTAGGCTCCTCCTATACCCCTCATCTCTGACCAGGCTCCTCCTAAGCCCCTCCTCTGCTGTCTGACCCCACCCATTCTGCCCAGGCTCCTCTTATTTGACCCCACCAATCTGACTAGGCTCCTCCTAAGCCCCTCCTCTCTGACCCCACCCAATCTGACTAGGCTCCTACTAAGCCCCTCCTCTGCTGTCTGACCCCGCCCCCTCTGCTCAGGCTCCTCCTAAGCCCCTCCTCTCTGACCCCACCCATTCTGCCCAGGCTTCTCCTAAGCCCCTCCTCTCTGACCCCACCCAATCTGACTAGGCTCCTCCTATACCCCTCCTCTGCTGTCTAACCCCACCCCCTCTGCTCAGGCTCCTCCTATACCCCCTCCTCTCTGACCCCACCCATTCTGCCCAGGCTCCTCCTATACCCCTCCTATTTGACCCCACCCAATCTGACTAGGCTCCTCCTCTGCTGTCTGACCCCCACCCATTCTGCCCAGGCTCCTCCTATACCCCCTCCTCTCTGACTCCACCCATTCTGCCCAGGCTCCTCCTGTACCCTTCCTCTCTGACCCCACCCATTCTGCCAAGGCTCCTCCTCTCTGACCCCACCCATTCTGCCAAGGCTCCTCCTCTCTGACCCCACCCATTCTGCCCAGGCTCCTCCTATACCCCCTCCTCTCTGACTCCACCCATTCTGCCCAGGCTCCTCCTAAGCCCCTCCTCTCTGACCCCACCCATTCTGCCCAGGCTCCTCCTATACCCTTCCTCTCTGACCCCACCCAATCTGACTAGGCTCCTCCTATACCCCTCCTCTGCTGTCTAACCCCACCACCTCTGCTCAGGCTCCTCCTATACCCCCTCCTCTCTGACCCCACTCATTCTGCCCAGGCTCCTCCTATACCCCTCCTATTTGACCCTACCCAATCTGACTAGGCTCCTCCTAAGCCCCTCCTCTGCTGTCTGACCCCACCCATTCTGCCCAGGCTCCTCCTAAGCCCCTCCTCTGCTGTCTGACCCCGCCCCCTCTGCTCAGGCTCCTCCTATCCCCCCTCCTCTCTGATTCCACCCATTCTGCCCAGGCTTCTCCTTAGCCCCTCCTCTCTGACCCCACCCAATCTGACTAGGCTCCTCCAATACCCCTCCTCTGCTGTCTAACCCCCCCCCCTCTGCTCAGGCTCCTCCTATACCCCCTCCTCTCTGACCCCACCCATTCTGCCCAGGCTCCTCCTATACCCCTCGTATTTGACCCCACCCAATCTTACTAGGCTCCTCCTCTGCTGTCTGACCCCCACCCATTCTGCCCAGGCTCCTCCTATACCCCCTCCTCTCTGACTCCACCCATTCTGCCCAGGCTCCTCCTATACCCTTCCTCTCTGACCCCACCCATTCTGCCAAGGCTCCTCCTCTCTGACCCCACCCATTCTGCCCAGGCTCCTCCTATACCCCCTCCTCTCTGACTCCACCCATTCTGCCCAGGCTCCTCCTATACCCTTCCTCTCTGACCCCACCCATTCTGCCCAGGCTCCTCCTATTTGACCCCACCCAATCTGACTAGGCTCCTCCTAAGCCCCTCCTCTGCTGTCTGACCCCACCCATTCTGCCCAGGCTCCTCCTATACCCCCTCCTCTCTGACCCCACCCATTCTGCCCAGGCTCCTCCTATACCCCCTCCTCTCTGACTCCACCCATTCTGCCCAGGCTCCTCCTATACCCTTCCTCTCTGGCCCCACCCATTCTGCCCAGGCTCCTCCTATTTGACCCCACCCAATCTGACTAGGCTCCTCCTAAGCCCCTCCTCTGCTGTCTGACCCCACCCATTCTGCCCAGGCTCCTCCTATTTGACCCCACCCAATCTGACTAGGCTCCTCCTAAGCCCCTCCTCTCTGACTCCACCCAGGCTCCTCCTAAGCCCCTCCTCTCTGACTCCACCCATTCTGCCCAGGCTCCTCCTAAGCCCCTCCTCTCTGACCCCACCCATTCTGCCCAGGCTCCTCCTATACCCTTCCTCTCTGACCCCACCCAATCTGACTAGGCTCCTCCTATACCCCTTCTCTGCTGTCTAACCCCACCACCTCTGCTCAGGCTCCTCCTATACCCCCTCCTCTCTGACCCCACCCATTCTGCCCAGGCTCCTCCTATACCCCTCCTATTTGACCCCACCCAATCTGACTAGGCTCCTCCTAAGCCCCTCCTCTGCTGTCTGACCCCACCCATTCTGCCCAGGCTCCTCCTATACCCCCTCCTCTCTGACCCCACCCATTCTGCCCAGGCTCCTCCTATACCCCCTCCTCTCTGACTCCACTCAGGCTCCTCCTAAGCCCCTCCTCTCTGACTCCACCCATTCTGCCCAGGCTCCTCCTAAGCCCCTCCTCTGCTGTCTGACCCCACCCATTCTGCCCAGGCTCCTCCTATACCCCTCCTCTCTGACCAGGCTCCTCCTAAGCCCCTCCTCTGCTGTCTGACCCCACCCATTCTGCCCAGGCTCCTCCTAAGCCCCTCCTCTCTGACCAGGTTCCTCCTAAGCCCCTCCTCTGCTGTCCGACCCCACCCATTCTGCCCAGGCTCCTCCTATACCCCTCCTATTTGACCCCACCCAATCTGACTAGGCTCCTCCTAAGCCCCTCCTCTGCTGTCTGACCCCACCCATTCTGCCCAGGCTCCTCCTAAGCCCCTCCTCTGCTGTCTGACCCCGCCCCCTCTGCTCAGGCTCCTCCTATACCCCTCTGACCCCACCCATTGTGCCCAGGCTCCTCCTATACCCCTCCTATTTGACCCCACCCAATCTGACTAGGCTCCTCCTAAGCCCCTCCTCTGCTGTCTGACCCCACCCAATCTGCCCAGGCTCCTCCTATACCCCTCCTCTCTGACTCCACCCATTCTGCCCAGGCTCCTCCTAAGCCCCTCCTCTCTGACCCCACCCATTCTGCCCAGGCTCCTCCTAAGCCCCTCCTCTCTGACCCCACCCAATCTGACTAGGCTCCTCCTATTTTACCCCACCCATTCTGCCCAGGCTCCTCCTAAGCCCCTCCTCTGCTGTCTGACCCCACCCATTCTGCCCAGGCTCCTCCTATACCCCTCCTATTTGACCCCACCCAATCTGACTACGCTCCTCCTAAGCCCCTCCTCTCTGACCCCACTCATTCTGCCCAGGCTCCTCCTATTTGACCCCACCCAATCTGACTTGGCTCCTCCTATACCCCTCCTCTCTGACCCCACCCAATCTGACTAGGCTCCTCCTAAGCCCCTCCTCTGCTGTCTGACCCCACCCATTCTGCCCAGGCTCCTCCTATTTGACACCACCCATTCTGCCCAGGCTCCTCCTATACCCTTCCTCTCTGACCCCACCCAATCTGACTAGGCTCCTCCTATACCCCTCCTCTGCTGTCTAACCCCACCACCTCTGCTCAGGCTCCTCCTATACCCCCTCCTCTCTGACCCCACCAATTCTGCCCAGGCTCCTCCTATACCCCTCCTATTTGACCCCACCCAATCTGACTAGGCTCCTCCTAAGCCCCTCCTCTACTGTCTGACCCCACCCATTCTTTCCAGGCTCCTCCTATTTGACCCCACCCAATCTGACTAGGCTCCTCCTATACCCCTCCTCTCTGACCAGGCTCCTCCTAAGCCCCTCCTCTGCTGTCTGACCCCACCCATTCTGCCCAGGCTCCTCTTATTTGACCCCACCAATCTGACTAGGCTCCTCCTAAGCCCCTCCTCTCTGACCCCACCCAATCTGACTAGGCTCCTCCTAAGCCCCTCCTCTGCTGTCTGACCCCGCCCCCTCTGCTCAGGCTCTTCCTATACCCCCTCCTCTCTGACCCCACCCATTCTGCCCAGGCTCCTCCTAAGCCCCTCCTCTCTGACCCCACCCAATCTGACTAGGCTCCTCCTATACCCCTCCTCTGCTGTCTAACCCCACCCCCTCTGCTCAGGCTCCTCCTATACCCCCTCCTCTCTGATTCCACCCATTCTGCCCAGGCTCCTCCTAAGCCCCTCCTCTCTGACCCCACCCATTCTGCCCAGGCTTCTCCTAAGCCCCTCCTCTCTGACCCCACCCAATCTGACTAGGCTCCTCCTATACCCCTCCTCTGCTGTCTAACCCCACCCCCTCTGCTCAGGCTCCTCCTATACCCCCTCCTCTCTGACCCCACCCATTCTGCCCAGGCTCCTCCTATACCCCTCCTATTTGACCCCACCCAATCTGACTAGGCTCCTCCTAAGCCCCTCCTCTGCTGTCTGACCCCACCCATTCTGCCCAGGCTCCTCCTATTTTACCCCACCCAATCTGACTAGGCTCCTCCTCTGCTGTCTGACCCCCACCCATTCTGCCCAGGCTCCTCCTATACCCCCTCCTCTCTGACTCCACCCATTCTGCCCAGGCATCTCCTATACCCTTCCTCTCTGACCCCACCCATTCTGCCAAGGCTCCTCCTCTCTGACCCCACCCATTCTGCCCAGGCTCCTCCTATACCCTTCCTCTCTGACCCCCACCCATTCTGCCCAGGCTCCTCCTAAGCCCCTCCTCTCTGACCCCACCCAATCTGACTAGGCTCCTCCTAAGCCCCTCCTCTGCTGTCTGACCCCGCCCCCTCTGCCCAGGCTCCTCCTAAGCCCCTCCTCTCTGACCCCACCCAATCTGACTAGGCTCCTCCTATACCCCTCCTCTGCTGTCTAACCCCACCCCCTCTGCTCAGGCTCCTCCTATACCCCCTCCTCTCTGATTCCACCCATTCTGCCCAGGCTCCTCCTAAGCCCCTCCTCTCTGACCCCACCCATTCTGCCCAGGCTTCTCCTAAGCCCCTCCTCTCTGACCCCACCCAATCTGACTAGGCTCCTCCTATACCCCTCCTCTGCTGTCTAACCCCACCCCCTCTGCTCAGGCTCCTCCTATACCCCCTCCTCTCTGACCCCACCCATTCTGCCCAGGCTCCTCCTATACCCCTCCTATTTGACCCCACCCAATCTGACTAGGCTCCTCCTAAGCCCCTCTTCTGCTGTCTGACCCCACCCATTCTGCCCAGGCTCCTCCTATTTTACCCCACCCAATCTGACTAGGCTCCTCCTCTGCTGTCTGACCCCCACCCATTCTGCCCAGGCTCCTCCTATACCCCCTCCTCTCTGACTCCACCCGTTCTGCCCAGGCATCTCCTATACCCTTCCTCTCTGACCCCACCCATTCTGTCAAGGCTCCTCCTCTCTGACCCCACCCATTCTGCCCAGGCTCCTCCTATACCCTTCCTCTCTGACCCCCACCCATTCTGCCCAGGCTCCTCCTAAGCCCCTCCTCTCTGACCCCACCCATTCTGCCCAGGCTCCTCCTATACCCTTCCTCTCTGACCCCACCCAATCTGACTAGGCTCCTCCTATACCCCTCCTCTGCTGTCTAACCCCACCACCTCTGCTCAGGCTCCTCCTATACCCCCTCCTCTCTGACCCCACCCATTCTGCCCAGGCTCCTCCTATACCCCTCCTATTTGACCCTACCCAATCTGACTAGGCTCCTCCTAAGCCCCTCCTCTGCTGTCTGACCCCACCCATTCTGCCCAGGCTCCTCCTATTTGACCCCACCCAATCTGACTAGGCTCCTCCTATACCCCTCCTCTCTGACCAGGCTCCTCCTAAGCCCCTCCTCTGCTGTCTGACCCCACCCATTCTGCCCAGGCTCCTCTTATTTGACCCCACCAATCTGACTAGGCTCCTCCTAAGCCCCTCCTCTCTGACCCCACCCAATCTGACTAGGCTCCTCCTAAGCCCCTCCTCTGCTGTCTGACCCCGCCCCCTCTGCTCAGGCTCCTCCTAAGCCCCTCCTCTCTGACCCCACCCATTCTGCCCAGGCTTCTCCTAAGCCCCTCCTCTCTGACCCCACCCAATCTGACTAGGCTCCTCCTATACCCCTCCTCTGCTGTCTAACCCCACCCCCTCTGCTCAGGCTCCTCCTATACCCCCTTCTCTCTGACCCCACCCATTCTGCCCAGGCTCCTCCTATACCCCTCCTATTTGACCCCACCCAATCTGACTAGGCTCCTCCTCTGCTGTCTGACCCCCACCCATTCTGCCCAGGCTCCTCCTATACCCCCTTCTCTCTGACTCCACCCATTCTGCCCAGGCTCCTCCTGTACCCTTCCTCTCTGACCCCACCCATTCTGCCAAGGCTCCTCCTCTCTGACCCCACCCATTCTGCCAAGGCTCCTCCTCTCTGACCCCACCCATTCTGCCCAGGCTCCTCCTATACCCCCTCCTCTCTGACTCCACCCATTCTGCCCAGGCTCCTCCTAAGCCCCTCCTCTCTGACCCCACCCATTCTGCCCAGGCTCCTCCTAAACCCTTCCTCTCTGACCCCACCCAATCTGACTAGGCTCCTCCTATACCCCTCCTCTGCTGTCTAACCCCACCACCTCTGCTCGGGCTCCTCCTATACCCCCTCCTCTCTGACCCCACCCATTCTGCCCAGGCTCCTCCTATACCCCTCCTATTTGACCCCACCCAATCTGACTAGGCTCCTCCTAAGCCCCTCCTCTGCTGTCTGACCCCACCCATTCTGCCCAGGCTCCTCCTAAGCCCCTCCTCTGCTGTCTGACCCCGCCCCCTCTGCTCAGGCTCCTCCTATACCCCCTCCTCTCTGATTCCACCCATTCTGCCCAGGCTTCTCCTTAGCCCCTCCTCTCTGACCCCACCCAATCTGACTAGGCTCCTCCAATACCCCTCCTCTGCTGTCTAACCCCACCCCCTCTGCTCAGGCTCCTCCTATACCCCCTCCTCTCTGACCCCACCCATTCTGCCCAGGCTCCTCCTATACCCCTCCTATTTGACCCCACCCAATCTGACTAGGCTCCTCCTCTGCTGTCTGACCCCCACCCATTCTGCCCAGGCTCCTCCTATACCCCCTCCTCTCTGACTCCACCCATTCTGCCCAGGCTCCTCCTATACCCTTCCTCTCTGACCCCACCCATTCTGCCAAGGCTCCTCCTCTCTGACCCCACCCATTCTGCCCAGGCTCCTCCTATACCCCCTCCTCTCTGACTCCACCCATTCTGCCCAGGCTCCTCCTATACCCTTCCTCTCTGACCCCACCCATTCTGCCCAGGCTCCTCCTATTTGACCCCACCCATTCTGACTAGGCTCCTCCTAAGCCCCTCCTCTGCTGTCTGACCCCACCCATTCTGCCCAGGCTCCTCCTATACCCCCTCCTCTCTGACCCCACCCATTCTGCCCAGGCTCCTCCTATACCCCCTCCTCTCTGACTCCACCCATTCTGCCCAGGCTCCTCCTATACCCTTCCTCTCTGACCCCACCCATTCTGCCCAGGCTCCTCCTATTTGACCCCACCCAATCTGACTAGGCTCCTCCTAAGCTCCTCCTCTGCTGTTTGACCCCACCCATTCTGCCCAGGCTCCTCCTATTTGACCCCACCCAATCTGACTAGGCTCCTCCTAAGCCCCTCCTCTCTGACTCCACCCAGGCTCCTCCTAAGCCCCTCCTCTCTGACTCCACCCATTCTGCCCAGGCTCCTCCTAAGCCCCTCCTCTCTGACCCCACCCATTCTGCCCAGGCTCCTCCTATACCCTTCCTCTCTGACCCCACCCAATCTGACTAGGCTCCTCCTATACCCCTCCTCTGCTGTCTAACCCCACCACCTCTGCTCAGGCTCCTCCTATACCCCCTCCTCTCTGACCCCACCCATTCTGCCCAGGCTCCTCCTATACCCCTCCTATTTGACCCCACCCAATCTGACTAGGCTCCTCCTAAGCCCCTCCTCTGCTGTCTGACCCCACCCATTCTGCCCAGGCTCCTCCTATACCCCCTCCTCTCTGACCCCACCAATTCTGCCCAGGCTCCTCCTATACCCCCTCCTCTCTGACTCCACCCATTCTGCCCAGGCTTCTCCTAAGCCCCTCCTCTCTGACTCCACCCATTCTGCCCAGGCTCCTCCTATACCCTTCCTCTCTGACCCCACCCATTCTGCCAAGGCTCCTCCTATTTGACCCCACCCAATCTGACTTGGCTCCTCCTAAACCCCTCCTCTGCAGTCTGACCCCACCCATTCTGCCCAGGCTCCTCCTAAGCCCCTCCTCTGCTGTCTGACCCCGCCCCCTCTGCTCAGGCTCCTCCTATACCCCCTCCTCTCTGATTCCACCCATTCTGCCCAGGCTCCTCCCATACCCCTCTGACCCCACCCATTGTGCCCAGGCTCCTCCTATACCCCTCCTATTTGACCCCACCCAATCTGACTAGGCTCCTCCTAAGCCCCTCCTCTGCTGTCTGACCCCACCCATTCTGCCCAGGCTCCTCCTATTTGACCCCACCCAACCTGCCCAGGTTCCTCCTATACCCCTCCTCTCTGACCCCACCCAATCTGACTAGGCTCCTCCTAAGCCCCTCCTCTGCTGTCTGGCCCCACCCAACCTGCCCAGGCTCCTCCTATACCCCTCCTCTCTGACCCCACCCAATCTGACTAGGCTCCTCCTAAGCCCCTCCTCTGCTGTCTGACCCCACCCATTCTGCCCAGGCTCCTCCTATTTGACCCCACCCAATCTGACTAGGCTC
Source organism: Lissotriton vulgaris (assembly GCF_964263255.1). NCBI lineage: Eukaryota > Metazoa > Chordata > Amphibia > Caudata > Salamandridae > Lissotriton > Lissotriton vulgaris. Next base: position 967,027,069 of record NC_141685.1, on the reverse strand, counting down.
CTCCTAAGCCCCTCCTCTCTGACTCCACCCAGGCTCCTCCTAAGCCCCTCCTCTCTGACTCCACCCATTCTGCCCAGGCTCCTCCTAAGCCCCTCCTCTGCTGTCTGACCCCACCCATTCTGCCCAGGCTCCTCCTAAGCCCCTCCTCTCTGACCCCACCCAATCTGACTAGGCTCCTCCTAAGCCGCTCCTCTGCTGTCTGACCCCACCCATTCTGCCCAGGCTCCTCCTATACCCCCTCCTCTCTGACTCCACCCATTCTGCCCAGGCATCTCCTATACCCTTCCTCTCTGACTCCACCCATTCTGCCCAGGCTCCTCCTAAGCCCCTCCTCTCTGACCCCACCCAATCTGACTAGGCTCCTCCTATACCCCTCCTCTGCTGTCTAACCCCACCCCCTCTGCTCAGGCTCCTCCTATACCCCCTCCTCTCTGACCCCACCCATTCTGCCCAGGCTCCTCCTATACCCCTCCTATTTGACCCCACCCAATCTGACTAGGCTCCTCCTAAGCCCCTCCTCTGCTGTCTGACCCCACCCATTCTGCCCATGCTCCTCCTATTTTACCCCACCCAATCTGACTAGGCTCCTCCTCTGCTGTCTGACCCCCACCCATTCTGCCCAGGCTCCTCCTATACCCCCTCCTCTCTGACTCCACCCATTCTGCCCAGGCATCTCCTATACCCTTCCTCTCTGACCCCACCCATTCTGCCAAGGCTCCTCCTCTCTGACCCCACCCATTCTGCCCAGGCTCCTCCTATACCCTTCCTCTCTGACCCCCACCCATTCTGCCCAGGCTCCTCCTAAGCCCCTCCTCTCTGACCCCACCCAATCTGACTAGGCTCCTCCTATACCCCTCCTCTGCTGTCTAACCCCACCCCCTCTGCTCAGGCTCCTCCTATACCCCCTCCTCTCTGACCCCACCCATTCTGCCCAGGCTCCTCCTATACCCCCTCCTCTCTGACCCCACCCATTCTGCCCAGGCTCTTCCTATACCCCTCCTATTTGACCCCACCCAATCTGACTAGGCTCCTCCTAAGCCCCTCTTCTGCTGTCTGACCCCACCCATTCTGCCCAGGCTCCTCCTATTTTACCCCACCCAATCTGACTAGGCTCCTCCTCTGCTGTCTGACCCCCACCCATTCTGCCCAGGCTCCTCCTATACCCCCTCCTCTCTGACTGCACCCATTCTGCCCAGGCATCTCCTATACCCTTCCTCTCTGACCCCACCCATTCTGCCAAGGCTCCTCCTCTCTGACCCCACCCATTCTGCCCAGGCTCCTCCTAAGCCCCTCCTCTCTGACCCCACCCATTCTGCCCAGGCTCCTCCTATACCCTTCCTCTCTGACCCCACCCATTCTGCCAAGGCTCCTCCTCTCTGACCCCACCCATTCTGCCCAGGCTCCTCCTAAGCCCCTCCTCTCTGACCCCACCCATTCTGCCCAGGCTCCTCCTATACCCCTCCTCTCTGACCAGGCTCCTCCTAAGCCCCTCTTCTGCTGTCTGACCCCACCCATTCTGCCCAGGCTCCTCTTATTTGACCCCACCCAATCTGACTAGGCTCCTCCTATACCCCTCCTCTGCTGTCTAACCCCACCCATTCTGCCCAGGCTCCTCCTATACCCCCTCCTCTCTGACTCCACCCATTCTGCCCAGGCTCCTCCTAAGCCCCTCCTCTCTGACCCCACCCATTCTTCCCAGGCTCCTCCTACACCCTTCCTCTCTGACCCCACCCAATCTGACTAGGCTCCTCCTATACCCCTCCTCTGCTGTCTAACCCCACCACCTCTGCTCAGGCTCCTCCTATACCCCCTCCTCTCTGACCCCACCCATTCTGCCCAGGCTCCTCCTATACCCCTCCTATTTGACCCCACCCAATCTGACTAGGCTCCTCCTAAGCCCCTCCTCTGCTGTCTGACCCCACCCATTCTGCCCAGGCTCCTCCTAAGCCCCTCCTCTGCTGTCTGACCCCGCCCCCTCTGCTCAGGCTCCTCCTATACCCCCTCCTCTCTGATTCCACCCATTCTGCCCAGGCTTCTCCTTAGCCCCTCCTCTCTGACCCCACCCAATCTGACTAGGCTCCTCCAATACCCCTCCTCTGCTGTCTAACCCCACCCCCTCTGCTCAGGCTCCTCCTATACCCCCTCCTCTCTGACCCCACCCATTCTGCCCAGGCTCCTCCTATACCCCTCCTATTTGACCCCACCCAATCTGACTAGGCTCCTCCTCTGCTGTCTGACCCCCACCCATTCTGCCCAAACTCCTCCTATACCCCCTCCTCTCTGACTCCACCCATTCTGCCCAGGCTCCTCCTATACCCTTCCTCTCTGACCCCACCCAATCTGACTAGGCTCCTCCTAAGCCGCTCCTCTGCTGTCTGACCCCACCCATTCTGCCCAGGCTCCTCCTATACCCCCTCCTCTCTGACCCCACCCATTGTGCCCAGGCTCCACCTATACCCCTCCTATTTGACCCCACCCAATCTGCCCAGGCTCCTCCTATACCCCTCCTCTCTGACCCCACCCAATCTGCCCAGGCTCCTCCTAAGCCCCTCCTCTCTGACACCACCCAATCTGACTAGGCTCCTCCTATACCCCTCCTCTGCTGTCTAACCCCACCCCCTCTGCTCAGGCTCCTCCTATACCCCCTCCTCTCTGACCCCACCCATTCTGCCCAGGCTCCTCCTATACCCCTCCTCTCTGAGCCCACCCAATCTGACTAGGCTCCTCCTAAGCCCCTCCTCTGCTGTCTGGCCCCACCCAACCTGCCCAGGCTCCTCCTATACCCCTCCTCTCTGACACCACCCAATCTGACTAGGCTCCTCCTAAGCCCCTCCTCTGCTGTCTGACCCCACCCATTCTGCCCAGGCTCCTCCTATTTGACCCCAACCAATCTGCCCAGGCTCCTCCTATACCCCTCCTCTCTGACCCCACCCAATCTGACTAGGCTCCTCCTAAGCCCCTCCTCTGCTGTCTGACCCTACCCATTCTGCCCAGGCTCCTCCTATTTGACCCCACCCAATCTGACTAGGCTCCTCCTAAGCCCCTCCTCTCTGACTCCACCCAGGCTCCTCCTAAGCCCCTCCTCTCTGACTCCACCCATTCTGCCCAGGCTCCTCCTAAGCCCCTCCTCTGCTGTCTGACCCCACCCATTCTGCCCAGGCTCCTCCTATACCCCTCCTCTCTGACCAGGCTCCTCCTAAGCCCCTCCTCTGCTGTCTGACCCCACCCATTGTGCCCAGGCTCCTCCTATACCCCTCCTCTCTGACCCCACCCAATCTGCCCAGGCTCCTCCTATACCCCTCCTCTCTGACTCCACCCATTCTGCCCAGGCTCCTCCTAAGCCCCTCCTCTCTGACCCCACCCAATCTGACTAGGCTCCTCCTATACCCCTCCTCTGCTGTCTAACCCCACCCCCTCTGCTCAGGCTCCTCCTATACCCCCTCCTCTCTGACCCCACCCATTCTGCCCAGGCTCCTCCTAAGCCCCTCCTCTGCTGTCTGACCCCACCCATTCTGCCCATGCTCCTCCTATTTTACCCCACCCAATCTGACTAGGCTCCTCCTCTGCTGTCTGACCCCCACCCATTCTGCCCAGGCTCCTCCTATACCCCCTCCTCTCTGACTCCACCCATTCTGCCCAGGCATCTCCTATACCCTTCCTCTCTGACCCCACCCATTCTGCCAAGGCTCCTCCTCTCTGACCCCACCCATTCTGCCCAGGCTCCTCCTATACCCTTCCTCTCTGACCCCCACCCATTCTGCCCAGGCTCCTCCTAAGCCCCTCCTCTCTGACCCCACCCAATCTGACTAGGCTCCTCCTATACCCCTCCTCTGCTGTCTAACCCCACCCCCTCTGCTCAGGCTCCTCCTATACCCCCTCCTCTCTGACCCCACCCATTCTGCCCAGGCTCCTCCTATACCCCTCCTATTTGACCCCACCCAATCTGACTAGGCTCCTCCTAAGCCCCTCTTCTGCTGTCTGACCCCACCCATTCTGCCCAGGCTCCTCCTATTTTACCCCACCCAATCTGACTAGGCTCCTCCTCTGCTGTCTGACCCCCACCCATTCTGCCCAGGCTCCTCCTATACCCCCTCCTCTCTGACTGCACCCATTCTGCCCAGGCATCTCCTATACCCTTCCTCTCTGACCCCACCCATTCTGCCAAGGCTCCTCCTCTCTGACCCCACCCATTCTGCCCAGGCTCCTCCTAAGCCCCTCCTCTCTGACCCCACCCATTCTGCCCAGGCTCCTCCTATACCCTTCCTCTCTGACCCCACCCATTCTGCCCAGGCTCCTCCTATTTGACCCCACCCAATCTGACTAGGCTCCTCCTATACCCCTCCTCTCTGACCGGGCTCCTCCTAAGCCCCTCCTCTACTGTCTGACCCCACCCATTCTGCCCAGGCTCCTCCTATACCCTTCCTCTCTGACCCCACCCATTCTGCCCAGGCTCCTCTTATTTGACCCCACCAATCTGACTAGGCTCCTCCTAAGCCCCTCCTCTCTGACTCCACCCAGGCTCCTCCTAAGCCCCTCCTCTCTGACTCCACCCATTCTGCCCAGGCTCCTCCTAAGCCCCTCCTCTCTGACCCCACCCATTCTGCCCAGGCTCCTCCTATACCCTTCCTCTCTGACCCCACCCAATCTGACTAGGCTCCTCCTAAGCCCCTCCTCTGCTGTCTGACCCCGCCCCCTCTGCTCAGGCTCCTCCTAAGCCCCTCCTCTCTGACCCCACCCAATCTGACTAGGCTCCTCCTATACCCCTCCTCTGCTGTCTAACCCCACCCATTCTGCCCAGGCTCCTCCTATACCCCCTCCTCTCTGACTCCACCCATTCTGCCCAGGCATCTCCTATACCCTTCCTCTCTGACCCCACCCATTCTGCCAAGGCTCCTCCTCTCTGACCCCACCCATTCTGCCCAGGCTCCTCCTATACCCCCTCCTCTCTGACTCCACCCATTCTGCCCAGGCTCCTCCTAAGCCCCTCCTCTCTGACCCCACCCATTCTTCCCAGGCTCCTCCTATACCCTTCCTCTCTGACCCCACCCAATCTGACTAGGCTCCTCCTATACCCCTCCTCTGCTGTCTAACCCCACCACCTCTGCTCAGGCTCCTCCTATACCCCCTCCTCTCTGACCCCACCCATTCTGCCCAGGCTCCTCCTATACACCTCCTATTTGACCCCACCCAATCTGACTAGGCTCCTCCTAAGCCCCTCCTCTGCTGTCTGACCCCACCCATTCTGCCCAGGCTCCTCCTAAGCCCCTCCTCTGCTGTCTGACCCCGCCCCCTCTGCTCAGGCTCCTCCTATACCCACTCCTCTCTGATTCCACCCATTCTGCCCAGGCTTCTCCTTAGCCCCTCCTCTCTGACCCCACCCAATCTGACTAGGCTCCTCCAATACCCCTCCTCTGCTGTCTAACCCCACCCCCTCTGATCAGGCTCCTCCTATACCCCCTCCTCTCTGACCCCACCCATTCTGCCCAGGCTCCTCCTATACCCTTCCTATTTGACCCCACCCAATCTGACTAGGATCCTCCTATACCCCTCCTCTCTGACCCCACCCATTCTGCCCAGGCTCCTCCTATACCCCTCCTCTCTGACCCCACCCATTCTGCCCAGGCTCCTCCCATACCCCTCTGACCCCACCCATTCTGCCCAGGCTCCTCCTATACCCCTCTGACCCCACCCATTCTGCCCAGGCTCCTCCTCCTACAGACAACACCCGTTCTCTTTCTTTCACCTTTCTTTCCACACCTACTTTACTTACCGACCAATCTGCAATCCCTCTTTCGCTAGGCATGATTCCACTCTTACACAACACACAGACACATTTTACTTACCAATTTACTTACCTGGTGCCGAACCCGGGATTTGAACCCTGGTTGCCTGGATGGAAGGCAGGAACTTACCCACTGGACCACACTGGTTTCCATGTAAGTAGCCTATCAAATTGTCCTTATGTCATGGTCATCCATTTCCACAGGGAAGGACACCAAGGCCTGTATGTTGCTTATAGTTACTACTGCAATCCTCTAGACCACCAAGGAGATAGCTCAAAGGTAAGGCTTGTACCTTTGGGGGGGACAGCCCTCACAGGCCAGGGTTCGAATCCTGCCAGTGCTGTAGAAGTATCCCAAGGTGGGAAATTTTCAAACAGTGATTTTCTTTTTTTTTTTTTGCTAAGTGTTTTTCTGGTTTCCATGTAAGTAGCCTATCAAATTGTCCTTATGTCATAGTCATCCATTTAATGTGCAATGGAAGCCACAGGAGGAGTCTGGGCAGAATGGGTGGGGTCAGACAGCAGAGGAGGGGTTTAGGAGGAGCCTAGTCAGAATGGGTGGGGTCAGACAGCAGAGGAGGGGCTTAGGAGGAGCCTAGTCAGAATGGGTGGGGTCAGACAGCAGAGGAGGGGCTTAGGAGGAGCCTGGGTGGAGTCAGAGAGGAGGGGGTATAGGAGAGGAGGGGCATAGGAGGAGCCTGGGCAGAATGGGTGGGGTCAGAGAGGAGGGGCTTAGGAGGAGCCTGGGCAGAATGGGTGGAGTCAGAGAGGAGGGGGTATAGGAGGAGCCTGGGCAGAATGGGTGGGGTCAGACAGCAGAGGAGCGGCTTAGGAGGAGCCTAGTCAGATTGGGTGGGGTCAAATAGGAGGAGCCTGGGCAGAATGGGTGGGGTCAGACAGCAGAGGAGGGGCTTAGGAGGAGCCTAGTCAGATTGGGTGGGGTCAGAGAGGAGGGGCTTAGGAGGAGCCTAGTCAGATTGGGTGGGGTCAAATAGGAGGAGCCTGGGCAGAATGGGTGGGGTCAGACAGCAGAGGAGGGGCTTAGGAGGAGCCTGGTCAGAGAGGAGGGGTAGAGGAGGAGCCTGGGCAGAATGGGTGGGGTCAGACAGCAGAGGAGGGGTTTAGGAGGAGCCTAGTCAGAATGGGTGGGGCCAGACAGCAGAGGAGGGGCTTAGGAGGAGCCTGGGCAGAATGGGTGGAGTCAGAGAGGAGGGGCTTAGGAGGAGCCTGGGTGGAGTCAGAGAGGAGGGGGTATAGGAGGAGCCTGGGCAGAATGGGTGGGGTCCGACAGCAGAGGAGGGGCTTAGGAGGAGCCTAGTCAGATTGGGTGGGGTCAGAGAGGAGGGGGTTAGGAGGAGCCTAGTCAGATTGGGTGGGGTCAAATAGGAGGAGCCTGGGCAGAATGGGTGGGGTCAGACAGCAGAGGAGGGGCTTAGGAGGAGCCTAGTCAGATTGGGTGGGGTCAGAGAGGAGGGGTATAGGAGGAGCCTGGGCAGATTGGGTGGGGTCAAATAGGAGGAGCCTAGGCAGAATGGGTGGGGTCAGACAGCAGAGGAGGGGCTTAGGAGGAGCCTAGTCAGATTGGGTGGGGTCAGAGAGGAGGGGTATAGGAGGAGCCTGGGCAGGTTGGGTGGGGCCAGACAGCAGAGGAGGGGCTTAGGAGGAGCCTAGTCAGATTGGGTGGGGTCAGAGAGGAGGGGTATAGGAGGGACCTGGGCAGGTTGGGTGGGGTCAAATAGAAGGAGCCTGGGCAGAATGGGTGGGGTCAGACAGCAGAGGAGGGGCTTAGGAGGAGCCTAGTCAGATTGGGTGGGGTCAAATAGGAGGGGTATAGGAGGAGCCTGGGCAGAATGGGTGGGGTCAGACAGCAGAGGAGGGGTTTAGGAGGAGCCAAGTCAGATTGGGTGGGGTCAAATAGGAGGAGCCTTGGCAGAATGGATGGGGTCAGAGAGGAAGGGTATAGGAGGAGCCTGGGCAGAATGGGTGGGGTCAGACAGCAGAGGAGGGGTTTAGGAGGAGCCAAGTCAGATTGGGTGGGGTCAAATAGGAGGAGCCTTGGCAGAATGGGTGGGGTCAGAGAGGAAGGGTAAAGGAGGAGCCTCGGCAGAATGGGTGGAGTCAGAGAGGAGGGGCTTAGGAGGAGCCTGGGCAGAATGGGTGGAGTCAGAGAGGAGGGGGTATAGGAGGAGCCTGGGCAGAATGGGTGGGGTCAGAGAGGAGGGGGTATAGAAGGAGCTTGGGCAGAATGGGTGGGGTCAGACAGCAGAGGAGGGGCTTAGGAGGAGCCTAGTTAGATTGGGTGGGGTAAAATAGGAGGAGCCTGGGCAGAATGGGTGGGGTCAGACATCAGAGGAGGGGCTTTGGAGGAGCCTAGTCAGATTGGGTGGGGTCAGAGGGGTCAGAGAGGAGGGGTATAGGAGGAGCCTAGTCAGATTGGGTGGGGTCAAATAGGAGGAGCCTGGGCAGAATGGGTGGGGTCAGACAGCAGAGGAGGGGCTTAGGAGGAGCCTAGTCAGATTGGGTGGGGTCAAATAGGAGGAGCCTGGGCAGAATGGGTGGGGTCAGAGGGGTATAGGAGGAGCCTGGGCAGAATGGGTGGGGTCAGAGGGGTATGGGAGGAGCCTGGGCAGAATGGGTGGAATCAGAGAGGAGGGGGTATAGGAGGAGCCTGAGCAGAGGGGGTGGGGTTAGACAGCAGAGGAGGGGTATAGGAGGAGCCTAGTCAGATTGGGTGGGGGTCAGAGAGGAAGGGTATAGGAGGAGCCTGGGCAGAATGGGTGGGGTCAGAGAGGAAGGGTATAGGAGGAGCCTGGGCAGAATGGGTGGGGTCAGAGAGGAAGGGTATAGGAGGAGCCTGGGAAGAATGGGTGGAGTCAGAGAGGAGGGGCTTAGGAGGAGCCTGGGCAGAATGGGTGGAGTAAAATAGGAGGAGCCTGGGCAGAATGGGTGGGGTCAGACAGCAGAGGAGGGGCTTAGGAGGAGCCTAGTCAGATTGGGTGGGGTCAGAGAGGAGGGGCTTAGGAGGAGCCTAGTCAGATTGGGTGGGGTCAAATAGGAGGAGCCTGGGCAGAATGGGTGGGGTCAGACAGCAGAGGAGGGGCTTAGGAGGAGCCTAGTCAGATTGGGTGGGGTCAGAGAGGAGGGGTATAGGAGGAGCCTGGGCAGGTTGGGTGGGGCCAGACAGCAGAGGAGGGGCTTAGGAGGAGCCTAGTCAGATTGGGTGGGGTCAGAGAGGAGGGGTATAGGAGGAGCCTGGGCAGAATGGGTGGGGTCAGACAGCAGAGGAGGGGCTTAGGAGGAGCCTAGTCAGATTGGGTGGGGTCAGAGAGGAGGGGGTATAGGAGGAGCCTGAGCAGAGGGGGCGGGGTCAGACAGCAGAGGAGGGGCTTAGGAGGAGCCTGGGCAGAATGGGTGGGGTCAGACAGCAGAGGAGGGGTTTAGGAGGAGCCAAGTCAGATTGGGTGGGGTCAAATAGGAGGAGCCTTGGCAGAATGGGTGGGGTCAGAGAGGAAGGGTATAGGAGGAGCCTGGGCAGAATGGGTGGAGTCAGAGAGGAGGGGCTTAGGAGGAGCCTGGGCAGAATGGGTGGAGTCAGAGAGGAGGGGGTATAGGAGGAGCCTGGGCAGAATGGGTGGGGTCAGAGAGGAGGGGTATAGGAGGAGCCTGGGCAGAATGGGTGGGGTCAGACAGCAGAGGAGGGGCTTAGGAGGAGCCTAGTCAGATTGGGTGGGGTCAAATAGGAGGGGTATAGGAGGAGCCTGGGCAGAATGGGTGGGGTCAGAGAGGAGGGGGTATAGGAGGAGCCTGAGCAGAGGTGGTGGGGTTAGACAGCAGAGGAGGGGTATAGGAGGAGCCTAGTCAGATTGGGTGGGGTCAGAGAGGAAGGGTATAGGAGGAGCCTGGGCAGAATGGGTGGGGTCAGAGAGGAGGGGCTTAGGAGGAGCCTGGGCAGAATGGGTGGAGTCAGAGAGGAGGGGGTATAGGAGGAGCCTGAGCAGAGGGGGTAGGGTTAGACAGCAGAGGAGGGGTATAGGAGGAGCTTAGTCAGATTGGGTGGGGGTCAGAGAGGAAGGGTATAGGAGGAGCCTGGGCAGAATGGGTGGGGTCAGAGAGGAGGAGCCTTGGCAGAATGGGTGGGGTCAGAGAGGAAGGGTATAGGAGGAGCCTGGGTAGAATTGGTGGAGTCAGAGAGGAGGGGGTATAGGAGGAGCCTGGGCAGAATGGGTGGGGGTCAGACAGCAGAGGAGGAGCCTAGTCAGATTGGGTGGGGTAAAATAGGAGGAGCCTGGGCAGAATGGGTGGGGTCAGACAGCAGAAGAGGGGCTTAGGAGGAGCCTAGTCAGATTGGGTGGGGTCAAATAGGAGGGGTATAGGAGGAGCCTGGGCAGAATGGGTGGGGTCAGAGAGGAGGGGGTATAGGAGGAGCCTGAGCAGAGGGGGTGGGGTTAGACAGCAGAGGAGGGGTATAGGAGGAGCCTAGTCAGATTGGGTGGGGTCAGAGAGGAGGGGCTTAGGAGAAGCCTGGGCAGAATGGGTGGGGTCAGAGAGGAGGGGCTTAGGAGGAGCCTGGGCAGAATGGGTGGAATCAGAGAGGAGGGGGTATAGGAGGAGCCTGAGCAGAGGGGGCGGGGTCAGACAGCAGAGGAGGGGCTTAGGAGGAGCCTAGTCAGATTGGGTGGGGTCAGAGAGGAGGGGCTTAGGAGGAGCCTAGTCAGATTGGGTGGGGTCAAATAGGAGGAGCCTGGGCAGAATGGGTGGGGTCAGACAGCAGAGGAGGGGCTTAGGAGGAGCCTGGTCAGAGAGGAGGGGTATAGGAGAAGCCTGGGCAGAATGGGTGGGGTCAGACAGCAGAGGAGGGGTTTAGGAGGAGCCTAGTCAGAATGGGTGGGGTCAGACAGCAGAGGAGGGGCTTAGGAGGAGCCTGGGCAGAATGGGTGAAGTCAGAGAGGAGGGGCTTAGGAGGAGCCTGGGTGGAGTCAGAGAGGAGGGGGTATAGGAGGAGCCTGGGCAGAATGGGTGGGGTCAGACAGCAGAGGAGGGGCTTAGGAGGAGCCTAGTCAGATTGGGTGGGGTCAGAGAGGAGGGGTATAGGAAGAGCCTGGGCAGGTTGGGTGGGGCCAGACAGCAGAGGAGGGGCTTAGGAGGAGCCTAGTCAGATTGGGTGGGGTAAAATAGGAGGAGCCTGGGCAGAATGGGTGGGGTCAGACAGCAGAGGAGGGGTATAGGAGGAGCCTAGTCAGATTGGGTGGGGTCAGAGAGGAGGGGCTTAGGAGGAGCCTGGGCAGAATGGGTGGGGTCAGAGAGGAGGGGCTTAGGAGGAGCCTAGTCAGATTGGGTGGGGTCAGAGAGGAGGGGCTTAGGAGGAGCCTAGTCAGATTGGGTGGGGTCAAATAGGAGGAGCCTGGGCAGAATGGGTGGGGGTCAGAGAGGAAGGGTATAGGAGGAGCCTGGGCAGAATGGGTGGGGTCAGAGAGGAGGAGCCTTGGCAGAATGGGTGGGGTCAGAGAGGAAGGGTATAGGAGGAGCCTGGGCAGAATGGGTGGAGTCAGAGAGGAGGGGGTATAGGAGGAGCCTGGGCAGAATGGGTGGGGGTCAGACAGCAGAGGAGGAGCCTAGTCAGATTGGGTGGGGTAAAATAGGAGGAGCCTGGGCAGAATGGGTGGGGTCCGACAGCAGAAGAGGGGCTTAGGAGGAGCCTAGTCAGATTGGGTGGGGTCAAATAGGAGGGGTATAGGAGGAGCCTGGGCAGAATGGGTGGGGTCAGAGAGGAGGGGGTATAGGAGGAGCCTGAGCAGAGGGGGTGGGGTTAGACAGCAGAGGAGGGGTATAGGAGGAGCCTAGTCAGATTGGGTGGGGTCAGAGAGGAGGGGCTTAGGAGAAGCCTGGGCAGAATGGGTGGGGTCAGAGAGGAGGGGCTTAGGAGGAGCCTGGGCAGAATGGGTGGAATCAGAGAGGAGGGGGTATAGGAGGAGCCTGAGCAGAGGGGGCGGGGTCAGACAGCAGAGGAGGGGCTTAGGAGGAGCCTAGTCAGATTGGGTGGGGTCAGAGAGGAGGGGCTTAGGAGGAGCCTAGTCAGATTGGGTGGGGTCAAATAGGAGGAGCCTGGGCAGAATGGGTGGGGTCAGACAGCTGAGGAGGGGCTTAGGAGGAGCCTGGTCAGAGAGGAGGGGTATAGGAGGAGCCTGGGCAGAATGGGTGGGGTCAGACAGCAGAGGAGGGGTTTAGGAGGAGCCTAGTCAGAATGGGTGGGGTCAGACAGCAGAGGAGGGGCTTAGGAGGAGCCTGGGCAGAATGGGTGGAGTCAGAGAGGAGGGGCTTAGGAGGAGCCTGGGTGGAGTCAGAGAGGAGGGGGTATAGGAGGAGCCTGGGCAGAATGGGTGGGGTCAGACAGCAGAGGAGGGGCTTAGGAGGAGCCTAGTCAGATTGGGTGGGGTCAGAGAGGAGGGGTATAGGAAGAGCCTGGGCAGGTTGGGTGGGGCCAGACAGCAGAGGAGGGGCTTAGGAGGAGCCTAGTCAGATTGGGTGGGGTAAAATAGGAGGAGCCTGGGCAGAATGGGTGGGGTCAAACAGCAGAGGAGGGGTATAGGAGGAGCCTAGTCAGATTGGGTGGGGTCAGAGAGGAGGGGCTTAGGAGGAGCCTGGGCAGAATGGGTGGGGTCAGAGAGGAGGGGCTTAGGAGGAGCCTAGTCAGATTGGGTGGGGTCAGAGAGGAGGGGCTTAGGAGGAGCCTAGTCAGATTGGGTGGGGTCAAATAGGAGGAGCCTGGGCAGAATGGGTGGGGTCAGACAGCAGAGGAGGGGCTTAGGAGGAGCCTGGTCAGAGAGGAGGGGTATAGGAGGAGTCTGGGCAGAATGGGTGGGGTCAGACAGCAGAGGAGGGGTTTAGGAGGAGCCTAGTCAGAATGGGTGGGGTCAGACTGCAGAGGAGGGGCTTAGGAGGAGCCTAGTCAGAATGGGTGGGGTCAGAGCAGAGGAGGGGCTTAGGAGGAGCCTGGGTGGAGTCAGAGAGGAGGGGGTATAGGAGAGGAGGGGCATAGGAGGAGCCTGGGCAGAATGGGTGGGGTCAGAGAGGAGGGCCTTAGGAGGAGCCTGGGCAGAATGGGTGGAGTCAGAGAGGAGGGGGTATAGGAGGAGCCTGGGCAGAATGGGTGGGGTCAGACAGCAGAGGAGCGGCTTAGGAGGAGCCTAGTCAGATTGGGTGGGGTCAAATAGGAGGAGCCTGGGCAGAATGGGTGGGGTCAGACAGCAGAGGAGGGGCTTAGGAGGAGCCTAGTCAGATTGGGTGGGGTCAGAGAGGAGGGGCTTAGGAGGAGCCTAGTCAGATTGGGTGGGGTCAAATAGGAGGAGCCTGGGCAGAATGGGTGGGGTCAGACAGCAGAGGAGGGGCTTAGGAGGAGCCTGGTCAGAGAGGAGGGGTAGAGGAGGAGCCTGGGCAGAATGGGTGGGGTCAGACAGCAGAGGAGGGGTTTAGGAGGAGCCTAGTCAGAATGGGTGGGGTCAGACAGCAGAGGAGGGGCTTAGGAGGAGCCTGGGCAGAATGGGTGGAGTAAGAGAGGAGGGGCTTAGGAGGAGCCTGGGTGGAGTCAGAGAGGAGGGGGTATAGGAGGAGCCTGGGCAGAATGGGTGGGGTCCGACAGCAGAGGAGGGGCTTAGGAGGAGCCTAGTCAGATTGGGTGGGGTCAGAGAGGAGGGGCTTAGGAGGAATCTAGTCAGATTGGGTAGGGTCAAATAGGAGGAGCCTGGGCAGAATGGGTGGGTTCAGACAGCAGAGGAGGGGCTTAGGAGTAGCCTAGTCAGATTGGGTGGGGTCAGAGAGGAGGGGTATAGGAGGAGCCTGGGCAGATTGGGTGGGGTCAAATAGGAGGAGCCTGGGCAGAATGGGTGGGGTCAGACAGCAGAGGAGGGGCTTAGGAGGAGCCTAGTCAGATTGGGTGGGGTCAGAGAGGAGGGGTATAGGAGGAGCCTGGGCAGGTTGGGTGGGGCCAGACAGCAGAGGAGGGGCTTAGGAGGAGCCTAGTCAGATTGGGTGGGGTCAGAGAGGAGGGGTATAGGAGGAACCTGGGCAGGTTGGGTGGGGTCAAATAGGAGGAGCCTGGGCAGAATGGGTGGGGTCAGACAGCAGAGGAGGGGCTTAGGAGGAGCCTAGTCAGATTGGGTGGGGTCAAATAGGAGGGGTATAGGAGGAGCCTGGGCAGAATGGGTGGGGTCAGAGGGGTATGGGAGGAGCCTGGGCAGAATGGGTGGAATCAGAGAGGAGGGGGTATAGGAGGAGCCTGAGCAGAGGGGGCGGGGTCAGACAGCAGAGGAGGGGCTTAGGAGGAGCCTGGGCAGAATGGGTGGGGTCAGACAGCAGAGGAGGGGTTTAGGAGGAGCCAAGTCAGATTGGGTGGGGTCAAATAGGAGGAGCCTTGGCAGAATGGGTGGGGTCAGAGAGGAAGGGTATAGGAGGAGCCTGGGCAGAATGGGTGGAGTCAGAGAGGAGGGGCTTAGGAGGAGCCTGGGCAGAATGGGTGGAGTCAGAGAGGAGGGGGTATAGGAGGAGCCTGGGCAGAATGGGTGGGGTCAGAGAGGAGGGGGTATAGGAGGAGCCTGGGCAGAATGGGTGGGGTCAGACAGCAGAGGAAGGGCTTAGGAGGAGCCTAGTCAGATTGGGTGGGGTAAAATAGGAGGAGCCTGGGCAGAATGGGTGGGGTCAGACAGCAGAGGAGGGGCTTTGGAGGAGCCTAGTCAGATTGGGTTGGGTCAGAGGGGTCAGAGAGGAGGGGTATAGGAGGAGCCTAGTCAGATTGGGTGGGGTCAAATAGGAGGAGCCTGGGCAGAATGGGTGGGGTCAGACAGCAGAGGAGGGGCTTAGGAGGAGCCTAGTCAGATTGGGTGGGGTCAAATAGGAGGAGCCTGGGCACAATGGGTGGGGTCAGAGGGGTATAGGAGGAGCCTGGGCAGAATGGGTGGGGTCAGAGGGGTATGGGAGGAGCCTGGGCAGAATGGGTGGAATCAGAGAGGAGGGGGTAAAGGAGGAGCCTGAGCAGAGGGGGTGGGGTTAGACAGCAGAGGAGGGGTATAGGAGGAGCCTAGTCAGATTGGGTGGGGGTCAGAGAGGAAGGGTATAGGAGGAGCCTGGGCAGAATGGGTGGGGTCAGAGAGGAAGGGTATAGGAGGAGCCTGGGCAGAATGGGTGGGGTCAGAGAGGAAGGGTATAGGAGGAGCCTGGGCAGAATGGGTGGAGTCAGAGAGGAGGGGCTTAGGAGGAGCCTGGGCAGAATGGCTGGAGTAAAATAGGAGGAGCCTGGGCAGAATGGGTGGGGTCAGACAGCAGAGGAGGGGCTTAGGAGGAGCCTAGTCAGATTGGGTGGGGTCAGAGAGGAGGGGCTTAGGAGGAGCCTAGTCAGATTGGGTGGGGTCAAATAGGAGGAGCCTGGGCAGAATGGGTGGGGTCAGACAGCAGAGGAGGGGCTTAGGAGGAGCCTAGTCAGATTGGGTGGGGTCAAATAGGAGGGGTATAGGAGGAGCCTGGGCAGAATGGGTGGGGTCAGAGAGGAGGGGGTATAGGAGGAGCCTGAGCAGAGGGGGTGGGGTTAGACAGCAGAGGAGGGGTATAGGAGGAGCCTAGTCAGATTGGGTGGGGTCAGAGAGGAGGGGCTTAGGAGGAGCCTGGGCAGAATGGGTGGGGTCAGAGAGGAGGGGCTTAGGAGGAGCCTGGGCAGAATGGGTGGAGTCAGAGAGGAGGGGGTATAGGAGGAGCCTAGTCAGATTGGGTGGGGTCAAATAGGAGGAGCCTGGGCAGAATGGGTGGGGTCAGACAGCAGAGGAGGGGCTTAGGAGGAGCCTAGTCAGATTGGGTGGGGTCAAATAGGAGGAGCCTGGGCACAATGGGTGGGGTCAGAGGGGTATAGGAGGAGCCTGGGCAGAATGGGTGGGGTCAGAGGGGTATGGGAGGAGCCTGGGCAGAATGGGTGGAATCAGAGAGGAGGGGGTAAAGGAGGAGCCTGAGCAGAGGGGGTGGGGTTAGACAGCAGAGGAGGGGTATAGGAGGAGCCTAGTCAGATTGGGTGGGGGTCAGAGAGGAAGGGTATAGGAGGAGCCTGGGCAGAATGGGTGGGGTCAGAGAGGAAGGGTATAGGAGGAGCCTGGGCAGAATGGGTGGGGTCAGAGAGGAAGGGTATAGGAGGAGCCTGGGCAGAATGGGTGGAGTCAGAGAGGAGGGGCTTAGGAGGAGCCTGGGCAGAATGGCTGGAGTAAAATAGGAGGAGCCTGGGCAGAATGGGTGGGGTCAGACAGCAGAGGAGGGGCTTAGGAGGAGCCTAGTCAGATTGGGTGGGGTCAGAGAGGAGGGGCTTAGGAGGAGCCTAGTCAGATTGGGTGGGGTCAAATAGGAGGAGCCTGGGCAGAATGGGTGGGGTCAGACAGCAGAGGAGGGGCTTAGGAGGAGCCTAGTCAGATTGGGTGGGGTCAAATAGGAGGGGTATAGGAGGAGCCTGGGCAGAATGGGTGGGGTCAGAGAGGAGGGGGTATAGGAGGAGCCTGAGCAGAGGGGGTGGGGTTAGACAGCAGAGGAGGGGTATAGGAGGAGCCTAGTCAGATTGGGTGGGGTCAGAGAGGAGGGGCTTAGGAGGAGCCTGGGCAGAATGGGTGGGGTCAGAGAGGAGGGGCTTAGGAGGAGCCTGGGCAGAATGGGTGGAGTCAGAGAGGAGGGGGTATAGGAGGAGCCTGGGCAGAATGGGTGGAGTAAAATAGGAGGAGCCTGGGCAAAATGGGTGGGGTCAGACAGCAGAGGAGGGGCTTAGGAGGAGCCTAGTCAGATTGGGTGGGGTCAGAGAGGAGGGGCTTAGGAGGAGCCTAGTCAGATTGGGTGGGGTCAAATAGGAGGAGCCTGGGCAGAATGGGTGGGGTCAGACAGCAGAGGAGGGGCTTAGGAGGAGCCTAGTCAGATTGGGTGGGGTCAAATAGGAGGGGTATAGGAGGAGCCTGGGCAGAATGGGTGGGGTCAGAGAGGAGGGGGTATAGGAGGAGCCTGAGCAGAGGGGGTGGGGTTAGACAGCAGAGGAGGGGTATAGGAGGAGCCTAGTCAGATTGGGTGGGGTCAGAGAGCAGGGGCTTAGGAGGAGCCTGGGCAGAATGGGTGGGGTCAGAGAGGAGGGGCTTAGGAGGAGCCTGGGCAGAATGGGTGGAGTCAGAGAGGAGGGGGTATAGGAGGAGCCTGGGCAGAATGGGTGGGGTCAGACAGCAGAGGAGCGGCTTAGGAGGAGCCTAGTCAGATTGGGTGGGTCAAATAGGAGGAGCCTGGGCAGAATGGGTGGGGTCAGACAGCAGAGGAGGGGCTTAGGAGGAGCCTAGTCAGATTGGGTGGGGTCAGAGAGGAGGGGCTTAGGAGGAGCCTAGTCAGATTGGGTGGGGTCAAATAGGAGGAGCCTGGGCAGAATGGGTGGGGTCAGACAGCAGAGGAGGGGCTTAGGAGGAGCCTGGTCAGAGAGGAGGGGTATAGGAGGAGTCTGGGCAGAATGGGTGGGGTCAGACAGCAGAGGAGTGGTTTAGGAGGAGCCTAGTCAGAATGGGTGGGGTCAGACAGCAGAGGAGGGGCTTAGGAGGAGCCTAGTCAGAATGGGTGGGGTCAGACAGCAGAGGAGGGGCTTAGGAGGAGCCTCGGTGGAGTCAGAGAGGAGGGGGTATAGGAGAGGAGGGGCTTAGGAGGATCCTGGGCAGAATGGGTGGGGTCAGAGAGGAGGGGCTTAGGAGGAGCCTGGGCAGAATGGGTGGAGTCAGAGAGGAGGGGGTATAGGGGGAGCCTGGGCAGAATGGGTGGGGTCAGACAGCAGAGGAGCGGCTTAGGAGGAGCCTAGTCAGATTGGGTGGGGTCAAATAGGAGGAGCCTGAGCAGAATGGGTGGGGTCAGACAGCAGAGGAGGGGCTTAGGAGGAGCCTAGTCAGATTGGGTGGGGTCAGAGAGGAGGGGCTTAGGAGGAGCCTAGTCAGATTGGGTGGGGTCAAATAGGAGGAGCCTGGGCAGAATGGGTGGGGTCAGACAGCAGAGGAGGGGCTTAGGAGGAGCCTGGTCAGAGAGGAGGGGTATAGGAGGAGCCTGGGCAGAATGGGTGGGGTCAGACAGCAGAGGAGGGGTTTAGGAGGAGCCTAGTCAGAATGGGTGGGGTCAGACAGCAGAGGAGGGGCTTAGGAAGAGCCTGGGCAGAATGGGTGGAGTCAGAGAGGAGGGGCTTAGGAGGAGCCTGGGTGGAGTCAGAGAGGAGGGGGTATAGGAGGAGCCTGGGCAGAATGGGTGGGGTCAGACAGCAGAGGAGGGGCTTAGGAGGAGCCTAGTCAGATTGGGTGGGGTCAGAGAGGAGGGGTATAGGAGGAGCCTGGGCAGGTTGGGTGGGGCCAGACAGCAGAGGAGGGGCTTAGGAGGAGCCTAGTCAGATTGGGTGGGGTCAGAGAGGAGGGGTATAGGAGGAACCTGGGCAGGTTGGGTGGGGTCAAATAGGAGGAGCCTGGGCAGAATGGGTGGGGTCAGACAGCAGAGGAGGGGCTTAGGAGGAGCCTAGTCAGATTGGGTGTGGTCAAATAGGAGGGGTATAGGAGGAGCCTGGGCAGAATGGGTGGGGTCAGAGGGGTATGGGAGGAGCCTGGGCAGAATGGGTGGAATCAGAGAGGAGGGGGTATAGGAGGAGCCTGAGCAGAGGGGGCGGGGTCAGACAGCAGAGGAGGGGCTTAGGAGGAGCCTGGGCAGAATGGGTGGGGTCAGACAGCAGAGGAGGGGTTTAGGAGGAGCCAAGTCAGATTGGGTGGGGTCAAATAGGAGGAGCCTTGACAGAATGGGTGGGGTCAGAGAGGAATGGTATAGGAGGAGCCTGGGCAGAATGAGTGGAGTCAGAGAGGAGGGGCCTAGGAGGAGCCTGGGCAGAATGGGTGGGGTCAGAGAGGAGGGGGTATAGGAGGAGCCTGGGCAGAATGGGTGGGGTCAGACAGCAGAGGAGGGGCTTAGGAGGAGCCTGGTCAGATTGGGTGGGGTCAAATAGGAGGGGTATAGGAGGAGCCTGGGCAGAATGGGTGGGGTCAGAGAGGAGGGGGTATAGGAGGAGCCTGAGCAGAGGTGGTGGGGTTAGACAGCAGAGGAGGTGTATAGGAGGAGCCTAGTCAGATTGGGTGGGGTCAGAGAGGAAGGGTATAGGAGGAGCCTGGGCAGAATGGGTGGGATCAGAGAGGAGGGGCTTAGGAGGAGCCTGGGCAGATTGGGTGGAGTCAGAAAGGAGGGGGTATAGGAGGAGCCTGAGCAGAGGGGGTGGGGTTAGACAGCAGAGGAGGGGTATAGGAGGAGCCTAGTCAGATTGGGTGGGGGTCAGAGAGGAAGGGTATAGGAGGAGCCTGGGCAGAATGGGTGGGGTCAGAGAGGAGGAGCCTTGGCAGAATGGGTGGGGTCAGAGAGGAAGGGTATAGGAGGAGCCTGGGCAGAATGGGTGGAGTCAGAGAGGAGGGGGTATAGGAGGAGCCTGGGCAGAATGGGTGGGGGTCAGACAGCAGAGGAGGAGCCTAGTCAGATTGGGTGGGGTAAAATAGGAGGAGCCTGGGCAGAATGGGTGGGGTCAGACAGCAGAGGAGGGGCTTAGGAGGAGCCTAGTCAGATTGGGTGGGGTCAAATAGGAGGGGTATAGGAGGAGCCTGGGCAGAATGGGTGGGGTCAGAGAGGTGGGGGTATAGGAAGAGCCTGAGCAGAGGGGGTGGGGTTAGACAGCAGAGGAGGGGTATAGGAGGAGCCTAGTCAGATTGGGTGGGGTCAGAGAGGAGGGGCTTAGGAGGAGCCTGGGCAGAATGGGTGGGGTCAGAGAGGAGGGGCTTAGGAGGAGCCTGGGCAGAATGGGTGGAGTCAGAGAGGAGGGGGTATAGGAGGAGCCTGGGCAGAATGGGTGGGGTCAGACAGCAGAGGAGTGGCTTAGGAGGAGCCTAGTCAGATTGGGTGGGTCAAATAGGAGGAGCCTGGGCAGAATGGGTGGGGTCAGACAGCAGAGGAGGGGCTTAGGAGGAGCCTAGTCAGATTGGGTGGGGTCAGAGAGGAGGGGCTTAGGAGGAGCCTGGTCAGAGAGGAGGGGTATAGGAGGAGTCTGGGCAGAATGGGTGGGGTCAGACAGCAGAGGAGGGGTTTAGGAGGAGCCTAGTCAGAATGGGTGGGGTCAGACAGCAGAGGAGGGGCTTAGGAGGAGCCTAGTCAGAATGGGTGGGGTCAGACAGCAGAGGAGGGACTTAGGAGGAGCCTGGGTGGAGTCAGAGAGGAGGGGGTATAGGAGAGGAGGGGCTTAGGAGGAGCCTGGGCAGAATGGGTGGGGTCAGAGAGGAGGGGCTTAGGAGGAGCCTGGGCAGAATGGGTGGAGTCAGAGAGGAGGGGGTATAGGAGGAGCCTGGGCAGAATGGGTGGGGTCAGACAGCAGAGGAGCGGCTTATGAGGAGCCTAGTCAGATTGGGTGGGGTCAAATAGGAGGAGCCTGGGCAGAATGGGTGGGGTCAGACAGCAGAGGAGGGGCTTAGGAGGAGCCTAGTCAGATTGGGTGGGGTCAGAGAGGAGGGGCATAGGAGGAGCCTAGTCAGATTGGGTGGGGTCAAATAGGAGGAGCCTGGGCAGAATGGGTGGGGTCAGACAGCAGAGGAGGGGCTTAGGAGGAGCCTTGTCAGAGAGGAGGGGTATAGGAGGAGCCTGGGCAGAATGGGTGGGGTCAGACAGCAGAGGAGGGTTTAGGAGGAGCCTAGTCAGAATGGGTGGGGTCAGACAGCAGAGGAGGGGCTTAGGAGGAGCCTGGGCAGAATGGGTGGAGTCAGAGAGGAGGGGTTTAGGAGGAGCCTGGGTGGAGTCAGAGAGGAGGGGGTATAGGAGGAGCCTGGGCAGAATGGGTGGGGTCAGACAGCAGAGGAGGGGCTTAGGAGGAGCCTAGTCAGATTGGGTGGAGTCAGAGAGGAGGGGCTTAGGAGGAGCCTAGTCAGATTGGGTGGGGTCAAATAGGAGGAGCCTGGTCAGAATGGGTGGGGTCAGACAGCAGAGGAGGGGCTTAGGAGGAGCCTAGTCAGATTGGGTGGGGTCAGAGAGGAGGGGTATAGGAGGAGCCTGGGCAGATTGGGTGGGGTCAAATAGGAGGAGCCTGGGCAGAATGGGTGGGGTCAGACAGCAGAGGAGGGGCTTAGAAGGAGCCTAGTCAGATTGGGTGGGGTCAGAGAGGAGGGGTATAGGAGGAGCCTGGGCAGGTTGGGTGGGGCCAGACAGCAGAGGAGGGGCTTAGGAGGAGCCTAGTCAGATTGGGTGGGGTCAGAGAGGAGGGGTATAGGAGGAACCTGGGCAGGTTGGGTGGGGTCAAATAGGAGGAGCCTGGACAGAATGGGTGGGGTCAGACAGCAGAGGAGGGGCTTAGGAGGAGCCTAGTCAGATTGGGTGGGGTCAAATAGGAGGGGTATAGGAGGAGCCTGGGCAGAATGGGTGGGGTCAGAGGGGTATGGGAGGAGCCTGGGCAGAATGGGTGGAATCAGAGAGGAGGGGGTATAGGAGGAGCCTGAGCAGAGGGGGCGGGGTCAGAGAGGTGGGGGTATAGGAAGAGCCTGAGCAGAGGGGGTGGGGTTAGACAGCAGAGGAGGGGTATAGGAGGAGCCTAGTCAGATTGGGTGGGGTCAGAGAGGAGGGGCTTAGGAGGAGCCTGGGCAGAATGGGTGGGGTCAGAGAGGAGGGGCTTAGGAGGAGCCTGGGCAGAATGGGTGGAGTCAGAGAGGAGGGGGTATAGGAGGAGCCTGGGCAGAATGGGTGGGGTCAGACAGCAGAGGAGCGGCTTAGGAGGAGCCTAGTCAGATTGGGTGGGTCAAATAGGAGGAGCCTGGGCAGAATGGGTGGGGTCAGACAGCAGAGGAGGGGCTTAGGAGGAGCCTAGTCAGATTGGGTGGGGTCAGAGAGGAGGGGCTTAGGAGGAGCCTGGTCAGAGAGGAGGGGTATAGGAGGAGTCTGGGCAGAATGGGTGGGGTCAGACAGCAGAGGAGGGGTTTAGGAGGAGCCTAGTCAGAATGGGTGGGGTCAGACAGCAGAGGAGGGGCTCAGGAGGAGCCTAGTCAGAATGGGTGGGGTCAGACAGCAGAGGAGGGACTTAGGAGGAGCCTGGGTGGAGTCAGAGAGGAGGGGGTATAGGAGAGGAGGGGCTTAGGAGGAGCCTGGGCAGAATGGGTGGGGTCAGAGAGGAGGGGCTTAGGAGGAGCCTGGGCAGAATGGGTGGAGTCAGAGAGGAGGGGGTATAGGAGGAGCCTGGGCAGAATGGGTGGGGTCAGACAGCAGAGGAGCGGCTTAGGAGGAGCCTAGTCAGATTGGGTGGGGTCAAATAGGAGGAGCCTGGGCAGAATGGGTGGGGTCAGACAGCAGAGGAGGGGCTTAGGAGGAGCCTAGTCAGATTGGGTGGGGTCAGAGAGGAGGGGCTTAGGAGGAGCCTAGTCAGATTGGGTGGGGTCAAATAGGAGGAGCCTGGGCAGAATGGGTGGGGTCAGACAGCAGAGGAGGGGCTTAGGAGGAGCCTGGTCAGAGAGGAGGGGTATAGGAGGAGCCTGGGCAGAATGGGTGGGGTCAGACAGCAGAGGAGGGTTTAGGAGGAGCCTAGTCAGAATGGGTGGGGTCAGACAGCAGAGGAGGGGCTTAGGAGGAGCCTGGGCAGAATGGGTGGAGTCAGAGAGGAGGGGCTTAGGAGGAGCCTGGGTGGAGTCAGAGAGGAGGGGGTATAGGAGGAGCCTGGGCAGAATGGGTGGGGTCAGACAGCAGAGGAGGGGCTTAGGAGGAGCCTAGTCAGATTGGGTGGGGTCAGAGAGGAGGGGCTTAGGAGGAGCCTAGTCAGATTGGGTGGGGTCAAATAGGAGGAGCCTGGGCAGAATGGGTGGGGTCAGACAGCAGAGGAGGGGCTTAGGAGGAGCCTAGTCAGATTGGGTGGGGTCAGAGAGGAGGGGTATAGGAGGAGCCTGGGCAGATTGGGTGGGGTCAAATAGGAGGAGCCTGGGCAGAATGGGTGGGGTCAGACAGCAGAGGAGGGGCTTAGGAGGAGCCTAGTCAGATTGGGTGGGGTCAGAGAGGAGGGGTATAGGAGGAGCCTGGGCAGGTTGGGTGGGGCCAGACAGCAGAGGAGGGGCTTAGGAGGAGCCTAGTCAGATTGGGTGGGGTCAGAGAGGAGGGGTATAGGAGGAACCTGGGCAGGTTGGGTGGGGTCAAATAGGAGGAGCCTGGGCAGAATGGGTGGGGTCAGACAGCAGAGGAGGGGCTTAGGAGGAGCCTAGTCAGATTGGGTGGGGTCAAATAGGAGGGGTATAGGAGGAGCCTGGGCAGAATGGGTGGGGTCAGAGGGGTATGGGAGGAGCCTGGGCAGAATGGGTGGAATCAGAGAGGAGGGGGTATAGGAGGAGCCTGAGCAGAGGGGGCGGGGTCAGACAGCAGAGGAGGGGCTTAGGAGGAGCCTGGGCAGAATGGGTGGGGTCAGACAGCAGAGGAGGGGTTTAGGAGGAGCCAAGTCAGATTGGGTGGGGTCAAATAGGAGGAGCCTTGGCAGAATGGGTGGGGTCAGAGAGGAGGGGGTATAGGAGGAGCCTGGGCAGAATGGGTGGGGTCAGAGAGGAGGGGGTATAGGAGGAGCCTGGGCAGAATGGGTGGGGTCAAACAGCAGAGGAGGGGCTTAGTAGGAGCCTAGTCAGATTGGGTGGGGTAAAATAGGAGGAGCCTGGGCAGAATGGGTGGGGTCAGACAGCAGAGGAGGGGCTTTGGAGGAGCCTAGTCAGATTGGGTGGGGTCAGAGGGGTCAGAGAGGAGGGGTATAGGAGGAGCCTAGTCAGATTGGGTGGGGTCAAATAGGAGGAGCCTGGGCAGAATGGGTGGGGTCAGACAGCAGAGGAGGGGCTTAGGAGGAGCCTAGTCAGATTGAGTGGGGTCAAATAGGAGGGGTATAGGAGGAGCCTGGGCAGAATGGGTGGGGTCAGAGAGGTGGGGGTATAGGAGGAGCCTGAGCAGAGGTGGTGGGGTTAGACAGCAGAGGAGGGGTATAGGAGGAGCCTAGTCAGATTGGGTGGGGTCAGAGAGGAAGGGTATAGGAGGAGCCTGGGCAGAATGGGTGGGGTCAGAGAGGAGGGGCTTAGGAGGAGCCTGGGCAGAATGGGTGGAGTCAGAGAGGAGGGGGTATAGGAGGAGCCTGAGCAGAGGGGGTGGGGTTAGACAGCAGAGGAGGGGTATAGGAGGAGCCTAGTCAGATTGGGTGGGGGTCAGAGAGGAAGGGTATAGGAGGAGCCTGGGCAGAATGGGTGGGGTCAGAGAGGAGGAGCCTTGGCAGAATGGGTGGGGTCAGAGAGGAAGGGTATAGGAGGAGCCTGGGCAGAATGGGTGGAGTCAGAGAGGAGGGGGTATAGGAGGAGCCTGGGCAGAATGGGTGGGGGTCAGACAGCAGAGGAGGAGCCTAGTCAGATTGGGTGGGGTAAAATAGGAGGAGCCTGGGCAGAATGGGTGGGGTCAGACAGCAGAGGAGGGGCTTAGGAGGAGCCTAGTCAGATTGGGTGGGGTCAAATAGGAGGGGTATAGGAGGAGCCTGGGCAGAATGGGTGGGGTCAGAGAGGAGGGGGTATAGGAGGAGCCTGAGCAGAGGGGGTGGGGCTAGACAGCAGAGGAGGGGTATAGGAGGAGCCTAGTCAGATTGGGTGGGGTCAGAGAGGAGGGGCTTAGGAGAAGCCTGGGCAGAATGGGTGGGGTCAGAGAGGAGGGGCTTAGGAGGAGCCTGGGCAGAATGGGTGGAGTCAGAGAGGAGGGGGTATAGGAGGAGCCTGGGCAGAATGGGTGGGGTCAGACAGCAGAGGAGCGGCTTAGGAGGAGCCTAGTCAGATTGGGTGGGGTCAAATAGGAGGAGCCTGGGCAGAATGGGTGGAGTCAGACAGCAGAGGAGGGGTATAGGAGGAGCCTAGTCAGATTGGGTGGGGTCAGAGAGGAGGGGCTTAGGAGAAGCCTGGGCAGAATGGGTGGAGTCAGAGAGGAGGGGGTATAGGAGGAGCCTGGGCAGAATGGGTGGGGTCAGACAGCAGAGGAGCGGCTTAGGAGGAGCCTAGTCAGATTGGGTGGGGTCAAATAGGAGGAGTCTGGGCAGAATGGGTGGGGTCAGACAGCAGAGGAGGGGCTTAGGAGGAGCCTAGTCAGATTGGGTGGGGTCAAATAGGAGGAGCCTGGGCAGAATGGGTGGGGTCAGACAGCAGAGGAGGGGCTTAGGAGGAGCCTGGTCAGAGAGGAGGGGTATAGGAGGAGCCTGGGTAGAATGGGTGGGGTCAGACAGCAGAGGAGGGGTTTAGGAGGAGCCTAGTCAGAATGGGTGGGGTCTGACAGCAGAGGAGGGGCTTAGGAGGAGCCTCGGCAGAATGGGTGGAGTCAGAGAGGAGGGGCTTAGGAGGAGCCTGGGTGGAGTCAGAGAGGAGGGGGTATAGGAGGAGCCTGGGCAGAATGGGTGGGGTCAGACAGCAGAGGAGGGGCTTAGGAGGAGCCTAGTCAGATTGGGTGGGGTCAGAGAGGAGGGGTATAGGAAGAGCCTGGGCAGGTTGGGTGGGGCCAGACAGCAGAGGAGGGGCTTAGGAGGAGCCTAGTCAGATTGGGTGGGGTCAAATAGGAGGAGCCTGGGCAGAATGGGTGGGGTCAGCCTGCAGAGGAGGGGCTTAGGAGGAGCCTAGTCAGATTGGGTGGGGTCAAATAGGAGGGGTATAGGAGGAGCCTGGGCAGAATGGGTGGGGTCAGAGGGGTATGGGAGGAGCCTGGGCAGAATGGGTGGAATCAGAGAGGAGGGGGTATAGGAGGAGCCTGAGCAGAGGGGGCGGGGTCAGACAGCAGAGGAGGGGCTTAGGAGGAGCCTGGGCAGAATGGGTGGGGTCAGACAGCAGAGGAGGGGTTTAGGAGGAGCCAAGTCAGATTGGGTGGGGTCAAATAGGAGGAGCCTTGGCAGAATGGGTGGGGTCAGAGAGGAAGGGTATAGGAGGAGACTGGGCAGAATGGGTGGAGTCAGAGAGGAGGGGCTTAGGAGGAGCCTGGGCAGAATGGGTGGGGTCAGACAGCAGAGGAGGGGCTTAGGAGGAGCCTAGTCAGATTGGGTGGGGTAAAATAGGAGGAGCCTGGGCAGAATGGGTGGGGTCAGACAGCAGAGGTGGGGCTTAGGAGGAGCCTAGTCAGATTGGGTGGGGTCAGAGGGGTCAGACAGCAGAGGAGGGGCTTAGGAGGAGCCTAGTCAGAATGGGTGGGGTAAAATAGGAGGAGCCTGGGCAGAATGGGTGGGGTCAGACAGCAGAGGAGGGGCTTAGGAGGAGCCTAGTCAGATTGGGTGGGGTCAAATAGGAGGGGTATAGGAGGAGCCTGGGCAGAATGGGTGGGGTCAGAGAGGAGGGGGTATAGGAGGAGCCTGAGCAGAGGTGGTGGGGTTAGACAGCAGAGGAGGGGTATATGAGGAGCCTGGGCAGAATGGGTGGGGTCAGACAGCAGAGGAGCGGCTTAGGAGGAGCCTAGTCAGATTGGGTGGGGTCAAATAGGAGGAGCCTGGGCAGAATGGGTGAGGTCAGAGAGGAGGGGTATAGGAGGAGCCTGGGCAGAGGGGGTATAGGAGGAGCCTAGTCAGATTGGGTGGGGTCAAATAGGAGGAGCCTGGGCAGAATGGGTGGGGTCAGACAGCAGAGGAGGGGCTTAGGAGGAGCCTAGTCAGATTGGGTGGGGTCAGAGAGGAGGGGCTTAACAGGAGCCTAGTCAGATTGGGTGGGGTCAAATAGGAGGAGCCTGGGCAGAATGGGTGAGGTCAGAGAGGAGGGGTATAGGAGGAGCCTGGGCAGAGGGGGTATAGGAGGAGCCTGGGCAGAATGAGTGGGGACAGAGAGGAGGGGCTTAGGAGGAGCCTAGTCAGATTGGGTGGGGTCAAATAGGAGGAGCCTAGTCAGATTGGGTGGGGTCAGAGAGGAGGGGCTGAGGAGGAGCTTAGTCAGATTGGGTGGGGTCAGACAGCAGAGGAGGGGTTTAGGAGGAGCCTAGTCAAGTTGGGTGGGGTCAGAGAGGAGGGGCTGAGGAGGAGCTTAGTCAGAATGGGTGGGGTCAGACAGCAGAGGAGGGGCTTAGGAGGAGCCTAGTCAGATTGGGGTCAAATAAGAGGGGTATAGGAGGGGCCTGGGCAGAATGGGTGGAGTCAGAGAGGAGGGGGTATAGGAGGAGCCTAGTCAGATTGGGTGTGGTCAAATAGGAGGAGCCTGGGCAGAATGGGTGGGGTCTGAGGGCCTAGGAAGGGGTCATAGATGGAGGAGGATCCTGACTTATGGTGGGGAACTGCAAAAACTTTTTTAATGCACCCCCCTATACTTTCTGATT
Source organism: Lissotriton vulgaris (assembly GCF_964263255.1). Taxonomy (NCBI): domain Eukaryota; kingdom Metazoa; phylum Chordata; class Amphibia; order Caudata; family Salamandridae; genus Lissotriton; species Lissotriton vulgaris. The sequence continues at coordinate 966,999,945 of NC_141685.1, read as the reverse complement.
TCTGTTGGGAGGGGGCAGTTGGGGAGCAGTATTAAAAGGTGCTTAGGCGCAACGTGAAGAGCGATGAGGTGCACAGAATGGCATGCCTTCCAGGTACTTTTTGGGGGGGCTACCATTATTTTTTATTGCTCTGATCCTCCCTCATGGGGTGTACCCCAAATGGTTAGGGGCAACGGGGGAGGGGGGGGTGGCAAAAAGCTGTTTGACAGTTTCTGTTACCAACAGGGGTCACCATACGATTCTGCTGCAGTTATGGTATTGAAAGGTACAACAAGGAGCATGTGAATGTATTTTTGCAGGTGGGGTGCCCCAAAATTTTACTGCCAGCAGCAGCAGCCCCCCTCCTCCCCACCCAGCAGATTGGTATAGGTACCTTTAGGACATTTCTGTTGAAAAAAGAGGCTATAGCGAATCGTGCTATGAAATCCTAGAGCACTAACATTTGCTAAATAAAGGTGGCATCGGAGCATACGAATGAGGCAGAGAGAGGCTACTGTTGCCAATTGGTTTGGTGGGTCATAGTGAATAACCTCGGCATGCAATTAGGCAGTGTGAGGATTGGCAGTGTCTGTAGAGAATTTTGGCATGCTCTTCAGCTTATTTTTTTCCTCCTTACGTTGGCTATGAACTACAGAGGAAAGGCCCGGCCTTACTGTTGGACAAAACATGTATTTATGATTTTAAGAAGTGTAGTCTGACTGTACTGAGAGGGGCTGTACAGTACGGTAAATGCCTGTATACCCCTGCAATGTGCATCCAACTGTCACTTGAGATTCAGTAGCGAACGAAGCAGCTGGGTTACTGACTGAATGTAAATGGAAGGCACATAGCAAGGGTGTTTGTGGTCACTCAAATGATTGAAACCTGGTTGATGCACTACCAAAGCTGGGGTTCCAGGAGGGAACATTTGAGGGGCATTGAGATGGTGGTGCCCAGAGGGCAAAATACGTTTCAGAGACAGAGAGGCACTGCGGTCCTGGTCCCACATTGGGGGTAGTCAAAAGTCCTGCTAAAGATTTCTGTCCAACTGTTACCACGTTTTGTGCAGCCTGGCTCCCTCTGTAACGATTCCCCAGTGTCTTTCGATCCTACAGATGACTGTAGCAAACTTCCCATATTTTTTCTTGGCCTCATACCCCCAAAGGAGTGCCTGACATTTTCCAGCCTACCGATACTCACATTCTGGGAAAAACCTCACTAACCATGCATATTTATGCACCACACATGGCAAATCCTTGCAATTGCAGAACATCATATCGCACTTGTCATCTTTGAGGTGCTGTAAGTATTTGGATTTGAGGGAAATATTCATCCTTGCTTGCTCTCCCACCTGAAGTCTATGGTGCTGCTGTTCCTTTCTCACATGTCCCTACAAAGAGACAAGTGACACACAGACTCAATCACTCAGCAAACATATATGCTTTGACGCTTTCATCTTGCTGTTTACCTTCCAAATGTTCCCCCTTCACCACAAATACAGGCCAGCCATTCCTTATCCCCTCAGTCATCGTAGTCCTTCACTCCTTAGGCCCTGCAAGACAAAAATGACCAAGAATCATGTCAGCAAGAAGAAGAAAAGCCTCGGTGTGCTCTTTTGTTCATACTGCTGCCCACTAGTAACACTTCATGGCCACTGCAGCTTAAGAATGGGACTGAGAAGAGGGCTCTCCTATGCAAATAATGTCCACCCATGCATACTTTCTTCTGAGATGGTCGGCGGCTTGATACTGCCGTGATACTGCCTCCAACATATGGTCTTCAACCAAATTTTAAAAAAGCCCACCTGCCTTAGACGAAGGATTTTGCAACTCGAAGGAAGCACATTGAGGAAAAGTGGAAAATGACTCACTCTCCCCACCAAGGATCTATCCAGCAGTTTGCATAATAAAGCAGCAAAGGAATTGACAGCCAGTCTGTAAAATTAAAAGACATCTTTATTATAATTAATTATGAGGCTTCGTCGTCCAATCGTAGTTTTACAATTGAAAGAGGGAGCCTGCCTGAGCTTTCTCAGGCAGGCTTTTTATACAAAAAGTTTGCCCCTAGGCTCACATTCTTGCTGTGACACACATCATTGTAGGTCGCTCCCATGGTACCATAACAAAGCAGGCTATAGTTATGAATTCCATTCTACTTGCCCAAACTGACCAACCCATCTTCCATCATGAACATATGTCAAGCTTCACATATTTTCCTGTGCAGGCCGAAGAAGCTCACAATAGAACTGGTTTCCTCCCCATCATATAAACAGTCACCTCCCCATTGTAAAAGCCCAGAAGCAGAGAAACAGAGCCAGGTGTGGAAGATAGAAATGTAGGATAAGGGATGCTTGTGGGTCATAAACAGGCATGGCTACTGTATTCGGCCTTCTAATCTTGCTCAGGCCAATGTACACAACAAGTTGCTCAGATCTTTAATATAGATTGACTAGAGGGCATGGACTGGTTTGGTGAGGCCAACATCACGTAGGCAGATTCAGCCTGTTCAGGTCAAATGGGAGTCAGGAAGAACTCAAGCTAAGGAATACGTGTCCTTTAAGAATCATTGGCTCATGTATATGCCTATGTAAAGGGCAACAACTAAAATGGACGCTTGTTCACAACCTGGGGCCTGTGGGCTCAGAATGAATTTGCCAATAACTCCTGCATGCATCATTGTATTGTGATGAAAATACACACACATATTAAACTTGCCATTTTCGTTTCTCTGATATCAAAATCATAGCAGAATAATGATATTTTAAACACAGGTTCAGATTTCACAGAACCTCAACATGGGGACATCACCATCATTTAGCAGGGTCCTAAATTGCCTGCTGTCCGCCTGCATACAGAACAAGGACGTTCGTGGCCGTTCGTGAGCGTTCTTCAAAGGAAGGAGGTGGGTGAATAAATCCAAGATGCCAGGGCAGGCCCAGCCCAGCCCAGTGCAGCCCAGCCCGGCACAGCGCACTGCTGTGGAGGTCCACTCCTTCACATCCTGCAGCAGGCATGATGCAGATCGGCTTGACTCTGCTCTTGTCTGTCTCTTAAAGGAAACAATCTTTCCAACTTCTTATTGCACCTAATAAATGGACTCTAGCTAGCCTCAAACTCGACCCATCATTTCATTAGCCAGAGCTCATACTTGACTTTTATTTCTATCCAAGCTCACTGGCACCAAACCCCTGATTTGAGTGAGTGGCTCACACTAAAATGAAAAATCACCATCAACCAACCTATTTTACAATAAGTGTAGCACCATCCTCGCATTCTTGTGCTCAGTTATAACCCCAAATACCACAATTGCACTCTGCAATTCACCAAACTTAAAGGACAAAGAATGAAGACATTGATAAAGGAAGATAAGGCCTTGTTCCTAGCACCTACTTGAGAAATAGGGCGGTTGGTAGAAGGTCATGAGAAAAAACATATGAAATGTTGGGAGACACCTGCCAAAAAAACACTAGCAAAAAAAAAAATCACTGTTTGAAAATTTCCCACCTTGGGATACTTCTACAGCACTGGCAGGATTCGAACCCTGGCCTGTGAGGGCTGTCCCCCCCAAAGGTACAAGCCTTACCTTTGAGCTATCTCCTTGGTGGTCTAGAGGATTGCAGTAGTAACTATAAGCAACATACAGGCCTTGGTGTCCTTCCCTGTGGCTTCCATTGCACATTAAATGGATGACCATGACATAAGGACAATTTGATAGGCTACTTACATGGAAACCAGAAAAACATTTAGCAAAAAAAAAAAAGAAAATCACTGTTTGAAAATTTGCCACCTTGGGATACTTCTACAGCACTGGCAGGATTCGAACCCTGGCCTGTGAGGGTTGTCCCCACCAAAGGTACAAGCCTTACCTTTGAGCTATAGCTCCTTGGTGGTCTGGAGGATTGCAGTAGTAACTATAAGCAACATACAGGCCTTGGTGTCCTTCCCTGTGGCTTCCATAGGAGGAGCCTGGGCAGAATGGGTGGGGTCAGAGAGGAGGGGGTATAGGAGGAGCCTAGGCAGAATGGGTGGAGTCAGAGAGGAGGGGCTTAGGAGGAGCCTGGGCAGAATGGGTGGAGTCAGAGAGGGTGGGGTCAGAGAGGAGGGGGTATAGGAGGAGCCTGGGCAGAATGGGTGGGGTAAAATAGGAGGAGCCTGGGCAGAATGGGTGGGGTCAGACAGCAGAGGAGGGGCTTAGGAGGAGCCTAGTCAGATTGGGTGGGGTCAGAGAGGAGGGGTATAGGAGGAGCCTAGTCAGATTGGGTGGGGTCAAATAGGAGGAGCCTGGGCAGAATGGGTGGGGTCAGACAGCAGAGGAGGGGCTTAGGAGGAGCCTAGTCAGATTGGGTGGGGTCAAATAGGAGGGGTATAGGAGGAGCCTGGGCAGAATGGGTGGGGTCAGAGAGGAGGGGGTATAGGAGGAGCCTAGTCAGATTGGGTGGGGTCAGAGAGGAGGGGCTTAGGAGGAGCCTGGGCAGAATGGGTGGGGTCAGAGAGGAGGGGCTTAGGAGGAGCCTGGGCAGAATGGGTGGAGTCAGAGAGGAGGGGGTATAGGAGGAGCCTGGGCAGAATGGGTGGGGTCAGACAGCAGAGGAGCAGCTTAGGAGGAGCCTAGTCAGATTGGGTGGGGTCAAATAGGAGGAGCCTGGGCAGAATGGGTGGGGTCAGACAGCAGAGGAGGGGCTTAGGAGGAGCCTAGTCAGATTGGGTGGGGTCAGAGAGGAGGGGCTTAGGAGGAGCCTAGTCAGATTGGGTGGGGTCAAATAGGAGGAGCCTGGGCAGAATGGGTGGGGTCAGACAGCAGAGGAGGGGCTTAGGAGGAGCCTGGTCAGAGAGGAAGGGTATAGGAGGAGTCTGGGCAGAATGGGTGGGGTCAGACAGCAGAGGAGGGGTTTAGGAGGAGCCTAGTCAGAATGGGTGGGGTCAGACAGCAGAGGAGGGGCTTAGGAGGAGCCTGGGCAGAATGGGTGGAGTCAGAGAGGAGGGGCTTGGGAGGAGCCTGGGTGGAGTCAGAGAGGAGGGGGTATAGGAGAGGAGGGGCTTAGGAGGAGCCTGGGCAGAATGGGTGGGGTCAGAGAGGAGGGGCTTAGGAGGAGCCTGGGCAGAATGAGTGGAGTCAGAGAGGAGGGCGTATAGGAGGAGCCTGGGCAGAATGGGTGGGGTCAGACAGCAGAGGAGCGGCTTAGGAGGAGCCTAGTCAGATTGGGTGGGGTCAAATTGGAGGAGCCTGGGCAGAATGGGTGGGGTCAGACAGCAGAGGAGGGGCTTAGGAGGAGCCTAGTCAGATTGGGTGGGGTCAGAGAGGAGGGGCTTAGGAGGAGCCTAGTCAGATTGGGTGGGGTCAAATAGGAGGAGCCTGGGCAGAATGGGTGGGCTCAGACAGCAGAGGAGGGGCTTAGGAGGAGCCTGGTCAGAGAGGAGGGGTATAGGAGGAGCCTGGGCAGAATGGGTGGGGTCAGACAGCAGAGGAGGGGTTTATGAGGAGCCTAGTCAGAATGGGTGGGGTCAGACAGCAGAGGAGGGGCTTAGGAGGAGCCTGGGCAGAATGGGTGGAGTCAGAGAGGAGGGGCTTACGAGGAGCCTGGGTGGAGTCAGAGAGGAGGGGGTATAGGAGGAGCCTGGGCAGAATGGGTGGGGTCAGAGAGGAGGGGGTATAGGAGGAGCCTGGGCAGAATGGGTGGAGTCAGAGAGGAGGGGCTTAGGAGGAGCCTGGGCAGAATGGGTGGAGTCAGAGAGGGTGGGGTCAGAGAGGAGGGGGTATAGGAGGAGCCTGGGCAGAATGGGTGGGGTAAAATAGGAGGAGCCTGGGCAGAATGGGTGGGGTCAGACAGCAGAGGAGGGGCTTAGGAGGAGCCTAGTCAGATTGGGTGGGGTCAGAGAGGAGGGGTATAGGAGGAGCCTAGTCAGATTGGGTGGGGTCAAATAGGAGGAGCCTGGGCAGAATGGGTGGGGTCAGACAGCAGAGGAGGGGCTTAGGAGGAGCCTAGTCAGATTGGGTGGGGTCAAATAGGAGGGGTGTAGGAGGAGCCTGGGCAGAATGGGTGGGGTCAGAGAGGAGGGGGTATAGGAGGAGCCTGAGCAGAGGGGGTGGGGTTAGACAGCAGAGGAGGGGTATAGGAGGAGCCTAGTCAGATTGGGTGGGGTCAGAGAGGAGGGGCTTAGGAGGAGCCTGGGCAGAATGGGTGGGGTCGGAGAGGAGGGGCTTAGGAGGAGCCTGGGCAAAATGGGTGGAGTCAGAGAGGAGGGGGTATAGGAGGAGCCTGGGCAGAATGGGTGGGGTCAGACAGCAGAGGAGCGGCTTAGGAGGAGCCTAGTCAGATTGGGAGGGGTCAAATAGGAGGAGCCTGGCCGAATGGGTGGGGTCAGACAGCAGAGGAGGGGCTTAGGAGGAGCCTAGTCAGATTGGGTGGGGTCAGAGAGGAGGGGCTTAGGAGGAGCCTAGTCAGATTGGGTGGGGTCAAATAGGAGGAGCCTGGGCAGAATGGGTGGGGTCAGACAGCAGAGGAGGGGCTTAGGAGGAGCCTGGTCAGAGAGGAGGGGTATAGGAGGAGTCTGGGCAGAATGGGTGGGGTCAGACAGCAGAGGAGGGGTTTAGGAGGAGCCTAGTCAGAATGGGTGGGGTCAGACAGCAGAGGAGGGGCTTAGGAGGAGCCTGGGTGGAGTCAGAGAGGAGGGGGTATAGGAGAGGAGGGGCTTAGGAGGAGCCTGGGCAGAATGGGTGGGGTCAGAGAGGAGGGGCTTAGGAGGAGCCTGGGCAGAATGGGTGGAGTCAGAGAGGAGGGGGTATAGGAGAAGCCTGGGCAGAATGGGTGGGGTCAAACAGCAGAGGAGGGGCTTAGGAGGAGCCTAGTCAGATTGGGTGGGGTCAGAGAGGAGGGGCTTAGGAGGAGCCTAGTCAGATTGGGTGGGGTCAAATAGGAGGAGCCTGGGCAGAATGGGTGGGGTCAGACAGCAGAGGAGGGGCTTAGGAGGAGCCTAGTCAGATTGGGTGGGGTCAAATAGGAGGAGCCTGGGCAGAATGGGTGGGGTCAGACAGCAGAGGAGGGGCTTAGGAGGAGCCTGGTCAGAGAGGAGGGGTATAGGAGGAGCCTGGGCAGAACGGGTGGGGTCAGACAGCAGAGGAGGGGTTTAGGAGGAGCCTAGTCAGAATGGGTGGGGTCAGACAGCAGAGGAGGGGCTTAGGAGGAGCCTGGGCAGAATGGGTGGAGTCAGAGAGGAGGGGCTTAGGAGGAACCTGGGTGGAGTCAGAGAGGAGGGGGTATAGGAGGAGCCTGGGCAGAATGGGTGGGGTCAGACAGCAGAGGAGGGGCTTAGGAGGAGCCTAGTCAGATTGGGTGGGGTCAAATAGGAGGAGCCTGGGCAGAATGGGTGGGGTCTGACAGCAGAGGAGGGGCTTAGGAGGAGCCTAGTCAGATTGGGTGGGGTCAAATAGGAGGAGCCTGGCAGGTTGGGTGGGGCCAGACAGCAGAGGAGGGGCTTAGGAGGAGCCTAGTCAGATTGGGTGGGGTCAGAGAGGAGGGGTATAGGAGGAACCTGGGCAGGTTGGGTGGGGTCAAATAGGAGGAGCCTGGGCAGAATGGGTGGGGTCAGACAGCAGAGGAGGGGCTTAGGAGGAGCCTAGTCAGATTGGGTGGGGTCAAATAGGAGGGGTATAGGAGGAGCCTGGGCAGAATGGGTGAGGTCAGAGGGATATGGGAGGAGCCTGGGCAGAATGGGTGGAATCAGAGAGGAGGGGGTATAGGAGGAGCCTGAGCAGAGGGGGCGGGGTCAGACAGCAGAGGAGGGGCTTAGGAGGAGCCTGGGCAGAATGGGTGGAGTCAGAGAGGAGGGGGTATAGGAGGAGCCTGGGCAGAATGGGTGGGGTCAGACAGCAGAGGAGGGGCTTAGGAGGAGCCTAGTCAGATTGGGTGGGGTCAGAGAGGAGGGGCTTAGGAGGAGCCTAGTCAGATTGGGTGGGGTCAGAGAGGAGGGGCTTAGGAGGAGCCTAGTCAGATTGGGTGGGGTCAAATAGGAGGAGCCTGGGCAGAATGGGTGGGGTCAGACAGCAGAGGAGGGGCTTAGGAGGAGCCTGGTCAGAGAGGAGGGGTATAGGAGGAGTCCGGGCAGAATGGGTGGGGTCAGACAGCAGAGGAGGGGTTTAGGAGGAGCCTAGTCAGAATGGGTGGGGTCAGACAGCAGAGGAGGGGCTTAGGAGGAGCCTGGGTGGAGTCAGAGAGGAGGGGGTATAGGAGAGGAGGGGCTTAGGAGGAGCCTGGGCAGAATGGGTGGGGTCAGAGAGGAGGGGCTTAGGAGGAGCCTGGGCAGAATGGGTGGAGTCAGAGAGGAGGGGGTATAGGAGGAGCCTGGGCAGAATGGGTGGGGTCAAACAGCAGAGGAGGGGCTTAGGAGGAGCCTAGTCAGATTGGGTGGGGTCAGAGAGGAGGGGCTTAGGAGGAGCCTAGTCAGATTGGGTGGGGTCAAATAGGAGGAGCCTGGGCAGAATGGGTGGGGTCAGACAGCAGAGGAGGGGCTTAGGAGGAGCCTAGTCAGATTGGATGGGGTCAAATAGGAGGAGCCTGGGCAGAATGGGTGGGGTCAGACAGCAGAGGAGGGGCTTAGGAGGAGCCTGGTCAGAGAGGAGGGGTATAGGAGGAGCCTGGGCAGAATGGGTGGGGTCAGACAGCAGAGGAGGGGTTTAGGAGGAGCCTAGTCAGAATGGGTGGGGTCAGACAGCAGAGGAGGGGCTTAGGAGGAGCCTGGGCAGAATGGGTGGAGTCAGAGAGGAGGGGCTTAGGAGGAGCCTGGGTGGAGTCAGAGAGGAGGGGGTATAGGAGGAGCCTGGGCAGAATGGGTGGGGTCAGACCGCAGAGGAGGGGCTTAGGAGGAGCCTAGTCAGATTGGGTGGGGTCAAATAGGAGGAGCCTGGGCAGAATGGGTGGGGTCTGACAGCAGAGGAGGGGCTTAGGAGGAGCCTAGTCAGATTGGGTGGGGTCAAATAGGAGGAGCCTGGGCAGGTTGGGTGGGGCCAGACAGCAGAGGAGGGGCTTAGGAGGAGCCTAGTCAGATTGGGTGGGGTCAGAGAGGAGGGGTATAGGAGGAACCTGGGCAGGTTGGGTGGGGTCAAATAGGAGGAGCCTGGGCAGAATGGGTGGGGTCAGACAGCAGAGGAGGGGCTTAGGAGGAGCCTAGTCAGATTGGGTGGGGTCAAATAGGAGGGGTATAGGAGGAGCCTGGGCAGAATGGGTGAGGTCAGAGGGGTATGGGAGGAGCCTGGGCAGAATGGGTGGAATCAGAGAGGAGGGGGTATAGGAGGAGCCTGAGCAGAGGGGGCGGGGGCAGACAGCAGAGGAGGGGCTTAGGAGGAGCCTGGGCAGAATGGGTGGAGTCAGAGAGAAGGGGGTATAGGAGGAGCCTGGGCAGAATGGGTGGGGTCAGACAGCAGAGGAGGGGCTTAGGAGGAGCCTAGTCAGATTGGGTGGGGTCAGAGAGGAGGGGCTTAGGAGGAGCCTAGTCAGATTGGGTGGGGTCAAATAGGAGGAGCCTGGGCAGAATGGGTGGGGTCAGACAGTAGAGGAGGGGCTTAGGAGGAGCCTAGTCAGATTGGTTGGGTCAAATAGGAGGAGCCTGGGCAGAATGGGTGGGGTCAGACAGCAGAGGAGGGGCTTAGGAGGAGCCTGGTCAGAGAGGAGGGGTATAGGAGGAGCCTGGGCAGAATGGGTGGGGTCAGACAGCAGAGGAGGGGTTTAGGAGGAGCCTAGTCACAATGGGTGGGGTCAGACAGCAGAGGAGGGGCTTAGGAGGAGCCTGGGCAGAATGGGTGGAGTCAGAGAGGAGGGGCTTAGGAGGAGCCTGGGTGGAGTCAGAGAGGAGGGGGTATAGGAGGAGCCTGGGCAGAATGGGTGGGGTCAGACAGCAGAGGAGGGGCTTAGGAGGAGCCTAGTCAGATTGGGTGGGGTCAAATAGGAGGAGTCTGGGCAGAATGGGTGGGGTCAGACAGCAGACGAGGGGCTTAGGAGGAGCCTAGTCAGATTGGGTGGGGTCAAATAGGAGGAGCCTGGGCAGGTTGGGTGGGGCCAGACAGCAGAGGAGGGGCTTAGGAGGAGCCTAGTCAGATTGGGTGGGGTCAGAGAGGAGGGGTATAGGAGGAACCTGGGCAGGTTGGGTGGGGTCAAATAGGAGGAGCCTGGGCAGAATGGGTGGGGTCAGACAGCAGAGGAGGGGCTTAGGAGGAGCCTAGTCAGATTGGGTGGGGTCAAATAGGAGGGGTATAGGAGGAGCCTGTGCAGAATGGGTGGGGTCAGAGGGGTATGGGAGGAGCCTGGGCAGAATGGGTGGAATCAGAGAGGAGGGGGTATAGGAGGAGCCTGAGCAGAGGGGGCGGGGTCAGACAGCAGAGGAGGGGCTTAGGAGGAGCCAGGGCAGAATGGGTGGGGTCAGACAGCAGAGGAGGGGTTTAGGAGGAGCCAAGTCAGATTGGGTGGGGTCAAATAGGAGGAGCCTTGGCAGAATGTGTGGGGCCAGAGAGGAAGAGTATAGAAGGAGCCTGGGCAGAATGGGTGGAGTCAGATAGGAGGGGCCTAGGAGGAGCCTGGGCAGAATGGGTGGAGTCAGAGAGAAGGGGGAATAGGAGGAGCCTGGGCAGAATGGGTGGGGTCAGAGAGGAGGGGGTATAGGAGGAGCCTGGGCAGAATGGGTGGGGTCAGACAGCAGAGGAGGGGCTTAGGAGGAGCCTAGTCAGATTGGGTGGGGTAAAATAGGAGGAGCCTGGGCAGAAAGGGTGGGGTCAGACAGCAGAGGAGGGGCTTAGGATGAGCCTAGTCAGATTGGGTGGGGTCAGAGGGGTCAGAGAGGAGGGGTATAGGAGGAGCCTAGTCAGATTGGGTGGGGTCAGACAGCAGAGGAGGGGCTTAGGAGGAGCCTAGTCAGATTGGGTGGGGTCAAATAGGAGGGGTATAGGAGGAGCCTGGGCAGAATGGGTGGGGTCAGAGAGGAGGGGTTATAGGAGGAGCCTGGGCAGAATGGGTGGGGTCAGACAGCAGAGGAGGGGCTTAGGAGGAGCCTAGTCAGATTGGGTGGGGTCAAATAGGAGGGGTATAGGAGGAGCCTGGGCAGAATGGGTGGGGTCAGAGAGGAGGGGGTATAGGAGGAGCCTGAGCAGAGGTGGTGGGGTTAGACAGCAGAGGAGGGGTATAGGAGGAGCCTAGTCAGATTGGGTGGGGTCAGAGAGGAAGGGTATAGGAGGAGCCTGGGCAGAATGGGTGGGGTCAGAGAGGAGGGGCTTAGGAGGAGCCTGGGCAGAATGGGTGGAGTCAGAGAGGAAGGGGTATAGGAGGAGCCTGGGCAGAATGGGTGGGGTCAGACAGCAGAGGAGCGGCTTAGGAGGAGCCTAGTCAGTTTGGGTGGGGTCAAATAGGAGGAGCCTGGGCAGAATGGGTGAGGTCAGAGAGGAGGGGTATAGGAGGAGCTTGGGCAGAGGGGGTATAGGAGGAGCCTAGTCAGATTGGGTGGGGTCAAATAGGAGGAGCCTGGGCAGAATGGTGGGGTCAGACAGCAGAGGAGGGGCTTAGGAGGAGCCTAGTCAGATTGGGTGGGGTCAGAGAGGAGGGGCTTAGGAGGAGCCTAGTCAGATTGGGTTGGGTCAAATAGGAGGAGCCTGGGCAGAATGGGTGAGGTCAGAGAGGAGGGGCTTAGGAGGAGCCTGGGCAGAATGGGTGGAGTCAGAGAGGAGGGGGTATAGGAGAAGCCTGGGCAGAATGGGTGGGGTCAGACAGCAGAGGAGGGGTTTAGGAGGAGCCTAGTCAGAATGGCTGGGGTCAGACAGCAGAGGAGGGGCTTAGGAGTGAGGTTCTGTGAAATCTGAACCTGTGTTTAAAATATCATTATTCTGCTATGATTTTGATATCAGAGAAACGAAAATGGCAAGTTTAATATGTGTGTGTATTTTCATCACAATACAATGATGCATGCAGGAGTTATTGGCAAATTCATTCTGAGCCCACAGGCCCCAGGTTGTGAACAAGCGTCCATTTTAGTTGTTGCCCTTTACATAGGCATATACATGAGCCAATGATTCTTAAAGGACACGTATTCCTTAGCTTGAGTTCTTCCTGACTCCCATTTGATCTGAACAGGCTGAATCTGCCTACGTGATGTTGGCCACACCAAACCAGTCCATGCCCTCTAGTCAATCTATATTAAAGATCTGAGCAACTTGTTGTGTACATTGGCCTGAGCAAGATTAGAAGGCCGAATACAGTAGCCATGCCTGTTTATGACCCACAAGCATCCCTTATCCTACATTTCTATCTTCCACACCTGGCTCTGTTTCTCTGCTTCTGGGCTTTTACAATGGGGAGGTGACTGTTTATATGATGGGGAGGAAACCAGTTCTATTGTGAGCTTCTTAGGCCTGCACAGGAAAATATGTGAAGCTTGACATATGTTCATGATGGAAGATGGGTTGGTCAGTTTGGGCAAGTAGAATGGAATTCATAATTATAGCCTGCTTTGTTATGGTACCATGGGAGCGACCTACAATGATGTGTGACACAGCAAGAATGTGAGCCTAGGGGCAAACTTTTTGTATAAAAAGCCTGCCTGAGAAAGCTCAGGCAGGCTCCCTCTTTCAATTGTAAAACTACGGTTGGACGACGAAGCCTCATAATTAATTATAATAAAGATGTCTTTTAATTTTACAGACTGGCTGTCAATTCCTTTGCTGCTTTATTATGCAAACTTCTGGATAGATCCCTGGTGGGGAGAGTGAGTCATTTTCCACTTTTCCTCAGTTGGCTGCCCAACTCGGGGCCTTATCATGGAGTGGTTATCTGCAGGAGTGTTTTGTCAAAGGATGGAAAAACTGCTGGTGAAGACAAGACAGAATTCTACCAAAAAGAGGTACTCTGGGCACAGGGTTTTCTGGGGGATTATCTGTCTCTGTGGCCCAGTATGTTTTTTGATTTTTCTGACTTAAGACTCTCCTAAAGATGTCACTCCTGACTAAGGAACCCATTCTTTTTTTTTGCTGTAAGTATTTTTTTAACAGACTGTTAGTGCAGTGGGGAATTGACAGTTATAATCTGGACAAATATTTGTGTATATGCAAATTGCAATTTGTATAGGCAGTTGAAGAGATATTTTCTCCATCTGTTTTAGTTGAAGAATAAAAATGGGTCGCTCCCAGTCCTTTGGTTCTGAGTCCTTAGTTATTTATTGGTCGCAGAAATGTGACGCAGTCCTTAGTTATTTATTGGTCGCAGAAATGTGATGCTTTGGTTTGGGTACCGGTACATTTGGTTCAGTTGGTAGGCCTTTGGTTGCTGTGGTTCAGATTATCGTTGGATAATCTTCCTCAGTATTGGTTCCTTAGTTTTATTTGAACACTGCAGTATTCAAAAACCGTGGGTCACGTACATTTGCGTGTATATCGTTGGAGATAGCCCCATGAAGTTTGAAACCCGACTAGTGAGCGCAGATGCCTGGTCGCGGTATTTTGTTTTGTATTAGTATTGACTAGGTTGCAACAAAGGATTCCCGGTTGGAGGATTCGCGTCTGATACCTTCGGTTGGAACTCCAATTTATGAGCTCTCTGTTGAAGAATTTAAAAAAAAAAAAAAAAAAAAATAGGAACTAAAACGTTTTTGTTGTAAATATGGTTTACAACTAGTTTTGGCAGGTTATTTTTGAACACAGTCTGTAGGCTGTTCCTTGTTCCTGTCCTAAGCGTTGACCTATGGGTTAAAATGTGTGTTTAAATGTCTATTTTGTTTTTGGGTTTTGTTGTAAATTGCGACGGCCCTATGCACAAGAAATGGTTAGAGCGCGCTGTTTTGTGTGTCCTGAGTGTTTGTTTCCCCTTTCTGTTTATGTCTGAAATGAGCTCAATGTGGGTGGTTCACATTTAATGGATATAAATGAAGCCCTAGACAAAAACGAAATTACATGTTTCTGCAAAAATAAATTAATGTACAGCATTTTCACTTAAATGCACTGTGTTAGATGTTCACAGGCAAACGTTTTTAGCTACAGTATATTTGATAGGAATGTTTCTTCAGCCAGCACTTTTTTACAGTTAAACACAGGTCGAATTTTGCATGAAGGCCCTTTTACATAAAAGAGGCCCAAAAAAAATGACGCAGAATGTGACGCTTTTTAAGTTAGGTATATGCGCTCAGGTTTGTGAGTTAATGCATCTAAATAAGAGGCAAGGGATGTAGTGAGCATTTTTATATGTAGAACAGTCACAAATAGCAATAATTAGGCTTCATTAGGAGAAAATAATTATTAATTATGAAAAATAATTATTAAAAAACAAGTGCTACAAAAATCGTTTTTTAATATTTGTGAAGCTTAACACTCATACTATGACCCCCTAGCATTAAAATGTTTGATTTAAGTTATGATGTACCACGAAAATGACCAAACACTTCTGTGCGCAATTTCCCTTACCCTAGGCGCAAACAAGCTCATTTCTATAAGGTATAACTTAGTATTTTCAAAAGTATGACTCATAAATTAGGTATTAGATATTCTAGTGATACCCAGTATGCACTAAAATTATAGAATATTTTTTCTTAGTATCCAGAATACAAAAGTCGATTTTCACATAAATAGACTGTTTTAAATGGTTTCAGGGCCCCTGTTTAAAGTGTCTCTTTAGTAAATACATACATTTAGATCTTAATATATATGTTTGCAGGTTGTGCCTTCTTATGATTCAGCGAGTCAATGTGTCATAGAAATTGTTTTAAATATAGTGAAATATTGCAGGTTATGTGGAAGTGGTTAAACCTACTGGCCTTGTCAGCTTCAGTTACCACGAGCAGGGGACTGGCAGAACCTGTATAACGTGTTCCAGCAGTAGCGGCCGAGATGTTATCTTGTAAGGCTGTCTTGTTGACATTTGTGACCTTTTAATTAGGGCCTCGCCTGTGGAATGCAGCATGACATGGTTAAACCTGCATCTGATGCTAACTTCAGCTGCCTCTTTGTATTTAAATCCCTGCCCCTGCCACGGTCCTGACCTGAGGTCACTTGAATAACCTGACTTGCTCCGATAAATTTAATTCCTGCTCATGTTTATAATTTAAAAGTATCTTCTTAGAGTGTTACAAATATGACATTAGCTTGGATGGGATTTTCGTTTTTGGGAACTAAAATGAGCAAAGAATGCAGGGCCATGTACAGCAATGATGATTGCATTTTAGCCAAAGAATAAATAATAGCTCCAGCATGTTCCTACAAAACGCTTGTTGTTCGGTAAATTATGTCATCAACACATTTATCTCAAATTAGAAATACGGCAGGGCTGACACAGCATTGCATCCCGCTAATAATAATAAAAGGAACACTATTTAATTTGTAAAACTGCAGCCTCATTTTTCAATACCCTGAAGGATTGTAGAGCCCACACGTGGTTTGCATAGCTCCCAGTTGCTTTCAAAATGCTGCACACAAGCGCTTTATATGAGATGTAGTTGATTGTATATGATTTAAATATGTAACCTTCATTCATTGCAGGCTGGCTTGTTCTCATTTGCCGCATTCACATTACATCTGCGTTAAAAGCGCACATCTGAGATAATAAACAAATAGGAAAGGTATTCCTCATGCAAAATTGTAGCACCTGCACTTCATGTCTTACAAATTAAGCACTGTGTAAAATGAGGAAACATGATTTCAAAAGGGCAAATGCAAAAGTGATTTCTTTGAAAAAAAAATATCAAACATTCTGCTAAATGATCTGTAGAACTGGTATATGTGTGTCTCCATGCTAGGAACTAATTTTTTTTAGTTAAGTGTATTTGACAAAAAGAAAAACGAAGTGTTACATTAAGTTTTAGATAGGCAATAAGTAGAAGCCCTTCCCCAAAATTCTGCAACTTAAAGGCTTTAGGCCTGAGTGAGAATGGGCGTTTTTGTAAAGGTACATGGAAAAAGTTACAGGTAAGTAATGAAAAGTTTTTGTATGTCACGTTGTGTCATGTTTTGTAGTCTGATAAAAAGGGTTATAATTGATGTTGTATTATGAGAAATGTGTGTGTTGTGTATCTTTTCTGCTTCTCCCTACAGATAATTCATGGATTAATTCACAAGACACGTGAGTTGGCTGGTTGAAGAGAAATATTTTTTTTTTGCGTAATTTCTTTAAGAAAAATGTGTGCGTTTATGTTTCATTTATACATTTGGTCCACTGAAACGCGTTATTTGACACAGCGACATTATATTTTACAGCAGAGTATCAATTACCTGATGCCCTGCTGTCAAAAGAAGGGAATACTTGACAATTGAGATTGAGCTGCAGGTTTATAGTGTAAAGTACCTATGCCATAATATTGTGCATGACCGTTTATTCATATATGCTGTTTGTTTGTCTGGGCTATTTTTTCCTTGTGCTTGATATACAGCAAGTATATCTTATGGCTTGAAATGGCTTGATATGTGTATTTATTTTTTAATTTTTTGTGTGTATGATCTGTTCTATGGTGCTACTTTGAATTACAAGTTCCCCTGTGCTGTGAAGGAACGCATATGACGATATGCATTGTTTCACAATAAATTGGATGAATTTGTATTAAGATAAATTTCACAGATATGGACCTCATACTGTGAGCGAGTAAGGCAGCAGTTTTTCCAGTGCATGCCTAAATTTGGCTGTAATGATTTTTTTAAGAAAACTAAAATGATATACTGGATTAAAGTGTGCTATCCGTTCTTAGTCACTTACTGCCTTTTTCCTTAAGGACAGGCAGCTCTGCATTTATGTATCCTTGATTGGGCCTAAGGATGGAATTATAGATCC
Source organism: Lissotriton vulgaris (assembly GCF_964263255.1). Classification (NCBI taxonomy): domain Eukaryota; kingdom Metazoa; phylum Chordata; class Amphibia; order Caudata; family Salamandridae; genus Lissotriton; species Lissotriton vulgaris. Next base: position 966,983,189 of record NC_141685.1, on the reverse strand, counting down.
GTGACTAAAGGTGGCCTAATTTCGATATCGCATTTTTTTGATCGCACTTTTTGATTCCTGAATAAGCCTATGCATTCATTTTTTCCCTGAAGAGACAACTGAACATTAGTTAGAATTACCGTGTAGGGTATAGATTGTCAGCGGTAGAGTTAAATTGGTGTAACATTGGTCTTTCATGTATCCCCGTGCTCTTGGTGCTGTGTCACATGCCTTAGGCCACCCAAGCAAACTCTTGTCCTTCCTATAGATTTTCCTTTTTTTTGCTCCTTCCCTGACCAATGTTGCATCATGTTTAGTTATTGAAGATTTTAGTTGTGTCCTACTTCCATTTTCCCTTCTCCATCTTCCTTTCACCAGTCAGCCCATTTATTATTATGGGTGTATTGTTCATGTTCACACTTTTAGACTGCAGTGATGTATTAGGAACCCCCCTTATGCTACATACCATTCCCTTTTGTGTGACCAGACTAGTTTTCGAGAATTTTCTTTAGGCCCACTTCAAATGTCTTTTTCAGACTGACTGTCAGGATAGTGATAGCCTAGTTAATTGACCCAATACAAGTTTTCCATCTCAATAGGAGATTTTCCATCTCAATAGGAGATATCTCAAGTTTACATTCTTTTTAGTACGGCATATTTTTATGTCTATTTTTAATTTTTCAGTTCCCTTTTGTTTCTGCTGTTTCAATTTTTTTATAAGATGTGTTCTAATCATGCAAATACCAGGACTCTCTAGTTCTTGTCCTCTTTCCTGCACAGTTGATCATTAGCCTTTGTATTACATAGCGCATTTGATGCACATTGTTTAAAGAAGGGACTTCTTCATGTCCTTGATAATGTGTATTATGTCATTTCTCTATTTGAGATGTTCTAGATAAGGAGTTTAGGAACACCTAGGCTTCATCATTAAGGAGAATATGTATTTACCCCATTAAATAATGTATCCCATTAGATAATGCCACTGTGTGAGGGCATCCATTTAGGTTCCCATGACGAATTGCCACTCCTTTGCAGATTGCAGGCCACTTGCTTGCAGCTCTCTTGTCAAAAAGCCAACCCATGAACTGTTTTTATATCTGACTTGAAGGAAACTAACAATTGTGTTACACTTCCTATATCACTAGGTTCTGCGGGAATCTTCCAGAGTCAAAAAGGAAGAATGTTACCCTGCAGACCGGTGATCAAAAAAGCCTGGTCCCCATCAGTAAACATGGCAGACGACTACAGACTTCTTGGCCTTGCAATTCCTGACAGCAATCAGCAGCGTGAACAGCAATCAACAGCGTGAACAGCAATCAGCAGCGTGGGCAGCGGTCATCAGCATGGACAGCGATCATCAGCGTGCCTCCAGTGGTACCTCCTAAGCAAGCCATTTGTTTCATCAGAAGGCGTTGTGAAAAGAAAAGAAAAAAGGAGCTGATTTTCTGTTTTGCCTCAGAAGTTCAGTGCAAAGATGCGAAGGATCCCTGCTTTTGATGGCAGGACTGTCATCCACCCAACACCAAAACGAGAAGGGACGCTTCCCAGAACCCCAAACGCAATCCGGCACGAATCGCCTATCATGCGCATTCGCTAAGAACAACCTATCTGTTTATTCTACAAATGCTACGAGCTGGCTCCATCTAGCGCGACAATGAGGAGTTACGTTTTTGAGAACCCAGCCCGAGTTTTGGCATATGTTACAAACTAAGTGCAACAGCCGACCATCATTATTTCGTCCTAACGCGCCTTCCGTGAAGGACCTAATTACTGAATACATTGCAGTTTTATAAATAAGGGTACAATCGTTAGGTTCGTGTGGCGACCTTCTGTGCCTCCTCAGCTGGATACAGACATCCATGCCATTATATCAGGTTGAGTGAACATCTTACTGAGAGTGTTGCAGATTTACAAGATTTTATAAATATCACGGATCCAACAACAATAAGAAATATCCACTATTTGCTAAGCGTTTTACTATCGTACTTACTGGATCAGATTCGTCGGTGTCTTGCTGATTATGCGCAGACATAAAAGATAAATTTATCTCCACAAGTGTTATGTATATGTCCTATTGCAAATGACGGACTCCTGAAGAAGGCAAATGCCGAAACGCGCGTAGAGATTCCATCCACCGCTTTGCTTACTCCAATAGCCCGGCGTACCATCAATGTCATTTGAATATTTGGTTTTCCTGTTTTGTCTGTTATTAGCTTTTTCCATTCATGTTTCACTATTGATTAGTTGTTTTTTTACACTATTGTTATATTCACATATGTTTGTCATTTTAAATGAATATGAATAGATAAATATGAAATATGTATCAGAACACAAGAAAATGATCAAAATAAAACAAAAATATATTTTTACATAATCACTATAGTTATGATCTTTGTTTATGTATGATTAGAATCAGTCACGTATCAGACTAGTTTCCTAGGTCGTTTTTGGCATATTTAATCAGCTCACTATTAGGTACGTTACAAATATAGTTCTTAATATTCCCTACATTTAGTGAGTTCACCAATAGTAGGGGTCCCCTTCTTTCGAAATTCTGTCATCCACTTTGTGCAATTTGTTCAAACTGTCATGTGCTTGAACCTCTGGCAGCGCGCGGTCCCCTGACCCCCTTGGCCTGAGTTTTTGGCCTTTCCCCACACACACCTCTTTTCCCTTTGCACCAGCGGAATGGCAGTGCACCCAAGGATCCACGTTTTGAAAAAGGCACTACCTTCTGGTGCCCATGAGAGAGCAGCTTGAGCGTCTTCTGACACTAAATGACGAGTGTTGGAGTCTGGAAAGTGCTGCTGATCTTGAAGAGGTTGTTTCTCAGTGGTGCTTGTTTCTGCACGAGATGTTTTGTGCCCTTGATCTATGAAGAGCACATTTCCTGAGGTGTCACAGAGAAGAGACACTGGTGCATTTGTTTTGAGACATTGAGACTTTGAATGAACTGTGGGTGTTCCAGGAGGGCACTCCTACTGAGCATGAAAAGGCCTGGATCGAGAGGCCCAACGCGGAAGAAGATGATGGAAGCAGATTTGATGGACAATAGAAGCCTTCCAAGAGGCTTATAACGGATTTGGGACACAGCTGCTAACATAGACTGAGTAATTGCCTATATAAGGGCAAAAGGGGCGTCTGAGGTTCTGTGAAATCTGAACCTGTGTTTAAAATATCATTATTCTGCTATGATTTTGATATCAGAGAAACGAAAATGGCAAGTTTAATATGTGTGTGTATTTTCATCACAATACAATGATGCATGCAGGAGTTATTGGCAAATTCATTCTGAGCCCACAGGCCCCAGGTTGTGAACAAGCGTCCATTTTAGTTGTTGCCCTTTACATAGGCATATACATGAGCCAATGATTCTTAAAGGACACGTATTCCTTAGCTTGAGTTCTTCCTGACTCCCATTTGATCTGAACAGGCTGAATCTGCCTACGTGATGTTGGCCTCACCAAACCAGTCCATGCCCTCTAGTCAATCTATATTAAAGATCTGAGCAACTTGTTGTGTACATTGGCCTGAGCAAGATTAGAAGGCCGAATACAGTAGCCATGCCTGTTTATGACCCACAAGCATCCCTTATCCTACATTTCTATCTTCCACACCTGGCTCTGTTTCTCTGCTTCTGGGCTTTTACAATGGGGAGGTGACTGTTTATATGATGGGGAGGAAACCAGTTCTATTGTGAGCTTCTTCGGCCTGCACAGGAAAATATGTGAAGCTTGACATATGTTCATGATGGAAGATGGGTTGGTCAGTTTGGGCAAGTAGAATGGAATTCATAATTATAGCCTGCTTTGTTATGGTACCATGGGAGCGACCTACAATGATGTGTGACACAGCAAGAATGTGAGCCTAGGGGCAAACTTTTTGTATAAAAAGCCTGCCTGAGAAAGCTCAGGCAGGCTCCCTCTTTCAATTGTAAAACTACGGTTGGACGACGAAGCCTCATAATTAATTATAATAAAGATGTCTTTTAATTTTACAGACTGGCTGTCAATTCCTTTGCTGCTTTATTATGCAAACTTCTGGATAGATCCCTGGTGGGGAGAGTGAGTCATTTTCCACTTTTCCTCAGGAGGAGCCTGGGCAGAATGGGTGGAGTCAGAGAGGAGGGGCTTAGGAGGAGCCTGGGTGGAGTCAGAGAGGAGGGGGTATAGGAGAGGAGGGGCTTAGGAGGAGCCTGGGCAGAATGGGTGGGGTCAGAGAGGAGGGGCTTAGGAGGAGCCTGGGCAGAATGGGTGGAGTCAGAGAGGAGGGGGTATAGGAGGAGCCTGGGCAGAATGGGTGGGGTCAGACAGCAGAGGAGGGGCTTAGGAGGAGCCTAGTCAGATTGGGTGGGGTCAGAGAGGAGGGGCTTAGGAGGAGCCTAGTCAGATTGGGTGGGGTCAAATAGGAGGAGCCTGGGCAGAATGGGTGGGGTCAGACAGCAGAGGAGGGGCTTAGGAGGAGCCTAGTCAGATTGGGTGGGGTCAAATAGGAGGAGCCTGGGCAGAATGGGTGGGGTCAGACAGCAGAGGAGGGGCTTAGGAGGAGCCTGGTCAGAGAGGAGGGGTATAGGAGGAGCCTGGGCAGAATGGGTGGGGTCAGACAGCAGAGGAGGGGTTTAGGAGGAGCCTAGTCAGAATGGGTGGGGTTAGACAGCAGAGGAGGGGCTTAGGAGGAGCCTGGGCAGAATGGGTGGAGTCAGAGAGGAGGGGCTTAGGAGGAGCCTGGGTGGAGTCAGAGAGGAGGGGGTATAGGAGGAGCCTGGGCAGAATGGGTGGGGTCAGACAGCAGAGGAGGGGCTTAGGAGGAGCCTAGTCAGATTGGGTGGGGTCAAATAGGAGGAGCCTGGGCAGAATGGGTGGGGTCAGACAGCAGAGGAGGGGCTTAGGAGGAGCCTAGTCAGATTGGGTGGGGTCAAATAGGAGGAGCCTGGGCAGGTTAGGTGGGGCCAGACAGCAGAGGAGGGGCTTAGGAGGAGCCTAGTCAGATTGGGTGGGGTCAGAGAGGAGGGGTATAGGAGGAACCTGGGCAGGTTGGGTGGGGTCAAATAGGAGGAGCCTGGGCAGAATGGGTGGGGTCAGACAGCAGAGGAGGGGCTTAGGAGGAGCCTAGTCAGATTGGGTGGGGTCAAATAGGAGGGGTATAGGAGGAGCCTGGGCAGAATGGGTGGGGTCAGAGGGGTATGGGAGGAGCCTGGGCAGAATGGGTGGAATCAGAGAGGAGGGGATATAGGAGGAGCCTGAGCAGAGGGGGCGGGGTCAGACAGCAGAGGAGGGGCTTAGGAGGAGCCTGGGCAGAATGGGTGGAGTCAGAGAGGAGGGGGTATAGGAGGAGCCTGGTCAGAATGGGTGGGGTCAGACAGCAGAGGAGGGGCTTAGGAGGAGCCTAGTCAGATTGGGTGGGGTCAGAGAGGAGGGGCTTAGGAGGAGCCTAGTCAGATTGGGTGGGGTCAAATAGGAGGAGCCTGGGCAGAATGGGTGGGGTCAGACAGCAGAGGAGGGGCTTAGGAGGAGCCTAGTCAGATTGGGTGGGGTCAAATAGGAGGAGCCTGGGTAGAATGGGTGGGGTCAGACAGCAGAGGAGGGGCTTAGGAGGAGCCTGGTCAGAGAGGAGGGGTATAGGAGGAGCCTGGGCAGAATGGGTGGGGTCAGACAGCAGAGGAGGGGTTTAGGAGGAGCCTAGTCAGAATGGGTGGGGTCAGACAGCAGAGGAGGGGCTTAGGAGGAGCCTGGGCAGAATGGGTGGAGTCAGAGAGGAGGGGCTTAGGAGGAGCCTGGGTGGAGTCAGAGAGGAGGGGGTATAGGAGGAGCCTGGGCAGAATGGGTGGAGTCAGACAGCAGAGGAGGGGCTTAGGAGGAGCCTAGTCTGATTGGGTGGGGTCAAATAGGAGGAGCCTGGGCAGAATGGGTGGGGTCAGACAGCAGACGAGGGGCTTAGGAGGAGCCTAGTCAGATTGGGTGGGGTCAAATAGGAGGAGCCTGGGCAGGTTGGGTGGGGCCAGACAGCAGAGGAGGGGCTTAGGAGGAGCCTAGTCAGATTGGGTGGGGTCAGAGAGGAGGGGTATAGGAGGAACCTGGGCAGGTTGGGTGGGGTCAAATAGGAGGAGCCTGGGCAGAATGGGTGGGGTCAGACAGCAGAGGAGGGGCTTAGGAGGAGCCTAGTCAGATTGGGTGGGGTCAAATATGAGGGGTATAGGAGGAGCCTCGGCAGAATGGGTGGGGTCAGAGGGGTATGGGAGGAGCCTGGGCAGAATGGGTGGAATCAGAGAGGAGGGGGTATAGGAGGAGCCTGAGCAGAGGGGGCGGGGTCAGACAGCAGAGGAGGGGCTTAGGAGGAGCCTGGGCAGAATGGGTGGGGTCAGACAGCAGAGGAGGGGTTTAGGAGGAGCCAAGTCAGATTGGGTGGGGTCAAATAGGAGGAGCCTTGGCAGAATGGGTGGGGTCAGAGAGGAAGAATATAGGAGGAGCCTGGGCAGAATGGGTGGAGTCAGATAGGAGGGGCTTAGGAGGAGCCTGGACAGAATGGGTGGAGTCAGAGAGAAGGGGGAATAGGAGGAGCCTGGGCAGAATGGGTGGGGTCAGAGAGGAGGGGGTATAGGAGGAGCCTGGGCAGAATGGGTGGGGTCAGACAGCAGAGGAGGGGCTTAGGAGGAGCCTAGTCAGATTGGGTGGGGTAAAATAGGAGGAGCCTGGGCAGAAAGGGTGGGGTCAGACAGCAGAGGAGGGGCTTAGGAGGAGCCTAGTCAGATTGGGTGGGGTCAGAGGGGTCAGAGAGGAGGGGTATAGGAGGAGCCTAGTCAGATTGGGTGGGGTCAGACAGCAGAGGAGGGGCTTAGGAGGAGCCTAGTCAGATTGGGTGGGGTCAAATAGGAGGGGTATAGGAGGAGCCTGGGCAGAATGGGTGGGGTCAGAGAGGAGGGGGTATAGGAGGAGCCTGGGCAGAATGGGTGGGGTCAGACAGCAGAGGAGGGGCTTAGGAGGAGCCTAGTCAGATTGGGTGGGGTCAAATAGGAGGGGTATAGGAGGAGCCTGGGCAGAATGGGTGGGGTCAGAGAGGAGGGGGTATAGGAGGAGCCTGAGCAGAGGTGGTGGGGTTAGACAGCAGAGGAGGGGTATAGGAGGAGCCTAGTCAGATTGGGTGGGGTCAGAGAGGAAGGGTATAGGAGGAGCCTGGGCAGAATGGGTGGGGTCAGAGAGGAGGGGCTTAGGAGGAGCCTGGGCAGAATGGGTGGAGTCAGAGAGGAGGGGGTATAGGAGGAGCCTGGGCAGAATGGGTGTGGTCAGACAGCAGAGGAGCGGCTTAGGAGGAGCCTAGTCAGATTGGGTGGGGTCAAATAGGAGGAGCCTGGGCAGAATGGGTGAGGTCAGAGAGGAGGGGTATAGGAGGAGTCTGGGCAGAGGGGGTATAGGAGGAGCCTAGTCAGATTGGGTGGGGTCAAATAGGAGGAGCCTGGGCAGAATGGGTGGGGTCAGACAGCAGAGGAGGGGCTTAGGAGGAGCCTAGTCAGATTGGGTGGGGTCAGAGAGGAGGGGCTTAGGAGGAGCCTAGTCAGATTGGGTGGGGTCAAATAGGAGGAGCCTGGGCAGAATGGGTGAGGTCAGAGAGGAGGGGTATAGGAGGAGCCTGGGCAGAGGGGGTATAGGAGGAGCCTGGGCAGAATGAGTGGGGTCAGAGAGGAGGGGCTTAGGAGGAGCCTAGTCAGATTGGGTGGGGTCAAATAGGAGGAGCCTAGTCAGATTGGGTGGGGTCAGAGAGGAGGGGCTGAGGAGGAGCTTAGTCAGATTGGGTGGGGTCAGACAGCAGAGGAGGGGTTTAGGAGGAGCCTAGTCAGATTGGGTGGGGTCACAGAGGAGGGGCTGAGGAGGGCCTTAGTCAGAATGGGTGGGGTCAGACAGCAGAGGAGGGGCTTAGGAGGAGCCTAGTCAGAATGGGTGGGGTCAGACAGCAGAGGAGCGGCTTAGGAGGAGCCTAGTCAGATTGGGTGGGGTCAAATAGGAGGAGCCTGGGCAGAATGGGTGAGGTCAGAGAGGAGGGGTATAGGAGGAGCCTGGGCAGAGGGGGTACAGGAGGAGCCTGGGCAGAATGAGTGGGGTCAGAGAGGAGGGGCTTAGGAGGAGCCTAGTCAGATTGGGTGGGGTCAGAGAGGAGGGGCTGAGGAGGAGCTTAGTCAGAATGGGTGGGGTCAGATAGCAGAGGAGGGGCTTAGGAGGAGCCTAGTCAGATTGGGGTCAAATAAGAGGGGTATAGGTGGGGCCTGGGCAGAATGGGTGGAGTCAGAGAGGAGGGGGTATAGGAGGAGCCTAGTCAGATTGGGTGTGGTCAAATAGGAGGAGCCTGGGCAGAATGGGTGGGGTCTGAGGGCCTAGGAAGGGGTCATAGATGGAGGAGGATCCTGACTTATGGTGGGGAACTGCAAAAACTTTTTTAATGCACCCCCCTATACTTTCTGATTTCTGTTGGGAGGGGGCAGTCGGGGAGCAGTATTAAAAGGTGCTTAGGCGTAACGTGAAGAGCGATGAGGTGCACAGAATGGCATGCCTTCCAGGTACTTTTTGGGGGGGCTACCATTATTTTTTATTGCTCCGATCCTCCCTCATGGGGTGTACCCCAAATGGTTAGGGGCAACGGGGGAGGGGGGGTGGCAAAAAGCTGTTTGACAGTTTCTGTTACCAACAGGGGTCACCATACGATTCTGCTGCAGTTATGGTATTGAAAGGTACAACAAGTAGCATGTGAATGTATTTTTGCAGGTGGGGTGCCCCAAAATTTTACTGCCAGCAGCCCCCCTCCTCCCCACCCAGCAGATTGGTATAGGTACCTTCAGGACATTTCTGTTGAAAAAAGAGGCTATAGCGAATCGTGCTATGAAATCCTAGAGCACTAACATTTGCTAAATAAAGGTGGCATCGGAGCATACGAATGAGGCAGAGAGAGGCTACTGTTGCCAATTGGTTTGGCGGGTCATAGTGAATAACCTCGGCATGCAAATAGGCAGTGTGAGGACTGGCAGTGTCTGTAGAGAATTTTGGCATGCTCTTCAGCTTATTTTTTTCCTCCTTACGTTGGCTATGAACTACAGAGGAAAGGCCCGGCCTTACTGTTGGACAAAACATGTATTTATGATTTTAAGAAGTGTAGTCTGACTGTACTGAGAGGGGCTGTACAGTACGGTAAATGCCTGTATACCCCTGCAATGTGCATCCAACTGTCACTTGAGATTCAGTAGCGAACGAAGCAGCTGGGTTACTGACTGAATGTAAATGGAAGGCACATAGCAAGGGTGTTTGTGGTCACTCAAATGATTGAAACCTGGTTGATGCACTACCAAAGCTGGGGTTCCAGGAGGGAACATTTGAGGGGCATTGAGATGGTGGTGCCCAGAGGTCAAAATACGTTTCAGAGACAGAGAGGTACGGCGGTCCTGGTCCCGCATTGGGGGTAGTCAAAAGTCCTGCTAAAGATTTCTGTCCAACTGTTACCACGTTTTGTGTAGCCTGGCTGCCTCTGTAACGATTCCCCAGTGTCTTTCGATCCTACAGATGACTGTAGCAAACTTCCCATATTTTTTCTTGGCCTCATACCCCCAAAGGAGTGCCTGACATTTTCCAGCCTACCGATACTCACATTCTGGGAAAAACCTCACTAACCATGCATATTTATGCACCACACATGGCAAATCCTTGCAATTGCAGAACATCATATCGCACTTGTCATCTTTGAGGTGCTGTAAGTATTTGGATTTGAGGGAAATATTCATCCTTGCTTGCTCTCCCACCTGAAGTCTATGGTGCTGCTGTTCCTTTCTCACATGTCCCTACAAAGAGACAAGTGACACACAGACTCAATCACTCAGCAAACATATATGCTTTGACGCTTTCATCTTGCTGTTTACCTTCCAAATGTTCCCCCTTCACCACAAATACAGGCCAGCCATTCCTCATCCCCTCAGTCATCGTAGTCCTTCACTCCTTAGGCCCTGCAAGACAAAAATGACCAAGAATCATGTCAGCAAGAAGAAGAAAAGCCTCAGTGTGCTCTTTTGTTCATACTGCTGCCCACTAGTAACACTTCATGGCCACTGCAGCTTAAGAATGGGACTGAGAAGAGGGCTCTCCTATGCAAATAATGTCCACCCATGCATACTTTCTTCTGAGAAGGTCGGCGGCTTGTGCCGTGATACTGCCTCCAACATATGATCTTCAACCAAATTTTAAAAAAGCCCACCTGCCTTAGACGAAGGATTTTGCCACTCGAAGGAAGCACATGGGGACATCACCATCATTTAGCAGGGTCCTAAATTGCCTGCTGTCCGCCTGTATACAGAACAAGGACGTTCGTGGCCGTTCGTGAGCGTTCTTCAAAGGAAGGAGGTGGGTGAATAAATCCAAGATGCCAGGGCAGGCCCAGCCCAGCCCAGTGCAGCCCAGCCCGGCAGAGCGCACTGCTGTGGAGGTCCACTCCTTCACACCCTGCAGCAGGCATGATGCAGATCTACTAGAGCAAAGGCTTGACTCTGCTCTTGTCTGTCTCTTAAAGGAAACAATCTTTCCAACTTCTTATTGCACCTAATAAATGGACTCTAGCTAGCCTCAAACTGGACCCAATTTTTTTGACAATTTGACAATTTTTTATTAATAAACTGCATGATTACTTAAAATCTTTACAGTATAAAAGTTAAAAAAAGAATAAAAAGCTTTATGAACGTCCCGACTCCCCCACTCTCAAGTCCCATCCAAACATAAAAGTGAGAGTCACTTTAAGTTAAAATACTAACATATTAGTCCTGATTAGCTGTCCTAAACATGGTTCTTTTAAAAGGAGTGATGAATAGATTGTACAAGTGTTTCCCAGCTGATAAAGGGGGGCACATGAAAGTTCGGTAGAGTCAATTCATGTACCAAGGGCTGTTGACGAAAGATGGATTCTTCGTGGATCTTTAAACCAGCCCAAGTTAGGTAACTGCGGCAGGAGGCTTCCAGTTACTTTGCAGACAATGCCGTTAAGTGGGAGTCGAGTGCCATTTTTACCTGGTGTATAAATTTCCCAACTCTGGCTATCAAACAGGTCGTGGAGACTGAGAGGCACCAGTCCGAGGCCTCTCTACAAGTTCTATAGGCCGTGTTACGTAAAATCGGAAGCAGCAAGCGATGGCGGTCATTGGCCAGCTTTGTGCAGCAGCACAGCAAGTGTAGCCAGGATTCTCTACGGTAATTGCATAGACGACAGGCCAAGGTGCCATCCGTACGGGCCCATTTGGGGTTGAAGTCCATGATCCTGAGGGCCAAAAGTCGAAAGTACAAAATTTTCTTTCTCGCGTAAGTGGATACTGGATCTTGCAGGTAAGGTTGGGGTTTACCTGGAATATATGATTTGTCCAGGGCCTGGGTTAGTGGATTTTGCCGAAGAGATGCAAGGTCAAGTCCAAAGGAGATGATCCGGACTTGGCGCTTAACAGCTTGGGCCCAGGCTGAGAAAGGAATTTCGTGCAGGGGCAAACTCCTTCTTTCGATTTTCAATGCTGCAATAGCTTGTCCTACCTTTGAGTACCAGGGGGAGCCCACCTCATCAAAGATTGATTTTAGGGAGTGCTGTAGCGAATGTTCTGGTGCTTTCAATACTCTAATATAGAGTTTTAAAAGGTCCCCCAATAATACCAGCTCCGGTCGCTTAAGGCCTATTTCTAGCCTTAATCTAGTGTTCCTTGCATATCTAGGGGCCTGTAGCACCAACTTGTAGGCTTTCGCCTGGGCTGCGTTGACCACTTTGTCAAATGCACCAGGGTAGGCTATGTGCCCATATGCAATGGCAGGGATCAGTTTTGCCCTGAGCACTGTCAACATTGGTTCTGCTGAGGGACTGTCCAAGCGGTGGCATAAGCGTCTTAGCGACAGAATGGTTTTGTCAATTTTAGGTTTAAGCTCCTTCAGATGTTTGGCTGCAGAGGCACTCTCAGAGACCCAGGTGCCCAGATAGTTGTAGGATGGGGCAGTGACGATACGGTGCTCCCCCAGGGACCATGAAGCTTCTTTTTTTGTGGGGGTATTTGCCAAAAATGACAATTTTGGTCTTGCCCACATTGATCCGTAAGTCATTTGACTTATTGTATAATGCCAAACTGCTTAAGGCTCTTTGGAGCCCCACCCTAGTGTGGTCCATGATCACCGTGTCGTCTGCATACTGGAGTGTTCCCAAGACGAGCCTCCCCAGTTTTGGAGGTGCTAAGTTGGCATCTTTCAGAGCTGTCCCCATGTCCGCAGTATACAAGTTGAAAAGCATGGGGGCCAAGACGCACCCCTGCTTGAGGCCCGAGTTGGTTGGACCCATCATTTCATTAGCCAGAGCTCATACTTGACCTTTATTTCTATCCAAGCTCACTGGCACCAAACCCCTGATTTGAGTGAGTGGCTCACACTAAAATGAAAAATCACCATCAACCAACCTATTTTACAATAAGTGTAGCACCATCCTCGCATTCTTGTGCTCAGTTATAACCCCCAATACCACAATTGCACTCTGCAATTCACCAAACTTAAAGGACAAAGAATGAAGACATTGATAAAGGAAGATAAGGCCTTGTTCCTAGCACCTACTTGAGAAATAGGGCGGTTGGTAGAAGGTCATGAGAGAAAACATATGAAATGTTGGGAGACACCTGCCAAAAAAACACTAGCAAAAAAAAAAATCACAGTTTGAAAATTTCCCACCTTGGGATACTTCTACAGCACTGGCAGGATTCGAACCCTGGCCTGTGAGGGCTGTCCCCCCCAAAGGTACAAGCCTTACCTTTGAGCTATCTCCTTGGTGGTCTAGAGGATTGCAGTAGTAACTATAAGCAACATACAGGCCTTGCTGTCCTTCCCTGTGGCTTCCATTGCACATTAAATGGATGACGATGACATAAGGACAATTTGATAGGCTACTTACATGGAAACCAGAAAAACACTTAGCAAAAAAAAAAAAGAAAATCACTGTTTGAAAATTTCCCACCTTAGGATACTTCTACAGCACTGGCAGGATTCGAACCCTGGCCTGAGAGGGTTGTCCCCACCAAAGGAACAAGCCTTACCTTTGAGCTATAGCTCCTTGGTGGTCTGGAGGATTGCAGTAGTAACTATAAGCAACATACAGGCCTTGGTGTCCTTTCCTGTGGCTTCCATTGCACATTAAATGGATGACTATGACATAAGGACAATTTGATAGGCTACTTACATGGAAACCAGAAAAACACTTAGCAACAAAAAAAAAAAAGAAAATCACTGTTTGAAAATTTCCCACCTTGGGATACTTCTACAGCACCGGCAGGATTCGAACCCTGGCCTGTGAGGGCTGTCCCCACCAAAGGTACAAGCCTTACCTTTGAGCTATAGCTCCTTGGTGGTCTAGAGGATTGCAGTAGTACCTATAAGCAACATACAGGCCTTGGTGTCCTTCCCTGTGGCTTCCATTGCACATTAAAAGGATGGCCATGACATAAGGACAATTTGATAGGCTACTTACATGGAAACCAGTGTGGTCCAGTGGGTAAGTTCCTGCCTTCCATCCAGGCAACCAGGGTTCAAATCCTGGGTTCGGCACCAGGTAAGTAAATTGGTAAGTAAAATGTGTCTGTGTGTTGTGTAAGAGGGGAATCATGCCTAGCGAAAGAGGGATTGCAGATTGGTCGGTAAGTAAAATAGGTGTGGAAAGAAAGGTGAAAGAAAGAGAACGGGTGTTGTCTGTAGGAGGAGGAGCCTGGGCAGAATGGGTGGGGTCAGAGGGGTATAGGAGGAGCCTGGGCAGAATGGGTGGGGTCAGAGGGGTATGGGAGGAGCCTGGGCAGAATGGGTGGGGTCAGAGAGGAGGGGTATAGGAGGAGCCTGGGCAGAATGGGTGGGGTCAGAGAGGAGGGGTATAGGATGAGCCTAGTCAGATTGGGTGGGGTCAAATAGGAGGGGTATAGGAGGAGCCTGGGCAGAATGGGTGGGGTCAGAGGGGTATGGGAGAAGCCTGGGCAGAATGGGTGGAGTCAGAGAGGAGGGGGTATAGGAGGAGCCTGGGCAGAATGGGTGGGGTCAGACAGGAGGGGCTTAGGAGGAGCCTAGTCATATTGGGTGGGGTCAGAGAGGAGGGGCTTAGGAGGAGCCTAGTCAGATTGGGTGGGGTCAAATAGGAGGAACCTGGGCAGAATGGGTGGGGTCAGAGGGATATAGGAGGAGCCTGGGCAGAATGGGTGGGGTCAGAGGGGTTTGGGAGGAGCCTGGGTGGAATCGGAGAGGAGGGGGTATAGGAGGAGCCTGAGCAGAGGGGGTGGGGTTAGACAGCAGAGGAGGGGTATAGGAGGAGCCTAGTCAGATTGGGTGGGGTCAGAGAGGAAGGGTATAGGAGGAGCCTGGGCAGAATGGGTGGGGTCAAAGGGGTATGGGAGGAGCCTGGGCAGAATGGGTGGAATCAGAGAGGAGGGGGTATAGGAGGAGCCTGGGCAGAATGGGTGGGGTCAGAGAGGAGGGGTATAGGAGGAGCCTGGGCAGATTGGGTGGGGTCAAATAGGAAAAGCCTAGTCAGATTGGGTGGGGTCAAATAGGAGGGTATAGGAGGAGCCTGGGCAGAATGGGTGGGGTCAGACAGCCGAGGAGGGGCTTAGGAGGAGCCTAGTCAGATTGGGTGGGGTAAAATAGGAGGAGCCTGGGAAGAAAGGGTGGGGTCAGAGAGCAGAGGAGGGGCTTAGGAGGAGCCTAGTCAGATTGGGTGGGGTCAGAGAGGAGGGGTATAGGAGGAGCCTGGGCAGAGGGGGTATAGGAGGAGCCTAGTCAGATTGGGTGGGGTCAAATAGGAGGAGCCTGGGCAGAGAGGAGGGGTATAGGAGGAGCCTGGGCAGAGGGGGTATAGGAGGAGCCTAGTCAGATTGGGTGGGGTCAAATAGGAGGAGCCTAGTCAGATTGGGTGGGGTGGGGTCAGAGAGGAGGGGCTGAGGAGGAGCTTAGTCAGAATGGGTTGGGTCAGACAGCAGAGGAGCGGCTTAGGAGGAGCCTAGTCAGATTGGGTGGGGTCAAATAGGAGGAGCCTGGGCAGAATGGGTGAGGTCAGAGAGGAGGGGTATAGGAGGAGCCTGGGCAGAGGGGGTACAGGAGGAGCCTGGGCAGAATGCATGGGGTCAGAGAGGAGGGGCTTAGGAGGAGCCTAGTCAGATTGGGTGGGGTCAGAGAGGAGGGGCTGAGGAGGAGCTTAGTCAGAATGGGTGGGGTCAGACAGCAGAGGAGGGGCTTAGGAGGAGACCAGTCAGATTGGGGTCAAATAAGAGGGGTATAGGTGGGGCCTGGGCAGAATGGGTGGAGTCAGAGAGGAGGGGGTATAGGAGGAGCCTAGTCAGATTGGGTGGGGTCAAATAGGAGGAGCCTGGGCAGAATGGGTGGGGGTCAGACAGCAGAGGAGGGGCTTAGGAGGAGCCTAGTCAGATTGGGTGGGGTCAAATAGGAGGGGTAGAGGAGGAGCCTGGGCAGAATGGGTGGGGTCAGAGGGGTATGGGAGGAGCCTGGGCAGAATGGGTGGAATCAGAGAGGAGGGGGTATAGGAGGAGCCTGAGCAGAGGGGGCGGGTCAGACAGCAGAGGAGGGGCTTAGGAGGAGCCTGGGCAGAATGGGTGGGGTCAAATAGGAGGAGCCTTGGCAGAATGGGTGGGGTCAGAGAAGAAGGGTATAGGAGGAGCCTGGGCAGAATGGGTGGAGTCAGAGAGGAGGGGCTTAGGAGGAGCCTGGGCAGAATGGGTGGAGTCAGAGAGGAGGAGGGGGTATAGGAGGAGCCTGGGCAGAATGGGTGTGGTCAGACAGCAGAGGAGGGGCTTAGGAGGAGCCTAGTCAGATTGGTTGGGGTCAAATAGGAGGGGTAGAGGAGGAGCCTGGGCAGAATGGGTGGGGTCAGAGGGGTATGGGAGGAGCCTGGGCAGAATGGGTGGGGTCAGAGGGGTATGGGAGGAGCCTGGGCAGAATGGGTGGAATCAGAGAGGAGGGGGTATAGGAGGAGCCTGAGCAGAGGGGGTGGGGTCAGACAGCAGAGGAGGGGTTTAGGAGGAGCCAAGTCAGATTGGGTGGGGTCAAATAGGAGGAGCCTGGGCAAAATGGGTGGAGTCAGAGAGGAGGGGCTTAGGAGGAGCCTGGGCAGAATGGGTGGAGTCAGAGAGGAGGGGCTTAGGAGGAGCCTGGGCAGAATGGGTGGAGTCAGAGAGGAGGGGCTTAGGAGGAGCCTGGGCAGAATGGGTGGGGTCAGACAGCAGAGGAGGGCCTTAGGAGGAGCCTAGTCAGATTGGGTGGGGTCAAATAGGAGGAGCCTGGGCAGAATGGGTGGAATCAGAGAGGAGGAGGAGGAGGGGGTATAGGAGGAGCCTGAGCAGAGGGGGTGGGGTTAGACAGCAGAGGAGGGGTATAGGAGGAGCCTAGTCAGATTGGGTGGGGTCAGAGAGGAGGAGCCTGGGCAGAATGGGTGGAGTCAGAGAGGAGGGGCTTAGGAGGAGCCTGGGCAGATTGGGTGGGGTCAAATAGGAGGAGCCTGGGCAAAATGGGTGGGGTCAGAGAGGAGGGGCTCAGGAGGAGCCTGGGCAGAATGGGTGGAGTCAGAGAGGAGGGGGTATAGGAGGAGCCTGAGCAGAATGGGTGGGGTCAGACAGCAGAGGAGGGGCTTAGGAGGAGCCTAGTCAGATTGGGTGGGGTCAAATAGGAGGAGCCTTGGCAGAATGGGTGGGGTCAGAGAGGAGGGGGTATAGGAGGAGCCTGGGCAGAATGGGTGGAGTCAGAGAGGAGGGGGTATAGGAGGAGCCTGGGCAGAATGGGTGGGGTCAGACAGCAGAGAAGGGGCTTAGGAGGAGCCTAGTCAGATTGGGTGGGGTCAGAGAGGAGGGGTATAGGAGGAACCTGGGCAGAATGGGTGGGGTTAGACAGCATAGGAGGGGCTTAGGAGGAGCCTAGTCAGATTGGGTGGGGTCAGAGAGGAAGGGTATAGGAGGAGCCTGGGCAGAATGGGTGGGGTCAGAGGGGTATGGGAGGAGCCTGGGCAGAATGGGTGGAGTCAGAGAGGAGGGGCTTAGGAGGAGCCTGGGCAGAATGGGTGGAGTCAGAGAGGAGGGGGTATAGGAGGAGCCTGGGCAGAATGGGTGGGGTCAGACAGCAGAGGAGGGGCTTAGGAGGAGCCTAGTCAGATTGGGTGGGGTCAAATAGGAGGAGCCTGGGCAGAATGGGTGGGGTCAGACAGCAGAGGAGGGGCTTAGGAGGAGCCTAGTCAGATTGGGTGGGGTCAAATAGGAGGAGCCTGGGCAGAATGGGTGGGGTCAGACAGCAGAGGAGGGGCTTGGGAGGAGCCTAGTCAGATTGGGTGGGGTCAGAGAGGAGGGGCTTAGGAGGAGCCTAGTCAGATTGGGTGGGGTCAAATAGGAGGGGTATAGGAGGAGCCTGGGCAGAATGGGTGGGGTCAGAGGGGTATGGGAGGAGCCTTGGCAGAATGGGTGGAGTCAGAGAGGAAGGGGTATGGGAGGAGCCTTGGCAGAATGGGTGGGGTCAGACACCAGAGGAGGGGCTTAGGAGGAGCCTAGTCAGATTGGGTGGGGTCAAATAGGAGGAGCCTGGGCAGAATGGGTGGGGTCAGACAGCAGAGGAGGGGCTTGGGAGGAGCCTAGTCAGATTGAGTGGGGTCAGAGAGGAGCGGCTTAGGAGGAGCCTAGTCAGATTGGGTGGGGTCAAATAGGAGGAGCCTGGGCAGAATGGGTGGGGTCAGACAGCAGAGGAGGGGTTTAGGAGGAGCCTAGTCAGAATGGGTGGGGTCAGACAGCAGAGGAGGGGCTTAGGAGGAGCCTGGGCAGAATGGGTGGAGTCAGACAGCAGAGGAGGGGCTTAGGAGGAGCCTAGTCAGATTGGGTGGGGTCAGAGAGGAGGGGCTTAGGAGGAGCCTAGTCAGATTGGGTGGGGTCAGAGAGGAGGGGTATAGGAGGAACCTGGGCGGGTTGGGTGGGGTCAAATAGGAGGAGCCTGGGCAGAATGGGTGGGGTCAGACAGCTGAGGAGGGGCTTAGGAGGAGCCTAGTCAGATTGGGTGGGGTCAAATAGGAGGGGTATAGGAGGAGCCTGGGCAGAATGGGTGGGGTCAGAGGGGTATGGGAGGAGCCTGGGCAAAATGGGTGGAATCAGAGAGGAGGGGGTATAGGAGGAGCCTGGGCAGAATGGGTGGGGTCAGACACCAGAGGAGGGGCTTAGGAGGAGCCTAGTCAGATTGGGTGGGGGGGTCAGAGGGGTCAGAGAGGAGGGGTATAGGAGGAGCCTAGTCAGATTGGGTGGGGTCAAATAGGAGGAGCCTTGGCAGAATGGGTGGGGTCAGAGAGGAAGGGTATAGGAGGAGCCTGGGCAGAATGGGTGGAGTCGGAGAGGAGGGGGTATAGGAGGAGCCTGGGCAGAATGGGTGGAATCAGAGAGGAGGGGGTATAGGAGGAGCCTGAGCAGAGGGGGTGGGGTCAGACAGCAGAGGAGGGGCTTAGGAGGAGCCAAGTCAGATTGGGTGGGGTCAAAAAAGAGGAGCCTTGGCAGAATGCGTGGGGTCAGAGAGGAAGGGTATAGGAGGAGCCTGGGCAGAATGGGTGGGGTCAGACACCAGAGGAGGGGCTTAGGAGGAGCTTAGTCAGATTGGGTGGGGGGGTCAGAGGGGTCAGAGAGGAGGGGTATAGGAGGAGCCTAGTCAGATTGGGTGGGGTCAAATAGGAGGAGCCTGGGCAGAATGGGTGGGGTCAGACAGCAGAGGAGGGGCTTAGGAGGAATGGGTGGGGTCAAATAGGAGGGATATAGGAGGAGCCTGGGCAGAATGGGTGGGGTCAGAGAGGAGGGGGTACAGGAGGCGCCTGAGCAGAGGTGGTGGGGTTAGACAGCAGAGGAGGGGTATAGGAGGAGCCTGGGCAGAATGAGTGGGGTCAGAGAGGAGGGGCTTAGGAGGAGCCTAATGGGTGGGGTCAGACACCAGAGGAGGGGCTTAGGAGGAGCCTAGTCAGATTGGGTGGGGGGGTCAGAGGGGTCAGAGAGGAGGGGTATAGGAGGAGCCTAGTCAGATTGGGTGGGGTCAAATAGGAGGAGCCTTGGCAGAATGGGTGGGGTCAGAGAGGAAGGGTATAGGAGGAGCCTGGGCAGAATGGGTGGAGTCAGAGAGGAGGGGGTATAGGAGGAGCCTGGGCAGAATGGGTGGAGTCAGAGAGGAGGGGGTATAGGAGGAGCCTGGGCAGAATGGGTGGGGTCAGACAGCAGAGGAGGGGCTTAGGAGGAGCCTAGTCAGAATGGGTGGGGTCAGACAGCAGAGGAGGGGCTTAGGAGGAGCCTAGTCAGATTGGGTGGGGTCAGAGAGGAGGGGTATAGGAAGAACCTGGGCGGGTTGGGTGGGGTCAAATAGGAGGAGCCTGGGCAGAATGGGTGGGGTCAGACAGCTGAGGCTTAGGAGGAGCCTAGTCAGATTGGGTGGGGTCAAATAGGAGGGGTATAGGAGGAGCCTGGGCAGAATGGGTGGGGTCAGAGGGGTATGGGAGGAGCCTGTGAATGGGTGGGGTCAGAGGGGTATGGGAGGAGCCTGGGCAGAATGGGTGGAATCAGAGAGGAGGGGGTATAGGAGGAGCCTGAGCAGAGGGGGTGGGGTTAGACAGCAGAGGAGGGGTATAGGAGGAGCCTAGTCAGATTGGTTGGGGTCAGAGAGGAAGGGTATAGGAGGAGCCTGGGCAGAATGGGTGGGGTCAGACAGCAGAGGAGGGGTTTAGGAGGAGCCTAGTCAGAATGGGTGGGGTCAGACAGCAGAGGAGGGGCTTAGGAGGAGCCTAGTCAGATTGGGTGGGGTCAAATAGGAGGAGCCTGGGCAGAATGGGTGGGGTCAGAGAGGAGGGGGTATAGGAGGAGCCTGGGCAGAATGGGTGGGGTCAGACAGGAGGGGCTTAGGAGGAGCCTAGTCATATTGGGTGGGGTCAGAGAGGAGGGGCTTAGGAGGAGCCTAGTCAGATTGGGTGGGGTCAAATAGGAGGAACCTGGGCAGAATGGGTGGGGTCAGAGGGATATAGGAGGAGCCTGGGCAGAATGGGTGGGGTCAGAGGGGTATGGGAGGAGCCTGGGTGGAATCGGAGAGGAGGGGGTATAGGAGGAGCCTGAGCAGAGGGGGTGGGGTTAGACAGCAGAGGAGGGGTATAGGAGGAGCCTAGTCAGATTGGGTGGGGTCAGAGAGGAAGGGTATAGGAGGAGCCTGGGCAGAATGGGTGGGGTCAAAGGGGTATGGGAGGAGCCTGGGCAGAATGGGTGGAATCAGAGAGGAGGGGGTATAGGAGGAGCCTGGGCAGAATGGGTGGGGTCAGAGAGGAGGGGTATAGGAGGAGCCTGGGCAGATTGGGTGGGGTCAGAGGGGTCAGAGAGGAGGGGTATAGGAGGAGCCTGGGCAGATTGGGTGGGGTCAAATAGGAGAAGCCTAGTCATATTGGGTGGGGTCAAATAGGAGGGTATAGGAGGAGCCTGGGCAGAATGGGTGGGGTCAGAGGGGTATGGGAGGAGCCTGGGCAGAATGGGTGGGGTCAGAGGGGTATGGGAGGAGCCTGGGCAGAATGGGTGGAGTCAGAGAGGAGGGGGTATAGGAGGAGCCTGGGCAGAATGGGTGGGGTCAGACAGCAGAGGAGGGGCTTAGGAGGAGCCTAGTCAGATTGGGTGGGTTCAGAGAGGAGGGGCTTAGGAGGAGCCTAGTCAGATTGGGTGGGGTCAAATAGGAGGAGCCTGGGCAGAAAGGGTGTGTTCAGACAGCAGAGGAGGGGCTTAGGAGGAGCCTAGTCAGATTGGGTGGGGTCAGAGGGGTCAGAGAGGAGGGGTATAGGAGGATCCTAGTCAGATTGGGTGGGGTCAGACAGCCGAGGAGGGGCTTAGGAGGAGCCTAGTCAGATTGGGTGGGGTAAAATAGGAGGAGCCTGGGAAGAAAGGGTGGGGTCAGACAGCAGAGGAGGGGCTTAGGAGGAGCCTAGTCAGATTGGGTGGGGTCAGAGGGGTCAGAGAGGAGGGGTATAGGAGGAGCCTGGGCAGAGGGGGTATAGGAGGAGCCTAGTCAGATTGGGTGGGGTCAAATAGGAGGAGCCTAGTCAGATTGGGTGGGGTCAAATAGGAGGAGCCTGGGCAGAATGGGTGAGGTCAGAGAGGAGGGGTATAGGAGGAGCCTGGGCAGAGGGGGTATAGGAGGAGCCTGGGCAGAATGAGTGGGGTCAGAGAGGAGGGGCTTAGGAGGAGCCTAGTCAGATTGGGTGGGGTCAAATAGGAGGAGCCTAGTCAGATTGGGTGGGGTGGGGTCAGAGAGGAGGGGCTGAGGAGGAGCTTAGTCAGAATGGGTGGGGTCAGACAGCAGAGGAGCGGCTTAGGAGGAGCCTAGTCAGATTGGGTGGGGTCAAATAGGAGGAGCCTGGGCAGAATGGGTGAGGTCAGAGAGGAGGGGTATAGGAGGAGCCTGGGCAGAGGGGGTACAGGAGGAGCCTGGGCAGAATGCATGGGGTCAGAGAGGAGGGGCTTAGGAGGAGCCTAGTCAGACTGGGTGGGGTCAGAGAGGAGGGGCTGAGGAGGAGCTTAGTCAGAATGGGTGGGGTCAGACAGCAGAGGAGGGGCTTAGGAGGAGACCAGTCAGATTGGGGTCAAATAAGAGGGGTATAGGTGGGGCCTGGGCAGAATGGGTGGAGTCAGAGAGGAGGGGGTATAGGAGGAGCCTAGTCAGATTGGGTGGGGTCAAATAGGAGGAGCCTGGGCAGAATGGGTGGGGGTCAGACAGCAGAGGAGGGGCTTAGGAGGAGCCTAGTCAGATTGGGTGGGGTCAAATAGGAGGGGTAGAGGAGGAGCCTGGGCAGAATGGGTGGGGTCAGAGGGGTATGGGAGGAGCCTGGGCAGAATGGGTGGAATCAGAGAGGAGGGGGTATAGGAGGAGCCTGAGCAGAGGGGGCGGGTCAGACAGCAGAGGAGGGGCTTAGGAGGAGCCTGGGCAGAATGGGTGGGGTCAGACAGCAGAGGAGGGGCTTAGGAGGAGCCTGGGCAGAATGGGTGGGGTCAAATAGGAGGAGCCTGGGCAGAATGGGTGGCGTCAGACAGCAGAGGAGGGGCTTAGGAGGAGCCTAGTCAGATTGGGTGGGGTTAGACAGCAGAGGAGGGGTTTAGGAGGAGCCAAGTCAGATTGGGTGGGGTCAAATAGGAGGAGCCTTGGCAGAATGGGTGGGGTCAGAGAGGAAGGGTATAGGAGGAGCCTGGGCAGAATGGGTGGAGTCAGAGAGGAGGGGCTTAGGAGGAGCCTGGGCAGAATGGGTGGAGTCAGAGAGGAGGGGCTTAGGAGGAGCCTGGGCAGAATGGGTGGAGTCAGAGAGGAGGAGGGGGTATAGGAGGAGCCTGGGCAGAATGGGTGGGGTCAGACAGCAGAGGAGGGGCTTAGGAGGAGCCTAGTCAGATTGGTTGGGGTCAAATAGGAGGGGTAGAGGAGGAGCCTGGGCAGAATGGGTGGGGTCAGAGGGGTATGGGAGGAGCCTGGGCAGAATGGGTGGAATCAGAGAGGAGGGGGTATAGGAGGAGCCTGAGCAGAGGGGGTGGGGTCAGACAGCAGAGGAGGGGTTTAGGAGGAGCCAAGTCAGATTGGGTGGGGTCAAATAGGAGGAGCCTGGGCAAAATGGGTGGAGTCAGAGAGGAGGAGCTTAGGAGGAGCCTGGGCAGAATGGGTGGAGTCAGAGAGGAGGGGCTTAGGAGGAGCCTGGGCAGAATGGGTGGAGTCAGAGAGGAGGGGCTTAGGAGGAGCCTGAGCAGAATGGGTGGGGTCAGACAGCAGAGGAGGGGCTTAGGAGGAGCCTAGTCAGATTGGGTGGGGTCAAATAGGAGGAGCCTGGGCAGAATGGGTGGAATCAGAGAGGAGGAGGAGGGGGTATAGGAGGAGCCTGAGCAGAGGGGGTGGGGTTACACAGCAGAGGAGGGGTATAGGAGGAGCCTAGTCAGATTGGGTGGGGTCAGAGAGGAGGAGCCTGGGCAGAATGGGTGGAGTCAGAGAGGAGGGGCTTAGGAGGAGCCTGGGCAGATTGGGTGGGGTCAAATAGGAGGAGCCTGGGCAAAATGGGTGGGGTCAGAGAGGAGGGGCTCAGGAGGAGCCTGGGCAGAATGGGTGGAGTCAGAGAGGAGGGGCTTAGGAGGAGCCTGGGCAGAATGGGTGGAGTCAGAGAGGAGGGGGTATAGGAGGAGCCTGAGCAGAATGGGTGGGGTCAGACAGCAGAGGAGGGGCTTAGGAGGAGCCTAGTCAGATTGGGTGGGGTCAAATAGGAGGAGCCTGGGCAGAATGGGTGGGGTCAGACAGCAGAGGAGGGGCTTAGGAGGAGCCTAGTCAGATTGGGTGGGGTCAAATAGGAGGAGCCTTGGCAGAATGGGTGGGGTCAGAGAGGAGGGGGTATAGGAGGAGCCTGGGCAGAATGGGTGGAGTCAGAGAGGAGGGGGTATAGGAGGAGCCTGGGCAGAATGGGTGGGGTCAGACAGCAGAGAAGGGGCTTAGGAGGAGCCTAGTCAGATTGGGTGGGGTCAGAGAGGAGGGGTATAGGAGGAACCTGGGCAGAATGGGTGGGGTCAGACAGCATAGGAGGGGCTTAGGAGGAGCCTAGTCAGATTGGGTGGGGTCAGAGAGGAAGGGTATAGGAGGAGCCTGGGCAGAATGGGTGGGGTCAGAGGGGTATGGGAGGAGCCTGGGCAGAATGGGTGGAGTCAGAGAGGAGGGGCTTAGGAGGAGCCTGGGCAGAATGGGTGGAGTCAGAGAGGAGGGGGTATAGGAGGAGCCTGGGCAGAATGGGTGGGGTCAGACAGCAGAATAGGGGCTTAGGAGGAGCCTAGTCAGATTGGGTGGGGTCAAATAGGAGGAGCCTGGGCAGAATGGGTGGGGTCAGACAGCAGAGGAGGGGCTTGCGAGGAGCCTAGTCAGATTGGGTGGGGTCAGAGAGGAGCGGCTTAGGAGGAGCCTAGTCAGATTGGGTGGGGTCAAATAGGAGGAGCCTGGGCAGAATGGGTGGGGTCAGACAGCAGTGGAGGGGCTTAGGAGGAGCCTGGTCGGAGGGGTATAGGAGGAGCCTGGGCAGAATGGGTGGGGTCAGAGGGGTATGGGAGGAGCCTGGGCAGAATGGGTGGAATCAGAGAGGAGGGGGTATAGGAGGAGCCTGGGCAGAAAGGGTGGGGTCAGACAGCAGAGGAGGGGCTTAGGAGGAGCCTAGTCAGATTGGGTGGGGTCAAATAGGAGGAGCCTGGGCAGAATGGGTGGGGTCAGACAGCAGAGGAGGGGCTTAGGAGGAGCCTAGTCAGATTGGGTGGGGTCAAATAGGAGGAGCCTGGGCAGAATGGGTGGGGTCAGACAGCAGAGGAGGGGCTTAGGAGGAGCCTAGTCAGATTCTGTGGGGTCAGAGAGGAAGGGTATAGGAGGAGCCTGGGCAGAATGGGTGGGGTCAGAGGGGTATGGGAGGAGCCTTGGCAGAATGGGTGGGGTCAGAGAGGAAGGGTATAGGAGCAGCCTGGGCAGAATGGGTGGAGTCAGAGAGGAGGGGCTTAGGAGGAGCCTGGGCAGAATGGGTGGAGTCAGAGAGGAGGGGGTATAGGAGGAGCCTGGGCAGAATGGGTGGGGTCAGACAGCAGAGGAGGGGCTTAGGAGGAGCCTAGTCAGATTGGGTGGGGTCAAATAGGAGGAGCCTGGGCAGAATGGGTGGGGTCAGACAGCAGAGGAGGGGCTTGGGAGGAGCCTAGTCAGATTGGGTGGGGTCAGAGAGGAGGGGCTTAGGAGGAGCCTAGTCAGATTGGGTGGGGTCAGAGAGGAGGGGTATAGGAGGAACCTGGGCGGGTTGGGTGGGGTCAAATAGGAGGAGCCTGGGCAGAATGGGTGGGGTCAGACAGCTGAGGAGGGGCTTAGGAGGAGCCTAGTCAGATTGGGTGGGGTCAAATAGGAGGGGTATAGGAGGAGCCTGGGTAGAATGGGTGGGGTCAGAGGGGTATGGGAGGAGCCTTGGCAGAATGGGTGGAGTCAGAGAGGAGGGGGTATAGGAGGAGCCTGGGCAGAATGGGTGGGGTCAGACACCAGAGGAGGGGCTTAGGAGGAGCCTAGTCAGATTGGGTGGGGTCAAATAGGAGGAGCCTGGGCAGAATGGGTGGGGTCAGACAGCAGAGGAGGGGCTTGGGAGGAGCCTAGTCAGATTGGGTGGGGTCAGAGAGGAGCGGTTTAGGAGGAGCCTAGTCAGATTGGGTGGGGTCAAATAGGAGGAGCCTGGGCAGAATGGGTGGGGTCAGACAGCAGAGGAGGGGCTTAGGAGGAGCCAGGTCGGAGGGGTATAGGAGGAGCCTGGGCAGAATGGGTGGGGTCAGACAGCAGAGGAGGGGTTTAGGAGGAGCCTAGTCAGAATGGGTGGGGTCAGACAGCAGAGGAGGGGCTTAGGAGGAGCCTGGGCAGAATGGGTGGAGTCAGACAGCAGAGGAGGGGCTTAGGAGGAGCCTAGTCAGATTGGGTGGGGTCAGAGAGGAGGGGCTTAGGAGGAGCCTAGTCAGATTGGGTGGGGTCAGAGAGGAGGGCTATAGGAGGAACCTGGGCGGGTTGGGTGGGGTCAAATAGGAGGAGCCTGGGCAGAATGGGTGGGGTCAGACAGCTGAGGAGGGGCTTAGGAGGAGCCTAGTCAGATTGGGTGGGGTCAAATAGGAGGGGTATAGGAGGAGCCTGGGCAGAATGGGTGGGGTCAGAGGGGTATGGGAGGAGCCTGGGCAAAATGGGTGGAATCAGAGAGGAGGGGGTATAGGAGGAGCCTGGGCAGAATGGGTGGGGTCAGACACCAGAGGAGGGGCTTAGGAGGAGCCTAGTCAGATTGGGTGGGGGGGTCAGAGGGGTCAGAGAGGAGGGGTATAGGAGGAGCCTAGTCAGATTGGGTGGGGTCAAATAGGAGGAGCCTTGGCAGAATGGGTGGGGTCAGAGAGGAAGGGTATAGGAGGAGCCTGGGCAGAATGGGTGGAGTCAGAGAGGAGGAGCTTAGGAGGAGCCTGGGCAGAATGGGTGGAGTCAGAGAGGAGGGGGTATAGGAGGAGCCTGGGCAGAATGGGTGGAATCAGAGAGGAGGGGGTATAGGAGGAGCCTGAGCAGAGGGGGTGGGGTCAGACAGCAGAGGAGGGGCTTAGGAGGAGCCAAGTCAGATTGGGTGGGGTCAAAAAAGAGGAGCCTTGGCAGAATGGGTGGGGTCAGAGAGGAAGGGTATAGGAGGAGCCTGGGCAGAATGGGTGGGGTCAGACACCAGAGGAGGGGCTTAGGAGGAGCCTAGTCAGATTGGGTGGGGGGGTCAGAGGGGTCAGAGAGGAGGGGTATAGGAGGAGCCTAGTCAGATTGGGTGGGGTCAAATAGGAGGAGCCTGGGCAGAATGGGTGGGGTCAGACAGCAGAGGAGGGGTTTAGGAGGAGCCTAGTCAGATTGGGTGGGGTCAAATAGGAGGAGCCTGGGCAGAATGGGTGGGGTCAGAGAGGAGGGGGTACAGGAGGCGCCTGAGCAGAGGTGGTGGGGTTAGACAGCAGAGGAGGGGTATAGGAGGAGCCTGGGCAGAATGAGTGGGGTCAGAGAGGAGGGGCTTAGGAGGAGCCTGGGCAGAATGGGTGGAGTCAGAGAGGAGGGGGTATAGGAGGAGCCTGGGCAGAATGGGTGGGGTCAGACAGCAGAGGAGCGGCTTAGGAGGAGCCTAGTCACATTGGGTGGGGTCAAATAGGAGGAGCCTGGGCAGAATGGGTGAGGTCAGAGAGGAGGGGTATAGGAGGAGCCTGGGCAGAGGGGGTACAGGAGGAGCCTGGGCAGAATGGGTGGGGTCAGACAGCAGAGGAGGGGCTTAGGAGGAGCCTAGTCAGATTGGGTGGGGTCAGAGAGGAGCGGCTTAGGAGGAGCCTAGTCAGATTCGGTGGGGTCAAATAGGAGGAGCCTGGGCAGAATGGGTGGGGTCAGACAGCAGAGGAGGGGTTTAGGAGGAGCCTAGTCAGAATGGGTGGGGTCAGACAGCAGGGGAGGGGATTAGGAGGAGCCTGGCAGAATGGGTGGAGTCAGACAGCAGAGGAGGGGCTTAGGAGGAGCCTAGTCAGAATGGGTGGGGTCAGACAGCAGAGGAGGGGCTTAGGAGGAGCCTAGTCAGATTGGGTGGGGTCAGAGAGGAGGGGTATAGGAAGAACCTGGGCGGGTTGGGTAGGGTCAAATAGGAGGAGCCTGGGCAGAATGGGTGGGGTCAGACAGCTGAGGCTTAGGAGGAGCCTAGTCAGATTGGGTGGGGTCAAATAGGAGGGGTATAGGAGGAGCCTGGGCAGAATGGGTGGGGTCAGAGGGGTATGGGAGGAGCCTGTGAATGGGTGGGGTCAGAGGGGTACGGGAGGAGCCTGGGCAGAATGGGTGGAATCAGAGAGGAGGGGGTATAGGAGGAGCCTGAGCAGAGGGGGTGGGATTAGACAGCAGAGGAGGGGTATAGGAGGAGCCTAGTCAGATTGGTTGGGGTCAGAGAGGAAGGGTATAGGAGGAGCCTGGGCAGAATGGGTGGGGTCAGACAGCAGAGGAGGGGTTTAGGAGGAGCCTAGTCAGAATGGGTGGGGTCAGACAGCAGAGGAGGGGCTTAGGAGGAGCCTAGTCAGATTGGGTGGGGTCAAATAGGAGGAGCCTGGGCAGAATGGGTGGGGTCAGACAGCAGAGGAGGGGCTTAGGAGGAGCCTAGTCAGATTGGTTGGGGTCAAATAGGAGGGGTAGAGGAGGAGCCTGGGGAGAATGGGTGGGGTCAGAGGGGTATGGGAGGAGCCTGGGCAGAATGGGTGGAATCAGAGAGGAGGGGGTATAGGAGGAGCCTGAGCAGAGGGGGTGGGGTCAGACAGCAGAGGAGGGGTTTAGGAGGAGCCAAGTCAGATTGGGTGGGGTCAAATAGGAGGAGCCTGGGCAGAATGGGTGGGGTCAGAGAGGAAGGGTATAGGAGGAGCCTGGGCAGAATGGGTGGAGTCAGAGAGGAGGGGCTTAGGAGGAGCCTGGGCAGAATGGGTGGAGTCAGAGAGGAGGGGGTATAGGAGGAGCCTGAGCAGAATGGGTGGGGTCAGACAGCAGAGGAGGGGCTTAGGAGGAGCCTAGTCAGATTGGGTGGGGTCAAATAGGAGGAGCCTGGGCAGAATGGGTGGGGTCAGACAGCAGAGGAGGGGCTTAGGAGGAGCCTAGTCAGATTGGGTGGGGTCAAATAGGAGGGGTAGAGGAGGAGCCTGGGCAGAATGGGTGGGGTCAGAGGGGTATGGGAGGAGCCTGGGCAGAATGGGTGGAATCAGAGAGGAGGGGGTATAGGAGGAGCCTGAGCAGAGGGGGCGGGGTCAGACAGCAGAGGAGGGGCTTAGGAGGAGCCTGGGCAGAATGGGTGGGGTCAGACAGCAGAGGAGGGGTTTAGGAGGAGCCAAGTCAGATTGGGTGGGGTCAAATAGGAGGAGCCTTGGCAGAATGGGTGGGGTCAGAGAGGAAGGGTATAGGAGGAGCCTGGGCAGAATGGGTGGAGTCAGAGAGGAGGGGCTTAGGAGGAGCCTGGGCAGAATGGGTGGAGTCAGAGAGGAGGGGTATAGGAGGAGCCTGGGCAGAATGGGTGGGGTCAGACAGCAGAGGAGGGGATTAGGAGGAGCCTAGTCAGTTTGGGTGGGGTCAAATAGGAGGAGCCTAGTTAGATTGGGTGGGGTCAGAGGGGTCAGAGAGAAGGGGTATAGGAGGAGCCTAGTCAGATTGGGTGGGGTCAAATAGGAGGAGCCTGGGCAGAATGGGTGGGGTCAGACAGCAGAGGAGGGGCTTAGGAGGAGCCTAGTCAGATTGGTTGGGGTCAAATAGGAGGGGTAGAGGAGGAGCCTGGGCAGAATGGGTGGGGTCAGAGGGGTATGGGAGGAGCCTGGGCAGAATGGGTGGAATCAGAGAGGAGGGGGTATAGGAGGAGCCTGAGCAGAGGGGGTGGGGTCAGACAGCAGAGGAGGGGTTTAGGAGGAGCCTAGTCAGATTGGGTGGGGTCAAATAGGAGGAGCCTGGGCAGAATGGGTGGGGTCAGACAGCAGAGGAGGGGCTTAGGAGGAGCCTAGTCAGATTGGGTGGGGTCAAATAGGAGGAGCCTGGGCAGAATGGGTGGGGTCAGACAGCAGAGGAGGGGCTTAGGAGGAGCCTAGTCAGATTGGGTGGGGTCAAATAGGAGGAGCCTGGGCAGAATGGGTGGGGTCAGACAGCAGAGGAGGGGCTTAGGAGGAGCCTAGTCAGATTGGGTGGGGTCAAATAGGAGGAGCCTTGGCAGAATGGGTGGGGTCAGAGAGAAGGGGGTATAGGAGGAGCCTGGGCAGAATGGGTGGAGTCAGAGAGGAGGGGGTATAGGAGGAGCCTGGGCAGAATGGGTGGGGTCAGACAGCAGAGAAGGGGCTTAGGAGGAGCCTAGTCAGATTGGGTGGGGTCAGAGAGGAGGGGTATAGGAGGAACCTAGGCAGGTTGGGTGGGGTCAAATAGGAGGAGCCTGGGCAGAATGGGTGGGGTCAGACAGCATAGGAGGGGCTTAGGAGGAGCCTTGTCAGATTGGGTGGGGTCAGAGAGGAAGGGTATAGGAGGAGCCTGGGCAGAATGGGTGGGGTCAGAGGGGTATGGGAGGAGCCTGGGCAGAATGGGTGGAGTCAGTGAGGAGGGGCTTAGGAGGAGCCTGGGCAGAATGGGTGGAGTCAGAGAGGAGGGGGTATAGGAGGAGCCTGGGCAGAATGGGTGGGGTCAGACAGCAGAGGAGGGGCTTAGGAGGAGCCTAGTCAGATTGGGTGGGGTCAAATAGGAGGAGCCTGGGCAGAATGGGTGGGGTCAGACAGCAGAGGAGGGGCTTGGGAGGAGCCTAGTCAGATTGGGTGGGGTCAGAGAGGAGCGGCTTAGGAGGAGCCTAGTCAGATTGGGTGGGGTCAAATAGGAGGAGCCTGGGCAGAATGGGTGGGGTCAGACAGCAGAGGAGGGGCTTAGGAGGAGCCTGGTCGGAGGGGTATAGGAGGAGCCTGGGCAGAATGGGTGGGGTCAGAGGGGTATGGGAGGAGCCTGGGCAGAATGGGTGGAATCAGAGAGGAGGGGGTATAGGAGGAGCCTGGGCAGAAAGGGTGGGGCCAGACAGCAGAGGAGGGGCTTAGGAGGAGCCTAGTCAGATTGGGTGGGGTCAAATAGGAGGAGCCTGGGCAGAATGGGTGGGGTCAGACAGCAGAGGAGGGGCTTAGGAGGAGCCTAGTCAGATTGGGTGGGGTCAGAGAGGAAGGGTATAGGAGGAGCCTGGGCAGAATGGGTGGGGTCAGAGGGGTATGGGAGGAGCCTTGGCAGAATGGGTGGGGTCAGAGAGGAAGGGTATAGGAGCAGCCTGGGCAGAATGGGTGGAGTCAGAGAGGAGGGGCTTAGGAGGAGCCTGGGCAGAGTGGGTGGAGTCAGAGAGGAGGGGGTATAGGAGGAGCCTGGGCAGAATGGGTGGGGTCAGACAGCAGAGGAGGGGCTTAGGAGGATCCTAGTCAGATTGGGTGGGGTCAAATAGGAGGAGCCTGGGCAGAATGGGTGGGGTCAGACAGCAGAGGAGGGGCTTGGGAGGAGCCTAGTCAGATTGGGTGGGGTCAGAGAGGAGCGGCTTAGGAGGAGCCTAGTCAGATTGGGTGGGGTCAAATAGGAGGAGCCTGGGCAGAATGGGTGGGGTCAGACAGCAGAGGAGGGGCTTAGGAGGAGCCTGGTCGGAGGGGTATAGGAGGAGCCTGGGCAGAATGGGTGGGGTCAGACAGCAGAGGAGGGGTTTAGGAGGAGCCTAGTCAGAATGGGTGGGGTCAGACAGCAGAGGAGGGGCTTAGGAGGAGCCTGGGCAGAATGGGTGGAGTCAGACAGCAGAGGAGGGGCTTAGGAGGAGCCTAGTCAGATTGGGTGGGGTCAGAGAGGAGGGGCTTAGGAGGAGCCTAGTCAGATTGGGTGGGGTCAGAGAGGAGGGGTATAGGAGGAACCTGGGCGGGTTGGGTGGGGTCAAATAGGAGGAGCCTGGGCAGAATGGGTGGGGTCAGACAGCTGAGGAGGGGCTTAGGAGGAGCCTAGTCAGATTGGGTGGGGTCAAATAGGAGGGGTATAGGAGGAGCCTGGGCAGAATGGGTGGGGTCAGAGGGGTATGGGAGGAGCCTGGGCAGAATGGGTGGAATCAGAGAGGAGGGGGTATAGGAGGAGCCTGGGCAGAATGGGTGGGGTCAGACACCAGAGGAGGGGCTTAGGAGGAGCCTAGTCAGATTGGGTGGGGGGGTCAGAGGGGTCAGAGAGGAGGGGTATAGGAGGAGCCTAGTCAGATTGGGTGGGGTCAAATAGGAGGAGCCTTGGCAGAATGGGTGGGGTCAGAGAGGAAGGGTATAGGAGGAGCCTGGGCAGAATGGGTGGAGTCAGAGAGGAGGAGCTTAGGAGGAGCCTGGGCAGAATGGGTGGAGTCAGAGAGGAGGGG
Organism: Lissotriton vulgaris; assembly: GCF_964263255.1. Classification (NCBI taxonomy): domain Eukaryota; kingdom Metazoa; phylum Chordata; class Amphibia; order Caudata; family Salamandridae; genus Lissotriton; species Lissotriton vulgaris. The sequence continues at coordinate 966,951,755 of NC_141685.1, read as the reverse complement.
GTATAGGAGGAGCCTGGGCAGAATGGGTGGAATCAGAGAGGAGGGGGTATAGGAGGAGCCTGAGCAGAGGGGGTGGGGTCAGACAGCAGAGGAGGGGCTTAGGAGGAGCCAAGTCAGATTGGGTGGGGTCAAATAGGAGGAGCCTTGACAGAATGGGTGGGGTCAGAGAGGAAGGGTATAGGAGGAGCCTGGGCAGAATGGGTGGGGTCAGACACCAGAGGAGGGGCTTAGGAGGAGCCTAGTCAGATTGGGTGGGGGGGGTCAGAGGGGTCAGAGAGGAGGGGTATAGGAGGAGCCTAGTCAGATTGGGTGGGGTCAAATAGGAGGAGCCTGGGCAGAATCGGTGGGGTCAGACAGCAGAGGAGGGGCTTAGGAGGAGCCTAGTCAGATTGGGTGGGGTCAAATAGGAGGGATATAGGAGGAGCCTGGGCAGAATGGGTGGGGTCAGAGAGGAGGGGGTACAGGAGGCGCCTGAGCAGAGGTGGTGGGGTTAGACAGCAGAGGAGGGGTATAGGAGGAGCCTGGGCAGAATGAGTGGGGTCAGAGAGGAGGGGCTTAGGAGGAGCCTGGGCAGAATGGGTGACGTCAGAGAGGAGGGGGTATAGGAGGAGCCTGGGCAGAATGGGTGGGGTCAGACAGCAGAGGAGCGGCTTAGGAGGAGCCTAGTCACATTGGGTGGGGTCAAATAGGAGGAGCCTGGGCAGAATGGGTGAGGTCAGAGAGGAGGGGTATAGGAGGAGCCTGGGCAGAGGGGGTACAGGAGGAGCCTGGGCAGAATGGGTGGGGTCAGACAGCAGAGGAGGGGCTTAGGAGGAGCCTAGTCAGATTGGGTGGGGTCAGAGAGGAGCGGCTTAGGAGGAGCCTAGTCAGATTCGGTGGGGTCAAATAGGAGGAGCCTGGGCAGAATGGGTGGGGTCAGACAGCAGAGGAGGGGTTTAGGAGGAGCCTAGTCAGAATGGGTGGGGTCAGACAGCAGGGGAGGGGATTAGGAGGAGCCTGGCAGAATGGGTGGAGTCAGACAGCAGAGGAGGGGCTTAGGAGGAGCCTAGTCAGAATGGGTGGGGTCAGACAGCAGAGGAGGGGCTTAGGAGGAGCCTAGTCAGATTGGGTGGGGTCAGAGAGGAGGGGTATAGGAAGAACCTGGGCGGGTTGGGTGGGGTCAAATAGGAGGAGCCTGGGCAGAATTGGTGGGGTCAGACAGCTGAGGCTTAGGAGGAGCCTAGTCAGATTGGGTGGGGTCAAATAGGAGGGGTATAGGAGGAGCCTGGGCAGAATGGGTGGGGTCAGAGGGGTATGGGTGGAGCCTTTGAATGGGTGGGGTCAGAGGGGTATGGGAGGAGCCTGGGCAGAATGGGTGGAATCAGAGAGGAGGGGGTATAGGAGGAGCCTGAGCAGAGGGGGTGGGGTTAGACAGCAGAGGAGGGGTATAGGAGGAGCCAAGTCAGATTGGTTGGGGTCAGAGAGGAAGGGTATAGGAGGAGCCTGGGCAGAATGGGTGGGGTCAGACAGCAGAGGAGGGGTTTAGGAGGAGCCTAGTCAGAATGGGTGGGGTCAGACAGCAGAGGAGGGGCTTAGGAGGAGCCTAGTCAGATTGGGTGGGGTCAAATAGGAGGAGCCTGGGCAGAATGAGTGGGGTCAGACAGCAGAGGAGGGGCTTAGGAGGAGCCTAGTCAGATTGGTTGGGGTCAAATAGGAGGGGTAGAGGAGGAGCCTGGGGAGAATGGGTGGGGTCAGAGGGGTATGGGAGGAGCCTGGGCAGAATGGGTGGAATCAGAGAGGAGGGGGTATAGGAGGAGCCTGAGCAGAGGGGGTGGGGTCAGACAGCAGAGGAGGGGTTTAGGAGGAGCCAAGTCAGATTGGGTGGGGTCAAATAGGAGGAGCCTGGGCAGAATGGGTGGGGTCAGAGAGGAAGGGTATAGGAGGAGCCTGGGCAGAATGGGTGGAGTCAGAGAGGAGGGGCTTAGGAGGAGCCTGGGCAGAATGGGTGGAGTCAGAGAGGAGGGGGTATAGGAGGAGCCTGAGCAGAATGGGTGGGGTCAGACAGCAGAGGAGGGGCTTAGGAGGAGCCTAGTCAGATTGGGTGGGGTCAAATAGGAGGAGCCTGGGCAGAATGGGTGGGGTCAGACAGCAGAGGAGGGGCTTAGGAGGAGCCTAGTCAGATTGGGTGGGGTCAAATAGGAGGGGTAGAGGAGGAGCCTGGGCAGAATGGGTGGGGTCAGAGGGGTATGGGAGGAGCCTGGGCAGAATGGGTGGAATCAGAGAGGAGGGGGTATAGGAGGAGCCTGAGCAGAGGGGGCGGGGTCAGACAGCAGAGGAGGGGCTTAGGAGGAGCCTGGGCAGAATGGGTGGGGTCAGACAGCAGAGGAGGGGTTTAGGAGGAGCCAAGTCAGATTGGGTGGGGTCAAATAGGAGGAGCCTTGGCAGAATGGGTGGGGTCAGAGAGGAAGGGTATAGGAGGAGCCTGGGCAGAATGGGTGGAGTCAGAGAGGAGGGGCTTAGGAGGAGCCTGGGCAGAATGGGTGGAGTCAGAGAGGAGGGGTATAGGAGGAGCCTGGGCAGAATGGGTGGGGTCAGACAGCAGAGGAGGGGATTAGGAGGAGCCTAGTCAGTTTGGGTGGGGTCCAATAGGAGGAGCCTAGTTAGATTGGGTGGGGTCAGAGGGGTCAGAGAGAAGGGGTATAGGAGGAGCCTAGTCAGATTGGGTGGGGTCAAATAGGAGGAGCCTGGGCAGAATGGGTGGGGTCAGACAGCAGAGGAGGGGCTTAGGAGGAGCCTAGTCAGATTGGTTGGGGTCAAATAGGAGGGGTAGAGGAGGAGCCTGGGCAGAATGGGTGGGGTCAGAGGGGTATGGGAGGAGCCTGGGCAGAATGGGTGGAATCAGAGAGGAGGGGGTATAGGAGGAGCCTGAGCAAAGGGGGTGGGGTCAGACAGCAGAGGAGGGGTTTAGGAGGAGCCAAGTCAGATTGGGTGGGGTCAAATAGGAGGAGCCTGGGCAAAATGGGTGGGGTCAGAGAGGAAGGGTATAGGAGGAGCCTGGGCAGAGTGGGTGGAGTCAGAGAGGAGGGGCTTAGCAGGAGCCTGGGCAGAATGGGTGGAGTCAGAGAGGAGGGGGTATAGGAGGAGCCTGGGCAGAATGGGTGGGGTCAGAGGGGTATGGGAGGAGCCTGGGCAGAATGGGTGGAATCAGAGAGGAGGGGGTATAGGAGGAGCCTGAGCAGAGGGAGTGGGGTCAGACAGCAGAGGAGGGGCTTAGGAGGAGCCTAGTCAGATTGGGTGGGGTCAAATAGGAGGAGCCTGGGCAGAATGGGTGGGGTCAGACAGCAGAGGAGGGGCTTAGGAGGAGCCTAGTCAGATTGGGTGGGGTCAGAGAGGAGGGGCTTAGGAGGAGCCTAGTCAGATTGGGTGGAGTCAAATAGGAGGAGCCTGGGCAGAATGGGTGAGGTCAGAGAGGAGGGGTATAGGAGGATCCTGGGCAGAGGGGGTATAGGAGGAGCCTGGGCAGAATGAGTGGGGTCAGAGAGGAGGGGCTTAGGAGGAGCCTAGTCAGATTGGGTGGGGTCAAATAGGAGGAGCCTAGTCAGATTGGGTGGGGTCAGAGAGGAGGGGCTGAGGAGGAGCTTAGTCAGAATGGGTGGGGTCAGACAGCAGAGGAGGGGCTTAGGAGGAGCCTAGTCAGGATGGGTGGGGTCAGACAGCAGAGGAGCAGCTTAGGAGGAGCCTAGTCAGATTGGGTGGGGTCAAATAGGAGGAGCCTGGGCAGAATGGGTGAGGTCAGAGAGGAGGGGTATAGGAGGAGCCTAGGCAGAGGGGGTACAGGAGGAGCCTAGTCAGATTGGGGTCAAATAAGAGGGGTATAGGTGGGGCCTGGGCAGAATGGGTGGAGTCAGAGAGGAGGGGGTATAGGAGGAGCCTGGGCAGAATGGGTGGGGTCAGACAGCAGAGGAGGGGCTTAGGAGGAGCCAAGTCAGATTGGGTGGGGTCAAATAGGAGGAGCCTGGGCAGAATGGGTGTGGTCAGACAGCAGAGGAGGGGCTTAGGAGGAGCCTAGTCAGATTGGGTGGGGTCAGAGAGGAAGGGTATAGGAGGAGGCTGGGCAGAATGGGTGGGGTCAGAGGGGTATGGGAGGAGCCTTGGCAGAATGGGTGGGGTCAGACAGCAGAGGAGGGGCTTAGGAGGAGCCTAGTCAGATTGGGTGGGGTCAAATAGGAGGAGCCTGGGCAGAATGGGTGGGGTCAGACAGCAGAGGAGGGGCTTAGGAGGAGCCTAGTCAGATTGGGTGGGGTCAAATAGGAGGAGCCTGGGCAGAATGGGTGGGGTCAGACAGCAGAGGAGGGGTTTAGGAGGAGCCTAGTCAGAATGGTTGGGGTCAGACAGCAGAGGAGGGGCTTAGGAGGAGCCAAGTCAGATTGGGTGGGGTCAGAGAGGAAGGGTATAGGAGGAGCCTGGGCAGAATGGGTGGAGTCAGAGAGGAGGGGCTTAGGAGGAGCCTGGGCAGAATGGGTGGAGTCAGAGAGGAGGGGGTATAGGAGGAGCCTAGTCAGATTGGGTGGGGTCAAATAGGAGGAGCCTGGGCAGAATGGGTGGGGTCAGACAGCAGAGGAGGGGCTTAGGAGGAGCCTAGTCAGATTGGGTGGGGTCAAATAGGAGGGATATAGGAGGAGCCTGGGCAGAATGGGTGGGGTCAGAGAGGAGGGGGTACAGGAGGCGCCTGAGCAGAGGTGGTGGGGTTAGACAGCAGAGGAGGGGTATAGGAGGAGCCTGGGCAGAATGAGTGGGGTCAGAGAGGAGGGGTATAGGAGGAGCCTGGGCAGAATGAGTGGGGTCAGAGAGGAGGGGCTTAGGAGGAGCCTGGGCAGAATGGGTGGAGTCAGAGAGGAGGGGGTATAGGAGGAGCCTGGGCAGAATGGGTGGGGTCAGACAGCAGAGGAGGGGTTTAGGAGGAGCCTAGTCAGAATGGGTGGGGTCAGACAGCAGAGGAGGGGCTTAGGAGGAGCCTAGTCAGATTGGGTGGGGTCAAATAGGAGGAGCCTGGGCAGAATGGGTGGGGTCAGACAGCAGAGGAGGGGCTTAGGAGGAGCCTAGTCAGATTGGTTGGGGTCAAATAGGAGGGGTAGAGGAGGAGCCTGGGCAGAATGGGTGGGGTCAGAGGGGTATGGGAGGAGCCTGGGCAGAATGGGTGGAATCAGAGAGGAGGGGGTATAGGAGGAGCCTGAGCAGAGGGGGTGGGGTCAGACAGCAGAGGAGGGGTTTAGGAGGAGCCAAGTCAGATTGGGTGGGGTCAAATAGGAGGAGCCTGGGCAGAATGGGTGGGGTCAGAGAGGAAGGGTATAGGAGGAGCCTGGGCAGAATGGGTGGAGTCAGAGAGGAGGGGCTTAGGAGGAGCCTGGGCAGAATGGGTGGAGTCAGAGAGGAGGGGGTATAGGAGGAGCCTGAGCAGAATGGGTGGGGTCAGACAGCAGAGGAGGGGCTTAGGAGGAGCCTAGTCAGATTGGGTGGGGTCAAATAGGAGGGGTAGAGGAGGAGCCTGGGCAGAATGGGTGGGGTCAGAGAGGAGGGGTATAGGAGGAGCCTGGGCAGAATGAGTGGGGTCAGAGAGGAGGGGCTTAGGAGGAGCCTGGGCAGAATGGGTGGAGTCAGAGAGGAGGGGGTATAGGAGGAGCCTGGGCAGAATGGGTGGGGTCAGACAGCAGAGGAGGGGTTTAGGAGGAGCCTAGTCAGAATGGGTGGGGTCAGACAGCAGAGGAGGGGCTTAGGAGGAGCCTAGTCAGATTGGTTGGGGTCAAATAGGAGGGGTAGAGGAGGAGCCTGGGCAGAATGGGTGGGGTCAGAGGGGTATGGGAGGAGCCTGGGCAGAATGGGTGGAATCAGAGAGGAGGGGTATAGGAGGAGCCTGGGCAGAATGGGTGGAGTCAGAGAGGAGGGGCTTAGGAGGAGCCTGGGCAGAATGGGTGGAGTCAGAGAGGAGGGGCTTAGGAGGAGCCTGGGCAGAATGGGTGGAGTCAGAGAGGAGGGGGTATAGGAGGAGCCTGAGCAGAATGGGTGGCGTCAGACAGCAGAGGAGGGGCTTAGGAGGAGCCTAGTCAGATTGGGTGGGGTCAAATAGGAGGAGCCTGGACAGAATGGGTGGGGTCAGACAGCAGAGGAGGGGCTTAGGAGGAGCCTAGTCAGATTGGGTGGGGTCAAATAGGAGGGGTAGAGGAGGAGCCTGGGCAGAATGGGTGGGGTCAGAGAGGAGGGGTATAGGAGGAGCCTGGGCAGAATGAGTGGGGTCAGAGAGGAGGGGCTTAGGAGGAGCCTGGGCAGAATGGGTGGAGTCAGAGAGGAGGGGGTATAGGAGTAGCCTGGGCAGAATGGGTGGGGTCAGACAGCAGAGGAGGGGCTTAGGAGGAGCCTAGTCAGATTGGGTGGGGTCAAATAGGAGGAGCCTGGGCAGAATGGGTGGGGTCAGACAGCAGAGGAGGGGCTTAGGAGGAGCCTAGTCAGATTGGTTGGGGTCAAATAGGAGGGGTAGAGGAGGAGCCTGGGCAGAATGGGTGGGGTCAGAGGGGTATGGGAGGAGCCTGGGCAGAATGGGTGGAATCAGAGAGGAGGGGGTATAGGAGGAGCCTGAGCAGAGGGGGTGGGGTCAGACAGCAGAGGAGGGGTTTAGGAGGAGCCAAGTCAGATTGGGTGGGGTCAAATAGGAGGAGCCTGGGCAGAATGGGTGGGGTCAGAGAGGAAGGGTATAGGAGGAGCCTGGGCAGAATGGGTGGAGTCAGAGAGGAGGGGCTTAGGAGGAGCCTGGGCAGAATGGGTGGAGTCAGAGAGGAGGGGGTATAGGAGGAGCCTGAGCAGAATGGGTGGCGTCAGACAGCAGAGGAGGGGCTTAGGAGGAGCCTAGTCAGATTGGGTGGGGTCAAATAGGAGGAGCCTGGGCAGAATGGGTGGGGTCAGACAGCAGAGGAGGGGCTTAGGAGGAGCCTAGTCAGATTGGGTGGGGTCAAATAGGAGGGGTAGAGGAGGAGCCTGGGCAGAATGGGTGGGGTCAGAGGGGTATGGGAGGAGCCTGGGCAGAATGGGTGGAATCAGAGAGGAGGGGGTATAGGAGGAGCCTGAGCAGAGGGGGCGGGGTCAGACAGCAGAGGAGGGGCTTAGGAGGAGCCTGGGCAGAATGGGTGGGGTCAGACAGCAGAGGAGGGGTTTAGGAGGAGCCAAGTCAGATTGGGTGGGGTCAAATAGGAGGAGCCTTGGCAGAATGGGTGGGGTCAGAGAGGAAGGGTATAGGAGGAGCCTGGGCAGAATGGGTGGAGTCAGAGAGGAGGGGCTTAGGAGGAGCCTGGGCAGAATGGGTGGAGTCAGAGAGGAGGGGGTATAGGAGGAGCCTGGGCAGAATGGGTGGGGTCAGACAGCAGAGGAGGGGCTTAGGAGGAGCCTAGTCAGATTGGGTGGGGTCAAATAGGAGGAGCCTAGTTAGATTGGGTGGGGTCAGAGGGGTCAGAGAGAAGGGGTATAGGAGGAGCCTAGTCAGATTGGGTGGGGTCAAATAGGAGGAGCCTGGGCAGAATGGGTGGGGTCAGACAGCAGAGGAGGGGCTTAGGAGGAGCCTAGTCAGATTGGTTCGGGTCAAATAGGAGGGGTAGAGGAGGAGCCTGGGCAGAATGGGTTTGGTCAGAGGGGTATGGGAGGAGCCTGGGCAGAATGGGTAGAATCAGAGAGGAGGGGGTATAGGAGGAGCCTGAGCAGAATGGGTGGGGTCAGACAGCAGAGGAGGGGCTTAGGAGGAGCCTAGTCAGATTGGGTGGGGTCAAATAGGAGGAGCCTGGGCAGAATGGGTGGGGTCAGACAGCAGAGGAGGGGCTTAGGAGGAGCCTAGTCAGATTGGGTGGGGTCAAATAGGAGGGGTATAGGAGGAGAGTGGGTGGGGTCAGAGGGGTATGGGAGGAGCCTGGGCAGAATGGGTGGAATCAGAGAGGAGGAGGAGGGGGTATAGGAGGAGCCTGAGCAGAGGGGGTGGGGTTAGACAGCAGAGAAGGGGTATAGGAGGAGCCTAGTCAGATTGGTTGGGGTCAGAGAGGAGGAGCCTGGGCAGAATGGGTGGAGTCAGAGAGGAGGGCCTTAGGAGGAGCCTGGGCAGAATGGGTGCGGTCAGACAGCAGAGGAGGGGCTTAGGAGGAGCCTAGTCAGATTGGGTGGGGTCAAATAGGAGGAGCCTGGGCAGAATGGGTGGGGTCAGACAGCAGAGGAGGGGCTTAGGAGGAGCCTAGTCAGATTGGGTGGGGTGAAATAGGAGGAGCCTGCGCAGAATGGGTGGGGTCAGACAGCAGAGGAGGGGCTTAGGAGGAGCCTAGTCAGATTGGGTGGGGTCAAATAGGAGGGGTACAGGAGGAGCCTGGGCAGAATGGGTGGGGTCAGAGGGGTATGGGAGGAGCCTGGGCAGAATGGGTGGGGTCAGAGGGGTATGGGAGGAGCCTGGGCAGAATGGGTGGAATCAGAGAGGAGGGGGTATAGGAGGAGCCTGAGCAGAGGGGGTGGGGTCAGACAGCAGAGGAGGGGTTTAGGAGGAGCCAAGTCAGATTGGGTGGGGTCAAATAGGAGGAGCCTTGGCAGAATGGGTGGGGTCAGAGAGGAGGGGGTATAGGAGGAGCCTGGGCAGAATGGGTGGAGTCAGAGAGGAGGGGCTTAGGAGGAGCCTGGGCAGAATGGGTGGAGTCAGAGAGGAGGGGGTATAGGAGGAGCCTGGGCAGAATGGGTGGGGTCAGACAGCAGAGAAGGGGCTTAGGAGGAGCCTAGTCAGATTGGGTGGGGTCAGAGAGGAGGGGTATAGGAGGAACCTGGGCAGGTTGGGTGGGGTCAAATAGGAGGAGCCTGGGCAGAATGGGTGGGGTCAGACAGCATAGGAGGGGCTTAGGAGGAGCCTAGTCAGATTGGGTGGGGTCAAATAGGAGGGGTATAGGAGGAGCCTGGGCAGAATGGGTGGGGTCAGAGGGGTATGGGAGGAGCCTGGGCAGAATGGGTGGAATCAGAGAGGAGGGGGTATAGGAGGAGCCTGAGCAGAGGGGGTGGGGTTAGACAGCAGAGGAGGGGTATAGGAGGAGCCTAGTCAGATTGGGTGGGGTCAGAGAGGAAGGGTATAGGAGGAGCCTGGGCAGAATGGGTGGAGTCAGAGAGGAGGGGGTATAGGAGGAGCCTGGGCAGAATGGGTGGGGTCAGACAGCAGAGGAGGGGCTTAGGAGGAGCCTAGTCAGATTGGGTGGGGTCAAATAGGAGGAGCCTGGGCAGAATGGGTGGGGTCAGACAGCAGAGGAGGGGCTTAGGAGGAGCCTAGTCAGATTGGGTGGGGTCAGAGAGGAAAGGTATAGGAGGAGCCTGGGCAGAATGGGTGGGGTCAGAGGGGTATGGGAGGAGCCTGGGCAGAATGGGTGGAATCAGAGAGGAGGGGGTATAGGAGGAGCCTGGGCAGAAAGGGTGGGGTCAGACAGCAGAGGAGGGGCTTAGGAGGAGCCTAGTCAGATTGGGTGGGGTCAAATAGGAGGAGCCTGGGCAGAATGGGTGGGGCCAGACAGCAGAGGAGGGGCTTAGGAGGAGCCTAGTCAGATTGGGTGGGGTCAGAGAGGAAGGGTATAGGAGGAGCCTGGGCAGAATGGGTGGGGTCAGAGGGGTATGGGAGGAGCCTTGGCAGAATGGGTGGGGTCAGAGAGGAAGGGTATAGGAGGAGCCTGGGCAGAATGGGTGGAGTCAGAGAGGAGGGGCTTAGGAGGAGCCTGGGCAGAATGGGTGGAGTCAGAGAGGAGGGGGTATAGGAGGAGCCTGGGCAGAATGGGTGGGGTCAGACAGCAGAGGAGGGGCTTAGGAGGAGCCTAGTCAGATTGGGTGGGGTCAAATAGGAGGAGCCTGGGCAGAATGGGTGGGGCCAGACAGCAGAGGAGGGGCTTAGGAGGAGCCTAGTCAGATTGGGTGGGGTCAGAGAGGAAGGGTATAGGAGGAGCCTGGGCAGAATGGGTGGGGTCAGAGGGGTATGGGAGGAGCCTTGGCAGAATGGGTGGGGTCAGAGAGGAAGGGTATAGGAGGAGCCTGGGCAGAATGGGTGGAGTCAGAGAGGAGGGGCTTAGGAGGAGCCTGGGCAGAATGGGTGGAGTCAGAGAGGAGGGGGTATAGGAGGAGCCTGGGCAGAATGGGTGGGGTCAGACAGCAGAGGAGGGGCTTAGGAGGAGCCTAGTCAGATTGGGTGGGGTCAAATAGGAGGAGCCTGGGCAGAATGGGTGGGGTCAGACAGCAGAGGAGGGGCTTAGGAGGAGCCTAGTCAGATTGGGTGGGGTCAGAGAGGAGCGGCTTAGGAGGAGCCTAGTCAGATTGGGTGGGGTCAAATAGGAGGAGCCTGGGCAGAATGGGTGGGGTCAGACAGCAGAGGAGGGGCTTAGGAGGAGCCTGGTCGGAGGGGTATAGAAGGAGCCTGGGCAGAATGGGTGGGGTCAGACAGCAGAGGAGGGGTTTAGGAGGAGCCTAGTCAGAATGGGTGGGGTCAGACAGCAGAGGAGGGGCTTAGGAGGAGCCTGGGCAGAATGGGTGGAGTCAGACAGCAGAGGAGGGGCTTAGGAGGAGCCTAGTCAGATTGGGTGGGGTCAGAGAGGAGGGGCTTAGGAGGAGCCTAGTCAGATTGGGTGGGGTCAGAGAGGAGGGGTATAGGAGGAACCTGGGCGGATTGGGTGGGGTCAAATAGGAGGAGCCTGGGCAGAATGGGTGGGGTCAGACAGCTGAGGAGGGGCTTAGGAGGAGCCTAGTCAGATTGGGTGGGGTCAAATAGGAGGGGTATAGGAGGAGCCTGGGCAGAATGGGTGGGGTCAGAGGGGTATGGGAGGAGCCTGGGCAGAATGGGTGGAATCAGAGAGGAGGGGGTATAGGAGGAGCCTGAGCAGAGGGGGTGGGGTCAGACAGCAGAGGAGGGGCTTGGGAGGAGCCAAGTCAGATTGGGTGGGGTCAAATAGGAGGAGCCTTGGCAGAATGGGTGGAGTCAGAGAGGAGGGGGTATAGGAGGAGCCTGGGCAGAATGGGTGGGGTCAGACAGCAGAGGAGGGGCTTAGGAGGAGCCTAGTCAGATTGGGTGGGGTCAGAGGGGTCAGAGAGGAGGGGTATAGGAGGAGCCTAGTCAGATTGGGTGGGGTCAAATAGGAGGAGCCTGGGCAGAATGGGTGGGGTCAGACAGCAGAGGAGGGGCTTAGGAGGAGCCTAGTCAGATTGGGTGGGGTCAAATAGGAGGGGTATAGGAGGAGCCTGGGCAGAATGGGTGGGGTCAGAGAGGAGGGGGTATAGGAGGCGCCTGAGCAGAGGTGGTGGGGTTAGACAGCAGAGGAGGGGTATAGGAGGAGCCTGGGCAGAATGAGTGGGGTCAGAGAGGAGGAGGGGCTTAGGAGGAGCCTGGGCAGAATGGGTGGAGTCAGAGAGGAGGGGGTATAGGAGGAGCCTGGGCAGAATGGGTGGGGTCAGACAGCAGAGGAGCGGCTTAGGAGGAGCCTAGTCAGATTGGGTGGGGTCAAATAGGAGGAGCCTGGGCAGAATGGGTGAGGTCAGAGAGGAGGGGCTTAGGAGGAGCCTAGTCAGATTGGGTGGGGTCAAATAGGAGGAGCCTAGTCAGATTGGGTGGGGTCAGAGAGGAGGGGCTGAGGAGGAGCTTAGTCAGATTGGGTGGGGTCAGACAGCAGAGGAGGGGTTTAGGAGGAGCCTAGTCAGATTGGGTGGGGTCAGAGAGGAGGGGCTGAGGAGGAGCTTAGTCAGAATGGCTGGGGTCAGACAGCAGAGGAGGGGCTTAGGAGGAGCCTAGTCAGATTGGGGTCAAATAAGAGGGGTATAGGAGGGGCCTGGGCAGAATGGGTGGAGTCAGAGAGGAGGGGGTATAGGAGGAGCCTAGTCAGATTGGGTGTGGTCAAATAGGAGGAGCCTGGGCAGAATGGGTGGGGTCTGAGGGCCTAGGAAGGGGTCATAGATGGAGGAGGATCCTGACTTATGGTGGGGAACTGCAAAAACTTTTTTAATGCACCCCCCTAAACTTTCTGATTTCTGTTGGGAGGGGGCAGTCGGGGAGCAGTATTAAAAGGTGCTTAGGCGCAACGTGAAGAGCGATGAGGTGCACAGAATGGCATGCCTTCCAGGTACTTTTTGGGGGGGCTACCATTATTTTTTATTGCTCTGATCCTCCCTCAGGACGTGTACCCCAAATGGTTAGGGGCAACGGGGGAGAGGGGGGTGGCAAAAAGCTGTTTGACAGTTTCTGTTACCAACAGGGGTCACCATACGATTCTGCTGCAGTTATGGTATTGAAAGGTACAACAAGGAGCATGTGAATGTATTTTTGCAGGTGGGGTGCCCCAAAATTTTACTGCCAGCAGCAGCAGCCCCCCTCCTCCCCACCCAGCAGATTGGTATAGGTACCTTTAGGACATTTCTGTTGAAAAAAGAGGCTATAGCGAATCGTGCTATGAAATCCTAGAGCACTAACATTTGCTAAATAAAGGGGGCATCGGAGCATACGAATGAGGCAGAGAGAGGCTACTGTTGCCAATTGGTTTGGTGGGTCATAGTGAATAACCTCGGCATGCAAATAGGCAGTGTGAGGACTGGCAGTGTCTGTAGAGAATTTTGGCATGCTCTTCAGCTTATTTTTTTCCTCCTTACGTTGGCTATGAACTACAGAGGAAAGGCCCGGCCTTACTGTTGGACAAAACATGTATTTATGATTTTAAGAAGTGTAGTCTGACTGTACTGAGAGGGGCTGTACAGTACGGTAAATGCCTGTATACCCCTGCAATGTGCATCCAACTGTCACTTGAGATTCAGTAGCGAACGAAGCAGCTGGGTTACTGACTGAATGTAAATGGAAGGCACATCGCAAGGGTGTTTGTGGTCACTCAAATGATTGAAACCTGGTTGATGCACTACCAAAGCTGGGGTTCCAGGAGGGAACATTTGAGGGGCATTGAGATGGTGGTGCCCAGAGGTCAAAATACGTTTCAGAGACAGAGAGGTACGGCGGTCCTGGTCCCGCATTGGGGGTAGTCAAAGTCCTGCTAAAGATTTCTGTCCAACTGTTACCACGTTTTGTGCAGCCTGGCTCCCTCTGTAACGATTCCCCAGTGTCTTTCGATCCTACAGATGACTGTAGCAAACTTCCCATATTTTTTCTTGGCCTCATACCCCCAAAGGAGTGCCTGACATTTTCCAGCCTACCGATACTAACATTCTGGGAAAAACCTCACTAACCATGCATATTTATGCACCACACATGGCAAATCCTTGCAATTGCAGAACATCATATCGCACTTGTCATCTTTGAGGTGCTGTAAGTATTTGGATTTGAGGGAAATATTCATCCTTGCTTGCTCGCCCACCTGAAGTCTATGGTGCTGCTGTTCCTTTCTCACATGTCCCTACAAAGAGACAAGTGACACACAGACTCAATCACTCAGCAAACAAATATGCTTTGACGCTTTCATCTTGCTGTTTACCTTCCAAATGTTCCCCCTTCACCACAAATACAGGCCAGCCATTCCTCATCCCCTCAGTCATCGTAGTCCTTCACTCCTTAGGCCCTGCAAGACAAAAATGACCAAGAATCATGTCAGCAAGAAGAAGAAAAGCCTCAGTGTGCTCTTTTGTTCATACTGCTGCCCACTAGTAACACTTCATGGCCACTGCAGCTTAAGAATGGGACTGAGAAGAGGGCTCTCCTATGCAAATAATGTCCACCCATGCATACTTTCTTCTGAGACGGTCGGCGGCTTGTGCCGTGATACTGCCTCCAACATATGGTCTTCAACCAAATTTTAAAAAAGCCCACCTGCCTTAGACGAAGGATTTTGCCACTCGAAGGAAGCACATGGGGACATCACCATCATTTAGCAGGGTCCTAAATTGCCTGCTGTCCGTCTGTATACAGAACAAGGACGTTCGTGGCCGTTCGTGAGCGTTCTTCAAAGGAAGGAGGTGGGTGAATAAATCCAAGATGCCAGGGCAGGCCCAGCCCAGCCCAGTGCAGCCCAGCCCGGCACAGCGCACTGCTGTGGAGGTCCACTCCTTCACATCCTGCAGCAGGCATGATGCAGATCTACTAGAGCAAAGGCTTGACTCTGCTCTTGTCTGTCTCTTAAAGGAAACAATCTTTCCAACTTCTTATTGCACCTAATAAATGGACTCTAGCTAGCCTCAAACTCGACCCATCATTTCATTAGCCAGAGCTCATACTTGACCTTTATTTCTATCCAAGCTCACTGGCACCAAACCCCTGATTTGAGTGAGTGGCTCACACTAAAATGAAAAATCACCATCAACCAACCTATTTTACAATAAGTGTAGCACCATCCTCGCATTCTTGTGCTCAGTTATAACCCCCAATACCACAATTGCACTCTGCAATTCACCAAACTTAAAGGACAAAGAATGAAGATAAAGGAAGATAAGGCCTTGTTCCTAGCACCTACTTGAGAAATAGGGCGGTTGGTAGAAGGTCATGAGAGAAAACATATGAAATGTTGGGAGACACCTGCCAAAAAAACACTAGCAAAAAAAAAAAATCACTGTTTGAAAATTTCTCACCTTGGGATACTTCTACAGCACTGGCAGGATTCAAACCCTGGCCTGTGAGGGCTGTCCCCCCCAAAGGTACAAGCCTTACCTTTGAGCTATCTCCTTGGTGGTCTAGAGGATTGCAGTAGTAACTATAAGCAACATACAGGCCTTGGTGTCCTTCCCTGTGGCTTCCATTGCACATTAAATGGATGACCATGACATAAGGACAATTTGATAGGCTACTTACATGGAAACCAGAAAAACACTTAGCAAAAAAAAAAAAAGAAAATCACTGTTTGAAAATTTCCCACCTTGGGATACTTCTACAGCACTGGCAGGATTCGAACCCTGGCCTGTGAGGACTGTCCCCCCAAAGGTACAAGCCTTACCTTTGAGCTATAGCTCCTTGGTGGTCTGGAGGATTGCAGTAGTAACTATAAGCAACATACAGGCCTTGGTGTCCTTTCCTGTGGCTTCCATTGCACATTAAATGGATGACTATGACATAAGGACAATTTGATAGGCTACTTACATGGAAACCAGAAAAACACTTAGCAACAAAAAAAAAAAAGAAAATCACTGTTTGAAAATTTCCCACCTTGGGATACTTCTACAGCACTGGCAGGATTCGAACCCTGGCCTGTGAGGGTTGTCCCCACCAAAGGTACAAGCCTTACCTTTGAGCTATAGCTCCTTGGTGGTCTGGAGGATTGCAGTAGTAACTATAAGCAACATACAGGCCTCGGTGTCCTTTCCTGTGGCTTCCATTGCACATTAAATGGATGACCATGACATACGGACAATTTGATAGGCTACTTACATGGAAACCAGAAAAACACTTAGCAAAAAAAAAAAGAAAATCACTGTTTGAAAATTTCCCACCTTGGGATACTTCTACAGCACTGGCAGGATTCGAACCCTGGCCTGTGAGGGCTGTCCCCACCAAAGGTACAAGCCTTACCTTTGAGCTATAGCTCCTTGGTGGTCTAGAGGATTGCAGTAGTAACTATAAGCAACATACAGGCCTTGGTGTCCTTCCCTGTGGCTTCCATTGCACATTAAAAGGATGACCATGACATAAGGACAATTTGATAGGCTACTTACATGGAAACCAGTGTGGTCCAGTGGGTAAGTTCCTGCCTTCCATCCAGGCAACCAGGGTTCAAATCCCGGGTTCGGCACCAGGTAAGTAAATTGGTAAGTAAAATGTGTCTGTGTGTTGTGTAAGAGTGGAATCATGCCTAGCGAAAGAGGGATTGCAGATTGGTCGGTAAGTAAAATTGGTGTGGAAAGAAAGGTGAAAGAAAGAGAACGGGTGTTGTCTGTAGGAGGAGGACCCTGGGCAGGTTGGGTGGGGTCAGAGAGGAGGGGTATAGGAGGAGCCTGGGCAGAATGGGTGGGGTCAGAGGGGTATAGGAGGAGCCTGGGCACAATGGGTGGGGTCAGAGGGGTATGGGAGGAGCCTGTGAATGGGTTGGGTCAGAGGGGTATGGCAGAAGCCTGGGCAGAATGGGTGGAATCAGACAGCAGAGGAGGGGCTTAGGAGGAGCCTAGTCAGATTGGGTGGGGTCAGAGAGGAGGGGCTTAGGAGGAGCCTGGGCAGAATGGGTGGAGTCAGAGAGGAGGGGGTATAGGAGGAGCCTGAGCAGAGGGGGTGGGGTTAGACAGCAGAGGAGGGGTATAGGAGGAGCCTGAGCAGAGGGGGTGGGGTTAGACAGCAGAGGAGGGGTATAGGAGGAGCCTGGGCAGAATGGGTGGGGTCAGAGAGGAGGGGCTTAGGAGGAGCCTGGGCAGAATGGGTGGAGTCAGAGAGGAGGGGCTTAGGAGGAGCCTGGGCAGAATGGGTTGGGTCAGACAGCAGAGGAGGGGCTTAGGAGGAGCATAGTCAGATTGGGTGGGGTCAAATAGGAGGAGCCTGGGCAGAATGGGTGGGGTCAGACAGCAGAGGAGGGGCTTAGGAGGAGCCTAGTTAGATTGGGTGGGGTCAGAGGGGTCAGAGAGAAGGGGTATAGGAGGAGCCTAGTCAGATTGGGTGGGGTCAGACAGCAGAGGAGGGGATTAGGAGGAGCCAAGTCAGATTGGGTGGGGTCAGAGGGGTCAGAGAGAAGGGGTAGAGGAGGAGCCTGGGCAGAATGGGTGGGGTCAGACAGCAGAGGAGGGGCTTAGGAGGAGCCTAGTTAGATTGGGTGGGGTCAGAGGGGTCAGAGAGAAGGGGTAGAGGAGGAGCCTGGGCAGAATGGGTGGGGTCAGAGGGGTATGGGAGGAGCCTGGGCAGAATGGGTGGAATCAGAGAGGAGGGGGTATAGGAGGAGCCTGAGCAGAGGGGGTGGGGTCAGACAGCAGAGGAGGGGATTAGGAGGAGCCAAGTCAGATTGGGTGGGGTCAAATAAGAGGAGCCTTGGCAGAATGGGTGGGGTCAGAGAGGAAGGGTATAGGAGGAGCCTGGGCAAAATGGGTGGAGTCAGAGAGGAGGGGCTTAGGAGGAGCCTGGGCAGAATGGGTGGAGTCAGAGAGGAGGGGGTATAGGAGGAGCCTAGTCAGATTGGGTGGGGTTAAATAGGAGGAGCCTGGGCAGAATGGGTGGGGTCAGACAGCAGAGGAGGGGCTTAGGAGGAGCCTAGTTAGATTGGGTGGGGTCAGAGAGAAGGGGTATAGGAGGAGCCTAGTCAGATTGGGTGGGGTCAGACAGCAGAGGAGGGGATTAGGAGGAGCCAAGTCAGATTGGGTGGGGTCAGAGGGGTCAGAGAGAAGGGGTAGAGGAGGAGCCTGGGCAGAATGGGTGGGGTCAGACAGCAGAGGAGGGGCTTAGGAGGAGCCTAGTTAGATTGGGTGGGGTCAGAGAGAAGGGGTAGAGGAGGAGCCTGGGCAGAATGGGTGGGGTCAGAGGGGTATGGGAGGAGCCTGGGCAGAATGGGTGGAATCAGAGAGGAGGGGGTATAGGAGGAGCCTGAGCAGAGGGGGTGGGGTCAGACAGCAGAGGAGGGGATTAGGAGGAGCCAAGTCAGATTGGGTGGGGTCAAATAGGAGGAGCCTTGGCAGAATGGGTGGAGTCAGAGAGGAGGGGCTTAGGAGGAGCGCTGGCAGAATGGGTGGAGTCAGAGAGGAAGGGTATAGGAGGAGCCTGGGCAAAATGGTCGGAGTCAGAGAGGAGGGGCTTAGGAGGAGCGCTGGCAGAATGGGTGGAGTCAGAGAGGAGGGGGTATAGGAGGAGCCTGGGCAGAATGGGTGGTGTCAGACAGCAGAGGAGGGGCTTAGGAGGAGCCTAGTCAGATTGAGTGGGGTTAAATAGGAGGAGCCTGGGCAGAATGGGTGGGGTCAGACAGCAGAGGAGGGGCTTAGGAGGAGCCTAGTCAGATTGGGTGGGGTTAAATAGGAGGAGCCTGGGCAGAATGGGTGGGGTCAGACAGCAGAGGAGGGGCTTAGGAGGAGCCTAGTCAGATTGGGTGGGGTCAAATAGGAGGAGCCTGGGCAGAATGGGTGGGGTCAGACAGCAGAGGAGGGGTTTAGGAGGAGCCTGGGCAGAATGGGTGGGGTCAGACAGCAGAGGAGGGGCTTAGGAGTAGCCTAGTCAGATTGGGTGGGGTCAAATAGGAGGAGCCTGGGCAGAATGGGTGGGGTCAGACAGCAGAGGAGGGGCTTAGGAGGAGCCTAGTCAGATTGGTTGGGGTCAGAGAGGAAGGGTATAGGAGGAGCCTGGGCAGAATGGGTGGGATCAGACAGCAGAGGAGGGGTTTAGGAGGAGCCTGGGCAGAATGGGTGGGGTCAGCTAGCAGAGGAGGGGCTTAGGAGGAGCCTAGTCAGATTGGGTGGGGTCAAATAGGAGGAGCCTGGGCAGAATGGGTGGGGTATGGGAGGAGTCTGGGTGGAATCAGAGAGGAGGGGGTATAGGAGGAGCCTGAGCAGAGGGGGTGGGGTTAGACAGCAGAGGAGGGGTATAGGAGGAGCCTAGTCAGATTGGGTGGGGTCAGAGAGGAAGGGTATAGGAGGAGCCTGGGCAGAATGGGTGGGGTCAGAGGGGTATGAGAGGAGCCTGGGCAGAATGGGTGGAGTCAGAGAGGAGGGGGTATAGGAGGAGCCTGGGCAGAATGGGTGGTGTCAGACAGCAGAGGAGGGGCTTAGGAGGAGCCTAGTCAGATTGAGTGGGGTCAAATAGGAGGGATACAGGAGGCGCCTGGGCAAAATGGGTGGGGTCAGAGGGGTATGGGAGGAGCCTGAGTAGAGGGGGTGGGGTCAGACAGCAGAGGAGGGGCTTAGGAGGCGCATGGGTGGGGTCAGAGGGGTATGGGAGGAGCCTGAGCAGAGGGGGTGGGGTCAGACAGCAGAGGAGGGGTTTAGGAGGAGCCAAGTCAGATTGGGTGGGGTCAAATAGGAGGAGCCTGGGCAGAATGGGTGGGGTCAGACAGCAGAGGAGGGGCTTAGGAGGAGCCTAGTCAGATTGGGTGGGGTCAAATAGGAGGAGCCTGGGCAGAATGGGTGGTGTCAGACAGCAGAGGAGGGGCTTAGGAGGAGCCTAGTTAGATTGGGTGGGGTCAGAGGGGTCAGAGAGAAGGGGTATAGGAGGAGCCTAGTCAGATTGGGTGGGGTCAGACAGCAGAGGAGGGGATTAGGAGGAGCCAAGTCAGATTGGGTGGGGTCAGAGGGGTCAGAGAGAAGGGGTAGAGGAGGAGCCTGGGCAGAATGGGTGGGGTCAGACAGCAGAGGAGGGGCTTAGGAGGAGCCTAGT
This sequence comes from Lissotriton vulgaris, assembly GCF_964263255.1. Taxonomy (NCBI): domain Eukaryota; kingdom Metazoa; phylum Chordata; class Amphibia; order Caudata; family Salamandridae; genus Lissotriton; species Lissotriton vulgaris. The sequence goes on along the minus strand of NC_141685.1, from coordinate 966,932,497 downwards.
TAGATTGGGTGGGGTCAGAGGGGTCAGAGAGAAGGGGTAGAGGAGGAGCCTGGGCAGAATGGGTGGGGTCAGAGAGGAGGGGGTATAGGAGGAGCCTGAGCAGAGGGGGTGGGGTCAGACAGCAGAGGAGGGGATTAGGAGGAGCCAAGTCAGATTGGGTGGGGTCAAATAGGAGGAGCCTTGGCAGAATGGGTGGGGTCAGAGAGGAAGGGTATAGGAGGAGCCTGGGCAAAATGGGTGGAGTCAGAGAGGAGGGGCTTAGGAGGAGCCTGGGCAGAATGGGTGGAGTCAGAGAGGAGGGGGTATAGGAGGAGCCTAGTCAGATTGGGTGGGGTCAAATAGGAGGAGCCTGGGCAGAATGGGTGGGGTCAGACAGCAGAGGAGGGGCTTAGGAGGAGCCTAGTCAGATTGGGTGGGGTTAAATAGGAGGAGCCTGGGCAGAATGGGTGGGGTCAGACAGCAGAGGAGGGGCTTAGGAGGAGCCTAGTCAGATTGGGTGGGGTCAAATAGGAGGAGCCTGGGCAGAATGGGTGGGGTCAGACAGCAGAGGAGGGGTTTAGGAGGAGCCTGGGCAGAATGGGTGGGGTCAGACAGCAGAGGAGGGGCTTAGGAGTAGCCTAGTCAGATTGGGTGGGGTCAAATAGGAGGAGCCTGGGCAGAATGGGTGGGGTCAGACAGCAGAGGAGGGGCTTAGGAGGAGCCTAGTCAGATTGGTTGGGGTCAGAGAGGAAGGGTATAGGAGGAGCCTGGGCAGAATGGGTGGGATCAGACAGCAGAGGAGGGGTTTAGGAGGAGCCTGGGCAGAATGGGTGGGGTCAGCTAGCAGAGGAGGGGCTTAGGAGGAGCCTAGTCAGATTGGGTGGGGTCAAATAGGAGGAGCCTGGGCAGAATGGGTGTTTGTGATGGAGTCTGGGTGGAATCAGAGAGGAGGGGGTATAGGAGGAGCCTGAGCAGAGGGGGTGGGGTTAGACAGCAGAGGAGGGGTATAGGAGGAGCCTAGTCAGATTGGGTGGGGTCAGAGAGGAAGGGTATAGGAGGAGCCTGGGCAGAATGGGTGGGGTCAGAGGGGTATGAGAGGAGCCTGGGCAGAATGGGTGGAGTCAGAGAGGAGGGGGTATAGGAGGAGCCTGGGCAGAATGGGTGGTGTCAGACAGCAGAGGAGGGGCTTAGGAGGAGCCTAGTCAGATTGAGTGGGGTCAAATAGGAGGGATACAGGAGGCGCCTGGGCAAAATGGGTGGGGTCAGAGGGGTATGGGAGGAGCCTGAGTAGAGGGGGTGGGGTCAGACAGCAGAGGAGGGGCTTAGGAGGCGCATGGGTGGGGTCAGAGGGGTATGGGAGGAGCCTGAGCAGAGGGGGTGGGGTCAGACAGCAGAGGAGGGGTTTAGGAGGAGCCAAGTCAGATTGGGTGGGGTCAAATAGGAGGAGCCTGGGCAGAATGGGTGGGGTCAGACAGCAGAGGAGGGGCTTAGGAGGAGCCTAGTCAGATTGGGTGGGGTCAAATAGGAGGAGCCTGGGCAGAATGGGTGGTGTCAGACAGCAGAGGAGGGGCTTAGGAGGAGCCTAGTCAGATTGGGTGGGGTCAGAGAGGAGGGGTATAGGAGGAGCCTAGTCAGATTGGGTGGGGTCAAATAGGAGGGGTACAGGAGGAGCCTGGGCAGAATGGGTGGGGTCAGAGGGGTATGGGAGGAGCCTGGGCAGAATGGGTGGAATCAGAGAGGAGGGGGTATAGGAGGAGCCTGAGCAGAGGGGGTGGGTTTAGACAGCAGAGGAGGGGCTTAGGAGGAGCCTAGTTAGATTGGGTGGGGTCAGACAGCAGAGGAGGGGTTTAGGAGGAGCCAAGTCAGATTGGGTGGGGTCAAATAGGAGGAGCCTTGGCAGAATGGGTGGGGTCAGAGAGGAAGGGTATAGGGGGAGCCTGGGAAGAATGGGTGGAGTCAGAGAGGAGGGGCTTAGGAGGAGCCTGGGCAGAATGGGTGGAGTCAGAGAGGAGGGGGTATAGGAGGAGCCTGAGCAGAGGGGGTGGGGTTAGACAGCAGAGGAGGGGTATAGGAGGAGCCTGGGCAGAATGGGTGGGGTCAGAGAGGAGGGGCTTAGGAGGAGCCTGGGCAGAATGGGTGGAGTCAGAGAGGAGGGGGTATAAGAGGAGCCTGGGCAGAATGGGTGGGGTCAGACAGCAGAGGAGGGGCTTAGGAGGAGCCTAGTCAGATTGGGTGGAATCAGAGAGGAAGGGTATAGGAGGAGCCTGGGCAGAATGGGTGGGGACAGAGGGGTATGGGAGGAGCCTTGGCAGAATGGGTGGGGTCAGAGAGGAAGGGTATAGGAGGAGCCTGGGCAGAATGGGTGGAGTCAGAGAGGAGGAGCCTGGGCAGAATGGGTGGGGTCAGACAGCAGAGGAGGGGCTTAGGAGGAGCCTAGTTAGATTGGGTGGGGTCAGAGGGGTCAGAGGGGTCAGAGAGAAGGGGTATAGGAGGAGCCTAGTCAGATTGGGTGGGGTCAGACAGCAGAGGAGGGGCTTAGGAGGAGCCTAGTCAGATTGGGTGGGGTCAAATAGGAGGGGTAGAGGAGGAGCCTTGGCAGAATGGGTGGGGTCAGAGAGGAAGGGTATAGGAGGAGCCTGGGCAAAATGGGTGGGGTCAGACAGCAGAGGAGGGGCTTAGGAGGAGCCTAGTCAGATTGGGTGGGGTCAAATAGGAGGAGCCTGGGCAGAATGGGTGGAGTCAGAGAGGAGGGGCTTAGGAGGAGCCTGGGCAGAATGGGTGGAGTCAGAGAGGAGGGGGTATAGGAGGAGCCTGAGCAGAATGGGTGGGGTCAGACAGCAGAGGAGGGGCTTAGGAGGAGCCTAGTCAGATTGGGTGGGGTCAGAGGGGTCAGAGAGGAGGGGTATAGGAGGAGCCTAGTCAGATTGGGTGGGGTCAAATAGGAGGAGCCTGGGCAGAATGGGTGGGGTCAGACAGCAGAGGAGGGGCTTAGGAGGAGCCTAGTCAGATTGGGTGGGGTTAAATAGGAGGAGCCTGGGCAGAATGGGTGGGGTCAGACAGCAGAGGAGGGGCGGGTATAGGAGGAGCCTAGTCAGATTGGGTGGGGTCAAATAGGAGGAGCCTGGGCAGAATGGGTGGGGTCAGACAGCAGAGGAGGGGTTTAGGAGGAGCCTGGGCAGAATGGGTGGGGTCAGACAGCAGAGGAGGGGCTTAGGAGGAGCCTAGTCAGATTGGGTGGGGTCAAATAGGAGGAGCCTGGGCAGAATGGGTGGGGTCAGACAGCAGAGGAGGGGCTTAGGAGGAGCCTAGTCAGATTGGTTGGGGTCAGAGAGGAAGGGTATAGGAGGAGCCTGGGCAGAATGGGTGGGATCAGACAGCAGAGGAGGGGTTTAGGAGGAGCCTGGGCAGAATGGGTGGGGTCAGCTAGCAGAGGAGGGGCTTAGGAGGAGCCTAGTCAGATTGGGTGGGGTCAAATAGGAGGAGCCTGGGCAGAATGGGTGGGGTATGGGAGGAGTCTGGGTGGAATCAGAGAGGAGGGGGTATAGGAGGAGCCTGAGCAGAGGGGGTGGGGTTAGACAGCAGAGGAGGGGTATAGGAGGAGCCTAGTCAGATTGGGTGGGGTCAGAGAGGAAGGGTATAGGAGGAGCCTGGGCAGAATGGGTGGGGTCAGAGGGGTATGGGAGGAGCCTGAGTAGAGGGGGTGGGGTCAGACAGCAGAGGAGGGGCTTAGGAGGCGCATGGGTGGGGTCAGAGGGGTATGGGAGGAGCCTGAGCAGAGGGGGTGGGGTCAGACAGCAGAGGAGGGGTTTAGGAGGAGCCAAGTCAGATTGGGTGGGGTCAAATAGGAGGAGCCTGGGCAGAATGGGTGGGGTCAGACAGCAGAGGAGGGGCTTAGGAGGAGCCTAGTCAGATTGGGTGGGGTCAAATAGGAGGAGCCTGGGCAGAATGGGTGGTGTCAGACAGCAGAGGAGGGGCTTAGGAGGAGCCTAGTCAGATTGGGTGGGGTCAGAGAGGAGGGGTATAGGAGGAGCCTAGTCAGATTGGGGTGGGGTCAAATAGGAGGAGCTTGGGCAGAATGGGTGGCGTCAGACAGCAGAGGAGGGGCTTAGGAGGAGCCTAGTTAGATTGGGTGGGGTCAGAGAGGAGGGGTATAGGAGGAGCCTAGTCAGATTGGGTGGGGTCAAATAGGAGGAGCCTGGGCAGAATAGGTGGGGTCAGACAGCAGAGGAGGGGCTTAGGAGGAGCATAGTCAGATTGGGTGGGGTCAAATAGGAGGGGTACAGGAGGAGCCTGGGCAGAATGGGTGGAATCAGAGAGGAGGGGGTATAGGAGGAGCCTGAGCAGAGGGGGTGGGTTTAGACAGCAGAGGAGGGGCTTAGGAGGAGCCTAGTTAGATTGGGTGGGGTCAGACAGCAGAGGAGGGGTTTAGGAGGAGCCAAGTCAGATTGGGTGGGGTCAAATAGGAGGAGCCTTGGCAGAATGGGTGGGGTCAGAGAGGAAGGGTATAGGGGGAGCCTGGGAAGAATGGGTGGAGTCAGAGAGGAGGGGCTTAGGAGGAGCCTGGGCAGAATGGGTGGAGTCAGAGAGGAGGGGGTATAGGAGGAGCCTGAGCAGAGGGGGTGGGGTTAGACAGCAGAGGAGGGGTATAGGAGGAGCCTGGGCAGAATGGGTGGGGTCAGAGAGGAGGGGCTTAGGAGGAGCCTGGGCAGAATGGGTGGAGTCAGAGAGGAGGGGGTATAAGAGGAGCCTGGGCAGAATGGGTGGGGTCAGACAGCAGAGGAGGGGCTTAGGAGGAGCCTAGTCAGATTGGGTGGAATCAGAGAGGAAGGGTATAGGAGGAGCCTGGGCAGAATGGGTGGGGACAGAGGGGTATGGGAGGAGCCTTGGCAGAATGGGTGGGGTCAGAGAGGAAGGGTATAGGAGGAGCCTGGGCAGAATGGGTGGAGTCAGAGAGGAGGAGCCTGGGCAGAATGGGTGGGGTCAGACAGCAGAGGAGGGGCTTAGGAGGAGCCTAGTTAGATTGGGTGGGGTCAGAGGGGTCAGAGGGGTCAGAGAGAAGGGGTATAGGAGGAGCCTAGTCAGATTGGGTGGGGTCAGACAGCAGAGGAGGGGCTTAGGAGGAGCCTAGTCAGATTGGGTGGGGTCAAATAGGAGGGGTAGAGGAGGAGCCTGGGCAGAATGGGTGGGGTCAGAGAGGAGGGGGTATAGGAGGAGCCTGAGCAGAGGGGGTGGGGTCAGACAGCAGAGGAGGGGATTAGGAGGAGCCAAGTCAGATTGGGTGGGGTCAAATAGGAGGAGCCTTGGCAGAATGGGTGGGGTCAGAGAGGAAGGGTATAGGAGGAGCCTGGGCAAAATGGGTGGGGTCAGACAGCAGAGGAGGGGCTTAGGAGGAGCCTAGTCAGATTGGGTGGGGTCAAATAGGAGGAGCCTGGGCAGAATGGGTGGAGTCAGAGAGGAGGGGCTTAGGAGGAGCCTGGGCAGAATGGGTGGAGTCAGAGAGGAGGGGGTATAGGAGGAGCCTGAGCAGAATGGGTGGGGTCAGACAGCAGAGGAGGGGCTTAGGAGGAGCCTAGTCAGATTGGGTGGGGTCAGAGGGGTCAGAGAGGAGGGGTATAGGAGGAGCCTAGTCAGATTGGGTGGGGTCAAATAGGAGGAGCCTGGGCAGAATGGGTGGGGTCAGACAGCAGAGGAGGGGCTTAGGAGGAGCCTAGTCAGATTGGGTGGGGTTAAATAGGAGGAGCCTGGGCAGAATGGGTGGGGTCAGACAGCAGAGGAGGGGCTTAGGAGGAGCCTAGTCAGATTGGGTGGGGTCAGAGGGGTCAGAGAGGAGGGGTATAGGAGGAGCCTAGTCAGATTGGGTGGGGTCAAATAGGAGGAGCCTGGGCAGAATGGGTGGGGTCAGACAGCAGAGGAGGGGTTTAGGAGGAGCCTGGGCAGAATGGGTGGGGTCAGACAGCAGAGGAGGGGCTTAGGAGGAGCCTAGTCAGATTGGGTGGGGTCAAATAGGAGGAGCCTGGGCAGAATGGGTGGGGTCAGACAGCAGAGGAGGGGCTTAGGAGGAGCCTAGTCAGATTGGTTGGGGTCAGAGAGGAAGGGTATAGGAGGAGCCTGGGCAGAATGGGTGGGATCAGACAGCAGAGGAGGGGTTTAGGAGGAGCCTGGGCAGAATGGGTGGGGTCAGCTAGCAGAGGAGGGGCTTAGGAGGAGCCTAGTCAGATTGGGTGGGGTCAAATAGGAGGAGCCTGGGCAGAATGGGTGGGGTATGGGAGGAGTCTGGGTGGAATCAGAGAGGAGGGGGTATAGGAGGAGCCTGAGCAGAGGGGGTGGGGTTAGACAGCAGAGGAGGGGTATAGGAGGAGCCTAGTCAGATTGGGTGGGGTCAGAGAGGAAGGGTATAGGAGGAGCCTGGGCAGAATGGGTGGGGTCAGAGGGGTATGGGAGGAGCCTGAGTAGAGGGGGTGGGGTCAGACAGCAGAGGAGGGGCTTAGGAGGCGCATGGGTGGGGTCAGAGGGGTATGGGAGGAGCCTGAGCAGAGGGGGTGGGGTCAGACAGCAGAGGAGGGGTTTAGGAGGAGCCAAGTCAGATTGGGTGGGGTCAAATAGGAGGAGCCTGGGCAGAATGGGTGGGGTCAGACAGCAGAGGAGGGGCTTAGGAGGAGCCTAGTCAGATTGGGTGGGGTCAAATAGGAGGAGCCTGGGCAGAATGGGTGGTGTCAGACAGCAGAGGAGGGGCTTAGGAGGAGCCTAGTCAGATTGGGTGGGGTCAGAGAGGAGGGGTATAGGAGGAGCCTAGTCAGATTGGGGTGGGGTCAAATAGGAGGAGCTTGGGCAGAATGGGTGGCGTCAGACAGCAGAGGAGGGGCTTAGGAGGAGCCTAGTTAGATTGGGTGGGGTCAGAGAGGAGGGGTATAGGAGGAGCCTAGTCAGATTGGGTGGGGTCAAATAGGAGGAGCCTGGGCAGAATAGGTGGGGTCAGACAGCAGAGGAGGGGCTTAGGAGGAGCATAGTCAGATTGGGTGGGGTCAAATAGGAGGGGTACAGGAGGAGCCTGGGCAGAATGGGTGGGGTCAGAGGGGTATGGGAGGAGCCTGGGCAGAATGGGTGGAATCAGAGAGGAGGGGGTATAGGAGGAGCCTGAGCAGAGGGGGTGGGTTTAGACAGCAGAGGAGGGGCTTAGGAGGAGCCTAGTTAGATTGGGTGGGGTCAGACAGCAGAGGAGGGGTTTAGGAGGAGCCAAGTCAGATTGGGTGGGGTCAAATAGGAGGAGCCTTGGCAGAATGGGTGGGGTCAGAGAGGAAGGGTATAGGAGGAGCCTGGGAAGAATGGGTGGAGTCAGAGAGGAGGGGCTTAGGAGGAGCCTGGGCAGAATGGGTGGAGTCAGAGAGGAGGGGGTATAGGAGGAGCCTGAGCAGAGGGGGTGGGGTTAGACAGCAGAGGAGGGGTATAGGAGGAGCCTGGGCAGAATGGGTGGGGTCAGAGAGGAGGGGCTTAGGAGGAGCCTGGGCAGAATGGGTGGAGTCAGAGAGGAGGGGGTATAAGAGGAGCCTGGGCAGAATGGGTGGGGTCAGACAGCAGAGGAGGGGCTTAGGAGGAGCCTAGTCAGATTGGGTGGGGTCAAATAGGAGGAGCCTTGGCAGAATGGGTGGGGTCAGAGAGGAAGGGTATAGGAGGAGCCTGGGCAGAATGGGTGGGGTCAGACAGCAGAGGAGGGGCTTAGGAGGAGCCTAGTCAGATTTGGTGGAATCAGAGAGGAAGGGTATAGGAGGAGCCTGGGCAGAATGGGTGGGGTCAGACAGCAGAGGAGGGGTTTAGGAGGAGCCAAGTCAGATTTCGTGGGGTCAAATAGGAGGAGCCTTGGCAGAATGGGTGGGGTCAGAGAGGAAGGGTATAGGAGGAGCCTGGGCAGAATGGGTGGAGTCAGAGAGGAGGGGCTTAGGAGGAGCCTGGGCAGAATGGGTTGGGTCAGACAGCAGAGGAGGGGCTTAGGAGGAGCCTAGTCAGATTGGGTGGGGTCAAATAGGAGGAGCCTGGGCAGAATGGGTGGGGTCAGACAGCAGAGGAGGGGCTTAGGAGGAGCCTAGTTAGATTGGGTGGGGTCAGAGGGGTCAGAGAGAAGGGGTATAGGAGGAGCCTAGTCAGATTGGGTGGGGTCAGACAGCAGAGGAGGGGCTTAGGAGGAGCCTAGTCAGATTGGGTGGGGTCAAATAGGAGGGGTAGAGGAGGAGCCTGGGCAGAATGGGTGGGGTCAGAGGGGTATGGAAGGAGCCTGGGCAGAATGGGTGGAATCAGAGAGGAGGGGGTATAGGAGGAGCCTGAGCAGAGGGGGTGGGGTCAGACAGCAGAGGAGGGGATTAGGAGGAGCCAAGTCAGATTGGGTGGGGTCAAATAGGAGGAGCCTTGGCAGAATGGGTGGGGTCAGAGAGGAAGGGTATAGGAGGAGCCTGGGCAAAATGGGTGGAGTCAGAGAGGAGGGGCTTAGGAGGAGCCTGGGCAGAATGGGTGGAGTCAGAGAGGAGGGGGTATAGGAGGAGCCTGAGCAGAATGGGTGGGGTCAGACAGCAGAGGAGGGGCTTAGGAGGAGCCTAGTCAGATTGGGTGGGGTCAAATAGGAGGAGCCTGGGCATAATGGGTGGAGTCAGAGAGGAGGGGCTTAGGAGGAGCCTGGGCAGGATGGGTGGAGTCAGAGAGGAGGGGGTATAGGAGGAGCCTGAGCAGAATGGGTGGGGTCAGACAGCAGAGGAGGGGCTTAGGAGGAGCCTAGTCAGATTGGGTGGGGTCAGAGGGGTCAGAGAGGAGGGGTATAGGAGGAGCCTAGTCAGATTGGGTGGGGTCAAATAGGAGGAGCCTGGGCAGAATGGGTGGGGTCAGACAGCAGAGGAGGGGCTTAGGAGGAGCCTAGTCAGATTGGGTGGGGTTAAATAGGAGGAGCCTGGGCAGAATGGGTGGGGTCAGACAGCAGAGGAGGGGCTTAGGAGGAGCCTAGTCAGATTGGGTGGGGTCAAATAGGAGGAGCCTGGGCAGAATGGGTGGGGTCAGACAGCAGAGGAGGGGTTTAGGAGGAGCCTGGGCAGAATGGGTGGGGTCAGACAGCAGAGGAGGGGCTTAGGAGGAGCCTAGTCAGATTGGGTGGGGTCAAATAGGAGGAGCCTGGGCAGAATGGGTGGGGTCAGACAGCAGAGGAGGGGCTTAGGAGGAGCCTAGTCAGATTGGGTGGGGTCAAATAGGAGGAGCCTGAGCAGAGGGGGTGGGGTTAGACAGCAGAGGAGGGGTATAGGAGAGCCTAGTTAGATTGGGTGGGGTCAGAGAGGAAGGGTATAGGAGGAGCTTGGGCAGAATGGGTGGGGTCAGAGGGGTATGGGAGGAGCCTGGGCAGAATGGGTGGAGTCAGAGAGGAGGGGGTATAGGAGGAGCCTGGGCAGAATGGGTGGGGTCAGACAGCAGAGGAGGGGTTTAGGAGGAGCAAGTCAGATTGGGTGGGGTCAAATAGGAGGAGCCTGGGCAGAATGGGTGGAGTCAGAGAGGAGGGGCTTAGGAGGAGCCTGGGCAGAATGGGTGGAGTCAGAGAGGAGGGGGTATAGGAGGAGCCTGGGCAGAATGGGTGGGGTCAGACAGCAGAGGAGGGGCTTAGGAGGAGCCTAGTCAGATTGGGTGGGGTCAAATAGGAGGAGCCTGGGCAGAATGGGTGGGGTCAGACAGCAGAGGAGGGGCTTAGGAGGAGCCTAGTCAGATTGGGTGGGGTTAAATAGGAGGAGCCTGGGCAGAATGGGTGGGGTCAGACAGCAGAGGAGGGGCTTAGGAGGAGCCTAGTCAGATTGGGTGGGGTCAAATAGGAGGAGCCTGGGCAGAATGGGTGGGGTCAGACAGCAGAGGAGGGGTTTAGGAGGAGCCTGGGCAGAATGGGTGGGGTCAGACAGCAGAGGAGGGGCTTAGGAGTAGCCTAGTCAGATTGGGTGGGGTCAAATAGGAGGAGCCTGGGCAGAATGGGTGGGGTCAGACAGCAGAGGAGGGGCTTAGGAGGAGCCTAGTCAGATTGGTTGGGGTCAGAGAGGAAGGGTATAGGAGGAGCCTGGGCAGAATGGGTGGGATCAGACAGCAGAGGAGGGGTTTAGGAGGAGCCTGGGCAGAATGGGTGGGGTCAGCTAGCAGAGGAGGGGCTTAGGAGGAGCCTAGTCAGATTGGGTGGGGTCAAATAGGAGGAGCCTGGGCAGAATGGGTGGGGTATGGGAGGAGTCTGGGTGGAATCAGAGAGGAGGGGGTATAGGAGGAGCCTGAGCAGAGGGGGTGGGGTTAGACAGCAGAGGAGGGGTATAGGAGGAGCCTAGTCAGATTGGGTGGGGTCAGAGAGGAAGGGTATAGGAGGAGCCTGGGCAGAATGGGTGGGGTCAGAGGGGTATGAGAGGAGCCTGGGCAGAATGGGTGGAGTCAGAGAGGAGGGGGTATAGGAGGAGCCTGGGCAGAATGGGTGGTGTCAGACAGCAGAGGAGGGGCTTAGGAGGAGCCTAGTCAGATTGAGTGGGGTCAAATAGGAGGGATACAGGAGGCGCCTGGGCAAAATGGGTGGGGTCAGAGGGGTATGGGAGGAGCCTGAGTAGAGGGGGTGGGGTCAGACAGCAGAGGAGGGGCTTAGGAGGCGCATGGGTGGGGTCAGAGGGGTATGGGAGGAGCCTGAGCAGAGGGGGTGGGGTCAGACAGCAGAGGAGGGGTTTAGGAGGAGCCAAGTCAGATTGGGTGGGGTCAAATAGGAGGAGCCTGGGCAGAATGGGTGGGGTCAGACAGCAGAGGAGGGGCTTAGGAGGAGCCTAGTCAGATTGGGTGGGGTCAAATAGGAGGAGCCTGGGCAGAATGGGTGGTGTCAGACAGCAGAGGAGGGGCTTAGGAGGAGCCTAGTTAGATTGGGTGGGGTCAGAGGGGTCAGAGAGAAGGGGTATAGGAGGAGCCTAGTCAGATTGGGTGGGGTCAGACAGCAGAGGAGGGGATTAGGAGGAGCCAAGTCAGATTGGGTGGGGTCAGAGGGGTCAGAGAGAAGGGGTAGAGGAGGAGCCTGGGCAGAATGGGTGGGGTCAGACAGCAGAGGAGGGGCTTAGGAGGAGCCTAGTTAGATTGGGTGGGGTCAGAGGGGTCAGAGAGAAGGGGTAGAGGAGGAGCCTGGGCAGAATGGGTGGGGTCAGAGGGGTATGGGAGGAGCCTGGGCAGAATGGGTGGAATCAGAGAGGAGGGGGTATAGGAGGAGCCTGAGCAGAGGGGGTGGGGTCAGACAGCAGAGGAGGGGATTAGGAGGAGCCAAGTCAGATTGGGTGGGGTCAAATAGGAGGATCCTTGGCAGAATGGGTGGGGTCAGAGAGGAAGGGTATAGGAGGAGCCTGGGCAAAATGGGTGGAGTCAGAGAGGAGGGGCTTAGGAGGAGCCTGGGCAGAATGGGTGGAGTCAGAGAGGAGGGGGTATAGGAGGAGCCTAGTCAGATTGGGTGGGGTCAAATAGGAGGAGCCTGGGCAGAATGGGTGGGGTCAGACAGCAGAGGAGGGGCTTAGGAGGAGCCTAGTCAGATTGGGTGGGGTTAAATAGGAGGAGCCTGGGCAGAATGGGTGGGGTCAGACAGCAGAGGAGGGGCTTAGGAGGAGCCTAGTCAGATTGGGTGGGGTCAAATAGGAGGAGCCTGGGCAGAATGGGTGGGGTCAGACAGCAGAGGAGGGGTTTAGGAGGAGCCTGGGCAGAATGGGTGGGGTCAGACAGCAGAGGAGGGGCTTAGGAGTAGCCTAGTCAGATTGGGTGGGGTCAAATAGGAGGAGCCTGGGCAGAATGGGTGGGGTCAGACAGCAGAGGAGGGGCTTAGGAGGAGCCTAGTCAGATTGGTTGGGGTCAGAGAGGAAGGGTATAGGAGGAGCCTGGGCAGAATGGGTGGGATCAGACAGCAGAGGAGGGGTTTAGGAGGAGCCTGGGCAGAATGGGTGGGGTCAGCTAGCAGAGGAGGGGCTTAGGAGGAGCCTAGTCAGATTGGGTGGGGTCAAATAGGAGGAGCCTGGGCAGAATGGGTGGGGTATGGGAGGAGTCTGGGTGGAATCAGAGAGGAGGGGGTATAGGAGGAGCCTGAGCAGAGGGGGTGGGGTTAGACAGCAGAGGAGGGGTATAGGAGGAGCCTAGTCAGATTGGGTGGGGTCAGAGAGGAAGGGTATAGGAGGAGCCTGGGCAGAATGGGTGGGGTCAGAGGGGTATGAGAGGAGCCTGGGCAGAATGGGTGGAGTCAGAGAGGAGGGGGTATAGGAGGAGCCTGGGCAGAATGGGTGGTGTCAGACAGCAGAGGAGGGGCTTAGGAGGAGCCTAGTCAGATTGAGTGGGGTCAAATAGGAGGGATACAGGAGGCGCCTGGGCAAAATGGGTGGGGTCAGAGGGGTATGGGAGGAGCCTGAGTAGAGGGGGTGGGGTCAGACAGCAGAGGAGGGGCTTAGGAGGCGCATGGGTGGGGTCAGAGGGGTATGGGAGGAGCCTGAGCAGAGGGGGTGGGGTCAGACAGCAGAGGAGGGGTTTAGGAGGAGCCAAGTCAGATTGGGTGGGGTCAAATAGGAGGAGCCTGGGCAGAATGGGTGGGGTCAGACAGCAGAGGAGGGGCTTAGGAGGAGCCTAGTCAGATTGGGTGGGGTCAAATAGGAGGAGCCTGGGCAGAATGGGTGGTGTCAGACAGCAGAGGAGGGGCTTAGGAGGAGCCTAGTCAGATTGGGTGGGGTCAGAGAGGAGGGGTATAGGAGGAGCCTAGTCAGATTGGGTGGGGTCAAATAGGAGGGGTACAGGAGGAGCCTGGGCAGAATGGGTGGGGTCAGAGGGGTATGGGAGGAGCCTGGGCAGAATGGGTGGAATCAGAGAGGAGGGGGTATAGGAGGAGCCTGAGCAGAGGGGGTGGGTTTAGACAGCAGAGGAGGGGCTTAGGAGGAGCCTAGTTAGATTGGGTGGGGTCAGACAGCAGAGGAGGGGTTTAGGAGGAGCCAAGTCAGATTGGGTGGGGTCAAATAGGAGGAGCCTTGGCAGAATGGGTGGGGTCAGAGAGGAAGGGTATAGGAGGAGCCTGGGAAGAATGGGTGGAGTCAGAGAGGAGGGGGTATAGGAGGAGCCTGAGCAGAGGGGGTGGGGTTAGACAGCAGAGGAGGGGTATAGGAGGAGCCTGGGCAGAATGGGTGGGGTCAGAGAGGAGGGGCTTAGGAGGAGCCTGGGCAGAATGGGTGGAGTCAGAGAGGAGGGGGTATAAGAGGACCCTGGGCAGAATGGGTGGGGTCAGACAGCAGAGGAGGGGCTTAGGAGGAGCCTAGTCAGATTGGGTGGAATCAGAGAGGAAGGGTATAGGAGGAGCCTGGGCAGAATGGGTGGGGACAGAGGGGTATGGGAGGAGCCTTGGCAGAATGGGTGGGGTCAGAGAGGAAGGGTATAGGAGGAGCCTGGGCAGAATGGGTGGAGTCAGAGAGGAGGAGCCTGGGCAGAATGGGTGGGGTCAGACAGCAGAGGAGGGGCTTAGGAGGAGCCTAGTTAGATTGGGTGGGGTCAGAGGGGTCAGAGGGGTCAGAGAGAAGGGGTATAGGAGGAGCCTAGTCAGATTGGGTGGGGTCAGACAGCAGAGGAGGGGCTTAGGAGGAGCCTAGTCAGATTGGGTGGGGTCAAATAGGAGGGGTAGAGGAGGAGCCTGGGCAGAATGGGTGGGGTCAGAGAGGAGGGGGTATAGGAGGAGCCTGAGCAGAGGGGGTGGGGTCAGACAGCAGAGGAGGGGATTAGGAGGAGCCAAGTCAGATTGGGTGGGGTCAAATAGGAGGAGCCTTGGCAGAATGGGTGGGGTCAGAGAGGAAGGGTATAGGAGGAGCCTGGGCAAAATGGGTGGGGTCAGACAGCAGAGGAGGGGCTTAGGAGGAGCCTAGTCAGATTGGGTGGGGTCAAATAGGAGGAGCCTGGGCAGAATGGGTGGAGTCAGAGAGGAGGGGCTTAGGAGGAGCCTGGGCAGAATGGGTGGAGTCAGAGAGGAGGGGGTATAGGAGGAGCCTGAGCAGAATGGGTGGGGTCAGACAGCAGAGGAGGGGCTTAGGAGGAGCCTAGTCAGATTGGGTGGGGTCAGAGGGGTCAGAGAGGAGGGGTATAGGAGGAGCCTAGTCAGATTGGGTGGGGTCAAATAGGAGGAGCCTGGGCAGAATGGGTGGGGTCAGACAGCAGAGGAGGGGCTTAGGAGGAGCCTAGTCAGATTGGGTGGGGTTAAATAGGAGGAGCCTGGGCAGAATGGGTGGGGTCAGACAGCAGAGGAGGGGCTTAGGAGGAGCCTAGTCAGATTGGGTGGGGTCAGAGGGGTCAGAGAGGAGGGGTATAGGAGGAGCCTAGTCAGATTGGGTGGGGTCAAATAGGAGGAGCCTGGGCAGAATGGGTGGGGTCAGACAGCAGAGGAGGGGTTTAGGAGGAGCCTGGGCAGAATGGGTGGGGTCAGACAGCAGAGGAGGGGCTTAGGAGGAGCCTAGTCAGATTGGGTGGGGTCAAATAGGAGGAGCCTGGGCAGAATGGGTGGGGTCAGACAGCAGAGGAGGGGCTTAGGAGGAGCCTAGTCAGATTGGTTGGGGTCAGAGAGGAAGGGTATAGGAGGAGCCTGGGCAGAATGGGTGGGATCAGACAGCAGAGGAGGGGTTTAGGAGGAGCCTGGGCAGAATGGGTGGGGTCAGCTAGCAGAGGAGGGGCTTAGGAGGAGCCTAGTCAGATTGGGTGGGGTCAAATAGGAGGAGCCTGGGCAGAATGGGTGGGGTATGGGAGGAGTCTGGGTGGAATCAGAGAGGAGGGGGTATAGGAGGAGCCTGAGCAGAGGGGGTGGGGTTAGACAGCAGAGGAGGGGTATAGGAGGAGCCTAGTCAGATTGGGTGGGGTCAGAGAGGAAGGGTATAGGAGGAGCCTGGGCAGAATGGGTGGGGTCAGAGGGGTATGAGAGGAGCCTGGGCAGATTGGGTGGAGTCAGAGAGGAGGGGGTATAGGAGGAGCCTGGGCAGAATGGGTGGTGTCAGACAGCAGAGGAGGGGCTTAGGAGGAGCCTAGTCAGATTGAGTGGGGTCAAATAGGAGGGATACAGGAGGCGCCTGGGCAAAATGGGTGGGGTCAGAGGGGTATGGGAGGAGCCTGAGTAGAGGGGGTGGGGTCAGACAGCAGAGGAGGGGCTTAGGAGGCGCATGGGTGGGGTCAGAGGGGTATGGGAGGAGCCTGAGCAGAGGGGGTGGGGTCAGACAGCAGAGGAGGGGTTTAGGAGGAGCCAAGTCAGATTGGGTGGGGTCAAATAGGAGGAGCCTGGGCAGAATGGGTGGGGTCAGACAGCAGAGGAGGGGCTTAGGAGGAGCCTAGTCAGATTGGGTGGGGTCAAATAGGAGGAGCCTGGGCAGAATGGGTGGTGTCAGACAGCAGAGGAGGGGCTTAGGAGGAGCCTAGTCAGATTGGGTGGGGTCAGAGAGGAGGGGTATAGGAGGAGCCTAGTCAGATTGGGGTGGGGTCAAATAGGAGGAGCTTGGGCAGAATGGGTGGCGTCAGACAGCAGAGGAGGGGCTTAGGAGGAGCCTAGTTAGATTGGGTGGGGTCAGAGAGGAGGGGTATAGGAGGAGCCTAGTCAGATTGGGTGGGGTCAAATAGGAGGAGCCTGGGCAGAATAGGTGGGGTCAGACAGCAGAGGAGGGGCTTAGGAGGAGCATAGTCAGATTGGGTGGGGTCAAATAGGAGGGGTACAGGAGGAGCCTGGGCAGAATGGGTGGGGTCAGAGGGGTATGGGAGGAGCCTGGGCAGAATGGGTGGAATCAGAGAGGAGGGGGTATAGGAGGAGCCTGAGCAGAGGGGTGGGTTTAGACAGCAGAGGAGGGGCTTAGGAGGAGCCTAGTTAGATTGGGTGGGGTCAGACAGCAGAGGAGGGGTTTAGGAGGAGCCAAGTCAGATTGGGTGGGGTCAAATAGGAGGAGCCTTGGCAGAATGGGTGGGGTCAGAGAGGAAGGGTATAGGAGGAGCCTGGGAAGAATGGGTGGAGTCAGAGAGGAGGGGCTTAGGAGGAGCCTGGGCAGAATGGGTGGAGTCAGAGAGGAGGGGGTATAGGAGGAGCCTGAGCAGAGGGGGTGGGGTTAGACAGCAGAGGAGGGGTATAGGAGGAGCCTGGGCAGAATGGGTGGGGTCAGAGAGGAGGGGCTTAGGAGGAGCCTGGGCAGAATGGGTGGAGTCAGAGAGGAGGGGGTATAAGAGGAGCCTGGGCAGAATGGGTGGGGTCAGACAGCAGAGGAGGGGCTTAGGAGGAGCCTAGTCAGATTGGGTGGGGTCAAATAGGAGGAGCCTTGGCAGAATGGGTGGGGTCAGAGAGGAAGGGTATAGGAGGAGCCTGGGCAGAATGGGTGGGGTCAGACAGCAGAGGAGGGGCTTAGGAGGAGCCTAGTCAGATTTGGTGGAATCAGAGAGGAAGGGTATAGGAGGAGCCTGGGCAGAATGGGTGGGGTCAGACAGCAGAGGAGGGGTTTAGGAGGAGCCAAGTCAGATTTCGTGGGGTCAAATAGGAGGAGCCTTGGCAGAATGGGTGGGGTCAGAGAGGAAGGGTATAGGAGGAGCCTGGGCAGAATGGGTGGAGTCAGAGAGGAGGGGCTTAGGAGGAGCCTGGGCAGAATGGGTTGGGTCAGACAGCAGAGGAGGGGCTTAGGAGGAGCCTAGTCAGATTGGGTGGGGTCAAATAGGAGGAGCCTGGGCAGAATGGGTGGGGTCAGACAGCAGAGGAGGGGCTTAGGAGGAGCCTAGTTAGATTGGGTGGGGTCAGAGGGGTCAGAGAGAATGGGTATAGGAGGAGCCTAGTCAGATTGGGTGGGGTCAGACAGCAGAGGAGGGGCTTAGGAGGAGCCTAGTCAGATTGGGTGGGGTCAAATAGGAGGGGTAGAGGAGGAGCCTGGGCAGAATGGGTGGGGTCAGAGGGGTATGGGAGGAGCCTGGGCAGAATGGGTGGAATCAGAGAGGAGGGGGTATAGGAGGAGCCTGAGCAGAGGGGGTGGGGTCAGACAGCAGAGGAGGGGATTAGGAGGAGCCAAGTCAGATTGGGTGGGGTCAAATAGGAGGAGCCTTGGCAGAATGGGTGGGGTCAGAGAGGAAGGGTATAGGAGGAGCCTGGGCAAAATGGGTGGAGTCAGAGAGGAGGGGCTTAGGAGGAGCCTGGGCAGAATGGGTGGAGTCAGAGAGGAGGGGGTATAGGAGGAGCCTGAGCAGAATGGGTGGGGTCAGACAGCAGAGGAGGGGCTTAGGAGGAGCCTAGTCAGATTGGGTGGGGTCAAATAGGAGGAGCCTGGGCATAATGGGTGGAGTCAGAGAGGAGGGGCTTAGGAGGAGCCTGGGCAGGATGGGTGGAGTCAGAGAGGAGGGGGTATAGGAGGAGCCTGAGCAGAATGGGTGGGGTCAGACAGCAGAGGAGGGGCTTAGGAGGAGCCTAGTCAGATTGGGTGGGGTCAGAGGGGTCAGAGAGGAGGGGTATAGGAGGAGCCTAGTCAGATTGGGTGGGGTCAAATAGGAGGAGCCTGGGCAGAATGGGTGGGGTCAGACAGCAGAGGAGGGGCTTAGGAGGAGCCTAGTCAGATTGGGTGGGGTTAAATAGGAGGAGCCTGGGCAGAATGGGTGGGGTCAGACAGCAGAGGAGGGGCTTAGGAGGAGCCTAGTCAGATTGGGTGGGGTCAGAGGGGTCAGAGAGGAGGGGTATAGGAGGAGCCTAGTCAGATTGGGTGGGGTCAAATAGGAGGAGCCTGGGCAGAATGGGTGGGGTCAGACAGCAGAGGAGGGGTTTAGGAGGAGCCTGGGCAGAATGGGTGGGGTCAGACAGCAGAGGAGGGGCTTAGGAGGAGCCTAGTCAGATTGGGTGGGGTCAAATAGGAGGAGCCTGGGCAGAATGGGTGGGGTCAGACAGCAGAGGAGGGGCTTAGGAGGAGCCTAGTCAGATTGGGTGGGGTCAAATAGGAGGAGCCTGGGCAGAATGGGTGGGGTCAGACAGCAGAGGAGGGGCTTAGGAGGAGCCTAGTCAGATTGGGTGGGGTCAAATAGGAGGAGCCTGAGCAGAGGGGGTGGGGTTAGACAGCAGAGGAGGGGTATAGGAGGAGCCTAGTTAGATTGGGTGGGGTCAGAGAGGAAGGGTATAGGAGGAGCTTGGGCAGAATGGGTGGGGTCAGAGGGGTATGGGAGGAGCCTGGGCAGAATGGGTGGAGTCAGAGAGGAGGGGGTATAGGAGGAGCCTGGGCAGAATGGGTGGGGTCAGACAGCAGAGGAGGGGTTTAGGAGGAGCAAGTCAGATTGGGTGGGGTCAAATAGGAGGAGCCTGGGCATAATGGGTGGAGTCAGAGAGGAGGGGCTTAGGAGGAGCCTGGGCAGGATGGGTGGAGTCAGAGAGGAGGGGGTATAGGAGGAGCCTGAGCAGAATGGGTGGGGTCAGACAGCAGAGGAGGGGCTTAGGAGGAGCCTAGTCAGATTGGGTGGGGTCAGAGGGGTCAGAGAGGAGGGGTATAGGAGGAGCCTAGTCAGATTGGGTGGGGTCAAATAGGAGGAGCCTGGGCAGAATGGGTGGGGTCAGACAGCAGAGGAGGGGCTTAGGAGGAGCCTAGTCAGATTGGGTGGGGTTAAATAGGAGGAGCCTGGGCAGAATGGGTGGGGTCAGACAGCAGAGGAGGGGCTTAGGAGGAGCCTAGTCAGATTGGGTGGGGTCAGAGGGGTCAGAGAGGAGGGGTATAGGAGGAGCCTAGTCAGATTGGGTGGGGTCAAATAGGAGGAGCCTGGGCAGAATGGGTGGGGTCAGACAGCAGAGGAGGGGTTTAGGAGGAGCCTGGGCAGAATGGGTGGGGTCAGACAGCAGAGGAGGGGCTTAGGAGGAGCCTAGTCAGATTGGGTGGGGTCAAATAGGAGGAGCCTGGGCAGAATGGGTGGGGTCAGACAGCAGAGGAGGGGCTTAGGAGGAGCCTAGTCAGATTGGGTGGGGTCAAATAGGAGGAGCCTGAGCAGAGGGGGTGGGGTTAGACAGCAGAGGAGGGGTATAGGAGGAGCCTAGTTAGATTGGGTGGGGTCAGAGAGGAAGGGTATAGGAGGAGCTTGGGCAGAATGGGTGGGGTCAGAGGGGTATGGGAGGAGCCTGGGCAGAATGGGTGGAGTCAGAGAGGAGGGGGTATAGGAGGAGCCTGGGCAGAATGGGTGGGGTCAGACAGCAGAGGAGGGGTTTAGGAGGAGCAAGTCAGATTGGGTGGGGTCAAATAGGAGGAGCCTGGGCAGAATGGGTGGAGTCAGAGAGGAGGGGCTTAGGAGGAGCCTGGGCAGAATGGGTGGAGTCAGAGAGGAGGGGGTA
The DNA here is from genome assembly GCF_964263255.1 of Lissotriton vulgaris. Classification (NCBI taxonomy): domain Eukaryota; kingdom Metazoa; phylum Chordata; class Amphibia; order Caudata; family Salamandridae; genus Lissotriton; species Lissotriton vulgaris. The sequence goes on along the minus strand of NC_141685.1, from coordinate 966,913,197 downwards.
TAGGAGGAGCCTGGGCAGAATGGGTGGGGTCAGACAGCAGAGGAGGGGCTTAGGAGGAGCCTAGTCAGATTGGGTGGGGTCAAATAGGAGGAGCCTGGGCAGAATGGGTGGGGTCAGACAGCAGAGGAGGGGCTTAGGAGGAGCCTAGTCAGATTGGGTGGGGTCAAATAGGAGGAGCCTGGGCAGAATGGGTGGGGTCAGACAGCAGAGGAGGGGCTTAGGAGGAGCCTAGTCAGATTGGGTGGGGTCAGAGAGGAGGGGTATAGGAGGAGCCTAGTCAGATTGGGTGGGGTCAAATAGGAGGAGCCTGGGCAGAATGGGTGGGGTCAGACAGCAGAGGAGGGGCTTAGGAGGAGCCTAGTCAGATTGGGTGAGGTCAAATAGGAGGGGTACAGGAGGAGCCTGGGCAGAATGGGTGGGGTCAGAGGGGTATGGGAGGAGCCTGGGCAGAATGGGTGGAATCAGAGAGGAGGGGGTATAGGAGGAGCCTGAGCAGAGGGGGTGGGGTCAGACAGCAGAGGAGGGGCTTAGGAGGAGCCTAGTTAGATTGGGTGGGGTCAGACAGCAGAGGAGGGGTTTAGGAGGAGCCAAGTCAGATTGGGTGGGGTCAAATAGGAGGAGCCTTGGCAGAATGGGTGGGGTCAGAGAGGAAGGGTATAGGAGGAGCCTGGGCAGAATGGGTGGAGTCAGAGAGAAGGGGGTATAGGAGGAGCCTGGGCAGAATGGGTGGGGTCAGACAGCAGAGGAGGGGCTTAGGAGGAGCCTAGTCAGATTGGGTGGGGTCAGAGAGGAGGGGTATAGGAGGAACCTGGGCAGGTTGGGTGGGGTCAAATAGGAGGAGCCTGGGCGGAATGGGTGGGGTCAGACAGCATAGGAGGGGCTTAGGAGGAGCCTAGTCAGATTGGGTGGGGTCAAATAGGAGGGGTATAGGAGGAGCCTGGGCAGAATGGGTGGGGTCAGAGGGGTATGGGAGGAGCCTGGGCAGAATGGGTGGAATCAGAGAGGAGGGGGTATAGGAGGAGCCTGAGCAGAGGGGGTGGGGTTAGACAGCAGAGGAGGGGTATAGGAGGAGCCTAGTCAGATTGGGTGGGGTCAGAGAGGAAGGGTATAGGAGGAGCCTGGGCAGAATGGGTGGAGTCAGAGAGGAGGGGGTATAGGAGGAGCCTGGGCAGAATGGGTGGGGTCAGACAGCAGAGGAGGGGCTTAGGAGGAGCCTAGTCAGATTGGGTGGGGTCAGAGAGGAAGGGTATAGGAGGAGCCTGGGCAGAATGGGTGGGGTCAGAGGGGTATGGAAGGAGCCTGGGCAGAATGGGTGGAATCAGAGAGGAGGGGGTATAGGAGGAGCCTGGGCAGAATGGGTGGGGTCAGACAGCAGAGGAGGGGCTTAGGAGGAGCCTAGTCAGATTGGGTGGGGTCAGACAGCAGAGGAGGGGCTTAGGAGGAGCCTAGTCAGATTGGGTGGGGTCAGAGAGGAAGGGTATAGGAGGAGCCTGGGCAGAATGGGTGGGGTCAGAGGGGTATGGGAGGAGCCTTGGCAGAATGGGTGGGGTCAGAGAGGAAGGGTATAGGAGGAGCCTGGGCAGAATGGGTGGAGTCAGAGAGGAGGGGCTTAGGAGGAGCCTGGGCAGAATGGGTGGAGTCAGAGAGGAGGGGGTATAGGAGGAGCCTGGGCAGAATGGGTGGGGTCAGACAGCAGAGGAGGGGCTTAGGAGGAGCCTAGTCAGATTGGGTGGGGTCAAATAGGAGGAGCCTGGGCAGAATGGGTGGGGTCAGACAGCAGAGGAGGGGCTTAGGAGGAGCCTAGTCAGATTGGGTGGGGTCAGAGGGGTCAGAGAGGAGGGGTATAGGAGGAGCCTAGTCAGATTGGGTGGGGTCAAATAGGAGGAGCCTGGGCAGAATGGGTGGGGTCAGACAGCAGAGGAGAGGCTTAGGAGGAGCCTAGTCAGATTGGGTGGGGTCAAATAGGAGGGGTATAGGAGGAGCCTGGGCAGCGTGGGTGGGGTCAGAGGGGTATGGGAGGAGCCTGGGCAGAATGGGTGGAATCAGAGAGGAGGGGGTATAGGAGGAGCCTGAGCAGAGGGGGTGGGGTTAGACATCAGAGGAGGGGTATAGGAGGAGCCTAGTCAGATTGGGTGGGGTCAGAGAGGAAGGGTATAGGAGGAGCCTGGGCAGAATGGGTGGGGTCAGAGAGGAAGGGTATAGGAGGAGCCTGGGCAGAATGGGTGGGGTCAGAGAGGAGGGGCTTAGGAGGAGCCTGGGCAGAATGGGTGGAGTCAGAGAGGAGGGGTATAGGAGGAGCCTAGTCAGATTGGGTGGGGTCAGAGAGGAAGGGCTTAGGAGGAGCCTAGTCAGATTGGGTGGGGTCAAATAGGAGGAGCCTGGGCAGAATGGGTGGGGTATGGGAGGAGTCTGGGCAGAATGGGTGGAATCAGAGAGGAGGGGGTATAGGAGGAGCCTGAGCAGAGGAGGTGGGGTTAGACAGCAGAGGAGGGGTATAGGAGGAGCCTAGTCAGATTGGGTGGGGTCAGAGAGGAAGGGTATAGGAGGAGCCTGGGCAGAATGGGTGGGGTCAGAGGGGTATGGGAGGAGCCTGGGCAGAATGGGTGGAATCAGAGAGGAGGGGGTATAGGAGGAGCCTGGGCAGAATGGGTGGAGTCAGAGAGGAGGGGGTATAGGAGGAGCCTGGGCAGAATGGGTGGTGTCAGACAGCAGAGGAGGGGCTTAGGAGGAGCCTAGTCAGATTGGGTGGGGTTAAATAGGAGGAGCCTGGGCAGAATGGGTGGGGTCAGACAGCAGAGGAGGGGCTTAGGAGGAGCCTAGTCAGATTGGGTGGGGTCAAATAGGAGGGGTACAGGAGGAGCCTGGGCAGAATGGGTGGGGTCAGAGGGTTATGGGAGGAGCCTGGGCAGAATGGGTGGAGTCAGAGAGGAGGGGGTATAGGAGGAGCCTGAGCAGAGGGGGTGGGGTCAGACAGCAGAGGAGGGGCTTAGGAGGAGCCTGGGCAGAATGGGTGGAGTCACAGAGGAGGGGGTATAGGAGGAGCCTGGGCAGAATGGGTGGGGTCAGACAGCAGAGGAAGGCTTAGGAGGAGCCTAGTCAGATTGGGTGGGGTCAAATAGGAGGAGCCTGGGCAGAATGGGTGGCGTCAGACAGCAGATGAGGGGCTTAGGAGGAGCCTAGTCAGATTGGGTGGGGTCAAATAGGAGGAGCCTGAGCAGAATGGGTGGGGTCAGACAGCAGAGGAGGGGCTTAGGAGGAGCCTAGTCAGATTGGTTGTGGTCAAATAGGAGGAGCCTGGGCAGAATGGGTGGGGTCAGACAGCAGAGGAGGGGCTTAGGAGGAGCCTAGTTAGATTGGGTGGGGTCAGAGGGGTCAGAGAGAAGGGGTATAGGAGGAGCCTAGTCAGATTGGGTGGGGTCAAATAGGAGGAGCCTGGGCAGAATGGGTGGGGTCAGACAGCAGAGGAGGGGCTTAGGAGGAGCCTAGTCAGATTGGGTGGGGTCAAATAGGAGGGGTAGAGGAGGAGCCTGGGCAGAATGGGTGGGGTCAGAGGGGTATGGGAGGAGCCTGGGCAGAATGGGTGGAATCAGAGAGGAGGGGGTATAGGAGGAGCCTGAGCAGAGGGGGTGGGGTCAGACAGCAGAGGAGGGGCTTAGGAGGAGCCTAGTCAGATTGGGTGGGGTCAGACAGCAGAGGAGGGGTTTGGAGTTCTGGACTTTTTGGTTCCGTCCAGAGGTGTCAGGGTACAACACCCAAAGACCCCGGAGTTCCACCTGCCTTGGTGCACAAATGAACAGAAACACGGGCTTCTCGATGGTGGCGTCAAAGACCAAAGGTTTATTACTGCAGGGACACAGAAGTCATAGATACTACACACGGGCAGTAACCAGGAGCCTGTTCGATTTGTACAAAGTGGGTTGCTCCTTATATACTAAAAATTGTGCTCTAGGCAAATATTTCACATGTCGGTACATTCCCAAACCTTTGTGTCTCTAAACAATAAATATTTGGCGTTACACAGGAACCGTTGATAAAATCTGATACCAAACATCTACGAAGAGGGGTTCCCACTAGTTCATCACAATCCCCTGTCAATATTGCTTTCAGGACCCGGACCGCCTCATCGTAAAGTTCGTTACCTCCCCCTAATAAAGATTCAGAAAGAAAGAAACAGAGCCAGGTGTGGAAGATAGGAAAGCGGGATAAGAGATGTTTGTGGGTTGTAAATGGGCAAGGCTACCGGCTTCGGCCGCCTAATCATGATCAGGTACAATGGACACGAAGACCAGTTTGGCAGGATTGGCCTCGGGCAGAGGAGGCAGCCTTTGTTGAGTCATGCAGCTACAGCGTGATCTGGTTTAAGGTGCACGTGTCATTTAAGAGGTGAATCTCCGGCTAAGGCTACGTGTCCTTAATCAAAGTGGAGTGAATGAAGTGATCCGAGGCTATTGCATATGTGAGGGCAAGGAAACACAAAATGGCGGCCATGATTTAAGATGGATGCCGTGGGTATATCAGAAATATGTCAATGGAAGGAGTGCTCTTGCTCGTAGCGTAGCGAAAACACCAGGATATACTAAATGGATCATTTGCGGTTCACTGATACCAATATTATGTATTTCCGACAAACTTGAAAACACGGGTTCAAGTCGTCACGGAACCGTCACGGAACCTCAGACCCTCCTTTTGCCCTTACATAGGCAATTACTCAGTCTATGTCAGAATCTAGTTCTATGCTCATCAGGTCAGTGACATGCTGTTGTATCATCATCCTTTCTCGTGTCTTTTCTCCAAACGCAGGTGGTTTTCTGAGACAAGTCGCAGCACAAAGACTACACAGAGCAGGACCACACTGGATAATCAGACAACATGAGAATAGGAATACTAGGATGACACCAATGACCATTAGAACCTTCCATCCCCACGCTGAGATCAGAGTCCAAAACCACTCCATGAAGGACCAGTTTCCCTTGTCTACATGTATGGAGTCTGAAATCTTGTGCAACTTAGAGATCGCCTCATAGACTGTTGGAGCATTATTAGGAATAAAGACACAGCAGCTCGATTGGATCATTCTGCATACCCCACCTCGATCTGCAAGTATAACGTCTAGAACCATACGGTTCTGCAACGTCATGAGCCTATCCGCCTGAAGCTCAGCTGTCAGATTGCTAAGGGCACCAGCAGTTTCAGTAATAGTAGATTCAACTACCCGTGTTAGCTGACGTATGTTTCTACTATTGGCCATAGGTCCCCAGAACGGAAGGAAGCCTTTGAAGAAGTCTCCGGCTTCCTGACCAGCGGTATCTTCCTTGCTGAAGACACCTCTCGCTACTCTTGTTCTGTGGTAATCGGGTGAAGCAGTGTATGTCGGAGGCAATAATCGAGCAATATAACATGATCCTGAGAAGTCGGCAGGCAACCATGTATAAGCTCTGTCTCGACAAATGAAATAGGTACCCCTAGCAGTAAGAAAGGCAGGGGAAGAGTTAGCCGGAAACACATAAGTCTCTACGCACTCACTCCTCCCTAGCTGAGCTCTCGGATTTCTCCCATTACCTTGCAAACAGACCTGACCTCGGTGAGGTACGACCCAGATTGGAGTTGAGCTTTTACGCTTGCTTTCTCCTAAACTAAGGCGATACTCTGAAGTATTCCAACTTAAATATACTCGCAATTCGTCTCTAGGGTATGATGGAGTATTATTGACGTCCTTGACCATGTCAATAATTCCCTGGACTAAAGCTTTGTTAGCAGAGTTATATTTAGTGGAACGTGGTGGACGTGGAGGATAGGTTTCAAGGGCATAAGCAAAGATGGTTTGGAAGGCCTGAAATGATCCATTATAGCTGTAAGGCAAAACCAGATATGGAATACCTTTATCCATAGTGTGAGGTATCAAGCCACATACCCAGCAGTCTGTAGTGTTAACTACCAGTTGGTGTTGGTGTAAGAGCTGTACAAAAGTGTTGTTGGTGAATTCTGAGCGTCTGGCTTGCTCATGTTCCGGAAACGGGTGAAAAGAGTGTATAGAGGAAACAGTAGAAATAGCTGGATCAAGGGGAGGCACTGTAGAAACTGGCACAAAAATCAAATTTATGCTAAAGACGATTCCACCCACCAATGTTGCTAAAACAATCAAAAATGTAACAGCACATTGCATCAAGAAACATTTGCTGTGAAGAATTCTATTAAGTCTGTTTCTGCGAACGTAAATCACATTTTCTCGTTGCAGCGCAGGAAGCTCCATCTTCTACAATCCGCTCGCGACCACTGATGATGTGTACGTAGATGAAAATGCCTCTATCAGCCCTGGGAGTTCCCAGAACTAACAGAAAGATCGACCTTGTGTCAGACCCCTGCAAATTCAAACTAGGCACACAGCCACGACCCTACGGCTACCCAGACGGCAAGGCAATTTTAAAAAACAATAAACAATAGCAAACTTCCTGGCTGAAGGCAAAAAGGTTCAATATATCAAAAATCACAATATGCAGTTGCCTGCTTTATTAGTCCTTTTTATGGCTTCTAAGGTTGTATCTCTTCTTCGCTGGTACTGTCTGATCGGAAAATAGTGTATTACTAGCAGTTGTTGCAGAGTTTAAGTTCGCAGATGGCAAAGTTTCTTCTGATGCCGGAGTCAAATGTTCAGTGTTCAAAGGAGTCTTTTCAGGAGGAGAGTCAGGTTTCACAGTGTCAGTAATCAAATCGGCATCGCTGAAAGGGATAAATTTCGGAGTGATTTCAGCTTCGGAGGCACCAATTCCCTTCTTCACCCAGTCGTCGTAGGGCAGCGGCAAAGGAACACGCTTTACGTGAGAGGCGTGAATCCAATGCTTACGGCCAGCGACACGTACGGCTGTCCTCGTTGCCAGTAGGACCTGGAAGGGGCCGATGTAGCGAGGTGGAAGATTCTTTGTCCTCGCAAAATTTCTGACCACCACGTGGTCGCCGGGTTTCAGCTGATGCCCTGGACTCTCCGGAGGTTTTGGCAAAGCATCGAAGACCTGTTGATGAATAAGACTCAATTTAGCAGTCAAGTCGTAAAGGTAGTCTATCAACATAGGATATTCAATGGAGCACAATTGTTTAGGCCTTGGCACACCCCAGATATTTGCCGGGCGGCCAAACACAATCTCATATGGAGAAAGCCCTATTCTAGAATGCACTGTTGCTCTTGTTGATAACAAGGCCAAAGGAAGTGCGTCTGGCCAGGCTAAACCTGTGGATGCTTGTATTTTGGCTATCTTAAGCTTCAGAGTGCCATTATAACCCTCGACTAAACCAGCAGACTGGGGATGGTTTGCACTGTGGAATTTTTGTTTCACTCCTAGACCAGCACACACACTCTGCATAACTTTCCCTATAAACTCACTTCCGTTATCTGACCATACGATCCGTGGCATTCCAAACCTAGGGAAAAATTCCTTGAGAAGAATTTTGGCAGTTGATAGGGCAGTGTTGTCTTTTAGTGGGTATGCTTCTATCCACCTGGAAAAAGCACAAACTACCACCAGGACGTACTTTAAATTGTTGCAGCGTTCCATGTGAATGAAGTCTAACTGAATCACTTCGAAGGGGCAGGAAGGAGGAGCAAAATGACCAGCTGGAGTTGGAGTTCCCTTGCCAGGATTATGCATCAAGCACACCATGCAGTTTTTCACCACTCTCTCTGCACACTTACTGATTCCCTCGTTCTTCCAGACCGGAGCTAACATCTTACATATCCCTTTAGAACTTATATGCGCAACTCCATGTGCCATCGTCACTACTGCAAGCACATATGCATCAGGCAACATCCAACGCTGCTGTTCTGTCAAATCAATCCAACATCCATTTGAGTCCAATTTGCCCGTACTTTCTCTCCATACACGTTTCTCTTCCTCAGTCGCTTCTTTCTGAATCTCTTTCACACTTTCCATAGTGTCCTCACACATTCCAGACTCAGCAATCCATCTTGCAGACGTAGCAACGTACATTCTACTCATCGTGTCTCTAGCTGTCTGCTTAGCAGTTTCATCAGCAAAGGCATTCCCACGACCAACATCATCCGTGATTGCTTTATGAGCACTGCACTTCACAATCGCAACTTCAGTCGGCAAGGTTAGAGATTCCAACAAGTCGTTAACTAGCTGACCATGTTGGATCTTAGTCCCATGGGACGTAATGAAACCTCTTTCTCTCCACAACCGGCCAAAACTATGGGCCACGCCAAATGCGTACTGACTGTCTGTAAACACATTCACTCTCTTTCCCTTAGCTAAAACACACGCTCTCGTTAGAGCTATTAATTCTGCAGCTTGGGCAGAATTCTGACTCACTCTCGCAGTCTCCACAATCGTCTTCAAAGTCGTTACCGCATAAGCAGCAGTCACACCACCATTCTCCAATTTAAAACATGACCCGTCCACATACAGCGTACCATCTGGGTTGGATAGAGGAGTATCTTTTAAATCGATACGTCCTTTTGTCTCTTCCTCCGTTTTGAAATAACAGTCATGTGGCTCAGAATCACTCGACTCTTGATCAGTCGGCAACAATGTTGCTGGATTCAATACATTGCATCTTTTGATCTGAATATGACTCGCTAGTAATGTCAGCTCGTAACCAGATAATCTCGCACTAGTAAGGTGTTGTGTCTTCGTTCGGTTCATGAGTGTATCCACTGCATGAGGAACCATGACCACTAACATATTGTTCATCACCAAACCAGCAGATTGTCGAATGGAAGCTGCAGCTGCCGCTGTAGCCCTCAAACAACTAGGTAACGCTCTGGCTACCGGATCTAATGTTGATGAAAAATACGCACAAGGGCGTTGTTTATCACCAAATTTCTGTGTCAGAACACTCAACGCGCAACCTTCTCTTTCGTGAACGTAGAGCGTGAATGGCTTGCTGTAATCAGGTGTACCCAATACAGGAGCTGAACACAATGCTTTTCGCAATTCAGTAAAACTCTCTTGACATTCATCAGACCATGGCACCGGACTCGGAACATTTTTCCCAGTCAAAGCTACCAACGGTTTCGCTAAAAGAGAAAAATTTGGGATCCACTGCCTACAGTAAGAGGTAATACCTAGGAAGGCACGTACTTCTCTCTGTGTGCGTGGAACACTCATCTGCGTAATGGCTTTTATTCTTTCTGGGGTCAACTTCCTTCCCTCCTTTGACAAGAGATGACCTAGGTAGGTCACTTCTTGGCAGCAGTATTGCATTTTTGAAGGTGACACCTTATGATTCAAATTAGACAAATGATGCAATAGGGAAATTGTAGCTGCTTTGCAAGTTTCCTTGTCATCTGCAGCCACTAAAAGATCGTCTACATACTGCACTAGGGCCGAACCTGGAGGAAGGACAAAAGAATCTAACTGACTTTTTAAAGCTTGACTGTAAATGGATGGACTTTCACAATAGCCTTGTGGAGCGCGTTTAAATCTGAAACTGCGACCTCCTAGACAGAAGCCGAAAATATCCCTACTTTCTTCGGCTATCGGAATGCTAAAGAAAGCATTCTTTAGGTCTATAACTGAGAACCATGTAGCTGTAGCAGGAATCAATGTTAACAAGGCAGTAATGTCTGGCACTACAGGAAACTGCGGAATTACAATCTTATTAACTTCTCTAAGGTCTATGACAAATCTATAAACTGGAGGTTTTGTAGGGTCAGTTCGCTTCAGAATCGGTAATACAGGACTGTTACAGACATTTCCTCTAGTTTCCTCAACCACACCCTTCTTGATCAAATCTTGCACAATCAATAAAAGTGCACGCTCACCTTCACTCGATATTTTATACTGGGGAATTCTTGGAAATTTCACATTTGCTTTCAAAGTCACTACATACGGTGGAATTTCTAGGAGACCTACATCATTAGGACCAGTCGCCCAAAGAGAATCAGGGAGTGAACGTAGCTCCGGCGGGAGTGCGTCCATTGACAAGTACATCGGAGAGGTGATATTTTTACCCAGTGTAAGCTGTACCCCTTCCGGAGAACAGTATAATGTCGCATATAGTCGTTTTAACAAATCTAAACCAAGCAGATTTTCATTACAACCTGTCGTCAAAATCAGGGGTGCCTTCAATTGACACGGTCCAACAGAAATAGACAAAGGACCAGATATCGGGTTGTACACAGGGGCGCCTGAAAAACCTACGGAAACTTCTGTTGAGCCAGACAAAGGTGCGCCAGGGAGTTTCGCATGCATGATAGAACTTTTTGCGGCACCAGTATCCAACAGAAACGGTTCGACCACACCTGATGTTGCTACTGCGACATAAGGCCCACTCTGATCCACTGGAACTGATACTACTCCCTCTCTCTGTCCATGGCTGTCCTAGTACCCATTTTGTTGAAAACCCTCTTCTACTTCACAATAATCTTCAACAAGATATTGCTGAGATCTATTTTGCTGAACAGATTGTCCATTTCGTTGATCAAAGTGATTGGAGGGACGATCATTCGTTTGTGGAGGCATAGCATTTCGTCCTCGTCCTCTAGAATTCTGCACAAAACCACCACGACCTCTTTGAGCTGCTGCTGCATTATTCTGCGCTAAGATCGGACATTCATTTTTATAGTGACCCTCTTTCTTGCAGTACGCGCATTGATTCCACTGATATTGAGGTCTTGATGTACTATAATCTGTCCTTTGGTATGAGTTTTGCTGCGTATTAGTCTGGTTCGTGCGAGGCGGATACGCCTGCTGCAAAAGAACTTTAGTTTTTAAATCTTTCGTTTTCTTTTCTGATTTTTCCTTTTCCTCTTTATCCCTATTTTCGTAGTACTGCGCAGTCGCAAGTATTTGCGCTGTCGTAGATACAGCCCACGCACTTTCTGAGTCTTTTAATTTATTGCATAATTCAGGTAACAAATTATGCACAAATTTATCGACAAACAATCTTTGTCCTCCTTCTGTACTCATGTCCTGACCACTATGATCCACAAAAGTTTCTTCGAACCTCGTGAAGAAGTCCGAGACACTTTCGTCTTTCTTTTGCTTGCATGCTGACAACTTGTCCCAATTAACACGCAATGCTGGCATCAGAGTCTTCATTAGATCAATTATTCTACCTGGCAGATTAGCGATCAAAGGTTCAGGTTTCGCACCACCTATTTGTTGACCATCTGCTGCAGTGATAGCTGCCCAATCACCACCTAAAGCAACTTGATGATCTTCTCTACGAATTTTAGCCCACACTGGTTGCGGAACTACGTTACCAAACAACATATCAATGTCAGCTAAGTTCATTATACAAGCCTCAACTGTCTGTGTTAATTCTTTGTAATATCCGGCTGGATTCTTACGCGGATCTGGCAAGGCCTGTTTCACTGCTAATACTTCTGCTCGCTTCCATGGAATGTGTATCCACACTCGTTGGAACTGCGCTGGAGCACCTGCAATACCAGCATTATCATCACGTGGCACTGCTTCGCGCCAGATTGGAGGAACTTCCCTCATAGGATATTGGCGACTTAGCTTCATTTTACCTTTCTCTAAATCTCTTGGTGAACGAAGAGATGGTTCATTCCTAAAACTTAAAATGAGTTCCATCGCTTGTTTTATTTTCTCACCCACTATCATTCCAGCAGCAAACTCCTTTTGAACCCTAATTAAATCTTCCAAATCTGATTCGACATCGTCTTCTTCTATCTCTTCACGTAACAACGAGCACATCTCATCAAAGACGTATCGCTGCGTTGGTTCTCCCCACTGCATAAATGTGTCTAGCACATCTCTCGTACTATATCTTCTACCCTTCGAAATCCATCTGAGAGCCGTGGAGTCTAAAACTCCCCGTTCTTCAGTACTCGGAAGCTGACTCCGTCTCTGTACAGAGTCAGGAGTAGGAGTCTTAATCAAAGTTTTATATATAGGAGACAGCATATTAGTAACCGAATCAGTGATTCTTCGACGAACAGAAAGTGGAGTTAGTACACTCGCAGACATAGAGAATGCAGTGGAGGTAGGAATAGATGAGGAAGCAGTAGGAGAATCGAGGAAAATAATTTCTGGAGCAGTAGGTACAGAGGTAGGTATAGTAGCTGGCAGTGTAGGAAGAGGAGGAGCTGTAGGAACATTTACATTCATCACAGGAAGTACAGGAACTTGATTCTGAGGGATAGGAGCAGGAACACCAGGTTGTCCAGCAACCGGCAATTGAACATTCGGGACTAGTGGAGTCGTAGCACCTTGTGCATACGGTGGAGGTGACCGTAACAGATAAGATAGCAGAGGATCGTTTTCGGAGTCCTCCAGTATCTTAGCCATTTTCGATGGCAAGGCAGGATAGCACTTGTCAATCGCTAAGTTATGTTCTCTAATGGCTACATCTATGACCTTCTCACACTCGTTAGCTTGCAACTGTTTAGTCGCTTGCTCTAGAGTTAACTCTTCTTGTTCTTTCTGCTCTTTCTTCAACCTTCTCATTTCTCTCTGTTTGGATTCTTTCCGCCAATAACGGAAGGAATCGAACATTGCCGGCCGGGCTTTCTTCTTGAACAATTTCGCTTCCAAATTGTCGAGAATCTCTTGCTCAAAACTACCATGCAGTGGCCAACTAAGGACACCATCCTTCTTACAATAGCGAACCCATATCTCATTATAAGTTATAGGACCCACGCCATACTTACAATATAAATCATATAGGGGAGTCCCAATCGGAGGAACCAGACAAGAGTCCTCCAATCGTGAGTCACTGTTGCAACTAAAACAAGACAACATTTTCCGACTTACCATTTTCAGTCCGGAACACAAAACAAACAAAACACGGAACAAATATGTGCACTCGAACCAAGAACTTAGGCCTACCAAAACGAACTGATGTATCGATACCCAAAACTAAACCAAATAGATTATCGTTACTAGAACAACCAGTGATAATCTGACAAAACCAAACCAAACCAAGAACCGATCAAGGATTTTTAACAATCCTCACAAAGTAACCAGCTAGCTATCACTAAATACTTAACTGAGTCACTGAAGACGTCACCAAGGAGAAACCCGTCACGTTTCGCCGTACTAAAGACTGCACCACTTCGGGTCCAAGACAGGGCGACGGTCAAGGCAACGGCCCACTGCAGCCGTCCTGAACGGGAAACCCTCGTGGAAGAGAACTTCGGGCCACTTTTGCGATATGCCGGGATCGATGAAGTGGGGCGCCTCCCTCAGGAATCTTCACACGAAGCTTCTCGAACTCTTCAGGCTTTTGGACCGGTACCGAATGACGTCGCCCCACGTTGGGCGCCAATTGGAGTTCTGGACTTTTTGGTTCCGTCCAGAGGTGTCAGGGTACAACACCCAAAGACCCCGGAGTTCCACCTGCCTTGGTGCACAAATGAACAGAAACACGGGCTTCTCGATGGTGGCGTCAAAGACCAAAGGTTTATTACTGCAGGGACACAGAAGTCATAGATACTACACACGGGCAGTAACCAGGAGCCTGTTCGATTTGTACAAAGTGGGTTGCTCCTTATATACTAAAAATTGTGCTCTAGGCAAATATTTCACATGTCGGTACATTCCCAAACCTTTGTGTCTCTAAACAATAAATATTTGGCGTTACACAGGAACCGTTGATAAAATCTGATACCAAACATCTACGAAGAGGGGTTCCCACTAGTTCATCACAATCCCCTGTCAATATTGCTTTCAGGACCCGGACCGCCTCATCGTAAAGTTCGTTACCTCCCCCTAATAAAGATTCAGAAAGAAAGAAACAGAGCCAGGTGTGGAAGATAGGAAAGCGGGATAAGAGATGTTTGTGGGTTGTAAATGGGCAAGGCTACCGGCTTCGGCCGCCTAATCATGATCAGGTACAATGGACACGAAGACCAGTTTGGCAGGATTGGCCTCGGGCAGAGGAGGCAGCCTTTGTTGAGTCATGCAGCTACAGCGTGATCTGGTTTAAGGTGCACGTGTCATTTAAGAGGTGAATCTCCGGCTAAGGCTACGTGTCCTTAATCAAAGTGGAGTGAATGAAGTGATCCGAGGCTATTGCATATGTGAGGGCAAGGAAACACAAAATGGCGGCCATGATTTAAGATGGATGCCGTGGGTATATCAGAAATATGTCAATGGAAGGAGTGCTCTTGCTCGTAGCGTAGCGAAAACACCAGGATATACTAAATGGATCATTTGCGGTTCACTGATACCAATATTATGTATTTCCGACAAACTTGAAAACACGGGTTCAAGTCGTCACGGAACCGTCACGGAACCTCAGGTTTAGGAGGAGCCAAGTCAGATTGGGTGGGGTCAAATAGGAGGAGCCTTGGCAGAATGGGTGGGGTCAGAGAGGAAGGGTATAGGAGGAGCCTGGGCAGAATGGGTGGAGTCAGAGAGGAGGGGCTTAGGAGGAGCTTGGGCAGAATGGGTGGAGTCAGAGAGGAGGGGGTATAGGAGGAGCCTGAGCAGAATGGGTGGGGTCAGACAGCAGAGGAGGGGCTTAGGAGGAGCCTAGTCAGATTGGGTGTGGTCAAATAGGAGGAGCCTGGGCAGAATGGGTGGGGTCACACAGCAGAGGAGGGGCTTAGGAGGAGCCTAGTCAGATTGGGTGGGGTCAGAGGGGTCAGAGAGGAGGGGTATAGGAGTGGAGTTCTGGACTTTTTGGTTCCGTCCAGAGGTGTCAGGGTACAACACCCAAAGACCCCGGAGTTCCACCTGCCTTGGTGCACAAATGAACAGAAACACGGGATTCTCGATGGTGGCGTCAAAGACCAAAGGTTTATTACTGCAGGGACACAGAAGTCACAGAATCTACACACGGGCAGAGACTAGGAGCCTGTTCGATTTGTACAAAGTGGGTTGCTCCTTATATACGAAATTTTAAGCTGGGGGCGAATTCTTTACATGTAATACATTCCCAAAACCTTTGTGTCTAAAACAATAAATATTTGGTGTTACACAGGAACCGTCGATAATATCTGAGGCCAAACATTGCGAAAAGAGGGGTTCCCACTAGTTTGTCACAATTCCCTGTCAATATTGCATTCAGGACCCGGACCGCCTCATCGTAAAGTTCGTTACCTCCCCCTAATAAAGATTCAGAAAGAAAGAAACAGAGCCAGGTGTGGAAGATAGAAAAGCGGGATAAGGGGTGTTTGTGGGTTGTAAATGGGCAAGGCTACCGGCTTCGGCCGCCTAATCATGATCAGGTACAATGGACACGAAGACCAGTTTGGCAGGACTGGCCTCGGGCAAAGGAGGCAGCCTTTGTCGAGTCATGCAGCTACAGCGTGATCTGGTTTAAGGTGCACGTGTCATGTAAGAGGTGAATCTCCGGCTAAGGCTACGTGTCCTTAATCAAAGTGGAGTGAATGAAGTGATCAGAGGCTATTGCATATGTGAGGGCAAGGAAACACAAAATGGTGGCCATGATCTAAGATGGATGCCGTGGGTATATCAGAAATATGTCAATGGAAGGAGTGCTCTTGCTCGTAGCGTAGCGAAAACACTAGGATATACTAAATGGATCATTTGCGGTTCACTGATACCAATATTATGTATTTCCGACAAACTTGAAAACACGGGTTCAAGTCGTCACGGAACCGTCACGGAACCTCAGACCCTCCTTTTGCCCTTACATAGGCAATTACTCAGTCTATGTCAGAATCTAGTTCTATGCTCATCCGGTCAGTGACATGTTGTTGTATCATCATCCTTTCTCGTGTCTTTTCTCCAAACGCAGGTGGTTTTCTGAGACAAGTCGCAGCACAAAGACTACACAGAGCAGGACCACACTGGATAATCAGACAACATGAGAATAGGAATACTAGGATGACACCAATGACCATTAGAACCTTCCATCCCCACACTGATATCAGAGTCCAAAACCACTCCATGAAGGACCAGTTTCCTTTGTCTACATGTATGGAGTCTGAAATCTTGTGCAACTTAGAGATCGCCTCATAGACTGTTGGAGCATTATTAGGAATAAAAACACAGCAGCTCGATTGGATCATTCTGCATACCCCACCTCGATCTGCAAGTATAACATCTAGAACCATACGGTTCTGCAACGTCATGAGCCTATCCGCCTGAAGCTCAGCTGTCAGATTGCTAAGGGCACCAGCAGTTTCGGTAATAGTAGATTCAACTACCCGTGTTAGCTGACGTATGTTTCTACTATTGGCCATAGGTCCCCAGAACGGAAGGAAGCCTTTGAAGAAGTCTCCAGCTTCCTGACCAGCGGTATCTTCCTTGCTGAAGACACCTCTTGCTACTCTTGTTCTGTGGTAATCAGATGAAGCAGTGTATGTCGGAGGTAACAGTCGAGCAATATAACATGATCCTGAGAAGTCGGCAGGCAACCATGTATATGCTCTATCTCGACAAATGAAGTAGGTACCCCTAGCAGTGAGGAAGGCAGGGGAAGAGTTAGCCGGAAACACATAAGTCTCTACGCACTCACTCCTCCCTAGCTGAGCTCTCGGATTTCTCCCATTACCTTGCAAACAGACCTGACCTCGGTGAGGTACGACCCAGATTGGAGTTGAGCTTTTACGCTTGCTTTCTCCTAAACTAAGGCGATACTCTGAAGTATTCCAGCTTAAATATACTCGCAATTCGTCTCTAGGGTAAGATGGAGTATTATTGACGTCCTTGACCATGTCAATAATTCCCTGGACTAAAGCTTTGTTAGCAGAGTTATATTTAGTGGAACGCGGTGGACGTGGAGGATAGGTTTCAAGGGCATAAGCAAAGATGGTTTGGAAGGCTTGAAATGATCCATTATAGCTGTAAGGCAAAACCAGATAGGGAATACCTTTATCCATAGTGTGAGGTATCAAGCCACACACCCAGCAGTCTGTAGTGTTAACTACCAGTTGGTGTTGGTGCAAGAGCTGTACAAAAGTGTTGTTGATGAATTCTGAGCGTCTGGCTTGCTCATGTTCCGGAAATGAGTGAAAAGAGTGTATAGAAGAAACAGTAGAAATAGCAGGATCAAGGGGAGGTACTGTAGAAACTGGCACAAAAATCAAATTTATGCTAAAGACGATTCCACCCACCAATGTTGCTAAAACAATCAAAAATGTAATGGCACATTGCATCAGAAAACATTTGCTATGAAGAATTCTATTAAGTCTGTTTCTGCGAACGTAAATCACATTTTCTCGTTGCAGCGCAGGAAGCTCCATCTTCTACAATCCGCTCGCGACCACTGATGATGTGTACGTAGATGAAAATGCCTCTATCAGCCCTGGGAGTTCCCAGAACCAACAGAAGGATCGACCTTGTGTCAGACCCCTGCAAATTCAAACTAGGCACACAGCCACGACCCTACGGCTACCCAGACGGCAAGGCAATTTTTTAAAAAAAATAAACAATAGCAAACTTCCTGGCTGAAGGCAAAAGTTCAATATATCAAAAATCACAATATGCAGTTGCCTGCTTTATTTGTCCTTTTTATGGCTTCTAAGGTTGTATTTCTGCTTCGCTGGTACTGTCTGATCGGAAAATAGTGTATCACTAGCAGCTGTTGCAGAGTTTAAGTTCGCAGATAACAAAGTTTCTTCTGATGCTGGAGACAAATGTTCAGTGTTCAAAGGAGTTTTCTCAGGAGAGTCAAGTTTCAAAGTGTCAGTAATCAAATCGGCATCGCTGAAAGGGATAAATTTCGGAGTGATTTCAGATTCGGAGGCACCAATTCCCTTCTTCACCCAGTCGTCGTAAGGCAGCGGCAACGGAACACGCTTTACGTGAGAAGCGTGGATCCAGTGTTTACGGCCAGCGACACGTACGGCTGTCCTCGTTGCCAGCAGGACCTGGAAGGGGCCGATGTAGCGAGGCTGAAGATTCTTTGTCCTCGCAAAGTTTCTGACCACCACGTGGTCGCCGGGTTTCAGTTGATGCCCTGGACTCTCCGGAGGTTTTGGCAAAGCATCGAAGACCTGTTGATGAATAAGACTCAATTTAGCAGTCAAGTCGTAAAGGTAGTCTATCAACATAGGATATTCAATGGAGCAAAATTGTTTAGGCCTCGGCACACCCCAGATATTTGCCGGGCGGCCAAACACAATCTCGTATGGAGAAAGCCCTATTCTAGAATGCACTGTTGCTCTCGTTGATAACAAGGCCAAAGGAAGTGCGTCTGGCCAAGCTAAACCTGTGGATGCTTGTATTTTGGCTATCTTAAGCTTGAGAGTGCCATTGTAACCCTCGACTAAACCAGCAGATTGGGGATGGTTTGCACTATGGAATTTTTGTTTCAATCCTAGGCCGGCACACACACTCTGCATAACTTTCCCTATAAACTCACTTCCGTTATCTGACCATACAATCCGTGGCATTCCATACCTAGGGAAAAATTCCTTGAGAAGAATTTTGGCAGTAGATAGAGCAGTGTTGTCCTTTAGTGGGTATGCTTCTATCCACCTGGAAAAAGCACAGACTACCACCAGGACGTATTTTAAATTGTTGCAGCGTTCCATGTGAATGAAGTCTAACTGAATCACTTCAAAGGGGCAGGAAG
This sequence comes from Lissotriton vulgaris, assembly GCF_964263255.1. Lineage (NCBI taxonomy): Eukaryota > Metazoa > Chordata > Amphibia > Caudata > Salamandridae > Lissotriton > Lissotriton vulgaris. The sequence continues at coordinate 966,894,726 of NC_141685.1, read as the reverse complement.
GAGGAGCGAAATGTCCAGCTGGAGTTGGAGTTCCCTTGCCAGGATTATGCATCAAGCACACCATACAATTTTTCACCACTCTCTCTGCACATTTACTGATTCCCTCATTTTTCTAGACCGGAGCCAACATCTTACATATCCCTTTAGAACTTATATGCGCTACTCCATGCGCCATCGTCACTACTGCAAGCACATACGCATCGGGCAACATCCAACGCTGCTGTTCTGTCAAATCAATCCAACATCCATTCGAGTCCAACTTGCCCGTACTTTCTCTCCATACACGTTTCTCTTCCTCAGTCGCTTCTTTCTGAATCTCTTTCACACTTTCCATAGTGTCCTCACACATTCCAGACTCAGCAATCCATCTTGCAGACGTAGCAACATACATTCTACTCATCGTGTCTCTAGCTGTCTGTTTAGCAGTTTCGTCAGCAAAGGCATTCCCACGACCAAAATCATCCGTGATTGCTTTATGAGCACTGCACTTCACAATCGCAACTTCAGTCGGCAAGGTTAGAGATTCCAACAAGTCGTTAACTAGCTGACCATGTTGGATCTTAGTCCCATGGGACGTAATGAAACCCCTTTCTCTCCACAACCGGCCAAAACTATGGGCCACGCCAAATGCGTACTGACTATCTGTAAACACATTCACTCTCTTTCCCTCAGCTAAGACACACGCTCTCGTTAGAGCTATTAATTCTGCAGCTTGGGCAGAATTCTGACTCACTCTTGCAGTCTCCACAATCGTCTTCAAAGTCGTTACTGCGTAGGCAGCAGTCACATCACCATTCTCCAATTTAAAACATGACCCGTCCACATACAGCGTACCATCTGGGTCGGATAGGGGAGTATCTTTCAAATCGATGCGACCTTTTGTCTCTTCCTCCGTTTTGAAATAGCAGTCATGTGGCTCGGAATCACTCGACTCTTGATCAGTCGGCAACAGCGTTGCTGGATTCAATACATTACATCTTTTGATCTGAATATGACTCGCTAGTAATGTCAGCTCGTAACCAGATAATCTCGCACTAGTAAGGTGTTGTGTCTTCGTTCGGTTCATGAGTGTATCCACTGCATGAGGAACCATGACCACTAGCATATTGTTCATCACCAAACCAGCAGATTGTCGAATGGAAGCTGCAGCTGCCGCTGTAGCCCTCAAACAACTAGGTAACGCTCTGGCTACCGGATCTAATGTTGATGAGAAATACGCACAAGGGCGTTGTTTATCACCAAACTTCTGTGTCAGAACACTCAACGCGCAACCTTCTCTCTCGTGAACGTAGAGCGTGAATGGTTTACTGTAATCGGGTGTACCCAATACAGGAGCTGAACACAATGCTTTTCGTAATTCAGAAAAACTCTCTTGACATTCATCAGACCATGGCACCGGACTCGGAACATTTTTCCCAGTCAAAGCTACCAACGGTTTCGCTAAAAGAGAAAAATTTGGAATCCACTGCCTACAGTAAGAGGTAATACCTAGGAAGGCACGTACCTCTCTCTGTGTGCGTGGAACACTCATCTGTGTAATGGCTTTTATTCTTTCTGGGGTCAACTTCCTTCCCTCCTTTGACAAGAGATGACCTAGGTAGGTCACTTCTTGGCAGCAGTATTGCATTTTGGAAGGAGACACCTTATGATTCAAATTAGACAAATGATGCAATAGGGAAATTGTAGCTGCTTTGCAAGTTTCCTTGTCATCGGCAGCCACTAAAAGATCGTCTACGTACTGTACTAGGGCAGAACCTGGAGGAAGGACAAAAGAATCTAACTGACTTTTTAAAGCTTGACTGTAAATGGATGGACTTTCACAATAGCCTTGTGGAGCGCGTTTAAATCTGAAACTGCGACCTCCTAAAAAGAAGCCGAAAATATCCCTACTTTCTTCGGCTATCGGAATGCTGAAAAAGGCATTCTTTAGATCAATAACCGAGAACCATGTAGCTGTAGCAGGAATCAATGTTAACAAGGCAGTAATGTCTGGTACTACAGGAAACTGGGGACTACAATCTTATTAACTTCTCTAAGGTCTATGACAAACCTATAAACTGGAGGTTTTGTAGGATCAGTTTGCTTCAGAATCGGTAAGACAGGACTGTTACAGACATTTCCTCTAGTTTCCTCAACCACACCCTTCTTAATCAAATCTTGCACAATCAATAAAAGTGCACGCTCACCTTCACTCGAGATTTTATATTGAGGAATTCTTGGAAATTTCACATTTGCTTTCAAAGTTACCACATACGGTGGAATTTCTAGGAGACCTACATCGTTGGGACCAGTCGCCCAAAGAGAATCAGGGAGTGAACGTAGCTCTGGCGGGAGTGCGTCCATTGACAAATACATCGGAGAGGTGATATTTTTACCCAACGTAAGCTGTACTCCATCCGGAGAACAGTACAATGTCGCATATAGTCGTTTTAACAAATCTAAACCAAGCAGATTTTCATTACAACCTGTCGTCAAAATTAGGGGTGCTTTCAATTGGCACGGTCCAACAGAAATAGACAAAGGACCAGATATCGGGTTGTACACAGGGGCGCCTGAAAAACCTACGGAAACATTTGTTGAGCCAGACAAAGGTGCGCCAGGGAGTTTCGCATGAATTATAGAACTTTTCGCGGCACCAGTATCCAACAGAAACGGTTCGACTACACCTGATGTTGCTACTGCGACATAAGGCCCACTCTGATCCACTGGAACTGATACTACTCCCTCTCTCTGTCCATGGCTGTCCTAGTACCCATTTTGCTGAAAACCCTCATCTACTTCACAATAGTCTTCAACAAGATATTGTTGGGATCTATTTTGCTGAGCAGATTGTCCATTTCGTTGATCAAAGTGATTGGAGGGACGATCATTCGTTTGTGGAGGCATAGCACCTCGTCCTCGTCCTCTAGAATTCTGCACAAAACCACCACGACCTCTCTGAGCTGCTGCTGCATTATTTTGCGCTAAGATCGGACATTCATTTTTATAGTGACCCTCTTTCTTACAGTACGCACACTGATTCCACTGATATTGAGGCCTTGATGTACCATAATCTGTTCTTTGGTATGAGTTTTGCTGCGTATTAGTCTGATTCGCACGAGGCGGATACGCCTGCTGCAAAAGAACTTTAGTTTTTAAATCTTTCGTTTTCTTCTCTGATTTCTCCTTTTCCTCTTTATCCCTATTTTCGTAGTACTGTGCAGTCGCAAGAATTTGCGCTGTCGTAGATACAGCCCACGCACTTTCTGAGTCTTTCAATTTATTGCATAATTCAGGTAACAAATTATGCACAAATTTATCTACAAACAGTCTTTGCCCTCCTTCTGTACTCATGTCCTGACCACTATGATCCACAAAAGTCTCTTCGAACCTCGTGAAGAAGTCCGAGACACTTTCGTCTTTCTTTTGCCTACATGCTGACAACTTGTCCCAATTTACACGTAATGCTGGCATCAGAGTCTTCATTAGATCTATTATTCTACCTGGCAGATTAGCAATCAAAGGTTCGGGTTTCGCACCACCTGTTTGTTGACCATCTGCTGCAGTGATAGCTGCCCAATCACCACCTAAAGCAGCCTGATGATCCTCTCTACGAATTTTAGCCCACACTGGTTGCGGAACTACATTACCAAACAACATATCAATGTCGGCTAAGTTCATTATACAAGCCTCAACTGTCTGTGTTAATTCCTTGTAATATCCAGCTGGGTTCTTACGTGGATCTGGCAAGGCCTGTTTCACCGCTAATACTTCTGCTCGCTTCCATGGAATGTGTATCCACACTCGTTGGAACTGTGCTGGAGCAGCTGCAATTCCTGCATTATCATCACGTTGTATTGCTTCGCGCCAAATTGGAGGAACCTCCCTCATAGGATATTGGCGACTTAGCTTCATTTTACCTTTTTCTAAATCTCTCGGTGAACGAAGAGATGGATCATTCCTAAAACTTAAAATGAGTTCCATCGCTTCCTTTATATTCTCACCCACTATCATTCCAGCAGCAAACTCCTTTTGAACCTTAATTAAATCTTCCAAATCTGATTCGACATCGTCTTCTTCTATCTCCTCACGTAACAACGAGCACATCTCATCAAAGACGTATCGTTGTGTTGGTTCCCCCCATTGCATAAATGTGTCCAACACATCTCTCGCACTATATCTTCTACTCTTCGAAATCCATCTGAGAGCCGTGGAATCTAAAACTCCCCGTTCCTCAGTACTTGGAAGCTGACTCCGTCTCTGAACAGAATCAGTAGTGGGAGTCTTAATCAAAGTTTTATATATAGGAGACAGCATATTAGTAACAGAATCAGTGATTCTTCGACGAACAGAAAGTGGAGTTAGTACACTCGCAGACATAGAGAATGCAGTAGAGGTAGGAATAGATGACGAAACAGTAGGAGTATCGAGGAAAATAGTTTGAGGAACAGTAGGTACAGAAGTAGGTATAGGGGCTGGCAGTGTAGGAAGAGGAGGAGCTGTAGGAACATTTACATTCACCACAGGAAGTACAGGAACTTGATTCTGAGGGATAGGAGCAAGAGCACCAGGTTGTCCAGCAACCGGCAATTGAACATTCGGGACAGGCGGAGCCGTAGCACCTTGTGCATACGGTGGAGGTGACCGTAACAGATAAGATAGCAGAGGATCGTTTTCGGAGTCCTCCAGTATCTTAGCCATTTTCGATGGCAAGGCAGGATAGCACTTGTCAATCGCTAAGTTATGCTCTCTAATGGCTACATCTATGGCCTTCTCACACTCGTTAGCCTGCAACTGTTTAGTCGCTTGCTCTAGAGTTAACTCTTCTTGTTCTTTCTGCTCTTTCTTCAATCTTTTCATTTCTCTCTGTTTGTATTCTTTCCGCCAATAACGGAAAGAATCAAACATTGCCGGCCGGGCTTTCTTCTTGAACAATTTCGCTTCTAAGTTGTCGAGAATCTCTGGTTCAAAACTACCATGCAGTGGCCAACTAAGGACACCATCCTTCTTACAATAGCGGACCCATATCTCATTATAAGATATAGGACCCACGCCATACTTACAATATAAATCATATAGGGGAGTCCCAATCGGAGGAACCAGACAAGAGTCCTCCAATCGTGAGTCACTGTTGCAACTAAAGCAAGACAACATTTTCCGACTTACCATTTTCAGTCCGGAACACAAAACAAACAAACACGGAACAAATTTGTGCACTTGAACCAAGAACTTAGGCCTACCAAAACGAACTGATGTATCGATACCCAAACTAAACCAAATAGATTATCGTAACTAGAACAACCAGTGATAATCTGACAAAACCAAACCAAACCAAGAACCGATCAAGGATTTTTAACAATCCTCACAAAAGTAACCAGCTAGCTATCACTAAATACTTAACTGAGTCACTGAAGACGTCACCAAGGAGAAACCCGTCACGTTTCGCCGTACTAAGGACTGCACCACTTCGGGTCCAAGACAGGGCGACGGTCAAGGCAACGGCCCACTGCAGCCGTCTTGAACAGGAAACCCTCGTGGAAGAGAACTTCGGGCCACTTTTGCGATATGCCGGGATCGATGAAGTGGGGCGCCTCCCTCAGGAATCTTCACACGAAGCTTCTCGAACTCTTCAGGCTTTTGGACCGGTACCGAATGACGTCGCCCCACGTTGGGCGCCAATTGGAGTTCTGGACTTTTTGGTTCCGTCCAGAGGTGTCAGGGTACAACACCCAAAGACCCCGGAGTTCCACCTGCCTTGGTGCACAAATGAACAGAAACACGGGATTCTCGATGGTGGCGTCAAAGACCAAAGGTTTATTACTGCAGGGACACAGAAGTCACAGAATCTACACACGGGCAGAGACTAGGAGCCTGTTCGATTTGTACAAAGTGGGTTGCTCCTTATATACGAAATTTTAAGCTGGGGGCGAATTCTTTACATGTAATACATTCCCAAAACCTTTGTGTCTAAAACAATAAATATTTGGTGTTACACAGGAACCGTCGATAATATCTGAGGCCAAACATTGCGAAAAGAGGGGTTCCCACTAGTTTGTCACAATTCCCTGTCAATATTGCATTCAGGACCCGGACCGCCTCATCGTAAAGTTCGTTACCTCCCCCTAATAAAGATTCAGAAAGAAAGAAACAGAGCCAGGTGTGGAAGATAGAAAAGCGGGATAAGGGATGTTTGTGGGTTGTAAATGGGCAAGGCTACCGGCTTCGGCCGCCTAATCATGATCAGGTACAATGGACACGAAGACCAGTTTGGCAGGACTGGCCTCGGGCAAAGGAGGCAGCCTTTGTCGAGTCATGCAGCTACAGCGTGATCTGGTTTAAGGTGCACGTGTCATGTAAGAGGTGAATCTCCGGCTAAGGCTACGTGTCCTTAATCAAAGTGGAGTGAATGAAGTGATCAGAGGCTATTGCATATGTGAGGGCAAGGAAACACAAAATGGTGGCCATGATCTAAGATGGATGCCGTGGGTATATCAGAAATATGTCAATGGAAGGAGTGCTCTTGCTCGTAGCGTAGCGAAAACACTAGGATATACTAAATGGATCATTTGCGGTTCACTGATACCAATATTATGTATTTCCGACAAACTTGAAAACACGGGTTCAAGTCGTCACGGAACCGTCACGGAACCTCAGGAGGAGCCTAGTCAGATTGGGTGGGGTCAAATAGGAGGAGCCTGGGCAGAATGGGTGGGGTCAGACAGCAGAGGAGGAGTTTAGGAGGAGCCAAGTCAGATTGGGTGGGGTCAAATAGGAGGAGCCTGGGCAGAATGGGTGGAGTCAGAGAGGAGGGGCTTAGGAGGAGCCTGGGCAGAATGGGTGGAGTCAGAGAGGAGGGGGTATAGGAGGAGCCTGGGCAGAATGGGTGGGGTCAGACAGCAGAGGAGGGGCTTAGGAGGAGCCTAGTCAGATTGGGTGGGGTCAAATAGGAGGAGCCTGGGCAGAATGGGTGGGGTCAGACAGCAGAGGAGGGGCTTAGGAGGAGCCTAGTCAGATTGGGTGGGGTCAAATAGGAGGAGCCTGGGCAGAATGGGTGGGGTCATACAGCAGAGGAGGGGCTTAGGAGGAGCCTAGTCAGATTGGGTGGGGTCAAATAGGAGGAGCCTGGGCAGAATGGGTGGGGTCAGACAGCAGAGGAGGGGCTTAGGATGAGCCTAGTCAGATTGGGTGGGGTCAAATAGGAGGGGTACAGGAGGCGCCTGGGCAGAATGGGTGGGGTAAGAGGGGTATGGGAGGAGCCTGGGCAGAATGGGTGGAGTCAGAGAGGAGGGGGTATAGTAGGAGCCTGAGCAGAGGGGGTGGGGTCAGACAGCAGAGGAGGGGCTTAGGAGGAGCCTGGGCAGAATGGGTGGAGTCAGAGAGGAGGGGGTATAGGAGGAGCCTGGGCAGAATGGGTGGGGTCAGACAGCAGAGGAGGGGTTTAGGAGGAGCCAAGTCAGATTGGGTGGGGTCAAATAGGAGGAGCCTTGGCAGAATGGGTGGGGTCAGAGAGGAAGGGTATAGGAGGAGCCTGGGCAGAATGGGTGGAGTTAGAGAGGAGGGGCTTAGGAGGAGCCTGGGTGAAGTCAGAGAGGAGCGGGTATAGGAGGAGCCTGGGCAGAATGGGTGGGGTCAGACAGCAGAGGAGGGGCTTAGGAGGAGCCTAGTCAGATTGGGTGGGGTCAAATAGGAGGAGCCTGGGCAGAATGGGTGGCGTCAGACAGCAGAGGAGGGGCTTAGGAGGAGCCTAGTCAGATTGGGTGGGGTCAAATAGGAGGAGCCTGGGCAGAATGGGTGGAGTCAGAGAGGAGGGGCTTAGGAGGAGCCTGGGCAGAATGGGTGGAGTCAGAGAGGAGGGGGTATAGGAGGAGCCTGAGCAGAATGGGTGGGGTCAGACATCAGAGGAGGGGCTTAGGAGGAGCCTAGTCAGATTGGGTGGGGTCAAATAGGAGGAGCCTGGGCAGAATGGGTGGGGTCAGACAGCAGAGGAGGGGCTTAGGAGGAGCCTAGTCAGATTGGGTGGGGTCAAATAGGAGGGGTATAGGAGGAGCCTGGGCAGAGTGGGTGGGGTCAGAGGGGTATGGGAGGAGCCTGGGCAGAATGGGTGGAATCAGAGAGGAGGGGGTATAGGAGGAGCCTGAGCAGAGGGGGTGGGGTTAGACAGCAGAGGAGGGGTATAGGAGAAGCCTAGTCAGAATGGGTGGGGTCAGAGAGGAAGGGTATAGGAGGAGCTTGGGCAGAATGGGTGGGGTCAGAGGGGTATGGGAGGAGCCTGGGCAGAATGGGTGGAGTCAGAGAGGAGGGGGTATAGGAGGAGCCTGGGCAGAATGGGTGGGGTCAGACAGCAGAGGAGGGGTTTAGGAGGAGCCAAGTCAGATTGGGTGGGGTCAAATAGGAGGAGCCTGGGCAGAATGGGTGGAGTCAGAGAGGAGGGGCTTAGCAGGAGCCTGGGCAGAATGGGTGGAGTCAGAGAGGAGGGGGTATAGGAGGAGCCTGGGCAGAATGGGTGGGGTCAGACAGCAGAGGAGGGGCTTAGGAGGAGCCTAGTCAGATTGGGTGGGGTCAAATAGGAGGAGCCTGGGCAGAATGGGTGGCGTCAGACAGCAGAGGAGGGGCTTAGGAGGAGCCTAGTCAGATTGGGTGGGGTCAGAGAGGAGGGGTATAGGAGGAGCCTAGTCAGATTGGGTGGGGTCAAATAGGAGGAGCCTGGGCAGAATGTGTGGGGTCAGACAGCAGAGGAGGGGCTTAGGAGGAGCCAAGTCAGATTGGGTGGGGTCAAATAGGAGGGGTACAGGAGGAGCCTGGGCAGAATGGGTGGGGTCAGAGGGGTATGGGAGGAGCCTGGGCAGAATGGGTGGAATCAGAGAGGAGGGGGTATAGGAGGAGCCTGAGCAGAGGGGGTGGGGTCAGACAGCAGAGGAGGGGCTTAGGAGGAGCCTAGTTAGATTGGGTGGGGTCAGACAGCAGAGGAGGGGTTTAGGAGGAGCCAAGTCAGATTGGGTGGGGTCAAATAGGAGGAGCCTTGGCAGAATGGGTGGGGTCAGAGAGGAAGGGTATAGGAGGAGCCTGGGCAGAATGGGTGGAGTCAGAGAGGAGGGGCTTAGGAGGAGCCTGGGCAGAATGGGTGGAGTCAGAGAGGAGGGGGTATAGGAGGAGCCTGGGCAGAATGGGTGGGGTCAGACAGCAGAGGAGGGGCTTAGGAGGAGCCTAGTCAGATTGGGTGGGGTCAGAGAGGAGGGGTATAGGAGGAACCTGGGCAGGTTGGGTGGGGTCAAATAGGAGGATCCTGGGCAGAATGGGTGGGGTCTAGGAGGGGTTTAGGAGGAGCCTAGTCAGATTGGGTGGGGTCAAATAGGAGGGGTATAGGAGGAGCCTGGGCAGAATGGGTGGGGTCAGAGGGGTATGGGAGGAGACTGGGCAGAATGGGTGGAATCAGAGAGGAGGGGGTATAGGAGGAGCCTGAGCAGAGGGGGTGGGGTTAGACAGCAGAGGAGGGGTATAGGAGGAGCCTAGTCAGATTGGGTGGGGTCAGAGAGGAAGGGTATAGGAGGAGCCTGGGCAGAATGGGTGGGGTCAGAGAGGAGGGGCTTAGGAGGAGCCTGGGCAGAATGGGTGGAGTCAGAGAGGAGGGGGTATAGGAGGAGCCTGGGCAGAATGGGTGGGGTCAGACAGCAGAGGAGGGGCTTAGGAGGAGCCTAGTCAGATTGGGTGGGGTCAAATAGGAGGAGCCTGGGCAGAATGGGTGGGGTCAGACAGCAGAGGAGGGGCTTAGGAGGAGCCTAGTCAGATTGGGTGGGGTCAGAGAGGAAGGGTATAGGAGGAGCCTGGGCAGAATGGGTGGGGACAGAGGGGTATGGGAGGAGCCTGGGCAGAATGGGTGGGGTCAGACAGCAGAGAAGGGGCTTAGGAGGAGCCTGGGCAGAATGGGTGGAGTCAGAGAGGAGGGGGTATAGGAGGAGCCTGGGCAGAATGGGTGGGGTCAGACAGCAGAGGAGGGGTTTAGGAGGAGCCAAGTCAGATTGGGTGGGGTCAAATAGGAGGAGCCTTGGCAGAATGGGTGGGGTCAGAGAGGAAGGGTATAGGAGGAGCCTGGGCAGAATGGGTGGAGTCAGAGAGGAGGGGCTTAGGAGGAGCCTGGGCAGAATGGGTGGAGTCAGAGAGGAGGGGGTATAGGAGGAGCCTGGGCAGAATGGGTGGGGTCAGACAGCAGAGGAGGGGCTTAGGAGGAGCCTAGTCAGATTGGGTGGGGTCAAATAGGAGGAGCCTGGGCAGAATTGGTGGTGTCAGACAGCAGAGGAGGGGCTTAGGAGGAGCCTAGTCAGATTGGGTGGGGTCAAATAGGAGGAGCCTGGGCAGAATGGGTGGGGTCAGACAGCAGAGGAGGGGCTTAGGAGGAGCCTAGTCAGATTGGGTGGGGTCAAATAGGAGGAGCCTGGGCAGAATGGGTGGGGTCAGACAGCAGAGGAGAGGCTTAGGAGGAGCCTAGTTAGATTGGGTGGGGTCAGAGGGGTCAGAGAGAAGGGGTATAGGAGGAGCCTAGTCAGATTGGGTGGGGTCAGACAGCAGAGGAGGGGCTTAGGAGGAGCCTAGTCAGATTGGGTGGGGTCAAATAGGAGGGGTAGAGGAGGAGCCTGGGCAGAATGGGTAGGGTCAGAGGGGTATGGGAGGAGCCTGGGCAGAATGGGTGGAATCAGAGAGGAGGGGGTATAGGAGGAGCCTGAGCAGAGGGGGTGGGGTCAGACAGCAGAGGAGGGGCTTAGGAGGAGCCTAGTCAGATTGGGTGGGGTCAGACAGCAGAGGAGGGGTTTAGGAGGAGCCAAGTCACATTGGGTGGGGTCAAATAGGAGGAGCCTTGGCAGAATGGGTGGGGTCAGAGAGGAAGGGTATAGGAGGAGCCTGGGCAGAATGGGTGGAGTCAGAGAGGAGGGGCTTAGGAGGAGCCTAGGCAGAATGGGTGGAGTCAGAGAGGAGGGGGTATAGGAGGAGCCTGAGCAGAATGGGTGGGGTCAGACAGCAGAGGAGGGGCTTAGGAGGAGCCTAGTCAGATTGGGTGGGGTCAAATAGGAGGAGCCTGGGCAGAATGGGTGGGGTCAGACAGCAGAGGAGGGGCTTAGGAGGAGCCTAGTCAGATTGGGTGGGGTCAGAGGGGTCAGAGAGGAGGGGTATAGGAGGAGCCTAGTCAGATTGGGTGGGGTCAAATAGGAGGAGCCTGGGCAGAATGGGTGGGGTCAGACAGCAGAGGAGGGGCTTAGGAGGAGCCTAGTCAGATTGGGTGGGGTCAAATAGGAGGGTATAGGAGGAGCCTGGGCAGAGTGGGTGGGGTCAGAGGGGTATGGGAGGAGCCTGGGCAGAATGGGTGGAATCAGAGAGTAGGGGGTATAGGAGGAGCCTGAGCAGAGGGGGTGGGGTTAGACAGCAGAGGAGGGGTATAGGAGGAGCCTAGTCAGATTGGGTGGGGTCAGAGAGGAAGGGTATAGGAGGAGCTTGGGCAGAATGGGTGGGGTCAGAGGGGTATGGGAGGAGCCTGGGCAGAATGGGTGGAGTCAGAGAGGAGGGGGTATAGGAGGAGCCTGGGCAGAATGGGTGGGGTCAGACAGCAGAGGAGGGGTTTAGGAGGAGCCAAGTCAGATTGGGTGGGGTCAAATAGGAGGAGCCTGGGCAGAATGGGTGGAGTCAGAGAGGAGGGGCTCAGGAGGAGCCTGGGCAGAATGGGTGGAGTCAGAGAGGAGGGGGTATAGGAGGAGCCTGGGCAGGATGGGTGGGGTCAGACAGCAGAGGAGGGGCTTAGGAGGAGCCTAGTCAGATTGGGTGGGGTCAAATAGGAGGAGCCTGGGCAGAATGGGTGGGGTCAGACAGCAGAGGAGGGGCTTAGGAGGAGCGTAGTCAGATTGGGTGGGGTCAAATAGGAGGAGCCTGGGCAGAATGGGTGGGGACAGACAGCAGAGGAGGGGCTTAGGAGGAGCCTAGTCAGATTGGGTGGGGTCAAATAGGAGGAGCCTGGGCAGAATGGGTGGGGTCAGACAGCAGAGGAGGGGCATAGGAGGAGCCTAGTCAGATTGGGTGGGGTCAGAGAGGAGGGGTATAGGAGGAGCCTAGTCAGATTGGGTGGGGTCAAATAGGAGGAGCCTGGGCAGAATGGGTGGGGTCAGACAGCAGAGGAGGGGCTTAGGAGGAGCCTAGTCAGATTGGATGGGGTCAAATAGGAGGGGTACAGGAGGAGCCTGGGCAGAATGGGTGGGGTCAGAGGGGTATGGGAGGAGCCTGGGCAGAATGGGTGGAATCAGAGAGGAGGGGGTATAGGAGGAGCCTGAGCAGAGGGGGTGGGGTCAGACAGCAGAGGAGGGGCTTAGGAGGAGCCTAGTTAGATTGGGTGGGGTCAGACAGCAGAGGAGGGGTTTAGGAGGAGCCAAGTCAGATTGGGTGGGGTCAAATAGGAGGAGCCTTGGCAGAATGGGTGGGGTCAGAGAGGAAGGGTATAGGAGGAGCCTGGGCAGAATGGGTGGAGTCAGAGAGGAGGGGCTTAGGAGGAGCCTGGGCAGAATGGGTGGAGTCAGAGAGGAGGGGGTATAGGAGGAGCCTGGGCAGAATGGGTGGGGTCAGACAGCAGAGGAGGGGCTTAGGAGGAGCCTAGTCAGATTGGGTGGGGTCAGAGAGGAGGGGTATAGGAGGAACCTGGGCAGGTTGGGTGGGGTCAAATAGGAGGAGCCTGGGCAGAATGGGTGGGGTCAGACAGCATAGGAGGGGCTTAGGAGGAGCCTAGTCAGATTGGGTGGGGTCAAATAGGAGGGGTATAGGAGGAGCCTGGGCAGAATGGGTGGGGTCAGAGGGGTATGGGAGGAGCCTGGGCAGAATGGGTGGAATCAGAGAGGAGGGGGTATAGGAGGAGCCTGAGCAGAGGGGGTGGGGTTAGACAGCAGAGGAGGGGTATAGGAGGAGCCTAGTCAGATTGGGTGGGGTCAGAGAGGAAGGGTATAGGAGGAGCCTGGGCAGAATGGGTGGGGTCAGAGAGGAGGGGCTTAGGAGGAGCCTGGGCAGAATGGGTGGAGTCAGAGAGGATGGGGTATAGGAGGAGCCTGGGCAGAATGGGTGGGGTCAGACAGCAGAGGAGGGGCTTAGGAGGAGCCTCGTCAGATTGGGTGGGGTCAAATAGGAGGAGCCTGGGCAGAATGGGTGGGGTCAGACAGCAGAGGAGGGGCTTAGGAGGAGCCTAGGCAGATTGGGTGGGGTCAGAGAGGAAGGGTGTAGGAGGAGCCTGGGCAGAATGGGTGGGGTCAGAGGGGTATGGGAGGAGCCTGGGCAGAATGGGTGGAATCAGAGAGGAGGGGGTATAGGAGGAGCCTGGGCAGAATGGGTGGGGTCAGACAGCAGAGGAGGGGCTTAGGAGGAGCCTAGTCAGATTGGGTGGGGTCAAATAGGAGGAGCCTGGGCAGAATGGGTGGGGTCAGACAGCAGAGGAGGGGCTTAGGAGGAGCCTAGTCAGATTGGGTGGGGTCAGAGAGGAAGGGTATAGGAGGAGCCTGGGCAGAATGGGTGGGGTCAGAGGGTATGGGAGGAGCCTTGGCAGAATGGGTGGGGTCAGAGAGGAAGGGTATAGGAGGAGCCTGGGCAGAATGGGTGGAGTCAGAGAGGAGGGGCTTAGGAGGAGCCTGGGCAGAATGGGTGGAGTCAGAGAGGAGGGGGTATAGGAGGAGCCTGGGCAGAATGGGTGGGGTCAGACAGCAGAGGAGGGGCTTAGGAGGATCCTAGTCAGATTGGGTGGGGTCAAATAGGAGGAGCCTGGGCAGAATGGGTGGGGTCAGACAGCAGAGGAGGGGCTTAGGAGGAGCCTAGTCAGATTTGGTGAGGTCAGAGGGGTCAGGGAGGAGGGGTATAGGAGGAGCCTAGTCAGATTGGGTGGGGTCAAATAGGAGGAGCCTGGGCAGAATGGGTGGGGTCAGACAGCAGAGGAGAGGCTTAGGAGGAGCCTAGTCAGATTGGGTGGGGTCAAATAGGAGGGGTATAGGAGGAGCCTGGGCAGAGTGGGTGGGGTCAGAGGGGTATGGGAGGAGCCTGGGCAGAATGGGTGGAATCAGAGAGGAGGGGGTATAGGAGGAGCCTGAGCAGAGGGGGTGGGGTTAGACATCAGAGGAGGGGTATAGGAGGAGCCTAGTCAGAGTGGGTGGGGTCAGAGAGAAAGGGTATAGGAGGAGCCTGGGCAGAATGGGTGGGGTCAGAGAGGAAGGGTATAGGAGGAGCCTGGGCAGAATGGGTGGGGTATGGGAGGAGTCTGGGCAGAATGGGTGGAATCAGAGAGGAGGGGGTATAGGAGGAGCCTGAGCAGAGGAGGTGGGGTTAGACAGCAGAGGAGGGGTATAGGAGGAGCCTAGTCAGATTGGGTGGGGTCAGAGAGGAATGGTATAGGAGGAGCCTGGGCAGAATGGGTGGGGTCAGAGGGGTATGGGAGGAGCCTGGGCAGAATGGGTGGAATCAGAGAGGAGGGGGTATAGGAGGAGCCTGGGCAGAATGGGTGGAGTCAGAGAGGAGGGGGTATAGGAGGAGCCTGGGCAGAATGGGTGGTGTCAGACAGCAGAGGAGGGGCTTAGGAGGAGCCTAGTCAGATTGGGTGGGGTCAAATAGGAGGAGCCTGGGCAGAATGGGTGGTGTCAGATAGCAGAGGAGGGGTTTAGGAGGAGCCTAGTCAGATTGGGTGGGGTCAAATAGGAGGGGTACAGGAGGAGCCTGGGCAGAATGGGTGGGGTCAGAGGGGTATGGGAGGAGCCTGGGCAGAATGGGTGGAGTCAGAGAGGAGGGGGTATAGGAGGAGCCTGAGCAGAGGGGGTGGGGTCAGACAGCAGAGGAGGGGCTTAGGAGGAGCCTGGGCAGAATGGGTGGAGTCACAGAGGAGGGGGTATAGGAGGAGCCTGGGCAGAATGGGTGGGGTCAGACAGCAGAGGAGGGGTTTAGGAGGAGCCAAGTCAGATTGGGTGGGGTCAAATAGGAGGAGCCTTGGCAGAATGGGTGGGGTCAGAGAGGAAGGGTATAGGAGGAGCCTGGGCAGAATGGGTGGAGTCAGAGAGGAGGGGCTTAGGAGGAGCCTGGGCAGAATGGGTGGAGTCAGAGAGGAGGGGGTATAGGAGGAGCCTGGGCAGAATGGGTGGGGTCAGACAGCAGAGGAGGGGCTTAGGAGGAGCCTAGTCAGATTGGGTGGGGTCAAATAGGAGGAGCCTGGGCAGAATGGGTGGCGTCAGACAGCAGAGGAGGGGCTTAGGAGGAGCCTAGTCAGATTGGGTGGGGTCAAATAGGAGGAGCCTGAGCAGAATGGGTGGGGTCAGACAGCAGAGGAGGGGCTTAGGAGGAGCCTAGTCAGATTGGGTGGGGTCAAATAGGAGGAGCCTGGGCAGAATGGGTGGGGTCAGAGGGGTATGGGAGGAGCCTGGGCAGAATGGGTGGAATCAGAGAGGAGGGGGTATAGGAGGAGCCTGAGCAGAGGGGGTGGGGTTAGACAGCAGAGGAGGGGTATAGGAGGAGCCTAGTCAGATTGGGTGGGGTCAGAGAGGAAGGGTATAGGAGGAGCCTGGGCAGAATGGGTGGGGTCGGAGAGGAGGGGCTTAGGAGGAGCCTGGGCAGAATGGGTGGAGTCAGAGAGGACGGGGTATAGGAGGAGCCTGGGCAGAATGGGTGGGGTCAGACAGCAGAGGAGGGGCTTAGGAGGAGCCTAGTCAGATTGGGTGGGGTCAAATAGGAGGAGCCTGGGCAGAATGGGTGGGGTCAGACAGCAGAGGAGGGGCTTAGGAGGAGCCTAGGCAGATTGGGTGGGGTCAGAGAGGAAGGGTATAGGAGGAGCCTGGGCAGAATGGGTGGGGTCAGAGGGGTATGGGAGGAGCCTGGGCAGAATGGGTGGAATCAGAGAGGAGGGGGTATAGGAGGAGCCTGGGCAGAATGGGTGGGGTCAGACAGCAGAGGAGGGGCTTAGGAGGAGCCTAGTCAGATTGGGTGGGGTCAAATAGGAGGAGCCTGGGCAGAATGGGTGGGGTCAGACAGCAGAGGAGGGGCTTAGGAGGAGCCTAGTCAGATTGGGTGGGGTCAGAGAGGAAGGGTATAGGAGGAGCCTCGGCAGAATGGGTGGGGTCAGAGGGGTATAGGAGGAGCCTTGGTAGAATGGGTGGGGTCAGAGAGGAAGGGTATAGGAGGAGCCTGGGCAGAATGGGTGGAGTCAGAGAGGAGGGGCTTAGGAGGAGCCTGGGCAGAATGGGTGGAGTCAGAGAGGAGGGGGTATAGGAGGAGCCTGGGCAGAATGGGTGGGGTCAGACAGCAGAGGAGGGGCTTAGGAGGAGCCTAGTCAGATTGGGTGGGGTCAAATAGGAGGAGCCTGGGCAGAATGGGTGGGGTCAGACAGCAGAGGAAGGGCTTAGGAGGAGCCTAGTCAGATTGGGTGGGGTCAGAGGGGTCAGAGAGGAGGGGTATAGGAGGAGCCTAGTCAGATTGGGTGGGGTCAAATAGGAGGAGCCTGGGCAGAATGGGTGGGGTCAGACAGCAGAGGAGAGGCTTAGGAGGAGCCTAGTCAGATTGGGTGGGGTCAAATAGGAGGGGTATAGGAGGAGCCTGGGCAGAGTGGGTGGGGTCAGAGGGGTATGGGAGGAGCCTGGGCAGAATGGGTGGAATCAGAGAGGAGGGGGTATAGGAGGAGCCTGAGCAGAGGGGGTGGGGTTAGACATCAGAGGAGGGGTATAGAAGGAGACTAGTCAGATTGGGTGGGGTCAGAGAGGAAGGGTATAGGAGGAGCCTGGGCAGAATGGGTGGGGTCAGAGAGGAAGGGTATAGGAGGAGCCTGGGCAGAATGGGTGGGGTCAGAGAGGAGGGGCTTAGGAGGAGCCTGGGCAGAATGGGTGGAGTCAGAGAGGAGGGGTATAGGAGGAGCCTAGTCAGATTGGGTGGGGTCAGAGAGGAAGGGCTTCAGGAGGAGCCTAGTCAGATTGGGTGGGGTCAAATAGGAGGAGCCTGGGCAGAATGGGTGGGGTATGGGAGGAGTCTGGGCAGAATGGGTGGAATCAGAGAGGAGGGGGTATAGGAGGAGCCTGAGCAGAGGAGGTGGGGTTAGACAGCAGAGGAGGGGTATAGGAGGAGCCTAGTCAGATTGGGTGGGGTCAGAGAGAAAGGGTATAGGAGGAGCCTGGGCAGAATGGGTGGGGTCAGAGGGGTATGGGAGGAGCCTGGGCAGAATGGGTGGAATCAGAGAGGAGGGGCTTAGGAGGAGCCTGGGCAGAATGGGTGGAGTCAGAGAGGAGGGGGTATAGGAGGAGCCTGGGCAGAATGGGTGGGGTCAGACAGCAGAGGAGGGGCTTAGGAGGAGCCTAGTCAGATTGGGTGGGGTCAAATAGGAGGAGCCTGGGCAGAATGGGTGGCGTCAGACAGCAGAGGAGGGGCTTAGGAGGAGCCTAGTCAGATTGGGTGGGGTCAAATAGGAGAAGCCTGAGCAGAATGGGTGGGGTCAGACAGCAGAGGAGGGGCTTAGGAGGAGCCTAGTCAGATTGGGTGGGGTCAAATAGGAGGAGCCTGGGCAGAATGGGTGGGGTCAGACAGCAGAGGAGGGGCTTAGGAGGAGCCTAGTTAGATTGGGTGGGGTCAGAGGGGTCAGAGAGAAGGGGTATAGGAGGAGCCTAGTCAGATTGGGTGGGGTCAAATAGGAGGAGCCTGGGCAGAATGGGTGGGGTCAGACAGCAGAGGAGGGGCTTAGGAGGAGCCTAGTCAGATTGGGTGGGGTCAAATAGGAGGGGTAGAGGAGGAGCCTGGGCAGAATGGGTGGGGTCAGAGGGGTATGGGAGGAGCCTGGGCAGAATGGGTGGAATCAGAGAGGAGGGGGTATAGGAGGAGCCTGAGCAGAGGGGGTGGGGTCAGACAGCAGAGGAGGGGCTTAGGAGGAGCCTAGTCAGATTGGGTGAGGTCAGACAGCAGAGGAGGGGTTTAGGAGGAGCCAAGTCAGATTGGGTGGGGTCAAATAGAAGGAGCCTTGGCAGAATGGGTGGGGTCAGAGAGGAAGGGTATAGGAGGAGCCTGGGCAGAATGGGTGGAGTCAGAGAGGAGGGGCTTAGGAGGAGCCTGGGCAGAATGGGTGGAGTCAGAGAGAAGGGGGTATAGGAGGAGCCTGAGCAGAATGGGTGGGGTCAGACAGCAGAGGAGGGGCTTAGGAGGAGCCTAGTCAGATTGGGTGGGGTCAAATAGGAGGAGCCTGGGCAGAATGGGTGGGGTCACACAGCAGAGGAGGGGCTTAGGAGGAGCCTAGTCAGATTGGGTGGAGTCAGAGGGGTCAGAGAGGAGGGGTATAGGAGGAGCCTAGTCAGATTGGGTGGGGTCAAATAGGAGGAGCCTGGGCAGAATGGGTGGGGTCAGACAGCAGAGGAGGGGCTTAGGAGGAGCCTAGTCAGATTGGGTGGGGTCAAATAGGAGGGGTATAGGAGGAGCCTGGGCAGAGTGGGTGGGGTCAGAGGGGTATGGGAGGAGCCTGGGCAGAATGGGTGGAATCAGAGAGGAGGGGGTATAGGAGGAGCCTGAGCAGAGGGGGTGGGGTTAGACAGCAGAGGAGGGGTATAGGAGGAGCCTAGTCAGATTGGGTGGGGTCAGAGAGGAAGGGTATAGGAGGAGCTTGGGCAGAATGGGTGGGGTCAGAGGGGTATGGGAGGAGCCTGGGCAGAATGGGTGGAGTCAGAGAGGAGGGGGTATAGGAGGAGCCTGGGCAGAATGGGTGGGGTCAGACAGCAGAGGAGGGGCTTAGGAGGAGCCTAGTCAGATTGGGTGGGATCAAATAGGAGGAGCCCGGGCAGAATGGGTGGGGTCAGACAGCAGAGGAGGGGCTTAGGAGGAGCCTAGTCAGATTGGGTGGGGTCAGAGAGGAAGGGTATAGGAGGAGCCTGGGCAGAATGGGTGGGGTCAGAGAGGAGGGGCTTAGGAGGAGCCTGGGCAGAATGGGTGGAGTCAGAGAGGAGGGGGTATAGGAGGAGCCTGGGCAGAATGGGTGGGGTCAGACAGCAGAGGAGGGGCTTAGGAGGAGCCTAGTCAGATTGGGTGGGGTCAAATAGGAGGAGCCTGGGCAGAATGGGTGGGGTCAGACAGCAGAGGAGGGGCTTAGGAGGAGCCTAGTCAGATTGGGTGGGGTCAGAGAGGAAGGGTATAGGAGGAGCCTGGGCAGAATGGGTGGGGACAGAGGGGTATGGGAGGAGCCTGGGCAGAATGGGTGGGGTCAGACAGCAGAGGAGGGGCTTAGGAGGAGCCTGGGCAGAATGGGTGGAGTCAGAGAGGAGGGGGTATAGGAGGAGCCTGGGCAGAATGGGTGGGGTCAGACAGCAGAGGAGGGGTTTAGGAGGAGCCAAGTCAGATTGGGTGGGGTCAAATAGGAGGAGCCTTGGCAGAATGGGTGGGGTCAGAGAGGAAGGGTATAGGAGGAGCCTGGGCAGAATGGGTGGAGTCAGAGAGGAGGGGCTTAGGAGGAGCCTGGGCAGAATGGGTGGAGTCAGAGAGGAGGGGGTATAGGAGGAGCCTGGGCAGAATGGGTGGGGTCAGACAGCAGAGGAGGGGCTTAGGAGGAGCCTAGTCAGATTGGGTGGGGTCAAATAGGAGGAGCCTGGGCAGAATGGGTGGTGTCAGACAGCAGAGGAGGGGCTTAGGAGGAGCCTAGTCAGATTGGGTGGGGTCAAATAGGAGGAGCCTGGGCAGAATGGGTGGGGTCAGACAGCAGAGGAGGGGCTTAGGAGGAGCCTAGTCAGATTGGGTGGGGTCAAATAGGAGGAGCCTGGGCAGAATGGGTGGGGTCAGACAGCAGAGGAGAGGCTTAGGAGGAGCCTAGTTAGATTGGGTGGGGTCAGAGAGAAGGGGTATAGGAGGAGCCTAGTCAGATTGGGTGGGGTCAGACAGCAGAGGAGGGGCTTAGGAGGAGCCTAGTCAGATTGGGTGGGGTCAAATAGGAGGGGTAGAGGAGGAGCCTGGGCAGAATGGGTAGGGTCAGAGGGGTATGGGAGGAGCCTGGGCAGAATGGGTGGAATCAGAGAGGAGGGGGTATAGGAGGAGCCTGAGCAGAGGGGGTGGGGTCAGACAGCAGAGGAGGGGCTTAGGAGGAGCCCAGTCAGATTGGGTGGGGTCAGACAGCAGAGGAGGGGTTTAGGAGGAGCCAAGTCAGATTGGGTGGGGTCAAATAGGAGGAGCCTTGGCAGAATGGGTGGGGTCAGAGAGGAAGGGTATAGGAGGAGCCTGGGCAGAATGGGTGGAGTCAGAGAGGAGGGGCTTAGGAGGAGCCTAGGCAGAATGGGTGGAGTCAGAGAGGAGGGGGTATAGGAGGAGCCTGAGCAGAATAGGTGGGGTCAGACAGCAGAGGAGGGGCTTAGGAGGAGCCTAGTCAGATTGGGTGGGGTCAAATAGGAGGAGCCTGGGCAGAATGGGTGGGGTCAGACAGCAGAGGAGGGGCTTAGGAGGAGCCTAGTCAGATTGGGTGGGGTCAGAGGGGTCAGAGAGGAGGGGTATAGGAGGAGCCTAGTCAGATTGGGTGGGGTCAAATAGGAGGAGCCTGGGCAGAATGGGTGGGGTCAGACAGCAGAGGAGGGGCTTAGGAGGAGCCTAGTCAGATTGGGTGGGGTCAAATAGGAGGGTATAGGAGGAGCCTGGGCAGAGTGGGTGGGGTCAGAGGGGTATGGGAGGAGCCTGGGCAGAATGGGTGGAATCAGAGAGTAGGGGGTATAGGAGGAGCCTGAGCAGAGGGGGTGGGGTTAGACAGCAGAGTAGGGGTATAGGAGGAGCCTAGTCAGATTGGGTGGGGTCAGAGAGGAAGGGTATAGGAGGAGCTTGGGCAGAATGGGTGGGGTCAGAGGGGTATGGGAGGAGCCTGGGCAGAATGGGTGGAGTCAGAGAGGAGGGGGTATAGGAGGAGCCTGGGCAGAATGGGTGGGGTCAGACAGCAGAGGAGGGGTTTAGGAGGAGCCACGTCAGATTGGGTGGGGTCAAATAGGAGGAGCCTGGGCAGAATGGGTGGAGTCAGAGAGGAGGGGCTTAGGAGGAGCCTGGGCAGAATGGGTGGAGTCAGAGAGGAGGGGGTATAGGAGGAGCCTGGGCAGGATGGGTGGGGTCAGACAGCAGAGGAGGGGCTTAGGAGGAGCCTAGTCAGATTGGGTGGGGTCAAATAGGAGGAGCCTGGGCAGAATGGGTGGGGTCAGACAGCAGAGGAGGGGCTTAGGAGGAGCGTAGTCAGATTGGGTGGGGTCAAATAGGAGGAGCCTGGGCAGAATGGGTGGGGACAGACAGCAGAGGAGGGGCTTAGGAGGAGCCTAGTCAGATTGGGTGGGGTCAAATAGGAGGAGCCTGGGCAGAATGGGTGGGGTCAGACAGCAGAGGAGGGGCATAGGAGGAGCCTAGTCAGATTGGGTGGGGTCAGAGAGGAGGGGTATAGGAGGAGCCTAGTCAGATTGGGTGGGGTCAAATAGGAGGAGCCTGGGCAGAATGGGTGGGGTCAGACAGCAGAGGAGGGGCTTAGGAGGAGCCTAGTCAGATTGGATGGGGTCAAATAGGAGGGGTACAGGAGGAGCCTGGGCAGAATGGGTGGGGTCAGAGGGGTATGGGAGGAGCCTGGGCAGAATGGGTGGAATCAGAGAGGAGGGGGTATAGGAGGAGCCTGAGCAGAGGGGGTGGGGTCAGACAGCAGAGGAGGGGCTTAGGAGGAGCCTAGTTAGATTGGGTGGGGTCAGACAGCAGAGGAGGGGTTTAGGAGGAGCCAAGTCAGATTGGGTGGGGTCAAATAGGAGGAGCCTTGGCAGAATGGGTGGGGTCAGAGAGGAAGGGTATAGGAGGAGCCTGGGCAGAATGGGTGGAGTCAGAGAGGAGGGGCTTAGGAGGAGCCTGGGCAGAATGGGTGGAGTCAGAGAGGAGGGGGTATAGGAGGAGCCTGGGCAGAATGGGTGGGGTCAGACAGCAGAGGAGGGGCTTAGGAGGAGCCTAGTCAGATTGGGTGGGGTCAGAGAGGAGGGGTATAGGAGGAACCTGGGCAGGTTGGGTGGGGTCAAATAGGAGGAGCCTGGGCAGAATGGGTGGGGTCAGACAGCATAGGAGGGGCTTAGGAGGAGCCTAGTCAGATTGGGTGGGGTCAAATAGGAGGGGTATAGGAGGAGCCTGGGCAGAATGGGTGGGGTCAGAGGGGTATGGGAGGAGCCTGGGCAGAATGGGTGGAATCAGAGAGGAGGGGGTATAGGAGGAGCCTGAGCAGAGGGGGTGGGGTTAGACAGCAGAGGAGGGGTATAGGAGGAGCCTAGTCAGATTGGGTGGGGTCAGAGAGGAAGGGTATAGGAGGAGCCTGGGCAGAATGGGTGGGGTCAGAGAGGAGGGGCTTAGGAGGAGCCTGGGCAGAATGGGTGGAGTCAGAGAGGATGGGGTATAGGAGGAGCCTGGGCAGAATGGGTGGGGTCAGACAGCAGAGGAGGGGCTTAGGAGGAGCCTCGTCAGATTGGGTGGGGTCAAATAGGAGGAGCCTGGGCAGAATGGGTGGGGTCAGACAGCAGAGGAGGGGCTTAGGAGGAGCCTAGGCAGATTGGGTGGGGTCAGAGAGGAAGGGTGTAGGAGGAGCCTGGGCAGAATGGGTGGGGTCAGAGGGGTATGGGAGGAGCCTGGGCAGAATGGGTGGAATCAGAGAGGAGGGGGTATAGGAGGAGCCTGGGCAGAATGGGTGGGGTCAGACAGCAGAGGAGGGGCTTAGGAGGAGCCTAGTCAGATTGGGTGGGGTCAAATAGGAGGAGCCTGGGCAGAATGGGTGGGGTCAGACAGCAGAGGAGGGGCTTAGGAGGAGCCTAGTCAGATTGGGTGGGGTCAGAGAGGAAGGGTATAGGAGGAGCCTGGGCAGAATGGGTGGGGTCAGAGGGTATGGGAGGAGCCTTGGCAGAATGGGTGGGGTCAGAGAGGAAGGGTATAGGAGGAGCCTGGGCAGAATGGGTGGAGTCAGAGAGGAGGGGCTTAGGAGGAGCCTGGGCAGAATGGGTGGAGTCAGAGAGGAGGGGGTATAGGAGGAGCCTGGGCAGAATGGGTGGGGTCAGACAGCAGAGGAGGGGCTTAGGAGGATCCTAGTCAGATTGGGTGGGGTCAAATAGGAGGAGCCTGGGCAGAATGGGTGGGGTCAGACAGCAGAGGAGGGGCTTAGGAGGAGCCTAGTCAGATTTGGTGAGGTCAGAGGGGTCAGGGAGGAGGGGTATAGGAGGAGCCTAGTCAGATTGGGTGGGGTCAAATAGGAGGAGCCTGGGCAGAATGGGTGGGGTCAGACAGCAGAGGAGAGGCTTAGGAGGAGCCTAGTCAGATTGGGTGGGGTCAAATAGGAGGGGTATAGGAGGAGCCTGGGCAGAGTGGGTGGGGTCAGAGGGGTATGGGAGGAGCCTGGGCAGAATGGGTGGAATCAGAGAGGAGGGGGTATAGGAGGAGCCTGAGCAGAGGGGGTGGGGTTAGACATCAGAGGAGGGGTATAGGAGGAGCCTAGTCAGAGTGGGTGGGGTCAGAGAGAAAGGGTATAGGAGGAGCCTGGGCAGAATGGGTGGGGTCAGAGAGGAAGGGTATAGGAGGAGCCTGGGCAGAATGGGTGGGGTATGGGAGGAGTCTGGGCAGAATGGGTGGAATCAGAGAGGAGGGGGTATAGGAGGAGCCTGAGCAGAGGAGGTGGGGTTAGACAGCAGAGGAGGGGTATAGGAGGAGCCTAGTCAGATTGGGTGGGGTCAGAGAGGAATGGTATAGGAGGAGCCTGGGCAGAATGGGTGGGGTCAGAGGGGTATGGGAGGAGCCTGGGCAGAATGGGTGGAATCAGAGAGGAGGGGGTATAGGAGGAGCCTGGGCAGAATGGGTGGAGTCAGAGAGGAGGGGGTATAGGAGGAGCCTGGGCAGAATGGGTGGTGTCAGACAGCAGAGGAGGGGCTTAGGAGGAGCCTAGTCAGATTGGGTGGGGTCAAATAGGAGGAGCCTGGGCAGAATGGGTGGTGTCAGACAGCAGAGGAGGGGTTTAGGAGGAGCCTAGTCAGATTGGGTGGGGTCAAATAGGAGGGGTACAGGAGGAGCCTGGGCAGAATGGGTGGGGTCAGAGGGGTATGGGAGGAGCCTGGGCAGAATGGGTGGAGTCAGAGAGGAGGGGGTATAGGAGGAGCCTGAGCAGAGGGGGTGGGGTCAGACAGCAGAGGAGGGGCTTAGGAGGAGCCTGGGCAGAATGGGTGGAGTCACAGAGGAGGGGGTATAGGAGGAGCCTGGGCAGAATGGGTGGGGTCAGACAGCAGAGGAGGGGTTTAGGAGGAGCCAAGTCAGATTGGGTGGGGTCAAATAGGAGGAGCCTTGGCAGAATGGGTGGGGTCAGAGAGGAAGGGTATAGGAGGAGCCTGGGCAGAATGGGTGGAGTCAGAGAGGAGGGGCTTAGGAGGAGCCTGGGCAGAATGGGTGGAGTCAGAGAGGAGGGGGTATAGGAGGAGCCTGGGCAGAATGGGTGGGGTCAGACAGCAGAGGAGGGGCTTAGGAGGAGCCTAGTCAGATTGGGTGGGGTCAAATAGGAGGAGCCTGGGCAGAATGGGTGGCGTCAGACAGCAGAGGAGGGGCTTAGGAGGAGCCTAGTCAGATTGGGTGGGGTCAAATAGGAGGAGCCTGAGCAGAATGGGTGGGGTCAGACAGCAGAGGAGGGGCTTAGGAGGAGCCTAGTCAGATTGGGTGGGGTCAAATAGGAGGAGCCTGGGCAGAATGGGTGGGGTCAGAGGGGTATGGGAGGAGCCTGGGCAGAATGGGTGGAATCAGAGAGGAGGGGGTATAGGAGGAGCCTGAGCAGAGGGGGTGGGGTTAGACAGCAGAGGAGGGGTATAGGAGGAGCCTAGTCAGATTGGGTGGGGTCAGAGAGGAAGGGTATAGGAGGAGCCTGGGCAGAATGGGTGGGGTCGGAGAGGAGGGGCTTAGGAGGAGCCTGGGCAGAATGGGTGGAGTCAGAGAGGACGGGGTATAGGAGGAGCCTGGGCAGAATGGGTGGGGTCAGACAGCAGAGGAGGGGCTTAGGAGGAGCCTAGTCAGATTGGGTGGGGTCAAATAGGAGGAGCCTGGGCAGAATGGGTGGGGTCAGACAGCAGAGGAGGGGCTTAGGAGGAGCCTAGGCAGATTGGGTGGGGTCAGAGAGGAAGGGTATAGGAGGAGCCTGGGCAGAATGGGTGGGGTCAGAGGGGTATGGGAGGAGCCTGGGCAGAATGGGTGGAATCAGAGAGGAGGGGGTATAGGAGGAGCCTGGGCAGAATGGGTGGGGTCAGACAGCAGAGGAGGGGCTTAGGAGGAGCCTAGTCAGATTGGGTGGGGTCAAATAGGAGGAGCCTGGGCAGAATGGGTGGGGTCAGACAGCAGAGGAGGGGCTTAGGAGGAGCCTAGTCAGATTGGGTGGGGTCAGAGAGGAAGGGTATAGGAGGAGCCTCGGCAGAATGGGTGGGGTCAGAGGGGTATAGGAGGAGCCTTGGCAGAATGGGTGGGGTCAGAGAGGAAGGGTATAGGAGGAGCCTGGGCAGAATGGGTGGAGTCAGAGAGGAGGGGCTTAGGAGGAGCCTGGGCAGAATGGGTGGAGTCAGAGAGGAGGGGGTATAGGAGGAGCCTGGGCAGAATGGGTGGGGTCAGACAGCAGAGGAGGGGCTTAGGAGGAGCCTAGTCAGATTGGGTGGGGTCAAATAGGAGGAGCCTGGGCAGAATGGGTGGGGTCAGACAGCAGAGGAGGGGCTTAGGAGGAGCCTAGTCAGATTGGGTGGGGTCAGAGGGGTCAGAGAGGAGGGGTATAGGAGGAGCCTAGTCAGATTGGGTGGGGTCAAATAGGAGGAGCCTGGGCAGAATGGGTGGGGTCAGACAGCAGAGGAGAGGCTTAGGAGGAGCCTAGTCAGATTGGGTGGGGTCAAATAGGAGGGGTATAGGAGGAGCCTGGGCAGAGTGGGTGGGGTCAGAGGGGTATGGGAGGAGCCTGGGCAGAATGGGTGGAATCAGAGAGGAGGGGGTATAGGAGGAGCCTGAGCAGAGGGGGTGGGGTTAGACATCAGAGGAGGGGTATAGAAGGAGACTAGTCAGATTGGGTGGGGTCAGAGAGGAAGGGTATAGGAGGAGCCTGGGCAGAATGGGTGGGGTCAGAGAGGAAGGGTATAGGAGGAGCCTGGGCAGAATGGGTGGGGTCAGAGAGGAGGGGCTTAGGAGGAGCCTGGGCAGAATGGGTGGAGTCAGAGAGGAGGGGTATAGGAGGAGCCTAGTCAGATTGGGTGGGGTCAGAGAGGAAGGGCTTCAGGAGGAGCCTAGTCAGATTGGGTGGGGTCAAATAGGAGGAGCCTGGGCAGAATGGGTGGGGTATGGGAGGAGTCTGGGCAGAATGGGTGGAATCAGAGAGGAGGGGGTATAGGAGGAGCCTGAGCAGAGGAGGTGGGGTTAGACAGCAGAGGAGGGGTATAGGAGGAGCCTAGTCAGATTGGGTGGGGTCAGAGAGAAAGGGTATAGGAGGAGCCTGGGCAGAATGGGTGGGGTCAGAGGGGTATGGGAGGAGCCTGGGCAGAATGGGTGGAATCAGAGAGGAGGGGCTTAGGAGGAGCCTGGGCAGAATGGGTGGAGTCAGAGAGGAGGGGGTATAGGAGGAGCCTGGGCAGAATGGGTGGGGTCAGACAGCAGAGGAGGGGCTTAGGAGGAGCCTAGTCAGATTGGGTGGGGTCAAATAGGAGGAGCCTGGGCAGAATGGGTGGCGTCAGACAGCAGAGGAGGGGCTTAGGAGGAGCCTAGTCAGATTGGGTGGGGTCAAATAGGAGAAGCCTGAGCAGAATGGGTGGGGTCAGACAGCAGAGGAGGGGCTTAGGAGGAGCCTAGTCAGATTGGGTGGGGTCAAATAGGAGGAGCCTGGGCAGAATGGGTGGGGTCAGACAGCAGAGGAGGGGCTTAGGAGGAGCCTAGTTAGATTGGGTGGGGTCAGAGGGGTCAGAGAGAAGGGGTATAGGAGGAGCCTAGTCAGATTGGGTGGGGTCAAATAGGAGGAGCCTGGGCAGAATGGGTGGGGTCAGACAGCAGAGGAGGGGCTTAGGAGGAGCCTAGTCAGATTGGGTGGGGTCAAATAGGAGGGGTAGAGGAGGAGCCTGGGCAGAATGGGTGGGGTCAGAGGGGTATGGGAGGAGCCTGGGCAGAATGGGTGGAATCAGAGAGGAGGGGGTATAGGAGGAGCCTGAGCAGAGGGGGTGGGGTCAGACAGCAGAGGAGGGGCTTAGGAGGAGCCTAGTCAGATTGGGTGAGGTCAGACAGCAGAGGAGGGGTTTAGGAGGAGCCAAGTCAGATTGGGTGGGGTCAAATAGGAGGAGCCTGGGCAGAATGGGTGGGGTCAGACAGCAGAGGAGAGGCTTAGGAGGAGCCTAGTCAGATTGGGTGGGGTCAAATAGGAGGGGTATAGGAGGAGCCTGGGCAGAGTGGGTGGGGTCAGAGGGGTATGGGAGGAGCCTGGGCAGAATGGGTGGAATCAGAGAGGAGGGGGTATAGGAGGAGCCTGAGCAGAGGGGGTGGGGTTAGACATCAGAGGAGGGGTATAGAAGGAGACTAGTCAGATTGGGTGGGGTCAGAGAGGAAGGGTATAGGAGGAGCCTGGGCAGAATGGGTGGGGTCAGAGAGGAAGGGTATAGGAGGAGCCTGGGCAGAATGGGTGGGGTCAGAGAGGAGGGGCTTAGGAGGAGCCTGGGCAGAATGGGTGGAGTCAGAGAGGAGGGGTATAGGAGGAGCCTAGTCAGATTGGGTGGGGTCAGAGAGGAAGGGCTTCAGGAGGAGCCTAGTCAGATTGGGTGGGGTCAAATAGGAGGAGCCTGGGCAGAATGGGTGGGGTATGGGAGGAGTCTGGGCAGAATGGGTGGAATCAGAGAGGAGGGGGTATAGGAGGAGCCTGAGCAGAGGAGGTGGGGTTAGACAGCAGAGGAGGGGTATAGGAGGAGCCTAGTCAGATTGGGTGGGGTCAGAGAGAAAGGGTATAGGAGGAGCCTGGGCAGAATGGGTGGGGTCAGAGGGGTATGGGAGGAGCCTGGGCAGAATGGGTGGAATCAGAGAGGAGGGGCTTAGGAGGAGCCTGGGCAGAATGGGTGGAGTCAGAGAGGAGGGGGTATAGGAGGAGCCTGGGCAGAATGGGTGGGGTCAGACAGCAGAGGAGGGGCTTAGGAGGAGCCTAGTCAGATTGGGTGGGGTCAAATAGGAGGAGCCTGGGCAGAATGGGTGGCGTCAGACAGCAGAGGAGGGGCTTAGGAGGAGCCTAGTCAGATTGGGTGGGGTCAAATAGGAGAAGCCTGAGCAGAATGGGTGGGGTCAGACAGCAGAGGAGGGGCTTAGGAGGAGCCTAGTCAGATTGGGTGGGGTCAAATAGGAGGAGCCTGGGCAGAATGGGTGGGGTCAGACAGCAGAGGAGGGGCTTAGGAGGAGCCTAGTTAGATTGGGTGGGGTCAGAGGGGTCAGAGAGAAGGGGTATAGGAGGAGCCTAGTCAGATTGGGTGGGGTCAAATAGGAGGAGCCTGGGCAGAATGGGTGGGGTCAGACAGCAGAGGAGGGGCTTAGGAGGAGCCTAGTCAGATTGGGTGGGGTCAAATAGGAGGGGTAGAGGAGGAGCCTGGGCAGAATGGGTGGGGTCAGAGGGGTATGGGAGGAGCCTGGGCAGAATGGGTGGAATCAGAGAGGAGGGGGTATAGGAGGAGCCTGAGCAGAGGGGGTGGGGTCAGACAGCAGAGGAGGGGCTTAGGAGGAGCCTAGTCAGATTGGGTGAGGTCAGACAGCAGAGGAGGGGTTTAGGAGGAGCCAAGTCAGATTGGGTGGGGTCAAATAGAAGGAGCCTTGGCAGAATGGGTGGGGTCAGAGAGGAAGGGTATAGGAGGAGCCTGGGCAGAATGGGTGGAGTCAGAGAGGAGGGGCTTAGGAGGAGCCTGGGCAGAATGGGTGGAGTCAGAGAGAAGGGGGTATAGGAGGAGCCTGAGCAGAATGGGTGGGGTCAGACAGCAGAGGAGGGGCTTAGGAGGAGCCTAGTCAGATTGGGTGGGGTCAAATAGGAGGAGCCTGGGCAGAATGGGTGGGGTCACACAGCAGAGGAGGGGCTTAGGAGGAGCCTAGTCAGATTGGGTGGAGTCAGAGGGGTCAGAGAGGAGGGGTATAGGAGGAGCCTAGTCAGATTGGGTGGGGTCAAATAGGAGGAGCCTGGGCAGAATGGGTGGGGTCAGACAGCAGAGGAGGGGCTTAGGAGGAGCCTAGTCAGATTGGGTGGGGTCAAATAGGAGGGGTATAGGAGGAGCCTGGGCAGAGTGGGTGGGGTCAGAGGGGTATGGGAGGAGCCTGGGCAGAATGGGTGGAATCAGAGAGGAGGGGGTATAGGAGGAGCCTGAGCAGAGGGGGTGGGGTTAGACAGCAGAGGAGGGGTATAGGAGGAGCCTAGTCAGATTGGGTGGGGTCAGAGAGGAAGGGTATAGGAGGAGCTTGGGCAGAATGGGTGGGGTCAGAGGAGTATGGGAGGAGCCTGGGCAGAATGGGTGGAGTCAGAGAGGAGGGGGTATAGGAGGAGCCTGGGCAGAATGGGTGGGGTCAGACAGCAGAGGAGGGGCTTAGGAGGAGCCTAGTCAGATTGGGTGGGATCAAATAGGAGGAGCCCGGGCAGAATGGGTGGGGTCAGACAGCAGAGGAGGGGCTTAGGAGGAGCCTAGTCAGATTGGGTGGGGTCAAATAGGAGGAGCCTGGGCAGAATGGGTGGGGTCAGACAGCAGAGGAGGGGCTTAGGAGGAGCCTAGTCAGATTGGGTGGGGTCAAATAGGAGGAGCCTGGGCAGAATGGGTGGGGTCAGACAGCAGAGGAGGGGCTTAGGAGGAGCCTAGTCAGATTGGGTGGGGTCAGAGAGGAGGGGTATAGGAGGAGCCTAGTCAAATTGGGTGGGGTCAAATAGGAGGAGCCTGGGCAGAATGGGTGGGGTCAGACAGCAGAGGAGGGGCTTAGGAGGAGCCTAGTCAGATTGGGTGGGGTCAAATAGGAGGGGTACCTGAGGAGCCTGGGCAGAATGGGTGGGGTCAGAGGGGTATGGGAGGAGCCTGGGCAGAATGGGTGGAATCAGAGAGGAGGGGGTATAGGAGGAGCCTGAGCAGAGGGGGTGGGGTCAGACAGCAGAGGAGGGGCTTAGGAGGAGCCTAGTCAGATTGGGTGGGGTCAGACAGCAGAGGAGGGGTTTAGGAGGAGCCAAGTCAGATTGGGTGGGGTCAAATAGGAGGAGCCTTGGCAGAATGGGTGGGGTCAGAGAGGAAGGGTATAGGAGGAGCCTGGGCAGAATGGGTGGAGTCAGAGAGGAGGGGCTTAGGAGGAGCCTGGGCAGAATGGGTGGAGTCAGAGAGGAGGGGGTATAGGAGGAGCCTGGGCAGAATGGGTGGGGTCAGACAGCAGAGGAGGGGCTTAGGAGGAGCCTAGTCAGATTGGGTGGGGTCAGAGAGGAGGGGTATAGGAGGAACCTGGGCAGGTTGGGTGGGATCAAATAGGAGGAGCCTGGGCAGAATGGGTGGGGTCAGACAGCATAGGAGGGGCTTAGGAGGAGCCTAGTCAGATTGGGTGGGGTCAAATAGCAGGGGTATAGGAGGAGCCTGGGCAGAATGGGTGGGGTCAGAGGGGTATGGGAGGAGCCTGGGCAGAATGGGTGGAATCATAGAGGAGGGGGTATAGGAGGAGCCTGAGCAGAGGGGGTGGGGTTAGACAGTAGAGGAGGGGTATAGGAGGAGCCTAGTCAGATTGGGTGGGGTCAGAGAGGAAGGGTATAGGAGGAGCCTGGGCAGAATGGGTGGGGTCAGAGACGAGGGGCTTAGGAGGAGCCTGGGCAGAATGGGTGGAGTCAGAGAGGAGGGAGTATAGGAGGAGCCTGGGCAGAATGGGTGGGGTCAGACAGCAGAGGAGGGGCTTAGGAGGAGCCTAGTCAGATTGGGTGGGGTCAAATAGGAGGAGCCTGGGCAGAATGGGTGGGGTCAGACAGCAGAGGAGGGGCTTAGGAGGAGCCTAGTCAGATTGGGTGGGGTCAGAGAGGAAGGGTATAGGAGGAGCCTGGGCAGAATGGGTGGGGTCAGAGGGGTATGGGAGGAGCCTGGGCAGAATGGGTGGAATCAGAGAGGAGGGGGTATAGGAGGAGCCTGGGCAGAATGGGTGGGGTCAGACAGCAGAGGAGGGGCTTAGGAGGAGCCTAGTCAGATTGGGTGGCGTCAAATAGGAGGAGCCTGGGCAAAATGGGTGGGGTCAAACAGCAGAGGAGGGGCTTAGGAGGAGCCTAGTCAGATTGGGTGGGGTCAGAGAGGAAGGGTATAGGAGGAGCCTGGGCAGAATGGGTGGGGTCAGAGGGGTATGGGAGGAGCCTTGGCAGAATGGGTGGGGTCAGAGAGGAAGGGTATAGGAGGAGCCTGGGCAGAATGGGTGGAGTCAGAGAGGAGGGGCTTAGGAGGAGCCTGGGCAGAATGGGTGGAGTCAGAGAGGAGGGGGTATAGGAGGAGCCTGGGCAGAATGGGTGGGGTCAGACAGCAGAGGAGGGGCTTAGGAGGAGCCTAGTCAGATTGGGTGGGGTCAAATAGGAGGAGCCTGGGCAGAATGGGTGGGGTCAGACAGCAGAGGAGGGGCTTAGGAGGAGCCTAGTCAGATTGGGTGGGGTCAGAGGGGTCAGAGAGGAGGGGTATAGGAGGAGCCTAGTCAGATTGGGTGGCGTCAAATAGGAGGAGCCTGGGCAGAATGGGTGGGGTCAGACAGCAGAGGAGAGGCTTAGGAGGAGCCTAGTCAGATTGGGTGGGGTCAAATAGGAGGGGTATAGGAGGAGCCTGGGCAGAGTGGGTGGGGTCAGAGGGGTATGGGAGGAGCCTGGGCAGAATGGGTGGAATCAGAGAGGAGGGGGTATAGGAGGAGCCTGAGCAGAGGGGGTGGGGTTAGACATCAGAGGAGGGGTATAGGAGGAGCCTAGTCAGATTGGGTGGGGTCAGAGAGAAAGGGTATAGGAGGAGCCTGGGCAGAATGGGTGGGGTCAGAGAGGAAGGGTATAGGAGGAGCCTGGGCAGAATGGGTGGGGTCAGAGAGGAGGGGCTTAGGAGGAGCCTGGGCAGAATGGGTGGAGTCAGAGAGGAGGGGTATAGGAGGAGCCTAGTCAGATTGGGTGGGGTCAGAGAGGAAGGGCTTAGGAGGAGCCTAGTCAGATTGGGTGGGGTCAAAAAGGAGGAGCCTGGGCAGAATGGGTGGGGTATGGGAGGAGTCTGGGCAGAATGGGTGGAATCAGAGAGGAGGGGGTATAGGAGGAGCCTGAGCAGAGGAGGTGCGGTTAGACAGCAGAGGAGGGGTATAGAAGGAGCCTAGTCAGATTGGGTGGGGTCAGAGAGGAAGGGTATAGGAGGAGCCTGGGCAGAATGGGTGGGGTCAGAGGGGTATGGGAGGAGCCTGGGCAGAATGGGTGGAATCAGAGAGGAGGGGGTATAGGAGGAGCCTGGGCAGAATGGGTGAAGTCAGAGAGGAGGGGGTATAGGAGGAGCCTGGGCAGAATGGGTGGGGTCAGACAGCAGAGGAGGGGCTTAGGAGGAGCCTAGTCAGATTGGGTGGGGTCAGAGGGGTCAGAGAGGAGGGGTATAGGAGGACCCTAGTCAGATTGGGTGGGGTCAAATAGGAGGAGCCTGGGCAGAATGGGTGGGGTCAGACAGCAGAGGAGGGGCTTAGGAGGAGCCTAGTCAGATTGGGTGGGGTCAAATAGGAGGGATATAGGAGGAGCCTGGGCAGAATGGGTGGGGTCAGAGAGGAGGGGGTATAGGAGGCGCCTGAGCAGAGGTGGTGGGGTTAGACAGCAGAGGAGGGGTATAGGAGGAGCCTGGGCAGAATGAGTGGGGTCAGAGAGGAGGGGCTTAGGAGGAGCCTGGGTAGAATGGGTGGAGTCAGAGAGGAGGAGGTATAGGAGGAGCCTGGGCAGAATGGGTGGGGTCAGACAGCAGAGGAGCGGCTTAGGAGGAGCCTAGTCAGATTGGGTGGGGTCAAATAGGAGGAGCCTGGGCAGAATGGGTGAGGTCAGAGAGGAGGGGTATAGGAGGAGCCTGGGCAGAGGGGGTACAGGAGGAGCCTGGGCAGAATGAGTGCGGTCAGAGAGGAGGGGCTTAGGAGGAGCCTAGTCAGATTGGGTGGGGTCAAATAGGAGGAGCCTAGTCAGATTGGGTGGGGTCAGAGAGGAGGGGCTGAGGAGGAGCTTAGTCAGATTGGGTGGGGTCAGACAGCAGAGGAGGGGTTTAGGAGGAGCCTAGTCAGATTGGGTGGGGTCAGAGAGGAGGGGCTGAGGAGGAGCTTAGTCAGAATGAGTGGGGTCAGACAGCAGAGGAGGGGCTTAGGAGGAGCCTAGTCAGATTGGGGTCAAATAAGAGGGGTATAGGAGGGGCCTGGGCAGAATGGGTGGAGTCAGAGAGGAGGGGGTATAGGAGGAGCCTAGTCAGATTGGGTGTGGTCAAATAGGAGGAGCCTGGGCAGAATGGGTGGGGTCTGAGGGCCTAGGAAGGGGTCATAGATGAAGGAGGATCCTGACTTATGGTGGGGAACTGCAAAAACTTTTTTAATGCACCCCCCTAAACTTTCTGATTTCTGTTGGGAGGGGGCAGTCGGGGAGCAGTAATAAAAGGTGCTTAGGCGCAACGTGAAGAGCGATGAGGTGCACAGAATGGCATGCCTTCCAGGTACTTTTTGGGGGGGCTACCATTATTTTTTATTGCTCTGATCATCCCTCATGGGGTGTACCCCAAATGGTTAGGGGCAACGGGGGAGGGGGGTGTGGCAAAAAGCTGTTTGACAGTTTCTGTTACCAACAGGGGTCACCATACGATTCTGCTGCAGTTATGGTATTGAAAGGTACAACAAGGAGCATGTGAATGTATTTTTGCAGGTGGGGTGCCCCAAAATTTTACTGCCAGCAGCAGCAGCCCCCCTCCTCCCCACCCAGCAGATTGGTATAGGTACCTTTAGGACATTTCTGTTGAAAAAAAGAGGCTATAGCGAATCGTGCTATGAAATCCTAGAGCACTAACATTTGCTAAATAAAGGTGGCATCGGAGCATACGAATGAGGCAGAGAGAGGCTACTGTTGCCAATTGGTTTGGTGGGTCATAGTGAATAACCTCGGCATGCAAATAGGCAGTGTGAGGATTGGCAGTGTCTGTAGAGAATTTTGGCATGCTCTTCAGCTTATTTTTTTCCTCCTTACGTTGGCTATGAACTACAGAGGAAAGGCCCGGCCTTACTGTTGGACAAAACATGTATTTATGATTTTAAGAAGTGTAGTCTGACTGTACTGAGAGGGGCTGTACAGTATGGTAAATGCCTGTATACCCCTGCAATGTGCATCCAACTGTCACTTGAGATTCAGTAGCGAACGAAGCAGCTGGGTTACTGACTGAATGTAAATGGAAGGCACATAGCAAGGGTGTTTGTGGTCACTCAAATGATTGAAACCTGGTTGATGCACTACCAAAGCTGGGGTTCCAGGAGGGAACATTTGAGGGGCATTGAGATGGTGGTGCCCAGAGGTCAAAATACGTTTCAGAGACAGAGAGGTACTGCGGTCCTGGTCCCGCATTGGGGGTAGTCAAAAGTCCTGCTAAAGATTTCTGTCCAACTGTTACCACGTTTTGTGCAGCCTGGCTCCCTCTGTAACAATTCCCCAGTGTCTTTCGATCCTACAGATGACTGTAGCAAACTTCCCATATTTTTTCTTGGCCTCATACCCCCAAAGGAGTGCCTGACATTTTCCAGCCTACCGATACTCACATTCTGGGAAAAACCTCACTAACCATGCATATTTATGCACCACACATGGCAAATCCTTGCAATTGCAGAACATCATATCGCACTTGTCATCTTTGAGGTGCTGTAAGTATTTGGATTTGAGGGAAATATTCATCCTTGCTTGCTCTCCCACCTGAAGTCTATGGTGCTGCTGTTCCTTTCTCACATGTCCCTACAAAGAGACAAGTGACACACAGACTCAATCACTCAGCAAACATATATGCTTTGACGCTTTCATCTTGCTGTTTACCTTCCAAATGTTCCCCCTTCACCACAAATACAGGCCAGCCATTCCTCATCCCCTCAGTCATCGTAGTCCTTCACTCCTTAGGCCCTGCAAGACAAAAATGACCAAGAATCATGTCAGCAAGAAGAAGAAAAGCCTCAGTGTGCTCTTTTGTTCATACTGCTGCCCACTAGTAACACTTCATGGCCACTGCAGCTTAAGAATGGGACTGAGAAGAGGGCTCTCCTATGCAAATAATGTCCACCCATGCATACTTTCTTCTGAGACGGTCGGCGGCTTGTGCCGTGATACTGCCTCCAACATATGGTCTTCAACCAAATTTTAAAAAAGCCCACCTGCCTTAGACGAAGGATTTTGCCACTCGAAGGAAGCACATGGGGACATCACCATCATTTAGCAGGGTCCTAAATTGCCTGCTGTCCGCCTGTATACAGAACAAGGACGTTCATGGCCGTTCGTGAGCGTTCTTCAAAGGAAGGAGGTGGGTGAATAAATCCAAGATGCCAAGGCAGGCCCAGCCCAGCCCAGTGCAGCCCAGCCCGGCACAGCGCACTGCTGTGGAGGTCCACTCCTTCACATCCTGCAGCAGGCATGATGCAGATCTACTAGAGCAAAGGCTTGACTCTGCTCCTGTCTGTCTCTTAAAGGAAACAATCTTTCCAACTTCTTATTGCACCTAATAAATGGACTCTAGCTAGCCTCAAACTCGACCCATCATTTCATTAGCCAGAGCTCATACTTGACCTTTATTTCTATCCAAGCTCACTGGCACCAAACCCCTGATTTGAGCGAGTGGCTCACACTAAAATGAAAAATCACCATCAACCAACCTATTTTACAATAAGTGTAGCACCATCCTCGCATTCTTGTGCTCAGTTATAACCCCCAATACCACAATTGCACTCTGCAATTCACCAAACTTAAAGGACAAAGAATGAAGACATTGATAAAGGAAGATAAGGCCTTGTTCCTAGCACCTACTTGAGAAATAGGGCGGTTGGTAGAAGGTCATGAGAGAAAACATATGAAATGTTGGGAGACACCTGCCAAAAAAACACTAGCAAAAAAAAAAATCACTGTTTGAAAATTTCCCACCTTGGGATACTTCTACAGCACTGGCAGGATTCGAACCCTGGCCTGTGAGGGCTGTCCCCCCCAAAGGTACAAGCCTTACCTTTGAGCTATCTCCTTGGTGGTTTAGAGGATTGCAGTAGTAACTATAAGCAACATACAGGCCTTGGTGTCCTTCCCTGTGGAAATGGATGACCATGACATAAGGACAATTTGATAGGCTACTTACATGGAAACCAGAAAAACACTTAGCAAAAAAAAAAAAGAAAATCACTGTTTGAAAATTTCCCACCTTGGGATACTTCTACAGCACTGGCAGGATTCGAACCCTGGCCTGTGAGGGTTGTCCCCACCAAAGGCACAAGCCTTACCTTTGAGCTATAGCTCCTTGGTGGTCTGGAGGATTGCAGTAGTAACTATAAGCAACATACAGGCCTTGGTGTCCTTTCCTGTGGCTTCCATTGCACATTAAATCGATGACTATGACATAAGGACAATTTGATAGGCTACTTACATGGAAACCAGAAAAACACTTAGCAAAAAAACAAAAAGAAAAGCACTGTTTGAAAATTTCCCACCTTGGGATACTTCTACAGCACTGGCAGGATTCGAACCCTGGCCTGTGAGGGTTGTCCCCACCAAAGGCACAAGCCTTACCTTTGAGCTATAGCTCCTTGGTGGTCTGGAGGATTGCAGTAGTAACTATAAGCAACATACAGGCCTTGGTGTCCTTTCCAGTGGCTTCCATTGCACATTAAATGGATGACTATGACATAAGGACAATTTGATAGGCTACTTACATGGAAACCAGAAAAACACTTAGCAACAAAAAAAAAAAAGAAAATCACTGTTTGAAAATTTCCCACCTTGGGATATTTCTACGGCACTGGCAGGATTCGAACCCTGGCCTGTGAGGGCTGTCCCCACCAAAGGTACAAGCCTTACCTTTGAGCTATAGCTCCTTGGCGGTCTGGAGGATTGCAGTAGTAACTATAAGCAACATACAGGCCTCGGTGTCCTTTCCTGTGGCTTCCATTGCACATTAAATGGATGACCATGACATACGGACAATTTGATAGGCTACTTACATGGAAACCAGAAAAACACTTAGCAAAAAAATAAAAGAAAATCACAGTTTGAAAATTTCCCACCTTGGATAGTTCTACAGCACTGGCAGGATTCGAACCCTGGCCTGTGAGGGCTGTCCCCACCAAAGGTACAAGCCTTACCTTTGAGCTATAGCTCCTTGGTGGTCTAGAGGATTGCAGTAGTAACTATAAGCAACATACAGGCCTTGGTGTCCTTCCCTGTCGCTTCCATTGCACATTAAAAGGATGACCATGACATAAGGACAATTTGATAGGCTACTTACATGGAAACCAGTGTGGTCCAGTGGGTAAGTTCCTGCCTTCCATCCAGGCAACCAGGGTTCAAATCCCGGGTTCGGCACCAGGTAAGTAAATTGGTAAGTAAAATGTGTCCGTGTGTTGTGTAAGAGTGGAATCATGCCTAGCGAAAGAGGGATTGCAGATTGGTCGGTAAGTAAAATAGGTGTGGAAAGAAAGGTGAAAGAAAGAGAACGGGTGTTGTCTGTAGGAGGAGGACCTTGGGCAGGTTGGGTGGGGTCAGAGAGGAGGAGCTTAGGAGGAGCCTGGGCAGAATGGGTGGGGTCAGAGGGGTATGGGAGGAGCCTGTGAATGGGTGGGGTCAGAGGGGTATGGGAGGAGCCTGGGCAGAATGGGTGGAATCAGAGAGGAGGGGGTATAGGAGGAGCCTGGGCAGAATGGGTGGGGTCAGACAGCAGAGGAGGGGCTTAGGAGGAGCCAAGTCAGATTGGGTGGGGTCAGAGAGGAAGGGTATAGGAGGAACCTGGGCAGAATGGGTGGGGTCAAATAGGAGGAGTATAGGAGGAGCCTGGGCAGAATGGGTGGGGTCAGAGGGGTATGGGAGGAGCCTGGGCAGAATGGGTGGAATCAGAGAGGAGGGGGAATTGGAGGAGCCTGGGTAGAATGGGTGGGGTCAAATAGGAGGAGCCTGGGCAGAATGGGTGGAGTCAGCGAGGAGGGGGTATAGGAGGAGCCTGAGCAGAGGGGGTGGGGTCAGACAGCAGAGGAGGGGCTTAGGAGGAGCCAAGTCAGATTGGGTGGGGTCAAATAGGAGGAGCCTGGGCAGAATGGGTGGAATCAGAGAGGAGGGGGTATAGGAGGAGCCTGAGCAGAGGGGGTGGGGTCAGACAGCAGAGGAGGGGCTTAGGAGGAGCCAAGTCAGATTGGGTGGGGTCAAATAGGAGGAGCCTGGGTAGAATGGGTGGGGTCAGACAGCAGAGGAGGGGCTTAGGAGGAGCCTAGTCAGATTGGGTGGGGTCAGAGAGGAAGGGTATAGGAGGAGCCTGGGCAGAATGGGTGGGGTCAGACAGCAGAGGAGGGGTATAGGAGGAACCTGGGCGGGTTGGGTGGGGTCAAATAGGAGGAGCCTGGGCAGAATGGGTGGGGTCAGACAGCAGAGGAGGGGCTTAGCAGGAGCCTAGTCAGATTGGGTGGGGTCAGAGAAGAGCGGCTTAGGAGGAGTCTAGTCAGATTGGGTGGGGTCAAATAGGAGGAGCCTGGGCAGAATGGGTGGGGTCAGACAGCAGAGGAGGGGTTTAGGAGGAGCCTGGGCAGAATGGGTGGAGTCAGACAGCAGAGGAGGGGCTGAGGAGGAGCCTAGTCAGATTGGGTGGGGTCAGAGAGGAGGGGCTTAGGAGGAGCCTAGTCAGATTGGGTTTGGTCAAATAGGAGGAGCCTGGGCAGAATGGGTGGGGTCGGACAGCAGAGGAGGGGCTTAGGAGGAGCCTAGTCAGATTGGGTGGGGTCAGAGAAGAGTGGCTTAGGAGGAGCCTAGTCAGATTGGGTGGGGTCAAATAGGAGGAGCCTGGGCAGAATGGGTGGGGACAGCAGAGGAGGGGCTTAGGAGGAGCCTGGTCGGAGGGGTATAGGAGGAGCCTGGGCAGAATGGGTGGGGTCAGACAGCAGAGGAGGGGTTTAGGAGGAGCCTAGTCAGAATGGGTGGGGTCAGACAGCAGAGGAGGGGCTTAGGAGGAGCCTAGTCAGATTGGGTGGGGTCAGAGAGGAGGGGCTTAGGAGGAGCCTAGTCAGATTGGGTGGGGTCAAATAAGAGGAGCCTGGGCAGAATGGGTGGAGTCAGACAGCGGAGGAGGGGCTTAGGAGGAGCCTAGTCAGATTGGGTGGGGTCAGAGAGGAGGGGCTTAGGAGGAGCCTAGTCAGATTGGGTGGGGTCAGAGAGGAGGGGTATAGGAGGAACCTGGGCGGGTTGGGTGGGGTCAAATAGGAGGAGCCTGGGCAGAATGGGTGGGGTCAGAGAGGAAGGGTATAGGAGGAGCCTGGGCAGAATGGGTGGGGTCAGAGAGGAAGGATATAGGAGGAGCCTGGGCAGAATGGGTGGAGTCAGAGAGGAGGGGCTTAGGAGGAGCCTGGGCAGAATGGGTATAGGAGGAGCCTGGGCAGAATGGGTGGGGTCAGAGAGGAGGGGGTATAGCAGGCGCCTGAGCAGAGGTGGTGGGGTTAGACAGCAGAGGAGGGGTATAGGAGGAGCCTGGGCAGAATGAGTGGGGTCAGAGAGGAGGGGCTTAGGAGGAGCCTGGGCAGAATGGGTGGAATCAGAGAGGAGGGGGTATAGGAGGAGCCTGAGCAGAGGGGGCGGGGTCAGACAGCAGAGGAGGGGCTTAGGAGGAGCCTATTCAGATTGGGTGTGGTCAAATAGGAGGAGCCTGGGCAGAATGGGTGGGGTCAGACAGCAGAGGAGGGGCTTAGGAGGAGCCTAGTCAGATTGGGTGGGGTCGAATAGGAGGAGCCTGGGCAGAATGGGTGGGGTCAGACAGCAGAGGAGGGGCTTAGGAGGAGCCTAGTCAGATTGGGTGGGGTCAAATAGGAGGGGTACAGGAGGAGCATGGGCAGAATGGGTGGGGTCAGAGGGGTATGGGAGGAGCCTGGGCAGAATGGGTGGGGTCAGAGAGGAGGGGGTATAGGAGGAGCCTGGGCAGGTTGGGTGGGGTCAAATAGGAGGAGCCTGGGCAGAATGGGTGGGGTCAGACAGCAGAGGAGGGGCTTAGGAGGAGCCTGGTCGGAGGGGTATAGGAGGAGCCTGGGCAGAATGGGTGGGGTCAGACAGCAGAGCAGGGGTTTAGGAGGAGCCTAGTCAGAATGGGTGGGGTCAGACAGCAGAGGAGGGGCTTAGGAGGAGCCTGGGCAGAATGGGTGGAGTCAGACAGCAGAGGAGGGGCTTAGGAGGAGCCTAGTCAGATTGGGTGGGGTCAGAGAGGAGGGGCTTAGGAGGAGCCTAGTCAGATTGGGTGGGGTCAAATAGGAGGAGCCTGGGCAGAATGGGTGGGGTCAGACAGCAGAGGAGGGGCTTAGGAGGAACCTAGTCAGATTGGGTGGGGTCAGAGAGGAGGGGTATAGGAGGAACCTGGGCGGGTTGGGTGGGGTCAAATAGGAGGAGCCTGGGCAGAATGGGTTGGGTCAGACAGCTGAGGAGGGGCTTAGGAGGAGCCTAGTCAGATTGGGTGGGGTCAAATAGGAGGAGCCTGGGCAGAATGGGTTGGGTCAGACAGCTGAGGAGGGGCTTAGGAGGAGCCTAGTCAGATTGGGTGGGGTCAAATAGGAGGAGCCTTGGCAGAATGGGTGGGGTCAGAGAGGAAGGGTATAGGAGGAGCCTGGGCAGAATGGGTGGAGTCAGAGAGGAGGAGCTTAGGAGGAGCCTGGGCAGAATGGGTGGAGTCAGAGAGGAGGAGCTTAGGAGGAGCCTGGGCAGAATGGGTGGAGTCAGAGAGGAGGGGCTTAGGAGGAGCCTGGGCAGAATGGGTGGAGTCAGAGAGGAGGGGGTATAGGAGGAGCCTAGTCAGATTGGGTGGGGTCAGAGGGGTCAGAGGGGTCAGAGAGGAGGGGTATAGGAGGAGCCTGGGCAGAATGGGTGGGGTCAGAGAGGAGGGGGTATAGGAGGCGCCTGAGCAGAGGTGGTGGGGTTAGACAGCAGAGGAGGGGTATAGGAGGAGCCTGGGCAGAATGAGTGGGGTCAGAGAGGAGGGGCTTAGGAGGAGCCTGGGCAGAATGGGTGGGGTCAGAGGGGTATGGGAGGAGCCTGGGCAGAATGGGTGGAGTCAGAGAGGAGGGGCTTAGGAGGAGCCTAGTCAGATTGGGTGGGGTCAGAGAGGAGGGGTATAGGAGGAACCTGGGCGGGTTGGGTTGGGTTGGGTTGGGTGGGGTCAAATAGGAGGAGCCTGGGCAGAATGGGTGGAATCAGAGAGGAGGGGGTATAGGAGGAGCCTGAGCAGAGGGGGTGGGGTCAGACAGCAGAGGAGGGGCTTAGGAGGAGCCAAGTCAGATTGGGTGGGGTCAAATAGGAGGAGCCTTGGCAGAATGGGTGGAGTCAGAGAGGAGGGGGTATAGGAGGAGCCTGGGCAGAATGGGTGGGGTCAGACAGCAGAGGAGGGGCTTAGGAGGAGCCTGGTCAGAGGGGTCAGAGAGGAGGGGTATAGGAGGAGCCTAGTCAGAATGGGTGGGGTCAAATAGGAGGAGCCTGGGCAGAATGGGTGGGGTCAGACAGCAGAGGAGGGGCTTAGGAGGAGCCTAGTCAGATTGGGTGGGGTCAAATAGGAGGGGTATAGGAGGAGCCTGGGCAGAATGGGTGGGGTCAGAGAGGAGGGGGTATAGGCAGCGCCTGAGCAGAGGTGGTGGGGTTAGACAGCAGAGGAGGGGTATAGGAGGAGCCTGGGCAGAATGAGTGGGGTCAGAGAGGAGGGGGTATAGGAGGAGCCTGGGCAGAATGGGTGGGGTCAGACAGCAGAGGAGCGGCTTAGGAGGAGCCTAGTCAGATTGGGTGGGGTCAAATAGGAGGAGCCTGGGCAGAATGGGTGAGGTCAGAGAGGAGGGGTATAGGAGGAGCCTGGGCAGAGGGGGTACAGGAGGAGCCTGGGCAGAATGAGTGCGGTCAGAGAGGAGGGGCTTAGGAGGAGCCTAGTCAGATTGGGTGGGTCAGAGAGGAGGGGCTGAGGAGGAGCTTAGTCAGAATGGGTGGGGTCAGACAGCAGAGGAGGGGCTTAGGAGGTGCCTAGTCAGATTGGGGTCAAATAAGAGGGGTACGGGAGGGGCCTGGGCAGAATGGGTGGAGTCAGAGAGGAGGGGGTATAGGAGGAGCCTAGTCAGATTGGGTGTGGTCAAATAGGAGGAGCCTGGGCAGAATGGGTGGGGTCTGAGGGCCTAGGAAGGGGTCATAGATGGAGGAGGATCCTGACTTATGGTGGGGAACTGCAAAAACTTTTTTAATGCACCCCCCTATACTTTCTGATTTCTGTTGGGAGGGGGCAGTCGGGGAGCAGTATTAAAAGGTGCTTAGGCGCAACGTGAAGAGCGATGAGGTGCACAGAATGGCATGCCTTCCAGGTACTTTTTTGGGGGGGCTACCATTATTTTTTATTGCTCTGATCCTCCCTCATGGGGTGTATCCCAAATGGTTAGGGGCAACAGGGGGGGGTGGCAAAAAGCTGTTTGACAGTTTCTGTTACCAACAGGGGTCACCATACGATTCTGCTGTAGTTATGGTATTGAAAGGTACAACAAGGAGCATGTGAATGTATTTTTGCAGGTGGGGTGCCCCAAAATTTTACTGCCAGCAGCAGCAGCCCCCCTCCTCCCCACCCAGCAGATTGGTATAGGTACCTTTAGGACATTTCTGTTGAAAAAAAGAGGCTATAGCGAATCGTGCTATGAAATCCTAGAGCACTAACATTTGCTAAATAAAGGTGGCATCGGAGCATACGAATGAGGCAGAGAGAGGCTACTGTTGCCAATTGGTTTGGTGGGTCATAGTGAATAACCTCGGCATGCAAATAGGCAGTGTGAGGATTGGCAGTGTCTGTAGAGAATTTTGGCATGCTCTTCAGCTTATTTTTTTCCTCCTTACGTTGGCTATGAACTACAGAGGAAAGGCCCGGCCTTACTGTTGGACAAAACATGTATTTATGATTTTAAGAAGTGTAGTCTGACTGTACTGAGAGGGGCTGTACAGTATGGTAAATGCCTGTATACCCCTGCAATGTGCATCCAACTGTCACTTGAGATTCAGTAGCGAACGAAGCAGCTGGGTTACTGACTGAATGTAAATGGAAGGCACATAGCAAGGGTGTTTGTGGTCACTCAAATGATTGAAACCTGGTTGATGCACTACCAAAGCTGGGGTTCCAGGAGGGAACATTTGAGGGGCATTGAGATGGTGGTGCCCAGAGGTCAAAATACGTTTCAGAGACAGAGAGGTACTGCGGTCCTGGTCCCGCATTGGGGGTAGTCAAAAGTCCTGCTAAAGATTTCTGTCCAACTGTTACCACGTTTTGTGCAGCCTGGCTCCCTCTGTAACGATTCCCCAGTGTCTTTCGATCCTACAGATGACTGTAGCAAACTTCCCATATTTTTTCTTGGCCTCATACCCCCAAAGGAGTGCCTGACATTTTCCAGCCTACCGATACTCACATTCTGGGAAAAACCTCACTAACCATGCATATTTATGCACCACACATGGCAAATCCTTGCAATTGCAGAACATCATATCGCACTTGTCATCTTTGAGGTGCTGTAAGTATTTGGATTTGAGGGAAATATTCATCCTTGCTTGCTCTCCCACCTGAAGTCTATGGTGCTGCTGTTCCTTTCTCACATGTCCCTACAAAGAGACAAGTGACACACAGACTCAATCACTCAGCAAACATATATGCTTTGACGCTTTCATCTTGCTGTTTACCTTCCAAATGTTCCCCCTTCACCACAAATACAGGCCAGCCATTCCTCATCCCCTCAGTCATCGTAGTCCTTCACTCCTTAGGCCCTGCAAGACAAAAATGACCAAGAATCATGTCAGCAAGAAGAAGAAAAGCCTCAGTGTGCTCTTTTGGTCATACTGCTGCCCACTAGTAACACTTCATGGCCACTGCAGCTTAAGAATGGGACTGAGAAGAGGGCTTTCCTATGCAAATAATGTCCACCCATGCATACTTTCTTCTGAGACGGTCGGCGGCTTGTGCCGTGATACTGCCTCCAACATATGGTCTTCAACCAAATTTTAAAAAAGCCCACCTGCCTTAGACGAAGGATTTTGCCACTCGAAGGAAGCACATGGGGACATCACCATCATTTAGCAGGGTCCTAAATTGCCTGCTGTCCGCCTGTATACAGAACAAGGACGTTCGTGGCCGTTCGTGAGCGTTCTTCAAAGGAAGGAGGTGGGTGAATAAATCCAAGATGCCAGGGCAGGCCCAGCCCAGCCCAGTGCAGCCCAGCCCGGCACAGCGCACTGCTGTGGAGGTCCACTCCTTCACATCCTGCAGCAGGCATGATGCAGATCTACTAGAGCAAAGGCTTGACTCTGCTCCTGTCTGTCTCTTAAAGGAAACAATCTTTCCAACTTCTTATTGCACCTAATAAATGGACTCTAGCTAGCCTCAAACTCGACCCATCATTTCATTAGCCAGAGCTCATACTTGACCTTTATTTCTATCCAAGCTCACTGGCACCAAACCCCTGATTTGAGCGAGTGGCTCACACTAAAATGAAAAATCACCATCAACCAACCTATTTTACAATAAGTGTAGCACCATCCTCGCATTCTTGTGCTCAGTTATAACCCCCAATACCACAATTGCACTCTGCAATTCACCAAACTTAAAGGACAAAGAATGAAGACATTGATAAAGGAAGATAAGGCCTTGTTCCTAGCACCTACTTGAGAAATAGGGCGGTTGGTAGAAGGTCATGAGAGAAAACATATGAAATGTTGGGAGACA
Organism: Lissotriton vulgaris; assembly: GCF_964263255.1. Classification (NCBI taxonomy): domain Eukaryota; kingdom Metazoa; phylum Chordata; class Amphibia; order Caudata; family Salamandridae; genus Lissotriton; species Lissotriton vulgaris. The sequence goes on along the minus strand of NC_141685.1, from coordinate 966,849,835 downwards.
CCTGCCAAAAAAACACTAGCAAAAAAAAAAATCACTGTTTGAAAATTTCCCACCTTGGGATACTTCTACAGCACTGGCAGGATTCGAACCCTGGCCTGTGAGGGCTGTCCCCCCCAAAGGTACAAGCCTTACCTTTGAGCTATCTCCTTGGTGGTCTAGAGGATTGCAGTAGTAACTATAAGCAACATACAGGCCTTGGTGTCCTTCCCTGTGGAAATGGATGACCATGACATAAGGACAATTTGATAGGCTACTTACATGGAAACCAGAAAAACACTTAGCAAAAAAAAAAAAAGAAAATCACTGTTTGAAAATTTCCCACCTTGGGATACTTCTACAGCACTGGCAGGATTCGAACCCTGGCCTGTGAGGGTTGTCCCCACCAAAGGCACAAGCCTTACCTTAGAGCTATAGCTCCTTGGTGGTCTGGAGGATTGCAGTAGTAACTATAAGCAACATACAGGCCTTGGTGTCCTTTCCTGTGGCTTCCATTGCACATTAAATGGATGACTATGACATAAGGACAATTTGATAGGCTACTTACATGGAAACCAGAAAAACACTTAGCAAAAAAACAAAAAGAAAAGCACTGTTTGAAAATTTCCCACCTTGGGATAATTCTACAGCACTGGCAGGATTCGAACCCTGGCCTGTGAGGGCTGTCCCCCCCAAAGGTACAAGCCTTACCTTTGAGCTATCTCCTTGGTGGTCTAGAGCATTGCAGTAGTAACTATAAGCAACATACAGGCCTTGGTGTCCTTCCCTGTGGAAATGGATGACCATGACATAAGGACAATTTGATAGGCTACTTACATGGAAACCAGAAAAACACTTAGCAAAAAAACAAAAAGAAAATCACAGTTTGAAAATTTCCCACCTTGGATAGTTCTACAGCACTGGCAGGATTCGAACCCTGGCCTGTGAGGGCTGTCCCCACCAAAGGTACAAGCCTTACCTTTGAGCTATAGCTCCTTGGTGGTCTAGAGGATTGCAGTAGTAACTATAAGCAACATACAGGCCTTGGTGTCCTTCCCTGTCGCTTCCATTGCACATTAAAAGGATGACCATGACATAAGGACAATTTGATAGGCTACTTACATGGAAACCAGTGTGGTCCAGTGGGTAAGTTCCTGCCTTCCATCCAGGCAACCAGGGTTCAAATCCCGGGTTCGGCACCAGGTAAGTAAATTGGTAAGTAAAATGTGTCCGTGTGTTGTGTAAGAGTGGAATCATGCCTAGCGAAAGAGGGATTGCAGATTGGTCGGTAAGTAAAATAGGTGTGGAAAGAAAGGTGAAAGAAAGAGAACGGGTGTTGTCTGTAGGAGGAGGACCTTGGGCAGGTTGGGTGGGGTCAGAGAGGGGGAGCTTAGGAGGAGCCTGGGCAGAATGGGTGGGGTCAGAGGGGTATGGGAGGAGCCTGTGAATGGGTGGGGTCAGAGGGGTATGGGAGGAGCCTGGGCAGAATGGGTGGAATCAGAGAGGAGGGGGTATAGGAGGAGCCTGAGCAGAGGGGGTGGGGTTAGACAGCAGAGGAAGGGTATAGGAGGAGCCTAGTCAGATTGGTTGGGGTCAGAGAGGAGGGGGTATAGGAGGAGCCTGGGCAGAATGGGTGGGGTCAGACAGCAGAGGAGGGGCTTAGGAGGAGCCAAGTCAGATTGGGTGGGGTCAGAGAGGAAGGGTATAGGAGGAACCTGGGCAGAATGGGTGGGGTCAGACAGCAGAGGAGGGGCTTAGGAGGAGCCTAGTCAGAATGGGTGGGGTCAAATAGGAGGAGTATAGGAGGAGCCTGGGCAGAATGGGTGGGGTCAGAGGGGTATGGGAGGAGCCTGGGCAGAATGGGTGGAGTCAGCGAGGAGGGGGTATAGGAGGAGCCTGGGTAGAATGGGTGGGGTCAGACAGCAGAGGAGGGGCTTAGGAGGAGCCTAGTCAGATTGGGTGGGGTCAGAGAGGAAGGGTATAGGAGGAGCCTGGGCAGAATGGGTGGGGTCAGACAGCAGAGGAGGGGTATAGGAGGAACCTGGGCGGGTTGGGTGGGGTCAAATAGGAGGAGCCTGGGCAGAATGGGTGGGGTCAGACAGCAGAGGAGGGGCTTAGCAGGAGCCTAGTCGGGTGGGGTCAGAGAAGAGCGGCTTAGGAGGAGTCTAGTCAGATTGGGTGGGGTCAAATAGGAGGAGCCTGGGCAGAATGGGTAGGGTCAGACAGCAGAGGAGGGGTTTAGGAGGAGCCTGGGCAGAATGGGTGGAGTCAGACAGCAGAGGAGGGGCTTAGGAGGAGCCTAGTCAGATTGGGTGGGGTCAGAGAGGAGGGGCTTAGGAGGAGCCTAGTCAGATTGGGTGGGGTCAAATAGGAGGAGCCTGGGCAGAATGGGTGGGGTCGGACAGCAGAGGAGGGGCTTAGGAGGAGCCTAGTCAGATTGGGTGGGGTCAGAGAAGAGTGGCTTAGGAGGAGCCTAGTCAGATTGGGTGGGGTCAAATAGGAGGAGCCTGGGCAGAATGGGTGGGGACAGCAGAGGAGGGGCTTAGGAGGAGCCTGGTCGGAGGGGTATAGGAGGAGCCTGGGCAGAATGGGTGGGGTCAGACAGCAGAGGAGGGGTTTAGGAGGAGCCTAGTCAGAATGGGTGGGGTCAGACAGCAGAGGAGGGGCTTAGGAGGAGCCTAGTCAGATTGGGTGGGGTCAGAGAGGAGGGGCTTAGGAGGAGCCTAGTCAGATTGGGTGGGGTCAAATAAGAGGAGCCTGGGCAGAATGGGTGGGGTCGGACAGCAGAGGAGGGGCTTAGGAGGAGCCTAGTCAGATTGGGTGGGGTCAGAGAGGAGGGGCTTAGGAGGAGCCTAGTCAGATTGGGTGGGGTCAGAGAGGAGGGGTATAGGAGGAACCTGGGCGGGTTGGGGTCAAATAGGAGGAGCCTGGGCAGAATGGGTGGGGTCAGAGAGGAAGGATATAGGAGGAGCCTGGGCAGAATGGGTGGAGTCAGAGAGGAGGGGCTTAGGAGGAGCCTGGGCAGAATGGGTATAGGAGGAGCCTGGGCAGAATGGGTGGGGTCAGAGAGGAGGGGGTATAGCAGGCGCCTGAGCAGAGGTGGTGGGGTTAGACAGCAGAGGAGGGGTATAGGAGGAGCCTGGGCAGAATGAGTGGGGTCAGAGAGGAGGGGCTTAGGAGGAGCCTGGGCAGAATGGGTGGGGTCAGAGGGGTATGGGAGGAGCCTGGGCAGAATAGGAGGAGCCTGAGCAGAGGGGGCGGGGTCAGACAGCAGAGGAGGGGCTTAGGAGGAGCCTATTCAGATTGGGTGTGGTCAAATAGGAGGAGCCTGGGCAGAATGGGTGGGGTCAGACAGCAGAGGAGGGGCTTAGGAGGAGCCTAGTCAGATTGGGTGGGGTCGAATAGGAGGAGCCTGGGCAGAATGGGTGGGGTCAGACAGCAGAGGAGGGGCTTAGGAGGAGCCTAGTCAGATTGGGTGGGGTCAGAGGGGTATGGGAGGAGCCTGGGCAGAATGGGTGGAGTCAGAGAGGAGGGGCTTAGGAGGAGCCTGGGCAGAATGGGTGGGGTCAGAGAGGAGGGGGTATAGGAGGAGCCTGGGCAGGTTGGGTGGGGTCAAATAGGAGGAGCCTGGGCAGAATGGGTGGGGTCAGACAGCAGAGGAGGGGCTTAGGAGGAGCCTGGTCGGAGGGGTATAGGAGGAGCCTGGGCAGAATGGGTGGGGTCAGACAGCAGAGCAGGGGTTTAGGAGGAGCCTAGTCAGAATGGGTGGGGTCAGACAGCAGAGGAGGGGCTTAGGAGGAGCCTGGGCAGAATGGGTGGAGTCAGACAGCAGAGGAGGGGCTTAGGAGGAGCCTAGTCAGATTGGGTGGGGTCAGAGAGGAGGGGCTTAGGAGGAGCCTAGTCAGATTGGGTGGGGTCAAATAGGAGGAGCCTGGGCAGAATGGGTGGGGTCAGACAGCAGAGGAGGGGCTTAGGAGGAACCTAGTCAGATTGGGTGGGGTCAGAGAGGAGGGGTATAGGAGGAACCTGGGCGGGTTGGGTGGGGTCAAATAGGAGGAGCCTGGGCAGAATGGGTTGGGTCAGACAGCTGAGGAGGGGCTTAGGAGGAGCCTAGTCAGATTGGGTGGGGTCAAATAGGAGGAGCCTTGGCAGAATGGGTGGGGTCAGAGAGGAAGGGTATAGGAGGAGCCTGGGCAGAATGGGTGGAGTCAGAGAGGAGGAGCTTAGGAGGAGCCTGGGCAGAATGGGTGGAGTCAGAGAGGAGGAGCTTAGGAGGAGCCTGGGCAGAATGGGTGGAGTCAGAGAGGAGGGGCTTAGGAGGAGCCTGGGCAGAATGGGTGGAGTCAGAGAGGAGGGGGTATAGGAGGAGCCTAGTCAGATTGGGTGGGGTCAGAGGGGTCAGAGAGGAGGGGTATAGGAGGAGCCTGGGCAGAATGGGTGGGGTCAGAGAGGAGGGGGTATAGGAGGCGCCTGAGCAGAGGTGGTGGGGTTAGACAGCAGAGGAGGGGTATAGGAGGAGCCTGGGCAGAATGAGTGGGGTCAGAGTGGAGGGGCTTAGGAGGAGCCTGGGCAGAATGGGTGGGGTCAGAGGGGTATGGGAGGAGCCTGGGCAGAATGGGTGGAGTCAGAGAGGAGGGGCTTAGGAGGAGCCTAGTCAGATTGGGTGGGGTCAGAGAGGAGGGGTATAGGAGGAACCTGGGCGGGTTGGGTTGGGTTTGGTGGGGTCAAATAGGAGGAGCCTGGGCAGAATGGGTGGAATCAGAGAGGAGGGGGTATAGGAGGAGCCTGAGCAGAGGGGGTGGGGTCAGACAGCAGAGGAGGGGCTTAGGAGGAGCCAAGTCAGATTGGGTGGGGTCAAATAGGAGGAGCCTTGGCAGAATGGGTGGAGTCAGAGAGGAGGGGGTATAGGAGGAGCCTGGGCAGAATGGGTGGGGTCAGACAGCAGAGGAGGGGCTTAGGAGGAGCCTGGTCAGAGGGGTCAGAGAGGAGGGGTATAGGAGGAGCCTAGTCAGAATGGGTGGGGTCAAATAGGAGGAGCCTGGGCAGAATGGGTGGGGTCAGACAGCAGAGGAGGGGCTTAGGAGGAGCCTAGTCAGATTGGGTGGGGTCAAATAGGAGGGGTATAGGAGGAGCCTGGGCAGAATGAGTGGGGTCAGAGAGGAGGGGGTATAGGAGGAGCCTGGGCAGAATGGGTGGGGTCAGACAGCAGAGGAGCGGCTTAGGAGGAGCCTAGTCAGATTGGGTGGGGTCAAATAGGAGGACCCTGGGCAGAATGGGTGAGGTCAGAGAGGAGGGGCTGAGGAAGAGCTTAGTCAGATTGGGTGGGGTCAAATAGGAGGGGTATAGGAGGAGCCTGGGCAGAATGAGTGGGGTCAGAGAGGAGGGGGTATAGGAGGAGCCTGGGCAGAGGGGGTACAGGAGGAGCCTGGGCAGAATGAGTGCGGTCAGAGAGGAGGGGCTTAGGAGGAGCCTAGTCAGATTGGGTGGGTCAGAGAGGAGGGGCTGAGGAGGAGCTTAGTCAGAATGGGTGGGGTCAGACAGCAGAGGAGGGGCTTAGGAGGTGCCTAGTCAGATTGGGGTCAAATAAGAGGGGTACGGGAGGGGCCTGGGCAGAATGGGTGGAGTCAGAGAGGAGGGGGTATAGGAGGAGCCTAGTCAGATTGGGTGTGGTCAAATAGGAGGAGCCTGGGCAGAATGGGTGGGGTCTGAGGGCCTAGGAAGGGGTCATAGATGGAGGAGGATCCTGACTTATGGTGGGGAACTGCAAAAACTTTTTTAATGCACCCCCCTATACTTTCTGATTTCTGTTGGGAGGGGGCAGTCGGGGAGCAGTATTAAAAGGTGCTTAGGCGCAACGTGAAGAGCGATGAGGTGCACAGAATGGCATGCCTTCCAGGTACTTTTTTGGGGGGGCTACCATTATTTTTTATTGCTCTGATCCTCCCTCATGGGGTGTATCCCAAATGGTTAGGGGCAACAGGGGGGGGTGGCAAAAAGCTGTTTGACAGTTTCTGTTACCAACAGGGGTCACCATACGATTCTGCTGTAGTTATGGTATTGAAAGGTACAACAAGGAGCATGTGAATGTATTTTTGCAGGTGGGGTGCCCCAAAATTTTACTGCCAGCAGCAGCAGCCCCCCTCCTCCCCACCCAGCAGATTGGTATAGGTACCTTTAGGACATTTCTGTTGAAAAAAAGAGGCTATAGCGAATCGTGCTATGAAATCCTAGAGCACTAACATTTGCTAAATAAAGGTGGCATCGGAGCATACGAATGAGGCAGAGAGAGGCTACTGTTGCCAATTGGTTTGGTGGGTCATAGTGAATAACCTCGGCATGCAAATAGGCAGTGTGAGGATTGGCAGTGTCTGTAGAGAATTTTGGCATGCTCTTCAGCTTATTTTTTTCCTCCTTACGTTGGCTATGAACTACAGAGGAAAGGCCCGGCCTTACTGTTGGACAAAACATGTATTTATGATTTTAAGAAGTGTAGTCTGACTGTACTGAGAGGGGCTGTACAGTATGGTAAATGCCTGTATACCCCTGCAATGTGCATCCAACTGTCACTTGAGATTCAGTAGCGAACGAAGCAGCTGGGTTACTGACTGAATGTAAATGGAAGGCACATAGCAAGGGTGTTTGTGGTCACTCAAATGATTGCAACCTGGTTGATGCACTACCAAAGCTGGGGTTCCAGGAGGGAACATTTGAGGGGCATTGAGATGGTGGTGCCCAGAGGTCAAAATACGTTTCAGAGACAGAGAGGTACTGCGGTCCTGGTCCCGCATTGGGGGTAGTCAAAAGTCCTGCTAAAGATTTCTGTCCAACTGTTACCACGTTTTGTGCAGCCTGGCTCCCTCTGTAACGATTCCCCAGTGTCTTTCGATCCTACAGATGACTGTAGCAAACTTCCCATATTTTTTCTTGGCCTCATACCCCCAAAGGAGTGCCTGACATTTTCCAGCCTACCGATACTCACATTCTGGGAAAAACCTCACTAACCATGCATATTTATGCACCACACATGGCAAATCCTTGCAATTGCAGAACATCATATCGCACTTGTCATCTTTGAGGTGCTGTAAGTATTTGGATTTGAGGGAAATATTCATCCTTGCTTGCTCTCCCACCTGAAGTCTATGGTGCTGCTGTTCCTTTCTCACATGTCCCTACAAAGAGACAAGTGACACACAGACTCAATCACTCAGCAAACATATATGCTTTGACGCTTTCATCTTGCTGTTTACCTTCCAAATGTTCCCCCTTCACCACAAATACAGGCCAGCCATTCCTCATCCCCTCAGTCATCGTAGTCCTTCACTCCTTAGGCCCTGCAAGACAAAATGACCAAGAATCATGTCAGCAAGAAGAAGAAAAGCCTCAGTGTGCTCTTTTGGTCATACTGCTGCCCACTAGTAACACTTCATGGCCACTGCAGCTTAAGAATGGGACTGAGAAGAGGGCTTTCCTATGCAAATAATGTCCACCCATGCATACTTTCTTCTGAGACGGTCGGCGGCTTGTGCCGTGATACTGCCTCCAACATATGGTCTTCAACCAAATTTTAAAAAAGCCCACCTGCCTTAGACGAAGGATTTTGCCACTCGAAGGAAGCACATGGGGACATCACCATCATTTAGCAGGGTCCTAAATTGCCTGCTGTCCGCCTGTATACAGAACAAGGACGTTCGTGGCCGTTCGTGAGCGTTCTTCAAAGGAAGGAGGTGGGTGAATAAATCCAAGATGCCAGGGCAGGCCCAGCCCAGCCCAGTGCAGCCCAGCCCGGCACAGCGCACTGCTGTGGAGGTCCACTCCTTCACATCCTGCAGCAGGCATGATGCAGATCTACTAGAGCAAAGGCTTGACTCTGCTCCTGTCTGTCTCTTAAAGGAAACAATCTTTCCAACTTCTTATTGCACCTAATAAATGGACTCTAGCTAGCCTCAAACTCGACCCATCATTTCATTAGCCAGAGCTCATACTTGACCTTTATTTCTATCCAAGCTCACTGGCACCAAACCCCTGATTTGAGCGAGTGGCTCACACTAAAATGAAAAATCACCATCAACCAACCTATTTTACAATAAGTGTAGCACCATCCTCGCATTCTTGTGCTCAGTTATAACCCCCAATACCACAATTGCACTCTGCAATTCACCAAACTTAAAGGACAAAGAATGAAGACATTGATAAAGGAAGATAAGGCCTTGTTCCTAGCACCTACTTGAGAAATAGGGCGGTTGGTAGAAGGTCATGAGAGAAAACATATGAAATGTTGGGAGACACCTGCCAAAAAAACACTAGCAAAAAAAAAAATCACTGTTTGAAAATTTCCCACCTTGGGATACTTCTACAGCACTGGCAGGATTCGAACCCTGGCCTGTGAGGGCTGTCCCCCCCAAAGGTACAAGCCTTACCTTTGAGCTATCTCCTTGGTGGTCTAGAGGATTGCAGTAGTAACTATAAGCAACATACAGGCCTTGGTGTCCTTCCCTGTGGAAATGGATGACCATGACATAAGGACAATTTGATAGGCTACTTACATGGAAACCAGAAAAACACTTAGCAAAAAAAAAAAAAGAAAATCACTGTTTGAAAATTTCCCACCTTGGGATACTTCTACAGCACTGGCAGGATTCGAACCCTGGCCTGTGAGGGTTGTCCCCACCAAAGGCACAAGCCTTACCTTAGAGCTATAGCTCCTTGGTGGTCTGGAGGATTGCAGTAGTAACTATAAGCAACATACAGGCCTTGGTGTCCTTTCCTGTGGCTTCCATTGCACATTAAATGGATGACTATGACATAAGGACAATTTGATAGGCTACTTACATGGAAACCAGAAAAACACTTAGCAAAAAAACAAAAAGAAAAGCACTGTTTGAAAATTTCCCACCTTGGGATAATTCTACAGCACTGGCAGGATTCGAACCCTGGCCTGTGAGGGCTGTCCCCCCCAAAGGTACAAGCCTTACCTTTGAGCTATCTCCTTGGTGGTCTAGAGGATTGCAGTAGTAACTATAAGCAACATACAGGCCTTGGTGTCCTTCCCTGTGGAAATGGATGACCATGACATAAGGACAATTTGATAGGCTACTTACATGGAAACCAGAAAAACACTTAGCAAAAAAAAAAAAAGAAAATCACTGTTTGAAAATTTCCCACCTTGGGATACTTCTACAGCACTGGCAGGATTCGAACCCTGGCCTGTGAGGGTTGTCCCCACCAAAGGCACAAGCCTTACCTTAGAGCTATAGCTCCTTGGTGGTCTGGAGGATTGCAGTAGTAACTATAAGCAACATACAGGCCTTGGTGTCCTTTCCTGTGGCTTCCATTGCACATTAAATCGATGACTATGACATAAGGACAATTTGATAGGCTACTTACATGGAAACCAGAAAAACACTTAGCAAAAAAACAAAAAGAAAAGCACTGTTTGAAAATTTCCCACCTTGGGATAATTCTACAGCACTGGCAGGATTCGAACCCTGGCCTGTGAGGGCTGTCCCCACCAAAGGTACAAGCCTTACCTTTGAGCTATAGCTCCTTGGTGGTCTGGAGGATTGCAGTAGTAACTATAAGCAACATACAGGCCTCGGTGTCCTTTCCTGTGGCTTCCATTGCACATTAAATGGATGACCATGACATAAGGACAATTTGATAGGCTACTTACATGGAAACCAGTGTGGTCCAGTGGGTAAGTTCCTGCCTTCCATCCAGGCAACCAGGGTTCAAATCCCGGGTTCGGCACCAGGTAAGTAAATTGGTAAGTAAAATGTGTCCGTGTGTTGTGTAAGAGTGGAATCATGCCTAGCGAAAGAGGGATTGCAGATTGGTCGGTAAGTAAAATAGGTGTGGAAAGAAAGGTGAAAGAAAGAGAACGGGTGTTGTCTGTAGGAGGAGGACCTTGGGCAGGTTGGGTGGGGTCAGAGAGGAGGAGCTTAGGAGGAGCCTGGGCAGAATGGGTGGGGTCAGAGGGGTATGGGAGGAGCCTGTGAATGGGTGGGGTCAGAGGGGTATGGGAGGAGCCTGGGCTGAATGGGTGGGGACAGCAGAGGAGGGGCTTAGGAGGAGCCTGGTCGGAGGGGTATAGGAGGAGCCTGGGCAGAATGGGTGGGGTCAGAGAGGAAGGATATAGGAGGAGCCTGGGCAGAATGGGTGGAGTCAGAGAGGAAGGATATAGGAGGAGCCTGGGCAGAATGGGTGGAGTCAGAGAGGAGGGGCTTAGGAGGAGCCTGGGCAGAATGGGTATAGGAGGAGCCTGGGCACAATGGGTGGGGTCAGAGAGGAGGGGCTTAGGAGGAGCCTGGGCAGAATGGGTGGGGTCAGAGGGGTATGGGAGGAGCCTGGGCAGAATGGGTGGAATCAGAGAGGAGGGGGTATAGGAGGAGCCTGAGCAGAGGGGGCGGGGTCAGACAGCAGAGGAGGGGCTTAGGAGGAGCCTAGTCAGATTGGGTGGGGTCGAATAGGAGGAGCCTGGGCAGAATGGGTGGGGTCAGACAGCAGAGGAGGGGCTTAGGAGGAGCCTAGTCAGATTGGGTGGGGTCAAATAGGAGGGGTACAGGAGGAGCATGGGCAGAATGGGTGGGGTCAGAGGGGTATGGGAGGAGCCTGGGCAGAATGGGTGGATTCAGAGAGGAGGGGGTATAGGAGGAGCCTGAGCAGAATGGGTGGAGTCAGAGAGGAGGGGGTATAGGAGGAGCCTGGGCAGAATGGGTGGGGTCAGAGAGGAGGGGGAATTGGAGGAGCCTGAGCAGAGGGGTGGGGTTAGACAGCAGAGGAGGGGCTTAGGAGGAGCCTAGTCAGATTGGGTGGGGTCAAATAGGAGGGGTATAGGAGGAGCCTGGGCAGAATGGGTGGGGTCAGACAGCAGAGGAGGGGCTTAGGAGAGGCCTTGTCAGATTGGGTGGGGTCAAATAGGAGGAGCCTGGGCAGAATGGGTGGGGTCAGACAGCAGAGGAGGGGCTTAGGAGGAGCCTAGTCAGATTGGGTGGGGTCAAATAGGAGGAGCCTGGGCAGAATGGGTGGGGTCGGACAGCAGAGGAGGGGCTTAGGAGGAGCCTAGTCAGATTGGGTGGGGTCAGAGAGGAGGGGCTTAGGAGGAGCCTAGTCAGATTGGGTGGGGTCAGAGAGGAGGGGTATAGGAGGAACCTGGGCGGGTTGGGTGGGGTCAAATAGGAGGAGCCTGGGCTGAATGGGTGGGGACAGCAGAGGAGGGGCTTAGGAGGAGCCTGGTCGGAGGGGTATAGGAGGAGCCTGGGCAGAATGGGTGGGGTCAGAGAGGAAGGATATAGGAGGAGCCTGGGCAGAATGGGTGGAGTCAGAGAGGAAGGATATAGGAGGAGCCTGGGCAGAATGGGTGGAGTCAGAGAGGAGGGGCTTAGGAGGAGCCTGGGCAGAATGGGTATAGGAGGAGCCTGGGCACAATGGGTGGGGTCAGAGAGGAGGGGCTTAGGAGGAGCCTGGGCAGAATGGGTGGGGTCAGAGGGGTATGGGAGGAGCCTGGGCAGAATGGGTGGAATCAGAGAGGAGGGGGTATAGGAGGAGCCTGAGCAGAGGGGGCGGGGTCAGACAGCAGAGGAGGGGCTTAGGAGGAGCCTAGTCAGATTGGGTGGGGTCAAATAGGAGGGGTACAGGAGGAGCATGGGCAGAATGGGTGGGGTCAGAGGGGTATGGGAGGAGCCTGGGCAGAATGGGTGGATTCAGAGAGGAGGGGGTATAGGAGGAGCCTGAGCAGAATGGGTGGAGTCAGAGAGGAGGGGGTATAGGAGGAGCCTGGGCAGAATGGGTGGGGTCAGAGAGGAGGGGCTTAGGAGGAGCTTGGGCAGAATGGGTGGGGTCAGAGGGGTATGGGAGGAGCCTTGGCAGAATGGGTGGGGTCAGAGAGGAGGGGGTATAGGAGGAGCCTGGGCAGAATGGGTGGGGTCAGACAGCAGAGGAGGGGCTTAGGAGGAGCTTAGTCAGATTGGGTCAGAGAGGAGCGGCTTAGGAGGAGCCTAGTCAGATTGGGTGGGGTCAAATAGGAGGAGCCTGGGCAGAATGGGTGGGGTCAGACAGCAGAGGAGGGGCTTAGGAGGAGCCTGGTCAGAGGGGTATAGGAGAAGCCTGGGCAGAATGGGTGGGGTCAGACAGCAGAGCAGGGGTTTAGGAGGAGCCTAGTCAGAATGGGTGGGGTCAGACAGCAGAGGAGGGGCTTAGGAGGAGCCTGGGCAGAATGGGTGGAGTCAGACAGCAGAGGAGGGGCTTAGGAGGAGCCTAGTCAGATTGGGTGGGGTCAGAGAGGAGGGGCTTAGGAGGAGCCTAGTCAGATTGGGTGGGGTCAAATAGGAGGAGCCTGGGCAGAATGGGTGGGGTCAGACAGCAGAGGAGGGGCTTAGGAGGAACCTAGTCAGATTGGGTGGGGTCAGAGAGGAGGGGGTATAGGAGAAGCCTAGTCAGATTGGGTGGGGTCAGAGAGGAGGGGTATAGGAGGAGCCTAGTCAGATTGGGTGGGGTCAGAGAGGAGGGGCTTAGGAGGAGCCTAGTCAGATTGGGTGGGGTCAGAGAGGAGGGGTATAGGAGGAACCTGGGCGGGTTGGGTGGGGTCAAATAGGAGGAGCCTGGGCTGAATGGGTGGGGACAGCAGAGGAGGGGCTTAGGAGGAGCCTGGTCGGAGGGGTATAGGAGGAGCCTGGGCAGAATGGGTGGGGTCAGAGAGGAAGGATATAGGAGGAGCCTGGGCAGAATGGGTGGAGTCAGAGAGGAAGGATATAGGAGGAGCCTGGGCAGAATGGGTGGAGTCAGAGAGGAGGGGCTTAGGAGGAGCCTGGGCAGAATGGGTATAGGAGGAGCCTGGGCACAATGGGTGGGGTCAGAGAGGAGGGGCTTAGGAGGAGCCTGGGCAGAATGGGTGGGGTCAGAGGGGTATGGGAGGAGCCTGGGCAGAATGGGTGGAATCAGAGAGGAGGGGGTATAGGAGGAGCCTGAGCAGAGGGGGCGGGGTCAGACAGCAGAGGAGGGGCTTAGGAGGAGCCTAGTCAGATTGGGTGGGGTCAAATAGGAGGGGTACAGGAGGAGCATGGGCAGAATGGGTGGGGTCAGAGGGGTATGGGAGGAGCCTGGGCAGAATGGGTGGATTCAGAGAGGAGGGGGTATAGGAGGAGCCTGAGCAGAATGGGTGGAGTCAGAGAGGAGGGGGTATAGGAGGAGCCTGGGCAGAATGGGTGGGGTCAGAGAGGAGGGGCTTAGGAGGAGCTTGGGCAGAATGGGTGGGGTCAGAGGGGTATGGGAGGAGCCTTGGCAGAATGGGTGGGGTCAGAGAGGAGGGGGTATAGGAGGAGCCTGGGCAGAATGGGTGGGGTCAGACAGCAGAGGAGGGGCTTAGGAGGAGCTTAGTCAGATTGGGTCAGAGAGGAGCGGCTTAGGAGGAGCCTAGTCAGATTGGGTGGGGTCAAATAGGAGGAGCCTGGGCAGAATGGGTGGGGTCAGACAGCAGAGGAGGGGCTTAGGAGGAGCCTGGTCAGAGGGGTATAGGAGAAGCCTGGGCAGAATGGGTGGGGTCAGACAGCAGAGCAGGGGTTTAGGAGGAGCCTAGTCAGAATGGGTGGGGTCAGACAGCAGAGGAGGGGCTTAGGAGGAGCCTGGGCAGAATGGGTGGAGTCAGACAGCAGAGGAGGGGCTTAGGAGGAGCCTAGTCAGATTGGGTGGGGTCAGAGAGGAGGGGCTTAGGAGGAGCCTAGTCAGATTGGGTGGGGTCAAATAGGAGGAGCCTGGGCAGAATGGGTGGGGTCAGACAGCAGAGGAGGGGCTTAGGAGGAACCTAGTCAGATTGGGTGGGGTCAGAGAGGAGGGGGTATAGGAGAAGCCTAGTCAGATTGGGTGGGGTCAGAGAGGAGGGGTATAGGAGGAACCTGGGCGGGTTGGGAGGGGTCAAATAGGAGGAGCCTGGGCAGAATGGGTGGGGTCAGACAGCTGAGGAGGGGCTTAGGAGGAGCCTAGTCAGATTGGGTGGGGTCAAATAGGAGGAGCCTTGGCAGAATGGGTGGGGTCAGAGAGGAAGGGTATAGGAGGAGCCTGGGCAGAATGGGTGGAGTCAGAGAGGAGGAGCTTAGGAGGAGCCTGGGCAGAATGGGTGGAGTCAGAGAGGAGGGGCTTAGGAGGAGCCTGGGCAGAATGGGTGGAGTCAGAGAGGAGGGGGTATAGGAGGAGCCTAGTCAGATTGGGTGGGGTCAGAGGGGTCAGAGGGGTCAGAGAGGAGGGGTATAGGAGGAGCCTGGGCAGAATGGGTGGGGTCAGAGAGGAGGAGCCTGGGCAGAATGGGTGGAATCAGAGAGGAGGGGGTTTAGGAGGAGCCTGAGCAGAGGGGGTGGGGTCAGACAGCAGAGGAGGGGCTTAGGAGGAGCCAAGTCAGATTGGGTGGGGTCAAATAGGAGGAGCCTTGGCAGAATGGGTGGAGTCAGAGAGGAGGGGGTATAGAAGGAGCCTGGGCAGAATGGGTGGGGTCAGACAGCAAAGGAGGGGCTTAGGAGGAGCCTGGTCAGAGAGGAGGGGTATAGGAGGAGCCTAGTCAGAATGGGTGGGGTCAAATAGGAGGAGCCTGGGCAGAATGGGTGGGGTCAGACAGCAGAGGAGGGGCTTAGGAGGAGCCTAGTCAGATTGGGTGGGGTCAAATAGGAGGGGTATAGGAGGAGCCTGGGCAGAATGGGTGGGGTCAGAGAGGAGGGGGTATAGGCAGCGCCTGAGCAGAGGTGGTGGGGTTAGACAGCAGACGAGGGGTATAGGAGGAGCCTGGGCAGAATGGGTGGGGTCAGACAGCAGAGGAGCGGCTTAGGAGGAGCCTAGTCAGATTGGGTGGGGTCAAATAGGAGGAGCCTGGGCAGAATGGGTGAGGTCAGAGAGGAGGGGTATAGGAGGAGCCTGGGCAGAGGGGGTACAGGAGGAGCCTGGGCAGAATGAGTGCGGTCAGAGAGGAGGGGCTTAGGAGGAGCCTAGTCAGATTGGGTGGGGTCAGAGAGGAGGGGCTGAGGAGGAGCTTAGTCAGATTGGGTGGGGTCAGACAGCAGAGGAGGGGTTTAGGAGGAGCCTAGTCAGATTGGGTGTGGTCAAATAGGAGGAGCCTGGGCAGAATGGATGGGGTCTGAGGGCCTAGGAAGGGGTCATAGATGGAGGAGGATCCTGACTTATGGTGGGGAACTGCAAAAACTTTTTTAATGCACCCCCCTATACTTTCTGATTTCTGTTGGGAGGGGGCAGTCGGGGAGCAGTATTAAAAGGTGCTTAGGCGCAACGTGAAGAGCGATGAGGTGCACAGAATGGCATGCCTTCCAGGTACTTTTTGGGAGGGGCTACCATTATTTTTTATTGCTCTGATCCTCCCTCATGGGGTGTACCCCAAATGGTTAGGGGCAACGGGGGGGGTGGCAAAAAGCTGTTTGACAGTTTCTGTTACCAACAGGGGTCACCATACGATTCTGCTGTAGTTATGGTATTGAAAGGTACAACAAGGAGCATGTGAATGTATTTTTGCAGGTGGGGTGCCCCAAAATTTTACTGCCAGCAGCACCAGCCCCCCTCCTCCCCACCCAGCAGATTGGTATAGGTACCTTTAGGACATTTCTGTTGAAAAAAAGAGGCTATAGCGAATCGTGCTATGAAATCCTAGAGCACTAACATTTGCTAAATAAAGGTGGCATCGGAGCATACGAATGAGGCAGAGAGAGGCTACTGTTGCCAATTGGTTTGGTGGGTCATAGTGAATAACCTCGGCATGCAAATAGGCAGTGTGAGGATTGGCAGTGTCTGTAGAGAATTTTGGCATGCTCTTCAGCTTATTTTTTTCCTCCTTACGTTGGCTATGAACTACAGAGGAAAGGCCCGGCCTTACTGTTGGACAAAACATGTATTTATGATTTTAAGAAGTGTAGTCTGACTGTACTGAGAGGGGCTGTACAGTATGGTAAATGCCTGTATACCCCTGCAATGTGCATCCAACTGTCACTTGAGATTCAGTAGCGAACGAAGCAGCTGGGTTACTGACTGAATGTAAATGGAAGGCACATAGCAAGGGTGTTTGTGGTCACTCAAATGATTGAAACCTGGTTGATGCACTACCAAAGCTGGGGTTCCAGGAGGGAACATTTGAGGGGCATTGAGATGGTGGTGCCCAGAGGTCAAAATACGTTTCAGAGACAGAGAGGTACTGCGGTCCTGGTCCCGCATTGGGGGTAGTCAAAAGTCCTGCTAAAGATTTCTGTCCAACTGTTACCACGTTTTGTGCAGCCTGGCTCCCTCTGTAACGATTCCCCAGTGTCTTTCGATCCTACAGATGACTGTAGCAAACTTCCCATATTTTTTCTTGGCCTCATACCCCCAAAGGAGTGCCTGACATTTTCCAGCCTACCGATACTCACATTCTGGGAAAAACCTCACTAACCATGCATATTTATGCACCACACATGGCAAATCCTTGCAATTGCAGAACATCATATCGCACTTGTCATCTTTGAGGTGCTGTAAGTATTTGGATTTGAGGGAAATATTCATCCTTGCTTGCTCTCCCACCTGAAGTCTATGGTGCTGCTGTTCCTTTCTCACATGTCCCTACAAAGAGACAAGTGACACACAGACTCAATCACTCAGCAAACATATATGCTTTGACGCTTTCATCTTGCTGTTTACCTTCCAAATGTTCCCCCTTCACCACAAATACAGGCCAGCCATTCCTCATCCCCTCAGTCATCGTAGTCCTTCACTCCTTAGGCCCTGCAAGACAAAAATGACCAAGAATCATGTCAGCAAGAAGAAGAAAAGCCTCAGTGTGCTCTTTTGGTCATACTGCTGCCCACTAGTAACACTTCATGGCCACTGCAGCTTAAGAATGGGACTGAGAAGAGGGCTCTCCTATGCAAATAATGTCCACCCATGCATACTTTCTTCTGAGACGGTCGGCGGCTTGTGCCGTGATACTGCCTCCAACATATGGTCTTCAACCAAATTTTAAAAAAGCCCACCTGCCTTAGACGAAGGATTTTGCCACTCGAAGGAAGCACATGGGGACATCACCATCATTTAGCAGGGTCCTAAATTGCCTGCTGTCCGCCTGTATACAGAACAAGGACGTTCGTGGCCGTTCGTGAGCGTTCTTCAAAGGAAGGAGGTGGGTGAATAAATCCAAGATGCCAGGGCAGGCCCAGCCCAGCCCAGTGCAGCCCAGCCCGGCACAGCGCACTGCTGTGGAGGTCCACTCCTTCACATCCTGCAGCAGGCATGATGCAGATCTACTAGAGCAAAGGCTTGACTCTGCTCCTGTCTGTCTCTTAAAGGAAACAATCTTTCCAACTTCTTATTGCACCTAATAAATGGACTCTAGCTAGCCTCAAACTCGACCCATCATTTCATTAGCCAGAGCTCATACTTGACCTTTATTTCTATCCAAGCTCACTGGCACCAAACCCCTGATTTGAGCGAGTGGCTCACACTAAAATGAAAAATCACCATCAACCAACCTATTTTACAATAAGTGTAGCACCATCCTCGCATTCTTGTGCTCAGTTATAACCCCCAATACCACAATTGCACTCTGCAATTCACCAAACTTAAAGGACAAAGAATGAAGACATTGATAAAGGAAGATAAGGCCTTGTTCCTAGCACCTACTTGAGAAATAGGGCGGTTGGTAGAAGGTCATGAGAGAAAACATATGAAATGTTGGGAGACACCTGCCAAAAAAACACTAGCAAAAAAAAAAAATCACTGTTTGAAAATTTCCCACCTTGGGATACTTCTACAGCACTGGCAGGATTCGAACCCTGGCCTGTGAGGGCTGTCCCCCCCAAAGGTACAAGCCTTACCTTTGAGCTATCTCCTTGGTGGTCTAGAGGATTGCAGTAGTAACTATAAGCAACATACAGGCCTTGGTGTCCTTCCCTGTGGAAATGGATGACCATGACATAAGGACAATTTGATAGGCTACTTACATGGAAACCAGAAAAACACTTAGCAAAAAAAAAAAAAGAAAATCACTGTTTGAAAATTTCCCACCTTGGGATACTTCTACAGCACTGGCAGGATTCGAACCCTGGCCTGTGAGGGCTGTCCCCACCAAAGGTACAAGCCTTACCTTTGAGCTATAGCTCCTTGGTGGTCTGGAGGATTGCAGTAGTAACTATAAGCAACATACAGGCCTCGGTGTCCTTTCCTGTGGCTTCCATTGCACATTAAATGGATGACCATGACATACGGACAATTTGATAGGCTACTTACATGGAAACCAGAAAAACACTTAGCAAAAAAATAAAAGAAAATCACTGTTTGAAAATTTCCCACCTTGGATAGTTCTACAGCACTGGCAGGATTCGAACCCTGGCCTGTGAGGGCTGTCCCCACCAAAGGTACAAGCCTTACCTTTGAGCTATAACTCCTTGGTGGTCTAGAGGATTGCAGTAGTAACTATAAGCAACATACAGGCCTTGGTGTCCTTCCCTGTCGCTTCCATTGCACATTAAAAGGATGACCATAACATAAGGACAATTTGATAGGCTACTTACATGGAAACCAGTGTGGTCCAGTGGGTAAGTTCCTGCCTTCCATCCAGGCAACCAGGGTTCAAATCCCGGGTTCGGCACCAGGTAAGTAAATTGGTAAGTAAAATGTGTCCGTCTGTTGTGTAAGAGTGGAATCATGCCTAGCGAAAGAGGGATTGCAGATTGGTCGGTAAGTAAAATAGGTGTGGAAAGAAAGGTGAAAGAAAGAGAACGGGTGTTGTCTGTAGGAGGAGGACCTTGGGCAGGTTGGGTGGGGTCAGAGAGGAGGAGCTTAGGAGGAGCCTGGGCAGAATGGGTGGGGTCAGAGGGGTATGGGAGGAGCCTGTGAATGGGTGGAGTCAGAGGGGTATGGGAGGAGCCTGGGCAGAATGGGTGGAATCAGAGAGGAGGGGGTATAGGAGGAGCCTGAGCAGAGGGGGTGGGGTTAGACAGCAGAGGAAGGGTATAGGAGGAGCCTAGTCAGATTGGTTGGGGTCAGAGAGGAGGGGGTATAGGAGGAGCCTGGGCAGAATGGGTGGAGTCAGCGAGGAGGGGGTATAGGAGGAGCCTGGGTAGAATGGGTGGGGTCAGACAGCAGAGGAGGGGCTTAGGAGGAGCCTAGTCAGATTGGGTGGGGTCAAATAGGAGGAGTATAGGAGGAGCCTGGGCAGAATGGGTGGGGTCAGAGGGGTATGGGAGGAGCCTGGGCAGAATGGGTGGAATCAGAGAGGAGGGGGAATTGGAGGAGCCTGGGTAGAAAGGGTGGGGTCAGACAGCAGAGGAGGGGCTTAGGAGGAGCCTAGTCAGATTGGGTGGGGTCAGAGAGGAAGGGTATAGGAGGAGCTTGGGCAGAATGGGTGGAGTCAGCGAGGAGGGGGTATAGGAGGAGCCTGGGTAGAATGGGTGGGGTCAGACAGCAGAGGAGGGGCTTAGGAGGAGCCTAGTCAGATTGGGTGGGGTCAAATAGGAGGAGTATAGGAGGAGCCTGGGCAGAATGGGTGGGGTCAGAGGGGTATGGGAGGAGCCTGGGCAGAATGGGTGGAATCAGAGAGGAGGGGGAATTGGAGGAGCCTGGGTAGAATGGGTGGGGTCAGACAGCAGAGGAGGGGCTTAGGAGGAGCCTAGTCAGATTGGGTGGGGTCAGAGAGGAAGGGTATAGGAGGAGCTTGGGCAGAATGGGTGGAGTCAGCGAGGAGGGGGTATAGGAGGAACCTGGGCAGAATGGGTGGGGTCAGACAGCAGAGGAGGGGCTTAGGAGGAGCCTAGTCAGATTGGGTGGGGTCAAAGGGGGTATAGGAGGAACCTGGGCAGAATGGGTGGGGTCAGACAGCAGAGGAGGGGCTTAGGAGGAGCCTAGTCAGATTGGGTGGGGTCAAATAGGAGGAGCCTGGGCAGAATGAATGGGGTCAGACAGCAGAGGAGGGGCTTAGGAGGAGCCTAGTCAGATTGGGTGGGGTCGAATAGGAGGAGCCTGGGCAGAATGGGTGGGGTCAGACAGCAGAGGAGGGGCTTAGGAGGAGCCTAGTCAGATTGGGTGGGGTCAAATAGGAGGGGTACAGGAGGAGCATGGGCAGAATGGGTGGGGTCAGAGGGGTATGGGAGGAGCCTGGGCAGAATGGGTGGAGTCAGAGAGGAGGGGCTTAGGAGGAGCCTGGGCAGACTGGGTGGGGTCAGAGAGGAGGGGGTATAGGAGGAGCCTGGGCAGGTTGGGTGGGGTCAAATAGGAGGAGCCTGGGCAGAATGGGTGGGGTCAGACAGCAGAGGAGGGGCTTAGGAGGAGCCTAGTCAGATTGGGTGGGGTCAAATAGGAGGGGTATAGGAGGAGCCTGGGCAGAATGGGTGGATTCAGAGAGGAGGGGGTATAGGAGGAGCCTGGGCAGAATGGGTGGGGTCAGAGAGGAGGGGCTTAGGAGGAGCTTGGGCAGAATGGGTGGGGTCAGAGGGGTATGGGAGGAGCCTTGGCAGAATGGGTGGGGTCAGAGAGGAGGGGCTTAGGAGGAGCTTGGGCAGAATGGGTGGGGTCAGAGGGGTATGGGAGGAGCCTTGGCAGAATGGGTGGGGTCAGAGAGGAGGGGGTATAGGAGGAGCCTGGGCAGAATGGGTGGGGTCAGACAGCAGAGGAGGGGCTTAGGAGGAGCCTAGTCAGATTGGGTGGGGTCAAATAGGAGGAGCCTGGGCAGAATGGGTGGGGTCAGACAGCAGAGGAGGGGCTTAGGAGGAGCCTAGTCAGATTGGGTGGGGTCAGAGAGGAGCGGCTTAGGAGGAGCCTAGTCAGATTGGGTGGGGTCAAAAAGGAGGAGCCTGGGCAGAATGGGTGGGGTCAGACAGCAGAGGAGGGGCTTAGGAGGAGCCTGGTCGGAGGGGTATAGGAGGAGCCTGGGCAGAATGGGTGGGGTCAGACAGCAGAGCAGGGGTTTAGGAGGAGCCTAGTCAGAATGGGTGGGGTCAGACAGCAGAGGAGGGGCTTAGGAGGAGCCTGGGCAGAATGGGTGGAGTCAGACAGCAGAGGAGGGGCTTAGGAGGAGCCTAGTCAGATTGGGTGGGGTCAGAGAGGAGGGGCTTAGGAGGAGCCTAGTCAGATTGGGTGGGGTCAAATAGGAGGAGCCTGGGCAGAATGGGTGGGGTCAGACAGCAGAGGAGGGGCTTAGGAGGAACCTAGTCAGATTGGGTGGGGTCAGAGAGGAGGGGGTATAGGAGAAGCCTAGTCAGATTGGGTGGGGTCAGAGAGGAGGGGTATAGGAGGAACCTGGGCGGGTTGGGTGGGGTCAAATAGGAGGAGCCTGGGCAGAATGGGTGGGGTCAGACAGCTGAGGAGGGGCTTAGGAGGAGCCTAGTCAGATTGGGTGGGGTCAAATAGGAGGAGCCTTGGCAGAATGGGTGGGGTCAGAGAGGAAGGGTATAGGAGGCGCCTGAGCAGAGGTGGTGGGGTTAGACAGCAGAGGAGGGGTATAGGAGGAGCCTGGGCAGAATGGGTGGGGTCAGAGAGGAGGGGTATGGGAGGAGCCTGGGCAGAATGGGTGGAGTCAGAGAGGAGGGGCTTAGGAGGAGCCTAGTCAGATTGGGTGGGGTCAGAGAGGAGGGGGTATAGGAGGAGCCTAGTCAGATTGGGTGGGGTCAAATAGGAGGAGCCTGGGCAGAATGGGTGGGGTCGGACAGCAGAGGAGGGGCTTAGGAGGAGCCTAGTCAGATTGGGTGGGGTCAGAGAGGAGGGGCTTAGGAGGAGCCTAGTCAGATTGGGTGGGGTCAGAGAGGAGGGGTATAGGAGGAACCTGGGCGGGTTGGGTGGGGTCAGAGGGGTATAGGAGGAGCCTTGGCAGAATGGGTGGGGTCAGAGAGGAAGGGTATAGGAGGAGCCTGGGCAGAATGGGTGGAGTCAGAGAGGAGGGGCTTAGGAGGAGCCTGGGCAGAATGGGTGGAGTCAGAGAGGAGGGGGTATAGGAGGAGCCTAGTCAGATTGGGTGGGGTCAAATAGGAGGAGCCTGGGCAGAATGGGTGGGGTCGGACAGCAGAGGAGGGGCTTAGGAGGAGCCTAGTCAGATTGGGTGGGGTCAGAGAGGAGGGGCTTAGGAGGAGCCTAGTCAGATTGGGTGGGGTCAGAGAGGAGGGGTATAGGAGGAACCTGGGCGGGTTGGGTGGGGTCAAATAGGAGGAGCCTGGGCAGAATGGGTGGGGACAGCAGAGGAGGGGCTTAGGAGGAGCCTGGTCGGAGGGGTATAGGAGGAGCCTGGGCAGAATGGGTGGGGTCAGACAGCAGAGGAGGGGTTTAGGAGGAGCCTAGTCAGAATGGGTGGGGTCAGACAGCAGAGGAGGGGCTTAGGAGGAGCCTGGGCAGAATGGGTGGAGTCAGACAGCAGAGGAGGGGCTTAGGAGGAGCCTAGTCAGATTGGGTGGGGTCAGAGAGGAGGGGCTTAGGAGGAGCCTAGTCAGATTGGGTGAGGTCAAATAGGAGGAGCCTGGGCAGAATGGGTGGGGTCGGACAGCAGAGGAGGGGCTTAGGAGGAGCCTAGTCAGATTGGGTGGGGTCAGAGAGGAGGGGTATAGGAGGAACCTGGGCGGGTTGGTTGGGGTCAAATAGGAGGAGCCTGGGCAGAATGGGTGGGGTCAGAGAGGAAGGGTATAGGAGGAGCCTGGGCAGAATGGGTGGGGTCAGAGAGGAAGGATATAGGAGGAGCCTGGGCAGAATGGGTGGAGTCAGAGAGGAGGGGCTTAGGAGGAGCCTGGGCAGAATGGGTATAGGAGGAGCCTGGGCAGAATGGGTGGGGTCAGAGAGGAGGGGCTTAGGAGGAGCCTGGGCAGAATGGGTGGGGTCAGAGGGGTATGGGAGGAGCCTGGGCAGAATGGGTGGAATCAGAGAGGAGGGGGTATAGGAGGAGCCTGAGCAGAGGGGGCGGGGTCAGACAGCAGAGGAGGGGCTTAGGAGGAGCCTAGTCAGATTGGGTGGGGTCGAATAGGAGGAGCCTGGGCAGAATGGGTGGGGTCAGACAGCAGAGGAGGGGCTTAGGAGGAGCCTAGTCAGATTGGGTGGGGTCAAATAGGAGGGGTACAGGAGGGGTACAGGAGGAGCATGGGCAGAATGGGTGGGGTCAGAGGGGTATGGGAGGAGCCTGGGCAGAATGGGTAGAGTCAGAGAGGAGGGGCTTAGGAGGAGCCTAGTCAGATTGGGTGGGGTCAAATAGGAGGGGTATAGGAGGAGCCTGGGCAGAATGGGTGGGGTCAGAGAGGAGGGGGTATAGGAGGAGCCTGAGCAGAATGGGTGGAGTCAGAGAGGAGGGGGTATAGGAGGAGCCTGGGCAGAATGGGTGGGGTCAGAGAGGAGGGGCTTAGGAGGAGTTTGGGCAGAATGGGTGGGGTCAGAGGGGTATGGGAGTAGCCTTGGCAGAATGGGTGGGGTCAGACAGCAGAGGAGGGGCTTAGGAGGAGCCTAGTCAGATTGGGTGGGGTCAGAGAGGAGGGGCTTAGGAGGAGCCTAGTCAGATTGGGTGGGGTCAAATAGGAGGGGTATAGGAGGAGCCTGGGCAGAATGGGTGGGGTCAGAGAGGAGGGGGTATAGGAGGAGCCTGAGCAGAATGGGTGGAGTCAGAGAGGAGGGGGTATAGGAGGAGCCTGGGCAGAATGGGTGGGGTCAGAGAGGAGGGGCTTAGGAGGAGTTTGGGCAGAATGGGTGGGGTCAGAGGGGTATGGGAGTAGCCTTGGCAGAATGGGTGGGGTCAGAGAGGAGGGGGTATAGGAGGAGCCTGGGCAGAATGGGTGGGGTCAGACAGCAGAGGAGGGGCTTAGGAGGAGCCTAGTCAGATTGGGTGGGGTCAGAGAGGAGCGGCTTAGGAGGAGCCTAGTCAGATTGGGTGGGGTCAAATAGGAGGAGCCTGGGCAGAATGGGTGGGGTCAGACAGCAGAGGAGGGGCTTAGGAGGAGCCTGGTCGGAGGGGTATAGGAGGAGCCTGGGCAGAATGGGTGGGGTCAGACAGCAGAGCAGGGGTTTAGGAGGAGCCTAGTCAGAATGGGTGGGGTCAGACAGCAGAGGAGGGGCTTAGGAGGAGCCTGGGCAGAATGGGTGGAGTCAGACAGCAGAGGAGGGGCTTAGGAGGAGCCTAGTCAGATTGGGTGGGGTCAGAGAGGAGGGGCTTAGGAGGAGCCTAGTCAGATTGGGTGGGGTCAAATAGGAGGAGCCTGGGCAGAATGGGTGGGGTCAGACAGCAGAGGAGGGGCTTAGGAGGAACCTAGTCAGATTGGGTGGGGTCAGAGAGGAGGGGGTATAGGAGAAGCCTAGTCAGATTGGGTGGGGTCAGAGAGGAGCGGCTTAGGAGGAGCCTAGTCAGATTGGGTGGGGTCAAATAGGAGGAGCCTGGGCAGAATGGGTGGGGTCAGACAGCAGAGGAGGGGCTTAGGAGGAGCCTGGTCGGAGGGGTATAGGAGGAGCCTGGGCAGAATGGGTGGGGTCAGACAGCAGAGCAGGGGTTTAGGAGGAGCCTAGTCAGAATGGGTGGGGTCAGACAGCAGAGGAGGGGCTTAGGAGGAGCCTGGGCAGAATGGGTGGAGTCAGACAGCAGAGGAGGGGCTTAGGAGGAGCCTAGTCAGATTGGGTGGGGTCAGAGAGGAGGGGCTTAGGAGGAGCCTAGTCAGATTGGGTGGGGTCAAATAGGAGGAGCCTGGGCAGAATGGGTGGGGTCAGACAGCAGAGGAGGGGCTTAGGAGGAACCTAGTCAGATTGGGTGGGGTCAGAGAGGAGGGGGTATAGGAGAAGCCTAGTCAGATTGGGTGGGGTCAGAGAGGAGGGGTATAGGAGGAACCTGGGCGGGTTGGGTGGGGTCAAATAGGAGGAGCCTGGGCAGAATGGGTGGGGTCAGACAGCTGAGGAGGGGCTTAGGAGGAGCCTAGTCAGATTGGGTGGGGTCAAATAGGAGGAGCCTTGGCAGAATGGGTGGGGTCAGAGAGGAAGGGTATAGGAGGAGCCTGGGCAGAATGGGTGGAGTCAGAGAGGAGGAGCTTAGGAGGAGCCTGGGCAGAATGGGTGGAGTCAGAGAGGAGGGGCTTAGGAGGAGCCTGGGCAGAATGGGTGGAGTCAGAGAGGAGGGGGTATAGGAGGAGCCTAGTCAGATTGGGTGGGGTCAGAGGGGTCAGAGGGGTCAGAGAGGAGGGGTATAGGAGGAGCCTGGGCAGAATGGGTGGGGTCAGAGAGGAGGGGGTATAGGAGGCGCCTGAGCAGAGGTGGTGGGGTTAGACAGCAGAGGAGGGGTATAGGAGGAGCCTGGGCAGAATGAGTGGGGTCAGAGAGGAGGGGCTTAGGAGGAGCCTGGGCAGAATGGGTGGGGTCAGAGGGGTATGGGAGGAGCCTGGGCAGAATGGGTGGAGTCAGAGAGGAGGGGCTTAGGAGGAGCCTAGTCAGATTGGGTGGGGTCAGAGAGGAGGGGTATAGGAGGAACCTGGGCGGGTTGGGTTGGGTTGGGTGGGGTCAAATAGGAGGAGCCTGGGCAGAATGGGTGGAATCAGAGAGGAGGGGGAATTGGAGGAGCCTGGGTAGAATGGGTGGGGTCAGACAGCAGAGGAGGGGCTTAGGAGGAGCCTAGTCAGATTGGGTGGGGTCAGAGAGGAAGGGTATAGGAGGAGCTTGGGCAGAATGGGTGGAGTCAGCGAGGAGGGGGTATAGGAGGAGCCTGGGTAGAATGGGTGGGGTCAGACAGCAGAGGAGGGGCTTAGGAGGAGCCTAGTCAGATTGGGTGGGGTCAAATAGGAGGAGTATAGGAGGAGCCTGGGCAGAATGGGTGGGGTCAGAGGGGTATGGGAGGAGCCTGGGCAGAATGGGTGGAATCAGAGAGGAGGGGGAATTGGAGGAGCCTGGGTAGAATGGGTGGGGTCAGACAGCAGAGGAGGGGCTTAGGAGGAGCCTAGTCAGATTGGGTGGGGTCAGAGAGGAAGGGTATAGGAGGAGCTTGGGCAGAATGGGTGGAGTCAGCGAGGAGGGGGTATAGGAGGAGCCTGGGTAGAATGGGTGGGGTCAGACAGCAGAGGAGGGGCTTAGGAGGAGCCTAGTCAGATTGGGTGGGGTCAGAGAGGAAGGGTATAGGAGGAACCTGGGCAGAATGGGTGGGGTCAGACAGCAGAGGAGGGGCTTAGGAGGAGCCTAGTCAGATTGGGTGGGGTCAAATAGGAGGAGCCTGGGCAGAATGGGTGGGGTCAGACAGCAGAGGAGGGGCTTAGCAGGAGCCTAGTCAGATTGGGTGGGGTCAGAGAAGAGCGGCTTAGGAGGAGCCTAGTCAGATTGGGTGGGGTCAAATAGGAGGAGCCTGGGCAGAATGGGTGGGGTCAGACAGCAGAGGAGGGGCTTAGCAGGAGCCTAGTCAGATTGGGTGGGGTCAGAGAAGAGCGGCTTAGGAGGAGCCTAGTCAGATTGGGTGGGGTCAAATAGGAGGAGCCTAGTCAGATTGGGTGGGGTCAGAGAGGAGGGGCTTAGGAGGAGCCTAGTCAGATTGGGTGGGGTCATAGAGGAGGGGTATAGGAGGAACCTGGGCAGGTTGGGTGGGGTCAAATAGGAGGAGCCTGGGCAGAATGGGTGGGGACAGCAGAGGAGGGGCTTAGGAGGAGCCTGGTCGGAGGGGTATAGGAGGAGCCTGGGCAGAATGGGTGGGGTCAGACAGCAGAGGAGGGGTTTAGGAGGAGCTTAGTCAGAATGGGTGGGGTCAGACAGCAGAGGAGGGGCTTAGGAGGAGCCTGGGCAGAATGGGTGGAGTCAGACAGCAGAGGAGGGGCTTAGGAGGAGCCTAGTCAGATTGGGTGGGGTCAGAGAGGAGGGGCTTAGGAGGAGCCTAGTCAGATTGGGTGGGGTCAAATAGGAGGAGCCTGGGCAGAATGGGTGGGGTCGGACAGCAGAGGAGGGGCTTAGGAGGAGCCTAGTCAGATTGGGTGGGGTCAGAGAGGAGGGGCTTAGGAGGAGCCTAGTCAGATTGGGTGGGGTCAGAGAGGAGGGGTATAGGAGGAACCTGGGCGGGTTGGGTGGGGTCAAATAGGAGGAGCCTGGGCAGAATGGGTGGGGTCAGAGAGGAAGGGTATAGGAGGAGCCTGGGCAGAATGGGTGGGGTCAGAGAGGAAGGATATAGGAGGAGCCTGGGCAGAATGGGTGGAGTCAGAGAGGAGGGGCTTAGGAGGAGCCTGGGCAGAATGGGTATAGGAGGAGCCTGGGCAGAATGGGTGGGGTCAGAGAGGAGGGGGTATAGCAGGCGCCTGAGCAGAGGTGGTGGGGTTAGACAGCAGAGGAGGGGTATAGGAGGAGCCTGGGCAGAATGAGTGGGGTCAGAGAGGAGGGGCTTAGGAGGAGCCTGGGCAGAATGGGTGGGGTCAGAGGGGTATGGGAGGAGCCTGGGCAGAATGGGTGGAATCAGAGAGGAGGGGGTATAGGAGGAGCCTGAGCAGAGGGGGCGGGGTCAGACAGCAGAGGAGGGGCTTAGGAGGAGCCTATTCAGATTGGGTGTGGTCAAATAGGAGGAGCCTGGGCAGAATGGGTGGGGTCAGACAGCAGAGGAGGGGCTTAGGACGAGCCTAGTCAGATTGGGTGGGGTCGAATAGGAGGAGCCTGGGCAGAATGGGTGGGGTCAGACAGCAGAGGAGGGGCTTAGGAGGAGCCTAGTCAGATTGGGTGGGGTCAAATAGGAGGGGTACAGGAGGAGCATGGGCAGAATGGGTGGGGTCAGAGGGGTATGGGAGGAGCCTAGTCAGATTGGGTGGGGTCAAATAGGAGGAGTATAGGAGGAGCCTGGGCAGAATGGGTGGGGTCAGAGGGGTATGGGAGGAGCCTGGGCAGAATGGGTGGAATCAGAGAGGAGGGGGAATTGGAGGAGCCTGGGTAGAATGGGTGGGGTCAGACAGCAGAGGAGGGGCTTAGGAGGAGCCTAGTCAGATTGGGTGGGGTCAGAGAGGAAGGGTATAGGAGGAGCTTGGGCAGAATGGGTGGAGTCAGCGAGGAGGGGGTATAGGAGGAACCTGGGCAGAATGGGTGGGGTCAGACAGCAGAGGAGGGGCTTAGGAGGAGCCTAGTCAGATTGGGTGGGGTCAAATAGGAGGAGCCTGGGCAGAATGGGTGGGGTCAGACAGCAGAGGAGGGGCTTAGCAGGAGCCTAGTCAGATTGGGTGGGGTCAGAGAAGAGCGGCTTAGGAGGAGCCTAGTCAGATTGGGTGGGGTCAAATAGGAGGAGCCTGGGCAGAATGGGTGGGGTCAGACAGCAGAGGAGGGGCTTAGCAGGAGCCTAGTCAGATTGGGTGGGGTCAGAGAAGAGCGGCTTAGGAGGAGCCTAGTCAGATTGGGTGGGGTCAAATAGGAGGAGCCTAGACAGATTGGGTGGGGTCAGAGAGGAGGGGCTTAGGAGGAGCCTAGTCAGATTGGGTGGGGTCATAGAGGAGGGGTATAGGAGGAACCTGGGCAGGTTGGGTGGGGTCAAATAGGAGGAGTCTGGGCAGAATGGGTGGGGACAGCAGAGGAGGGGCTTAGGAGGAGCCTGGTCGGAGGGGTATAGGAGGAGCCTGGGCAGAATGGGTGGGGTCAGACAGCAGAGGAGGGGTTTAGGAGGAGCTTAGTCAGAATGGGTGGGGTCAGACAGCAGAGGAGGGGCTTAGGAGGAGCCTGGGCAGAATGGGTGGAGTCAGACAGCAGAGGAGGGGCTTAGGAGGAGCCTAGTCAGATTGGGTGGGGTCAGAGAGGAGGGGCTTAGGAGGAGCCTAGTCAGATTGGGTGGGGTCAAATAGGAGGAGCCTGGGCAGAATGGGTGGGGTCGGACAGCAGAGGAGGGGCTTAGGAGGAGCCTAGTCAGATTGGGTGGGGTCAGAGAGGAGGGGCTTAGGAGGAGCCTAGTCAGATTGGGTGGGGTCAGAGAGGAGGGGTATAGGAGGAACCTGGGCGGGTTGGGTGGGGTCAAATAGGAGGAGCCTGGGCAGAATGGGTGGGGTCAGAGAGGAAGGGTATAGGAGGAGCCTGGGCAGAATGGGTGGGGTCAGAGAGGAAGGATATAGGAGGAGCCTGGGCAGAATGGGTGGAGTCAGAGAGGAGGGGCTTAGGAGGAGCCTGGGCAGAATGGGTATAGGAGGAGCCTGGGCAGAATGGGTGGGGTCAGAGAGGAGGGGGTATAGCAGGCGCCTGAGCAGAGGTGGTGGGGTTAGACAGCAGAGGAGGGGTATAGGAGGAGCCTGGGCAGAATGAGTGGGGTCAGAGAGGAGGGGCTTAGGAGGAGCCTGGGCAGAATGGGTGGGGTCAGAGGGGTATGGGAGGAGCCTGGGCAGAATGGGTGGAATCAGAGAGGAGGGGGTATAGGAGGAGCCTGAGCAGAGGGGGCGGGGTCAGACAGCAGAGGAGGGGCTTAGGAGGAGCCTATTCAGATTGGGTGTGGTCAAATAGGAGGAGCCTGGGCAGAATGGGTGGGGTCAGACAGCAGAGGAGGGGCTTAGGAGGAGCCTAGTCAGATTGGGTGGGGTCGAATAGGAGGAGCCTGGGCAGAATGGGTGGGGTCAGACAGCAGAGGAGGGGCTTAGGAGGAGCCTAGTCAGATTGGGTGGGGTCAAATAGGAGGGGTACAGGAGGAGCATGGGCAGAATGGGTGGGGTCAGAGGGGTATGGGAGGAGCCTGGGCAGAATGGGTGGAGTCAGAGAGGAGGGGCTTAGGAGGAGCCTGGGCAGACTGGGTGGGGTCAGAGAGGAGGGGGTATAGGAGGAGCCTGGGCAGGTTGGGTGGGGTCAAATAGGAGGAGCCTGGGCAGAATGGGTGGGGTCAGACAGCAGAGGAGGGGCTTAGGAGGAGCCTAGTCAGATTGGGTGGGGTCAAATAGGAGGGGTATAGGAGGAGCCTGGGCAGAATGGGTGGATTCAGAGAGGAGGGGGTATAGGAGGAGCCTGGGCAGAATGGGTGGGGTCAGAGAGGAGGGGCTTAGGAGGAGCTTGGGCAGAATGGGTGGGGTCAGAGGGGTATGGGAGGAGCCTTGGCAGAATGGGTGGGGTCAGAGAGGAGGGGCTTAGGAGGAGCTTGGGCAGAATGGGTGGGGTCAGAGGGGTATGGGAGGAGCCTTGGCAGAATGGGTGGGGTCAGAGAGGAGGGGGTATAGGAGGAGCCTGGGCAGAATGGGTGGGGTCAGACAGCAGAGGAGGGGCTTAGGAGGAGCCTAGTCAGATTGGGTGGGGTCAAATAGGAGGAGCCTGGGCAGAATGGGTGGGGTCAGACAGCAGAGGAGGGGCTTAGGAGGAGCCTAGTCAGATTGGGTGGGGTCAGAGAGGAGCGGCTTAGGAGGAGCCTAGTCAGATTGGGTGGGGTCAAAAAGGAGGAGCCTGGGCAGAATGGGTGGGGTCAGACAGCAGAGGAGGGGCTTAGGAGGAGCCTGGTCGGAGGGGTATAGGAGGAGCCTGGGCAGAATGGGTGGGGTCAGACAGCAGAGCAGGGGTTTAGGAGGAGCCTAGTCAGAATGGGTGGGGTCAGACAGCAGAGGAGGGGCTTAGGAGGAGCCTGGGCAGAATGGGTGGAGTCAGACAGCAGAGGAGGGGCTTAGGAGGAGCCTAGTCAGATTGGGTGGGGTCAGAGAGGAGGGGCTTAGGAGGAGCCTAGTCAGATTGGGTGGGGTCAAATAGGAGGAGCCTGGGCAGAATGGGTGGGGTCAGACAGCAGAGGAGGGGCTTAGGAGGAACCTAGTCAGATTGGGTGGGGTCAGAGAGGAGGGGGTATAGGAGAAGCCTAGTCAGATTGGGTGGGGTCAGAGAGGAGGGGTATAGGAGGAACCTGGGCGGGTTGGGTGGGGTCAAATAGGAGGAGCCTGGGCAGAATGGGTGGGGTCAGACAGCTGAGGAGGGGCTTAGGAGGAGCCTAGTCAGATTGGGTGGGGTCAAATAGGAGGAGCCTTGGCAGAATGGGTGGGGTCAGAGAGGAAGGGTATAGGAGGCGCCTGAGCAGAGGTGGTGGGGTTAGACAGCAGAGGAGGGGTATAGGAGGAGCCTGGGCAGAATGGGTGGGGTCAGAGGGGTATGGGAGGAGCCTGGGCAGAATGGGTGGAGTCAGAGAGGAGGGGCTTAGGAGGAGCCTAGTCAGATTGGGTGGGGTCAAATAGGAGGAGCCTTGGCAGAATGGGTGGGGTCAGAGAGGAAGGGTATAGGAGGAGCCTGGGCAGAATGGGTGGAGTCAGAGAGGAGGGGCTTAGGAGGAGCCTGGGCAGAATGGGTGGAGTCAGAGAGGAGGGGGTATAGGAGGAGCCTAGTCAGATTGGGTGGGGTCAAATAGGAGGAGCCTGGGCAGAATGGGTGGGGTCGGACAGCAGAGGAGGGGCTTAGGAGGAGCCTAGTCAGATTGGGTGGGGTCAGAGAGGAGGGGCTTAGGAGGAGCCTAGTCAGATTGGGTGGGGTCAGAGAGGAGGGGTATAGGAGGAACCTGGGCGGGTTGGGTGGGGTCAAATAGGAGGAGCCTGGGCAGAATGGGTGGGGACAGCAGAGGAGGGGCTTAGGAGGAGCCTGGTCGGAGGGGTATAGGAGGAGCCTGGGCAGAATGGGTGGGGTCAGACAGCAGAGGAGGGGTTTAGGAGGAGCCTAGTCAGAATGGGTGGGGTCAGACAGCAGAGGAGGGGCTTAGGAGGAGCCTGGGCAGAATGGGTGGAGTCAGACAGCAGAGGAGGGGCTTAGGAGGAGCCTAGTCAGATTGGGTGGGGTCAGAGAGGAGGGGCTTAGGAGGAGCCTAGTCAGATTGGGTGAGGTCAAATAGGAGGAGCCTGGGCAGAATGGGTGGGGTCGGACAGCAGAGGAGGGGCTTAGGAGGAGCCTAGTCAGATTGGGTGGGGTCAGAGAGGAGGGGTATAGGAGGAACCTGGGCGGGTTGGTTGGGGTCAAATAGGAGGAGCCTGGGCAGAATGGGTGGGGTCAGAGAGGAAGGGTATAGGAGGAGCCTGGGCAGAATGGGTGGGGTCAGAGAGGAAGGATATAGGAGGAGCCTGGGCAGAATGGGTGGAGTCAGAGAGGAGGGGCTTAGGAGGAGCCTGGGCAGAATGGGTATAGGAGGAGCCTGGGCAGAATGGGTGGGGTCAGAGAGGAGGGGCTTAGGAGGAGCCTGGGCAGAATGGGTGGGGTCAGAGGGGTATGGGAGGAGCCTGGGCAGAATGGGTGGAATCAGAGAGGAGGGGGTATAGGAGGAGCCTGAGCAGAGGGGGCGGGGTCAGACAGCAGAGGAGGGGCTTAGGAGGAGCCTAGTCAGATTGGGTGGGGTCGAATAGGAGGAGCCTGGGCAGAATGGGTGGGGTCAGACAGCAGAGGAGGGGCTTAGGAGGAGCCTAGTCAGATTGGGTGGGGTCAAATAGGAGGGGTACAGGAGGAGCATGGGCAGAATGGGTGGGGTCAGAGGGGTATGGGAGGAGCCTGGGCAGAATGGGTAGAGTCAGAGAGGAGGGGCTTAGGAGGAGCCTAGTCAGATTGGGTGGGGTCAAATAGGAGGGGTATAGGAGGAGCCTGGGCAGAATGGGTGGGGTCAGAGAGGAGGGGGTATAGGAGGAGCCTGAGCAGAATGGGTGGAGTCAGAGAGGAGGGGGTATAGGAGGAGCCTGGGCAGAATGGGTGGGGTCAGAGAGGAGGGGCTTAGGAGGAGTTTGGGCAGAATGGGTGGGGTCAGAGGGGTATGGGAGTAGCCTTGGCAGAATGGGTGGGGTCAGACAGCAGAGGAGGGGCTTAGGAGGAGCCTAGTCAGATTGGGTGGGGTCAGAGAGGAGGGGCTTAGGAGGAGCCTAGTCAGATTGGGTGGGGTCAAATAGGAGGGGTATAGGAGGAGTCTGGGCAGAATGGGTGGGGTCAGAGAGGAGGGGGTATAGGAGGAGCCTGAGCAGAATGGGTGGAGTCAGAGAGGAGGGGGTATAGGAGGAGCCTGGGCAGAATGGGTGGGGTCAGAGAGGAGGGGCTTAGGAGGAGTTTGGGCAGAATGGGTGGGGTCAGAGGGGTATGGGAGTAGCCTTGGCAGAATGGGTGGGGTCAGAGAGGAGGGGGTATAGGAGGAGCCTGGGCAGAATGGGTGGGGTCAGACAGCAGAGGAGGGGCTTAGGAGGAGCCTAGTCAGATTGGGTGGGGTCAGAGAGGAGCGGCTTAGGAGGAGCCTAGTCAGATTGGGTGGGGTCAAATAGGAGGAGCCTGGGCAGAATGGGTGGGGTCAGACAGCAGAGGAGGGGCTTAGGAGGAGCCTGGTCGGAGGGGTATAGGAGGAGCCTGGGCAGAATGGGTGGGGTCAGACAGCAGAGCAGGGGTTTAGGAGGAGCCTAGTCAGAATGGGTGGGGTCAGACAGCAGAGGAGGGGCTTAGGAGGAGCCTGGGCAGAATGGGTGGAGTCAGACAGCAGAGGAGGGGCTTAGGAGGAGCCTAGTCAGATTGGGTGGGGTCAGAGAGGAGGGGCTTAGGAGGAGCCTAGTCAGATTGGGTGGGGTCAAATAGGAGGAGCCTGGGCAGAATGGGTGGGGTCAGACAGCAGAGGAGGGGCTTAGGAGGAACCTAGTCAGATTGGGTGGGGTCAGAGAGGAGGGGGTATAGGAGAAGCCTAGTCAGATTGGGTGGGGTCAGAGAGGAGCGGCTTAGGAGGAGCCTAGTCAGATTGGGTGGGGTCAAATAGGAGGAGCCTGGGCAGAATGGGTGGGGTCAGACAGCAGAGGAGGGGCTTAGGAGGAGCCTGGTCGGAGGGGTATAGGAGGAGCCTGGGCAGAATGGGTGGGGTCAGACAGCAGAGCAGGGGTTTAGGAGGAGCCTAGTCAGAATGGGTGGGGTCAGACAGCAGAGGAGGGGCTTAGGAGGAGCCTGGGCAGAATGGGTGGAGTCAGACAGCAGAGGAGGGGCTTAGGAGGAGCCTAGTCAGATTGGGTGGGGTCAGAGAGGAGGGGCTTAGGAGGAGCCTAGTCAGATTGGGTGGGGTCAAATAGGAGGAGCCTGGGCAGAATGGGTGGGGTCAGACAGCAGAGGAGGGGCTTAGGAGGAACCTAGTCAGATTGGGTGGGGTCAGAGAGGAGGGGGTATAGGAGAAGCCTAGTCAGATTGGGTGGGGTCAGAGAGGAGGGGTATAGGAGGAACCTGGGCGGGTTGGGTGGGGTCAAATAGGAGGAGCCTGGGCAGAATGGGTGGGGTCAGACAGCTGAGGAGGGGCTTAGGAGGAGCCTAGTCAGATTGGGTGGGGTCAAATAGGAGGAGCCTTGGCAGAATGGGTGGGGTCAGAGAGGAAGGGTATAGGAGGAGCCTGGGCAGAATGGGTGGAGTCAGAGAGGAGGAGCTTAGGAGGAGCCTGGGCAGAATGGGTGGAGTCAGAGAGGAGGGGCTTAGGAGGAGCCTGGGCAGAATGGGTGGAGTCAGAGAGGAGGGGGTATAGGAGGAGCCTAGTCAGATTGGGTGGGGTCAGAGGGATCAGAGGGGTCAGAGAGGAGGGGTATAGGAGGAGCCTGGGCAGAATGGGTGGGGTCAGAGAGGAGGGGGTATAGGAGGCGCCTGAGCAGAGGTGGTGGGGTTAGACAGCAGAGGAGGGGTATAGGAGGAGCCTGGGCAGAATGAGTGGGGTCAGAGAGGAGGGGCTTAGGAGGAGCCTGGGCAGAATGGGTGGGGTCAGAGGGGTATGGGAGGAGCCTGGGCAGAATGGGTGGAGTCAGAGAGGAGGGGCTTAGGAGGAGCCTAGTCAGATTGGGTGGGGTCAGAGAGGAGGGGTATAGGAGGAACCTGGGCGGGTTGGGTTGGGTTGGGTGGGGTCAAATAGGAGGAGCCTGGGCAGAATGGGTGGAATCAGAGAGGAGGGGGAATTGGAGGAGCCTGGGTAGAATGGGTGGGGTCAGACAGCAGAGGAGGGGCTTAGGAGGAGCCTAGTCAGATTGGGTGGGGTCAGAGAGGAAGGGTATAGGAGGAGCTTGGGCAGAATGGGTGGAGTCAGCGAGGAGGGGGTATAGGAGGAGCCTGGGTAGAATGGGTGGGGTCAGACAGCAGAGGAGGGGCTTAGGAGGAGCCTAGTCAGATTGGGTGGGGTCAAATAGGAGGAGTATAGGAGGAGCCTGGGCAGAATGGGTGGGGTCAGAGGGGTATGGGAGGAGCCTGGGCAGAATGGGTGGAATCAGAGAGGAGGGGGAATTGGAGGAGCCTGGGTAGAATGGGTGGGGTCAGACAGCAGAGGAGGGGCTTAGGAGGAGCCTAGTCAGATTGGGTGGGGTCAGAGAGGAAGGGTATAGGAGGAGCTTGGGCAGAATGGGTGGAGTCAGCGAGGAGGGGGTATAGGAGGAGCCTGGGTAGAATGGGTGGGGTCAGACAGCAGAGGAGGGGCTTAGGAGGAGCCTAGTCAGATTGGGTGGGGTCAGAGAGGAAGGGTATAGGAGGAACCTGGGCAGAATGGGTGGGGTCAGACAGCAGAGGAGGGGCTTAGGAGGAGCCTAGTCAGATTGGGTGGGGTCAAATAGGAGGAGCCTGGGCAGAATGGGTGGGGTCAGACAGCAGAGGAGGGGCTTAGCAGGAGCCTAGTCAGATTGGGTGGGGTCAGAGAAGAGCGGCTTAGGAGGAGCCTAGTCAGATTGGGTGGGGTCAAATAGGAGGAGCCTGGGCAGAATGGGTGGGGTCAGACAGCAGAGGAGGGGCTTAGCAGGAGCCTAGTCAGATTGGGTGGGGTCAGAGAAGAGCGGCTTAGGAGGAGCCTAGTCAGATTGGGTGGGGTCAAATAGGAGGAGCCTAGTCAGATTGGGTGGGGTCAGAGAGGAGGGGCTTAGGAGGAGCCTAGTCAGATTGGGTGGGGTCATAGAGGAGGGGTATAGGAGGAACCTGGGCAGGTTGGGTGGGGTCAAATAGGAGGAGCCTGGGCAGAATGGGTGGGGACAGCAGAGGAGGGGCTTAGGAGGAGCCTGGTCGGAGGGGTATAGGAGGAGCCTGGGCAGAATGGGTGGGGTCAGACAGCAGAGGAGGGGTTTAGGAGGAGCTTAGTCAGAATGGGTGGGGTCAGACAGCAGAGGAGGGGCTTAGGAGGAGCCTGGGCAGAATGGGTGGAGTCAGACAGCAGAGGAGGGGCTTAGGAGGAGCCTAGTCAGATTGGGTGGGGTCAGAGAGGAGGGGCTTAGGAGGAGCCTAGTCAGATTGGGTGGGGTCAAATAGGAGGAGCCTGGGCAGAATGGGTGGGGTCGGACAGCAGAGGAGGGGCTTAGGAGGAGCCTAGTCAGATTGGGTGGGGTCAGAGAGGAGGGGCTTAGGAGGAGCCTAGTCAGATTGGGTGGGGTCAGAGAGGAGGGGTATAGGAGGAACCTGGGCGGGTTGGGTGGGGTCAAATAGGAGGAGCCTGGGCAGAATGGGTGGGGTCAGAGAGGAAGGGTATAGGAGGAGCCTGGGCAGAATGGGTGGGGTCAGAGAGGAAGGATATAGGAGGAGCCTGGGCAGAATGGGTGGAGTCAGAGAGGAGGGGCTTAGGAGGAGCCTGGGCAGAATGGGTATAGGAGGAGCCTGGGCAGAATGGGTGGGGTCAGAGAGGAGGGGGTATAGCAGGCGCCTGAGCAGAGGTGGTGGGGTTAGACAGCAGAGGAGGGGTATAGGAGGAGCCTGGGCAGAATGAGTGGGGTCAGAGAGGAGGGGCTTAGGAGGAGCCTGGGCAGAATGGGTGGGGTCAGAGGGGTATGGGAGGAGCCTGGGCAGAATGGGTGGAATCAGAGAGGAGGGGGTATAGGAGGAGCCTGAGCAGAGGGGGCGGGGTCAGACAGCAGAGGAGGGGCTTAGGAGGAGCCTATTCAGATTGGGTGTGGTCAAATAGGAGGAGCCTGGGCAGAATGGGTGGGGTCAGACAGCAGAGGAGGGGCTTAGGACGAGCCTAGTCAGATTGGGTGGGGTCGAATAGGAGGAGCCTGGGCAGAATGGGTGGGGTCAGACAGCAGAGGAGGGGCTTAGGAGGAGCCTAGTCAGATTGGGTGGGGTCAAATAGGAGGGGTACAGGAGGAGCATGGGCAGAATGGGTGGGGTCAGAGGGGTATGGGAGGAGCCTGGGCAGAATGGGTGGAGTCAGAGAGGAGGGGCTTAGGAGGAGCCTGGGCAGACTGGGTGGGGTCAGAGAGGAGGGGGTATAGGAGGAGCCTGGGCAGGTTGGGTGGGGTCAAATAGGAGGAGCCTGGGCAGAATGGGTGGGGTCAGACAGCAGAGGAGGGGCTTAGGAGGAGCCTAGTCAGATTGGGTGGGGTCAAATAGGAGGGGTATAGGAGGAGCCTGGGCAGAATGGGTGGATTCAGAGAGGAGGGGGTATAGGAGGAGCCTGAGCAGAATGGGTGGAGTCAGAGAGGAGGGGGTATAGGAGGAGCCTGGGCAGAATGGGTGGGGTCAGAGAGGAGGGGCTTAGGAGGAGCTTGGGCAGAATGGGTGGGGTCAGAGGGGTATGGGAGGAGCCTTGGCAGAATGGGTGGGGTCAGAGAGGAGGGGCTTAGGAGGAGCTTGGGCAGAATGGGTGGGGTCAGAGGGGTATGGGAGGAGCCTTGGCAGAATGGGTGGGGTCAGAGAGGAGGGGGTATAGGAGGAGCCTGGGCAGAATGGGTGGGGTCAGACAGCAGAGGAGGGGCTTAGGAGGAGCCTAGTCAGATTGGGTGGGGTCAAATAGGAGGAGCCTGGGCAGAATGGGTGGGGTCAGACAGCAGAGGAGGGGCTTAGGAGGAGCCTAGTCAGATTGGGTGGGGTCAGAGAGGAGCGGCTTAGGAGGAGCCTAGTCAGATTGGGTGGGGTCAAAAAGGAGGAGCCTGGGCAGAATGGGTGGGGTCAGACAGCAGAGGAGGGGCTTAGGAGGAGCCTGGTCGGAGGGGTATAGGAGGAGCCTGGGCAGAATGGGTGGGGTCAGACAGCAGAGCAGGGGTTTAGGAGGAGCCTAGTCAGAATGGGTGGGGTCAGACAGCAGAGGAGGGGCTTAGGAGGAGCCTGGGCAGAATGGGTGGAGTCAGACAGCAGAGGAGGGGCTTAGGAGGAGCCTAGTCAGATTGGGTGGGGTCAGAGAGGAGGGGCTTAGGAGGAGCCTAGTCAGATTGGGTGGGGTCAAATAGGAGGAGCCTGGGCAGAATGGGTGGGGTCAGACAGCAGAGGAGGGGCTTAGGAGGAACCTAGTCAGATTGGGTGGGGTCAGAGAGGAGGGGGTATAGGAGAAGCCTAGTCAGATTGGGTGGGGTCAGAGAGGAGGGGTATAGGAGGAACCTGGGCGGGTTGGGTGGGGTCAAATAGGAGGAGCCTGGGCAGAATGGGTGGGGTCAGACAGCTGAGGAGGGGCTTAGGAGGAGCCTAGTCAGATTGGGTGGGGTCAAATAGGAGGAGCCTTGGCAGAATGGGTGGGGTCAGAGAGGAAGGGTATAGGAGGCGCCTGAGCAGAGGTGGTGGGGTTAGACAGCAGAGGAGGGGTATAGGAGGAGCCTGGGCAGAATGGGTGGGGTCAGAGGGGTATGGGAGGAGCCTGGGCAGAATGGGTGGAGTCAGAGAGGAGGGGCTTAGGAGGAGCCTAGTCAGATTGGGTGGGGTCAAATAGGAGGAGCCTTGGCAGAATGGGTGGGGTCAGAGAGGAAGGGTATAGGAGGAGCCTGGGCAGAATGGGTGGAGTCAGAGAGGAGGGGCTTAGGAGGAGCCTGGGCAGAATGGGTGGAGTCAGAGAGGAGGGGGTATAGGAGGAGCCTAGTCAGATTGGGTGGGGTCAAATAGGAGGAGCCTGGGCAGAATGGGTGGGGTCGGACAGCAGAGGAGGGGCTTAGGAGGAGCCTAGTCAGATTGGGTGGGGTCAGAGAGGAGGGGCTTAGGAGGAGCCTAGTCAGATTGGGTGGGGTCAGAGAGGAGGGGTATAGGAGGAACCTGGGCGGGTTGGGTGGGGTCAAATAGGAGGAGCCTGGGCAGAATGGGTGGGGACAGCAGAGGAGGGGCTTAGGAGGAGCCTGGTCGGAGGGGTATAGGAGGAGCCTGGGCAGAATGGGTGGGGTCAGACAGCAGAGGAGGGGTTTAGGAGGAGCCTAGTCAGAATGGGTGGGGTCAGACAGCAGAGGAGGGGCTTAGGAGGAGCCTGGGCAGAATGGGTGGAGTCAGACAGCAGAGGAGGGGCTTAGGAGGAGCCTAGTCAGATTGGGTGGGGTCAGAGAGGAGGGGCTTAGGAGGAGCCTAGTCAGATTGGGTGGGGTCAAATAGGAGGAGCCTGGGCAGAATGGGTGGGGTCGGACAGCAGAGGAGGGGCTTAGGAGGAGCCTAGTCAGATTGGGTGGGGTCAGAGAGGAGGGGTATAGGAGGAACCTGGGCGGGTTGGTTGGGGTCAAATAGGAGGAGCCTGGGCAGAATGGGTGGGGTCAGAGAGGAAGGGTATAGGAGGAGCCTGGGCAGAATGGGTGGGGTCAGAGAGGAAGGATATAGGAGGAGCCTGGGCAGAATGGGTGGAGTCAGAGAGGAGGGGCTTAGGAGGAGCCTGGGCAGAATGGGTATAGGAGGAGCCTGGGCAGAATGGGTGGGGTCAGAGAGGAGGGGCTTAGGAGGAGCCTGGGCAGAATGGGTGGGGTCAGAGGGGTATGGGAGGAGCCTGGGCAGAATGGGTGGAATCAGAGAGGAGGGGGTATAGGAGGAGCCTGAGCAGAGGGGGCGGGGTCAGACAGCAGAGGAGGGGCTTAGGAGGAGCCTAGTCAGATTGGGTGGGGTCGAATAGGAGGAGCCTGGGCAGAATGGGTGGGGTCAGACAGCAGAGGAGGGGCTTAGGAGGAGCCTAGTCAGATTGGGTGGGGTCAAATAGGAGGGGTACAGGAGGAGCATGGGCAGAATGGGTGGGGTCAGAGGGGTATGGGAGGAGCCTGGGCAGAATGGGTAGAGTCAGAGAGGAGGGGCTTAGGAGGAGCCTAGTCAGATTGGGTGGGGTCAAATAGGAGGGGTATAGGAGGAGCCTGGGCAGAATGGGTGGATTCAGAGAGGAGGGGGTATAGGAGGAGCCTGAGCAGAATGGGTGGAGTCAGAGAGGAGGGGGTATAGGAGGAGCCTGGGCAGAATGGGTGGGGTCAGAGAGGAGGGGCTTAGGAGGAGTTTGGGCAGAATGGGTAGGGTCAGAGGGGTATGGGAGTAGCCTTGGCAGAATGGGTGGGGTCAGAGAGGAGGGGGTATAGGAGGAGCCTGGGCAGAATGGGTGGGGTCAGACAGCAGAGGAGGGGCTTAGGAGGAGCCTAGTCAGATTGGGTGGGGTCAGAGAGGAGCGGCTTAGGAGGAGCCTAGTCAGATTGGGTGGGGTCAAATAGGAGGAGCCTGGGCAGAATGGGTGGGGTCAGACAGCAGAGGAGGGGCTTAGGAGGAGCCTGGTCGGAGGGGTATAGGAGGAGCCTGGGCAGAATGGGTGGGGTCAGACAGCAGAGCAGGGGTTTAGGAGGAGCCTAGTCAGAATGGGTGGGGTCAGACAGCAGAGGAGGGGCTTAGGAGGAGCCTGGGCAGAATGGGTGGAGTCAGACAGCAGAGGAGGGGCTTAGGAGGAGCCTAGTCAGATTGGGTGGGGTCAGAGAGGAGGGGCTTAGGAGGAGCCTAGTCAGATTGGGTGGGGTCAAATAGGAGGAGCCTGGGCAGAATGGGTGGGGTCAGACAGCAGAGGAGGGGCTTAGGAGGAACCTAGTCAGATTGGGTGGGGTCAGAGAGGAGGGGGTATAGGAGAAGCCTAGTCAGATTGGGTGGGGTCAGAGAGGAGCGGCTTAGGAGGAGCCTAGTCAGATTGGGTGGGGTCAAATAGGAGGAGCCTGGGCAGAATGGGTGGGGTCAGACAGCAGAGGAGGGGCTTAGGAGGAGCCTGGTCGGAGGGGTATAGGAGGAGCCTGGGCAGAATGGGTGGGGTCAGACAGCAGAGCAGGGGTTTAGGAGGAGCCTAGTCAGAATGGGTGGGGTCAGACAGCAGAGGAGGGGCTTAGGAGGAGCCTGGGCAGAATGGGTGGAGTCAGACAGCAGAGGAGGGGCTTAGGAGGAGCCTAGTCAGATTGGGTGGGGTCAGAGAGGAGGGGCTTAGGAGGAGCCTAGTCAGATTGGGTGGGGTCAAATAGGAGGAGCCTGGGCAGAATGGGTGGGGTCAGACAGCAGAGGAGGGGCTTAGGAGGAACCTAGTCAGATTGGGTGGGGTCAGAGAGGAGGGGGTATAGGAGAAGCCTAGTCAGATTGGGTGGGGTCAGAGAGGAGGGGTATAGGAGGAACCTGGGCGGGTTGGGTGGGGTCAAATAGGAGGAGCCTGGGCAGAATGGGTGGGGTCAGACAGCTGAGGAGGGGCTTAGGAGGAGCCTAGTCAGATTGGGTGGGGTCAAATAGGAGGAGCCTTGGCAGAATGGGTGGGGTCAGAGAGGAAGGGTATAGGAGGAGCCTGGGCAGAATGGGTGGAGTCAGAGAGGAGGAGCTTAGGAGGAGCGTGGGCAGAATGGGTGGAGTCAGAGAGGAGGGGCTTAGGAGGAGCCTGGGCAGAATGGGTGGAGTCAGAGAGGAGGGGGTATAGGAGGAGCCTAGTCAGATTGGGTGGGGTTGAGGTTCCGTGACGGTTCCGTGACGACTTGAACCCGTGTTTTCAAGTTTGTCGGAAATACATAAAATTAGTATCAGCGAACCGCAAATGATCCATTTAGCATATCCTGGTGTTTTCGCTACGCTACGAGCAAGAGCACTCCTTCCATTGACATATTTCTGATATACCCACGGCATCCATCTTAGATCGTGGCCGCCATTTTGTGGTTCCTTGCCCTCACATATGCAATAGCCTCTGATCATTTCATTTACTTCACTTTGATTAAGGACACGTAGCCTTAGCCGGAGATTCACCTCTTACATGACACGTGCACCTTAAACCAGATCACGCTGAAGCTGCATGACTCGACAAAGGCTGCCTCCTCTGCCCGAGGCCAGCCCACCTGAACTGGTTTTCCTGTCCATTGTACCTGATCATGATTAGGCGGCCGAAGCCGGTAGCCTTGCCCATTTACAACCCACAAACATCTCTTATCCCGCTTTTCTATCTTCTGCACCTGGCTCTGCTCCTTTCCTTCTGGGCCTTTATTAGGGGGAGGTAACGAACTTTACGATGAGGCGGTCCGGGTCTTGAATGCAATATTGACAAGGGATTGTGATGGACTGGTGGGAACCCCTCTT
The DNA here is from genome assembly GCF_964263255.1 of Lissotriton vulgaris. Lineage (NCBI taxonomy): Eukaryota > Metazoa > Chordata > Amphibia > Caudata > Salamandridae > Lissotriton > Lissotriton vulgaris. The sequence goes on along the minus strand of NC_141685.1, from coordinate 966,807,802 downwards.
CGTGATGTTTGGTATCAGATATTATCGACAGTTCCTGTGTAACGCCAAATATTTATTGTTTAGAGACACAAAGGTTTGGGAATGTACCGACATGTGAAATATTTGCCTAGAGCACAATTTTTGGTATATAAGGAGCAACCCACTTTGTACAAATCGAACAGTCTCCTAGATTCTGCCCGTGTGTAGATTCTGTGATTTCTGTGTCCCTGCAGTAATAAACCTTTGGTCTTTGACGCCACCATCGAGAAGCCCGTGTTTCTGTTCATTTGTGCACCAAGGCAGGTGGGACTCCGGGGTCTTTGGGTGTTGTACCCTGACACCTCTGGACGGAACCAAAAAGTCCAGAACTCCAATTGGCGCCCAACGTGGGGCGACGTCATTCGGTACCGGTCCAAAAGCCTGAAGAGTTCGAGAAGCTTCGTGTGAAGATTCCTGAGGGAGGCGCCCCACTTCATCGATCCCGGCATATCGCAAAAGTGGCCCTGAAGTTCTCTTCCACGAGGGTTCCCGTTCAGGACGGCTGCAGTGGGCCGTTGCCTTGACCGTCGCCCTGTCTTGGACCCGAAGTGGTGCAGTCCTTAGTACGGCGAAACGTGACGGGTTTCTCCTTGGTGACGTCTTCAGTGCCTCAGTTAAGTATTTAGTGATAGCTAGCTGGTTACTTTTGTGAGGATTGTTAAAAATCCTTGATCGGTTCTTGGTTTGGTTTGGTTTTGTAAGATTATCACTAGTTGTTCTGGTTACGATAATCTATTTGGTTCAGTTTTGAGTATCGATACATCAGTTCGTTTTGGTAGGCCTAAGTTCTTGGTTCAAGTGCACAATTTGTTTCGTGTTTTGTTTGTTTTGTGTTCCGGACTGAAAATGGTAAGTCGGAAAATGTTGTCTTGTTTTAGTTGCAACAGTGACTCACAATTAGAGGACTCTTGTCTGGTTCCTCCGATTGGGACTCCCCTACATGACCTATATTGTAAGTATGGTGTGGGTCCTATAACTTATAATGAGATATGGGTCCGTTATTGTAAGAAGGATGGTGTCCTTAGTTGGCCACTGCATGGTAGTTTTGAACAAGAGATTCTCGACAATTTAGAAGCAAAATTGTTTAGGAAGAAAGCCCGGCCGGCAATGTTTGATTCCTTTCGTTATTGGCGGAAAGAATCCAAACAGAGAGAAATGAAAAGGTTGAAAAAAGAGCAAAAAGAACTAGAAGAGTTAACTCTAGAGCAAGCGACTAAACAGTTGCAGGCTAACGAGTGTGAGAAGGTCATAGATGTAGCCATTAGAGAGCATAACTTAGCGATTGACAAGTGCTATCCTGCCTTGCCATCGAAAATGGCTAAGATACTGGAGGATTCCGAAAACGATCCTCTGCTATCTTATCTGTTACGGTCGCCTCCACCGTATGCACAAGGTGCTACGGCTCCACTTATACCGAATGTTCAATTGCCGGTTGCTGGACAACCTGGTGTTCTTGTTCCTCAGAATCAAGTTCCTATACCTCCTATGGTGAATGTAAATGTTCCTACAGCTCCTCCTCTTCCTGCACTGCCCGCTCCAATACCTACCACTGTACCTATTGGTCCTCAAACTATTTTCCTCGATACTCCTACTGTTTCGTCATCTATTCCTACCTCTACTGCGTTCTCTATGTCTGCGAGTGTACTAACTCCACTTTCTGTTCGTCGAAGAATTACTGATTCTGTTACTAATATGCTGTCTCCTATATATAAAACCTTGATTAAGACTCCTACTCCTGACTCTGTTCAGAGACGGAGTCAGCTTCCAAGTACTGAGGAACGGGGAGTTTTAGACTCCACGGCTCTCAGATGGATTACAAAAGTTAGAAGATATAGTACGAAAGATGTGTTAGAGACATTTATGCAATGGGGAGAGCCAACACAGCGATACGTCTTCGACGAGATGTGCTCGTTGTTGCGTGAGGAAATAGAAGAAGACGATGTCGAATCAGATTTGGAAGATTTAATTAAGATTCAAAAAGAGTTTGCTGCTGGAATGATAGTGGGCGATAATATAAAGGAAGCGATGGAACTCATTTTGAGTTTTAGGATTGATCCATCTCTTCGCTCGCCGAGAGATTTAGAGAAGGGTAGAATGAAGCTAAGTCGCCAATATCCTATGAGGGAGGTTCCTCCAATTTGGCGCGAAGCAGTACAACGTGATGATAATGCGGGTATTGCAGCTGCTCCAGCACAGTTCCAAAGAGTATGGATACATATTCCGTGGAAGCGAGCAGAAGTGTTAGCAGTGAAACAGGCCTTGCCAGATCCACGTAAGAATCCAGCCGGATATTACAAGGAATTGACACAGACAGTTGAGGCTTGTATAATGAACTTAGCCGACATTGATATGTTGTTCGGTAATGTAGTTCCACAACCAGTGTGGGCTAAAATTCGTAGAGAGGATCATCAGGCTGCTTTAGGTGGTGATTGGGCAGCTATCACTGCAGCAGATGCTCAACAAATAGGTGGTGCGAAACCCGAACCCCTAATTGCTAATCTGCCAGGCAGAATAATAGATTTAATGAAGACTCTGATGCCAGCATTGCGTGTTAATTGGGATAAATTATCCGCATGCAAGCAGAAGAAAGACGAAAGTGTCTCCGACTTCTTCACGAGGTTCGAAGAGACTTTTGTGGATCATAGTGGTCAGGATATGAGCACTGAAGGAGGACAGAGATTGTTTGTCGATAAATTTGTGCATAATTTGTTACCCGAATTATGCAATAAATTGAAAGACTCAGAAAGTGCGTGGGCTGTATCTACGACAGCGCAAATACTTGCGACTGCACAGTACTATGAAAATAGGGATAAAGAGGAAAAGGAGAAATCAGAGAAGAAAACGAAAGATTTAAAGACTAAAGTTCTTTTACAGCAGGCGTATCCGCCTCGCACGAATCAGACTAATATGCAACAGAATTCGTATCAAAAGACAGATTATAATTCGACCAGGCCTCAATACCAGTGGAATCAGTGTGCGTACTGTAAGAAAGAGGGTCACTATAAAAATGATTGTCAGATTTTAGCGCAAAATAATGCGGCAGCAGCTCAGAGAGGTCGTGGTGGTTTTGCACAGAATTCTAGAGGTCGGGGACGAGGTGCTATGCCTCCACAAACTAATGATCGTCCTTCTAATCACTTTGATCAGCGAAATGTACAGTCAGCTCAACAGAATAGATCTCAGCAATATCTTGTTGAGGATTATTGTGAAGTTGAAGAGGGATTTCAACAAAATGGGTACTAGGACAGCCATGGACAGAGAGAGGGAGTAGTATCAGTTCCAGTGGATCAGAGTGGGCCTTATGTCGCAGTAGCAACATCAGGTGTAGTCGAACCGTTTCTGTTGGATACTGGTGCCGCAAAAAGTTCTATCATGCATGCGAAACTCCCTGGCGCACCTTTATCTGGCTCAACAAATGTTTCCGTAGGTTTTTCAGGCGCCCCTGTGTACAACCCGATATCTGGTCCTTTGTCTATTTCTGTTGGACCGTGTCAATTGAAAGCACCCTTAATTTTGACGACAGGTTGTAATGAAAATCTGCTTGGTTTAGATTTGTTAAAACGACTATATGCGACATTGTACTGTTCTCCGGAAGGAGTACAGCTTACTTTGGGTAAAAGACTCACCTCTCCGATGTACTTGTCTATGGACGCACTCCCGCCGGAGCTACGTTCACTCCCTGATTCTCTTTGGGCGACTGGTCCCAATGATGTAGGTCTACTAGAGATTCCACCGTATGTAGTAACTTTGAAAGCGAATGTGAAATTTCCAAGAATTCCTCAATATAAAATATCGAATGAAGGTGAGCGTGCACTCTTATTGATTGTGCAAGATTTGATTAAAAAAGGTGTGGTTGAAGAAACGCGAGGAAATGTTTGTAATAGTCCTGTATTGCCGATTTTGAAACGAACAGATCCTACAAAGCCTCCAGTTTATAGGTTTGTCATAGACCTTAGAGAAGTTAATAAGATTGTAATTCCGCAGTTTCCTGTAGTGCCAGACATTACTGCTTTGTTAACATTGATTCCTGCTACAGCTACATGGTTCTCAGTCATCGACTTGAAGAATGCCTTTTTCAGCATTCCGATAGCCGAGGAAAGCAGAGATATTTTTGGCTTCTGTTTAGGAGGTCGGAGTTTCAGATTTAAACGCGCTCCACAAGGCTATTGTGAAAGTCCATCTATTTACAGTCAAGCTTTAAAAAGCCAATTAGATTCTTTTGTCCTTCCTCCAGGTTCTGCCCTAGTACAGTACGTAGACGATCTTTTGGTGGCTGCCGATGACAAGGAAACTTGCAAGGCAGCTACAATTTCACTATTGCATCATTTGTCTAATTTGAATCATAAGGTGTCACCTTCCAAAATGCAATATTGCTGCCAAGAAGTAACCTACCTAGGTCACCTCTTATCAAAGGAGGGAAGGAAGTTGACCCCAGAAAGAATAAAAGCAATTACGCAGATGAGTGTTCCACGCACACAGAGGGAAGTACGTGCCTTTCTAGGTATTACCTCTTACTGTAGGCAATGGATTCCAAATTTTTCACTTTTAGCAAAGCCGTTGGTAGCTTTGACTGGGAAAAATGTTCCGAGTCCGGTGCCATGGTCTGATGAATGTCAAGAGAGTTTTGCTGAATTACGAAAAGCTTTGTGTTCAGTTCCTGTATTGGGCACACCTGATTACAGTAAGCCATTCACGCTCTACGTTCACGAAAGAGAAGGTTGCGCGTTGAGTGTCTTGACACAGAAGTTTGGTGATAAACAACGCCCTTGTGCGTATTTCTCATCAACATTAGATCCGGTAGCTAGAGCATTGCCTAGTTGTTTGAGGGCTACAGCGGCAGCTGCAGCTTCCATTCGACAATCTGCTGGTTTGGTGATGAACAATATGCTAGTGGTCATGGTTCCTCATGCAGTGGACACACTCATGAACCGAACGAAGACACAACACCTTACTAGTGCGAGATTATCTGGTTACGAGCTGACGTTATTAGTGAGTCATATTCAGATCAAAAGATGCAATGTATTGAATCCAGCAACATTGTTGCCGACTGATCAAGAGTCGAGTGATTCTGAGCCACATGACTGTTATTTCAAAACGGAGGAAGAGACAAAAGGTCGTATCGACTTGAGAGATACTCCTCTATCCGACCCAGATGGTACGCTGTATGTGGACGGGTCATGTTTTAAATTGGAGAATGGTGATGTGACTGCTGCCTACGCGGTAACGACTTTGAAGACGATTGTGGAGACTGCAAGAGTGAGTCAGAATTCTGCCCAAGCTGCAGAGTTAATAGCTCTTACGAGAGCGTGTGTTTTAGCTGAGGGAAAGAGAGTGAATGTGTTTACAGATAGTCAGTACGCATTTGGCGTGGCCCATAGTTTTGGCCGGTTGTGGAGAGAAAGGGGTTTCATTACGTCCCATGGGACTAAGATTCAACATGGTCAGCTAGTTAACGACTTGTTAGAATCTCTAACCTTACCGACTGAAGTTGCGATTGTGAAGTGCAGTGCTCATAAAGCAATCACGGATGATGTTGGTCGGGGAAATGCCTTTGCTGATGAAACCGCTAAACAGACAGCTAGAGACATGATGAGTAGAATGTATGTTGCTACGTCTGCAAGATGGATTGCTGAGTCTGGAATGTGTGAGGACACAATGGAAAGTGTGAAAGAGATTCAGAAAGAAGCGACTGAGGAAGAGAAACGCGTATGGAGAGAAAGTACGGGCAAATTGGACTCGAATGGATGTTGGATCGATTTGACAGAACAGCAGCGTTGGATGTTGCCTGATGCGTATGTGCTTGCAGTAGTGACGATGGCGCATGGAGTGGCGCACATAAGTTCTAAAGGGATATGTAAGATGTTAGCTCCGGTTTGGAAGAATGAGGGAATCAGTAAGTGTGCAGAGAGAGTGGTGAAAAATTGTATGGTGTGCTTGATGCATAATCCTGGCAAGGGAACTCCAACTCCAGCTGGTCATTTTGCTCCTCCTTCCTGTCCCTTTGAAGTAATACAGTTAGACTTCATTCACATGGAACGCTGCAACAATTTAAAATACGTCCTGGTGGTGGTTTGTGCTTTTTCCAGGTGGATAGAAGCATACCCACTAAAGGACAACACTGCTTTATCAACTGCCAAAATTCTTCTCAAAGAATTTTTCCCTAGGTTTGGAATGCCACGGATTGTATGGTCAGATAACGGAAGTGAGTTTATAGGGAAAGTTATGCAGAGTGTGTGTGCTGGTCTAGGATTGAAACAAAAATTTCATAGTGCGAACCATCCCCAGTCTGCTGGTTTAGTCGAGGGTTACAATGGCACCCTCAAGCTTAAAATAGCCAAAATTCAAGCATCCACAGGTTTGGCTTGGCCAGACGCACTTCCTTTGGCCTTGTTATCAACGAGAGCAACAGTGCATTCTAGAATAGGGCTTTCTCCATATGAGATTGTATTTGGCCGCCCGGCAAATGTCTGGGGTGTGCCAAGGCCTAAACAATTCTGCTCCATTGAATATCCTATGTTGATAGACTATCTTTACGACTTGACTGCTAAATTAAGTCTTATTCATCAACAGGTCTTTGATGCTTTGCCAAAACCTCCGGAGAGTCCAGGGCATCAGCTGAAACCCGGCGACCACGTGGTGGTCAGAAATTTTGCGAGGACAAAGAATCTTCAGCCTCGCTACATCGGCCCCTTCCAAATCCTGCTGGCGACGAGGACAGCTGTACGTGTTGCTGGTCGCAAGCACTGGATCCACGCTTCTCACGTAAAGCGTGTTCCACTGCCGCTGCCCTACGACGACTGGGTGAAGAAGGGAATTGGTGCCTCCGAAGCTGAAACAACTCCGAAATTTGTCCCTTTCAGCGATGCCGATTTGATTTCTGACACTTTGAAACGTGACTCTCCTCTTGAAAAGACTGCTTTGAACATTGAACATTTGTCTCCAGCATCAGAAGAAACTTTGCCATCTGCGAACGTAAACTCTGCAACAGCTGCTAGTGATACACTATTCTCCGATCAGACAGTACCAGCGAAGCAGAAATACAACCTTAGAAGCCATAAAAAGGACTAATAAAGCAGGCAACTGCATACTGTGATTTTGATATATATATATATATTTTGAACTTTTGCCTTCAGCCAGGAAGTTTGTTATTGTTTATTGTTTTTAAAATTGCCTTGCCGTCTGGGTAGCCGTAGGGTCGTGGCTGTGTGCCTAGTTTGAATTTGCAGGGGTCTGACACAAGGTCGATCTTTCTGTTAGTGCTGGGAACTCCCAGGGCTGACAGAGGCATTTTCATCTACGTACACATCATCAGTGGTCGCGAGCGGATTGTAGAAGATGGAACTTCCTGCGCTGCAACGAGAAAATGTGATTTACGTTCGCAGAAACAGACTAAATAGAATTCTTCATAGCAAATGTTTCTTGATGCAATGTGCCATTACATTTTTGATTGTTTTAGCAACATTGGTGGGTGGAATTGTCTTTAGCATAAATTTGATTTTTGTGCCAGTATCTACAGTACCTCCCCTTGATCCTGCTATTTCTACTGTTTCTTCTATACACTCTTTTCACTCGTTTCCGGAACATGAGCAAGCTCGACGCTCAGAATTCATTAATAATACTTTTGTACAGCTCTTGCACCAACACCAACTGGTAGTTAACACGACAGACTGTTGGGTGTGTGGCTTGATACCTCACACTATGGATAAAGGTATTCCCTATCTGGTTTTGCCTTTCAGCTACAATGGATCATTTCAGGCCCTTCAAACCATCTTTGCTTATGCTCTTGAGACCTATCCTCCACGTCCACCACGTTCCACTAAATATAACTCTGCCAACAAAGCTTTAGTCCAGGGAATTATTGACATGGTCAAAGACGTCAATAATACTCCATCATACCCTAGAGACGAATTGCGAGTATATTTAAGTTGGAATACTTCAGAGTATCGCCTTAGTTTAGGAGAAAGCAAGCGTAAAAGCTCAACTCCAATCTGGGTCGTACCTCACCGAGGTCAGGTCTGTTTGCAAGGTAATGGGAGAAATCCGAGAGCTCAGCTAGGGAGGAGTGAGTGCGTAGAGACTTATGTGTTTCCGGCTAACTCTTCCCCTGCCTTCCTTACTGCTAGGGGTACCTACTTCATTTGTCGAGACAGAGCTTATACATGGTTGCCTGCCGACTTCTCAGGATCATGTTATATTGCTCGATTATTGCCTCCGACATACACTGCTTCACCTGATTACCACAGAACAAGAGTAGCAAGAGGTGTCTTCAGCAAGGAAGATACCGCTGGTCAGGAAGCTGGAGACTTCTTCAAAGGCTTCCTTCCGTTCTGGGGACCTATGGCCAATAGTAGAAACATACGTCAGCTAACACGGGTAGTTGAATCTACTATTACCGAAACTGCTGGTGCCCTTAGCAATCTGACAGCTGAGCTTCAGGCGGATAGGCTCATGACATTGCAGAACCGTATGGTTCTAGATGTTATACTTGCAGATCGAGGTGGGGTATGCAGAATGATCCAATCGAGCTGCTGTGTCTTTATTCCTAATAATGCTCCAACAGTTTACGAGGCGATCTCTAAGTTGCACAAGATTTCGGACTCCATACATGTAGATGAGGGAAACTGGTCCTTCATGGAGTGGTTTTGGACTCTGATCTCAGCGTGGGGATGGAAGGTTCTAATGGTCATTGGTGTCATCCTAGTATTCCTATTCTCATGTTGTCTGATTATCCAGTATGGTCCTGCTCTGTGTAGTCTTTGTGCTATAACCTGTTTTAGGAAACCACCTGCGTTTGGAGAAAAAACACGAGAAAGGATGATGATACAACAGCATGTCACTGACCTGATGAGCATAGAACTAGATTCAGACATAGATTGAGTAATTGCCTATGTAAGGGCAAAAGGAGGGTCTGAGGTTCCGTGACGGTTCCGTGACGACTTGAACCCGTGTTTTCAAGTTTGTCGGAAATACATAAAATTAGTATCAGCGAACCGCAAATGATCCATTTAGCATATCCTGGTGTTTTCGCTACGCTACGAGCAAGAGCACTCCTTCCATTGACATATTTCTGATATACCCACGGCATCCATCTTAGATCGTGGCCGCCATTTTGTGGTTCCTTGCCCTCACATATGCAATAGCCTCTGATCATTTCATTTACTTCACTTTGATTAAGGACACGTAGCCTTAGCCGGAGATTCACCTCTTACATGACACGTGCACCTTAAACCAGATCACGCTGAAGCTGCATGACTCGACAAAGGCTGCCTCCTCTGCCCGAGGCCAGCCCACCTGAACTGGTTTTCCTGTCCATTGTACCTGATCATGATTAGGCGGCCGAAGCCGGTAGCCTTGCCCATTTACAACCCACAAACATCTCTTATCCCGCTTTTCTATCTTCTGCACCTGGCTCTGCTCCTTTCCTTCTGGGCCTTTATTAGGGGGAGGTAACGAACTTTACGATGAGGCGGTCCGGGTCTTGAATGCAATATTGACAAGGGATTGTGATGGACTGGTGGGAACCCCTCTTCGTGATGTTTGGTATCAGATATTATCGACAGTTCCTGTGTAACGCCAAATATTTATTGTTTAGAGACACAAAGGTTTGGGAATGTACCGACATGTGAAATATTTGCCTAGAGCACAATTTTTGGTATATAAGGAGCAACCCACTTTGTACAAATCGAACAGTCTCCTAGATTCTGCCCGTGTGTAGATTCTGTGATTTCTGTGTCCCTGCAGTAATAAACCTTTGGTCTTTGACGCCACCATCGAGAAGCCCGTGTTTCTGTTCATTTGTGCACCAAGGCAGGTGGGACTCCGGGGTCTTTGGGTGTTGTACCCTGACACCTCTGGACGGAACCAAAAAGTCCAGAACTCCAGGGTCAGAGGGGTCAGAGGGGTCAGAGAGGAGGGGTATAGGAGGAGCCTGGGCAGAATGGGTGGGGTCAGAGAGGAGGGGGTATAGGAGGCGCCTGAGCAGAGGTGGTGGGGTTAGACAGCAGAGGAGGGGTATAGGAGGAGCCTGGGCAGAATGAGTGGGGTCAGAGAGGAGGGGCTTAGGAGGAGCCTGGGCAGAATGGGTGGGGTCAGAGGGGTATGGGAGGAGCCTGGGCAGAATAGGTGGAGTCAGAGAGGAGGGGCTTAGGAGGAGCCTAGTCAGATTGGGTGGGGTCAGAGAGGAGGGGTATAGGAGGAACCTGGGCGGGTTGGGTTGGGTTGGGTGGGGTCAAATAGGAGGAGCTTGGGCAGAATGGGTGGAATCAGAGAGGAGGGGGTATAGGAGGAGCCTGAGCAGAGGGGGTGGGGTCAGACAGCAGAGGAGGGGCTTAGGAGGAGCCAAGTCAGATTGGGTGGGGTCAAATAGGAGGAGCCTTGGCAGAATGGGTGGAGTCAGAGAGGAGGGGGTATAGAAGGAGCCTGGGCAGAATGGGTGGGGTCAGACAGCAGAGGAGGGGCTTAGGAGGAGCCTGGTCAGAGGGGTCAGAGAGGAGGGGTATAGGAGGAGCCTAGTCAGAATGGGTGGGGTCAAATAGGAGGAGCCTGGGCAGAATGGGTGGGGTCAGACAGCAGAGGAGGGGCTTAGGAGGAGCCTAGTCAGATTGGGTGGGGTCAAATAGGAGGGGTATAGGAGGAGCCTGGGCAGAATGGGTGGGGTCAGAGAGGAGGGGGTATAGGCAGCGCCTGAGCAGAGGTGGTGGGGTTAGACAGCAGACGAGGGGTATAGGAGGAGCCTGGGCAGAATGGGTGGGGTCAGACAGCAGAGGAGCGGCTTAGGAGGAGCCTAGTCAGATTGGGTGGGGTCAAATAGGAGGAGCCTGGGCAGAATGGGTGAGGTCAGAGAGGAGGGGCTGAGGAAGAGCTTAGTCAGATTGGGTGGGGTCAAATAGGAGGAGCCTGGGCAGAATGGGTGAGGTCAGAGAGGAGGGGTATAGGAGGAGCCTGGGCAGAGGGGGTACAGGAGGAGCCTGGGCAGAATGAGTGCGGTCAGAGAGGAGGGGCTTAGGAGGAGCCTAGTCAGATTGGGTGGGGTCAGAGAGGAGGGGCTGAGGAGGAGCTTAGTCAGATTGGGTGGGGTCAGACAGCAGAGGAGGGGTTTAGGAGGAGCCTAGTCAGATTGGGTGTGGTCAAATAGGAGGAGCCTGGGCAGAATGGGTGGGGTCTGAGGGCCTAGGAAGGGGTCATAGATGGAGGAGGATCCTGACTTATGGTGGGGAACTGCAAAAACTTTTTTAATGCACCCCCCTATACTTTCTGATTTCTGTTGGGAGGGGGCAGTCGGGGAGCAGTATTAAAAGGTGCTTAGGCGCAACGTGAAGAGCGATGAGGTGCACAGAATGGCATGCCTTCCAGGTACTTTTTGGGAGGGGCTACCATTATTTTTTATTGCTCTGATCCTCCCTCATGGGGTGTACCCCAAATGGTTAGGGGCAACGGGGGAGGGGGGGTGGGTGGCAAAAAGCTGTTTGACAGTTTCTGTTACCAACAGGGGTCACCATACGATTCTGCTGTAGTTATGGTATTGAAAGGTACAACAAGGAGCATGTGAATGTATTTTTGCAGGTGGGGTGCCCCAAAATTTTACTGCCAGCAGCAGCAGCCCCCCTCCTCCCCACCCAGCAGATTGGTATAGGTACCTTTAGGACATTTCTGTTGAAAAAAAGAGGCTATAGCGAATCGTGCTATGAAATCCTAGAGCACTAACATTTGCTAAATAAAGGTGGCATCGGAGCATACGAATGAGGCAGAGAGAGGCTACTGTTGCCAATTGGTTTGGTGGGTCATAGTGAATAACCTCGGCATGCAAATAGGCAGTGTGAGGATTGGCAGTGTCTGTAGAGAATTTTGGCATGCTCTTCAGCTTATTTTTTTCCTCCTTACGTTGGCTATGAACTACAGAGGAAAGGCCCGGCCTTACTGTTGGACAAAACATGTATTTATGATTTTAAGAAGTGTAGTCTGACTGTACTGAGAGGGGCTGTACAGTATGGTAAATGCCTGTATACCCCTGCAATGTGCATCCAACTGTCACTTGAGATTCAGTAGCGAACGAAGCAGCTGGGTTACTGACTGAATGTAAATGGAAGGCACATAGCAAGGGTGTTTGTGGTCACTCAAATGATTGAAACCTGGTTGATGCACTACCAAAGCTGGGGTTCCAGGAGGGAACATTTGAGGGGCATTGAGATGGTGGTGCCCAGAGGTCAAAATACGTTTCAGAGACAGAGAGGTACTGCGGTCCTGGTCCCGCATTGGGGGTAGTCAAAAGTCCTGCTAAAGATTTCTGTCCAACTGTTACCACGTTTTGTGCAGCCTGGCTCCCTCTGTAACGATTCCCCAGTGTCTTTCGATCCTACAGATGACTGTAGCAAACTTCCCATATTTTTTCTTGGCCTCATACCCCCAAAGGAGTGCCTGACATTTTCCAGCCTACCGATACTCACATTCTGGGAAAAACCTCACTAACCATGCATATTTATGCACCACACATGGCAAATCCTTGCAATTGCAGAACATCATATCGCACTTGTCATCTTTGAGGTGCTGTAAGTATTTGGATTTGAGGGAAATATTCATCCTTGCTTGCTCTCCCACCTGAAGTCTATGGTGCTGCTGTTCCTTTCTCACATGTCCCTACAAAGAGACAAGTGACACACAGACTCAATCACTCAGCAAACATATATGCTTTGACGCTTTCATCTTGCTGTTTACCTTCCAAATGTTCCCCCTTCACCACAAATACAGGCCAGCCATTCCTCATCCCCTCAGTCATCGTAGTCCTTCACTCCTTAGGCCCTGCAAGACAAAAATGACCAAGAATCATGTCAGCAAGAAGAAGAAAAGCCTCAGTGTGCTCTTTTGGTCATACTGCTGCCCACTAGTAACACTTCATGGCCACTGCAGCTTAAGAATGGGACTGAGAAGAGGGCTCTCCTATGCAAATAATGTCCACCCATGCATACTTTCTTCTGAGACGGTCGGCGGCTTGTGCCGTGATACTGCCTCCAACATATGGTCTTCAACCAAATTTTAAAAAAGCCCACCTGCCTTAGACGAAGGATTTTGCCACTCGAAGGAAGCACATGGGGACATCACCATCATTTAGCAGGGTCCTAAATTGCCTGCTGTCCGCCTGTATACAGAACAAGGACGTTCGTGGCCGTTCGTGAGCGTTCTTCAAAGGAAGGAGGTGGGTGAATAAATCCAAGATGCCAGGGCAGGCCCAGCCCAGCCCAGTGCAGCCCAGCCCGGCACAGCGCACTGCTGTGGAGGTCCACTCCTTCACATCCTGCAGCAGGCATGATGCAGATCTACTAGAGCAAAGGCTTGACTCTGCTCCTGTCTGTCTCTTAAAGGAAACAATCTTTCCAACTTCTTATTGCACCTAATAAATGGACTCTAGCTAGCCTCAAACTCGACCCATCATTTCATTAGCCAGAGCTCATACTTGACCTTTATTTCTATCCAAGCTCACTGGCACCAAACCCCTGATTTGAGCGAGTGGCTCACACTAAAATGAAAAATCACCATCAACCAACCTATTTTACAATAAGTGTAGCACCATCCTCGCATTCTTGTGCTCAGTTATAACCCCCAATACCACAATTGCACTCTGCAATTCACCAAACTTAAAGGACAAAGAATGAAGACATTGATAAAGGAAGATAAGGCCTTGTTCCTAGCACCTACTTGAGAAATAGGGCGGTTGGTAGAAGGTCATGAGAGAAAACATATGAAATGTTGGGAGACACCTGCCAAAAAAACACTAGCAAAAAAAAAAAATCACTGTTTGAAAATTTCCCACCTTGGGATACTTCTACAGCACTGGCAGGATTCGAACCCTGGCCTGTGAGGGCTGTCCCCCCCAAAGGTACAAGCCTTACCTTTGAGCTATCTCCTTGGTGGTCTAGAGGATTGCAGTAGTAACTATAAGCAACATACAGGCCTTGGTGTCCTTCCCTGTGGAAATGGATGACCATGACATAAGGACAATTTGATAGGCTACTTACATGGAAACCAGAAAAACACTTAGCAAAAAAAAAAAAAGAAAATCACTGTTTGAAAATTTCCCACCTTGGGATACTTCTACAGCACTGGCAGGATTCGAACCCTGGCCTGTGAGGGCTGTCCCCACCAAAGGTACAAGCCTTACCTTTGAGCTATAGCTCCTTGGTGGTCTGGAGGATTGCAGTAGTAACTATAAGCAACATACAGGCCTCGGTGTCCTTTCCTGTGGCTTCCATTGCACATTAAATGGATGACCATGACATACGGACAATTCGATAGGCTACTTACATGGAAACCAGAAAAACACTTAGCAAAAAAATAAAAGAAAATCACTGTTTGAAAATTTCCCACCTTGGATAGTTCTACAGCACTGGCAGGATTCGAACCCTGGCCTGTGAGGGCTGTCCCCACCAAAGGTACAAGCCTTACCTTTGAGCTATAACTCCTTGGTGGTCTAGAGGATTGCAGTAGTAACTATAAGCAACATACAGGCCTTGGTGTCCTTCCCTGTCGCTTCCATTGCACATTAAAAGGATGACCATGACATAAGGACAATTTGATAGGCTACTTACATGGAAACCAGTGTGGTCCAGTGGGTAAGTTCCTGCCTTGCAACCAGGGTTCAAATCCCGGGTTCGGCACCAGGTAAGTAAATTGGTAAGTAAAATGTGTCCGTGTGTTGTGTAAGAGTGGAATCATGCCTAGCGAAAGAGGGATTGCAGATTGGTCGGTAAGTAAAATAGGTGTGGAAAGAAAGGTGAAAGAAAGAGAACGGGTGTTGTCTGTAGGAGGAGGACCTTGGGCAGGTTGGGTGGGGTCAGAGAGGAGGAGCTTAGGAGGAGCCTGGGCAGAATGGGTGGGGTCAGAGGGGTATGGGAGGAGCCTGTGAGTGGGTAGAGTCAGAGGGGTATGGGAGGAGCCTGGGCAGAATGGGTGGAATCAGAGAGGAGGGGGTATAGGAGGAGCCTGAGCAGAGGGGGTGGGGTTAGACAGCAGAGGAAGGGTATAGGAGGAGCCTAGTCAGATTGGTTGGGGTCAGAGAGGAGGGGGTATAGGAGGAGCCTGGGCAGAATGGGTGGGGTCAGACAGCAGAGGAGGGGCTTAGGAGGAGCCTGGGCAGAATGGGTGGAGTCAGCGAGGAGGGGGTATAGGAGGAGCCTGGGTAGAATGGGTGGGGTCAGACAGCAGAGGAGGGGC
Organism: Lissotriton vulgaris; assembly: GCF_964263255.1. NCBI lineage: Eukaryota > Metazoa > Chordata > Amphibia > Caudata > Salamandridae > Lissotriton > Lissotriton vulgaris. The sequence goes on along the minus strand of NC_141685.1, from coordinate 966,792,580 downwards.
TTAGGAGGAGCCTAGTCAGATTGGGTGGGGTCAGAGAGGAGGAGCCTGGGCAGAATGGGTGGGGTCAGAGGGGTATGGGAGGAGCCTGGGCAGAATGGGTGGAATCAGAGAGGAGGGGGAATTGGAGGAGCCTGAGCAGAGGGGTGGGGTTAGACAGCAGAGGAGGGGCTTAGGAGGAGCCTAGTCAGATTGGGTGGGGTCAAATAGGAGGGGTATAGGAGGAGCCTGGGCAGAATGGGTGGGGTCAGACAGCAGAGGAGGGGCTTAGGAGGAGCCTAGTCAGATTGGGTGGGGTCAAATAGGAGGAGCCTGGGCAGAATGGGTGGGGTCAGACAGCAGAGGAGGGGCTTAGCAGGAGCCTAGTCAGATTGGGTGGGGTCAGAGAAGCGCGGCTTAGGAGGAGCCTAGTCAGATTGTGTGGGGTCAAATAGGAGGAGCCTGGGCAGAATGGGTGGGGTCAGACAGCAGAGGAGGGGTTTAGGAGGAGCCTAGTCAGAATGGGTGGGGTCAGACAGCAGAGGAGGGGCTTAGGAGGAGCCTGGGCAGAATGGGTGGAGTCAGACAGCAGAGGAGGGGCTTAGGAGGAGCCTAGTCAGATTGGGTGGGGTCAGAGAGGAGGAGCCTGGGCAGAATGGGTGGGGTCGGACAGCAGAGGAGGGGCTTAGGAGGAGCCTAGTCAGATTGGGTGGGGTCAGAGAGGAGGGGCTTAGGAGGAGCCTAGTCAGATTGGGTGGGGTCAGAGAGGAGGGGTATAGGAGGAACCTGGGCGGGTTGGGTGGGGTCAAATAGGAGGAGCCTGGGCAGAATGGGTGGGGTCAGAGAGGAAGGGTATAGGAGGAGCCTGGGCAGAATGGGTGGGGTCAGACAGCAGAGGAGGGGCTTAGGAGGAGCCTAGTCAGATTGGGTGGGGTCAGAGAGGAGGAGCCTGGGCAGAATGGGTGGGGTCGGACAGCAGAGGAGGGGCTTAGGAGGAGCCTAGTCAGATTGGGTGGGGTCAGAGAGGAGGGGCTTAGGAGGAGCCTAGTCAGATTGGGTGGGGTCAGAGAGGAGGGGTATAGGAGGAACCTGGGCGGGTTGGGTGGGGTCAAATAGGAGGAGCCTGGGCAGAATGGGTGGAGTCAGAGAGGAGGGGCTTAGGAGGAGCCTGGGCAGAATGGGTATAGGAGGAGCCTGGGCAGAATGGGTGGGGTCAGACAGCAGAGGAGGGGCTTAGGAGGAGCCTAGTCAGATTGGGTGGGGTCAAATAGGAGGGGTATAGCAGGCGCCTGAGCAGAGGTGGTGGGGTTAGACAGCAGAGGAGGGGTATAGGAGGAGCCTGGGCAGAATGGGTGGGGTCAGAGGGGTATGGGAGGAGCCTGGGCAGAATGGGTGGAATCAGAGAGGAGGGGGTATAGGAGGAGCCTGAGCAGAGGGGGCGGGGTCAGACAGCAGAGGAGGGGCTTAGGAGGAGCTTATTCAGATTGGGTGTGGTCAAATAGGAGGAGCCTGGGCAGAATGGGTGGGGTCAGACAGCAGAGGAGGGGCTTAGGAGGAGCCTAGTCAGATTGGGTGGGGTCGAATAGGAGGAGCCTGGGCAGAATGGGTGGGGTCAGACAGCAGAGGAGGGGCTTAGGAGGAGCCTAGTCAGATTGGGTGGGGTCAAATAGGAGGGGTACAGGAGGAGCATGGGCAGAATGGGTGATGGGTATGGGAGGAGCCTGGGCAGAATGGGTGGAGTCAGAGAGGAGGGGCTTAGGAGGAGCCTGGGCAGAATGGGTGGGGTCAGAGAGGAGGGGGTATAGGAGGAGCCTGGGCAGGTTGGGTGGGGTCAAATAGGAGGAGCCTGGGCAGAATGGGTGGGGTCAGACAGCAGAGGAGGGGCTTAGGAGGAGCCTAGTCAGATTGGGAGGGGTCAAATAGGAGGGGTATAGGAGGAGCCTGGGCAGAATGGGTGGATTCAGAGAGGAGGGGGTATAGGAGGAGCCTGAGCAGAATGGGTGGAGTCAGAGAGGAGGGGGTATAGGAGGAGCCTGGGCAGAATGGGTGGGGTCAGAGAGGAGGGGCTTAGGAGGAGCTTGGGCAGAATGGGTGGGGTCAGAGGGGTATGGGAGGAGCCTTGGCAGAATGGGTGGGGTCAGAGAGGAGGGGCTTAGGAGGAGCCTGGGCAGAATGGGTGGGGTCAGAGGGGTATGGGAGGAGCCTTGGCAGAATGGGTGGGGTCAGAGAGGAGGGGGTATAGGAGGAGCCTGGGCAGAATGGGTGGGGTCAGACAGCAGAGGAGGGGCTTAGGAGGAGCCTAGTCAGATTGGGTGGGGTCAAATAGGAGGAGCCTGGGCAGAATGGGTGGGGTCAGACAGCAGAGGAGGGGCTTAGGAGGAGCCTAGTCAGATTGGGTGGGGTCAGAGAGGAGCGGCTTAGGAGGAGCCTAGTCAGATTGGGTGGGGTCAAATAGGAGGAGCCTGGGCAGAATGGGTGGGGTCAGACAGCAGAGGAGGGGCTTAGGAGGAGCCTGGTCGGAGGGGTATAGGAGGAGCCTGGGCAGAATGGGTGGGGTCAGACAGCAGAGGAGGGGCTTAGGAGGAGCCTAGTCAGATTGGGTGGGGTCAAATAGGAGGAGCCTGGGCAGAATGGGTGGGGTCAGACAGCAGAGCAGGGGTTTAGGAGGAGCCTAGTCAGAATGGGTGGGGTCAGACAGCAGAGGAGGGGCTTAGGAGGAGCCTAGTCAGATTGGGTGGGGTCAGAGAGGAGGGGCTTAGGAGGAGCCTAGTCAGATTGGGTGGGGTCAAATAGGAGGAGCCTGGGCAGAATGGGTGGGGTCAGACAGCAGAGGAGGGGCTTAGGAGGAACCTAGTCAGATTGGGTGGGGTCAGAGAGGAGGGGGTATAGGAGAAGCCTAGTCAGATTGGGTGGGGTCAGAGAGGAGGGGTATAGGAGGAACCTGGGCGGGTTGGGTGGGGTCAAATAGGAGGAGCCTGGGCAGAATGGGTGGGGTCAGACAGCTGAGGAGGGGCTTAGGAGGAGCCTAGTCAGATTGGGTGGGGTCAAATAGGAGGAGCCTTGGCAGAATGGGTGGAGTCCGAGAGGAGGGGCTTAGGAGGAGCCTGGGCAGAATGGGTGGAGTCCGAGAGGAGGGGCTTAGGAGGAGCCTGGGCAGAATGGGTGGAGTCAGAGAGGAGGGGCTGAGGAGGAGCCTGGGCAGAATGGGTGGAGTCAGAGAGGAGGGGCTTAGGAGGAGCCTGGGCAGAATGGGTGGAGTCAGAGAGGAGGGGGTATAGGAGGAGCCTAGTCAGATTGGGTGGGGTCAGAGGGGTCAGAGAGGAGGGGTATAGGAGGAGCCTGGGCAGAATGGGTGGGGTCAGAGAGGAGGGGGTATAGGAGGCGCCTGAGCAGAGGTGGTGGGGTTAGACAGCAGAGGAGGGGTATAGGAGGAGCCTGGGCAGAATGAGTGGGGTCAGAGAGGAGGGGCTTAGGAGGAGCCTAGTCAGATTGGGTGGGGTCAAATAGGAGGGGTATAGGAGGAGCCTGGGCATAATGGGTGGGGTCAGAAGGGTATGGGAGGAGCCTGGGCAGAATGGGTGGAATCAGAGAGGAGGGGGTATAGGAGGAGCCTGAGCAGAGGGGGTGGGGTCAGACAGCAGAGGAGGGGCTTAGGAGGAGCCAAGTCAGATTGGGTGGGGTCAAATAGGAGGAGCCTTGGCAGAATGGGTGGAGTCAGAGAGGAGGGGGTATAGGAGGAGCCTGGGCAGAATGGGTGGGGTCAAATAGGAGGAGCCTGGGCAGAATGGGTGAGGTCAGAGAGGAGGGGCTTAGGAGGAGCCTGGGCAGAATGGGTGGGGTCAGACAGCAGAGGAGGGGCTTAGGAGGAGCCTGGTCAGAGGGGTCAGAGAGGAGGGGTATAGGAGGAGCCTAGTCAGAATGGGTGGGGTCAAATAGGAGGAGCCTGGGCAGAATGGGTGGGGTCAGACAGCAGAGGAGGGGCTTAGGAGGAGCCTAGTCAGATTGGGTGGGGTCAAATAGGAGGGGTATAGGAGGAGCCTGGGCAGAATGGGTGGGGTCAGAGAGGAGGGGGTATAGGCAGCGCCTGAGCAGAGGTGGTGGGGTTAGACAGCAGAGGAGGGGTATAGGAGGAGCCTGGGCAGAATGAGTGGGGTCAGAGAGGAGGGGGTATAGGAGGAGCCTGGGCAGAATGGGTGGGGTCAGACAGCAGAGGAGCGGCTTAGGAGGAGCCTAGTCAGATTGGGTGGGGTCAAATAGGAGGAGCCTGGGCAGAATGGGTGAGGTCAGAGAGGAGGGGTATAGGAGGAGCCTGGGCAGAGGGGGTACAGGAGGAGCCTGGGCAGATTGGGTGGGGTCAGAGAGGAGGGGCTGAGGAGGAGCTTAGTCAGAATGGGTGGGGTCAGACAGCAGAGGAGGGGCTTAGGAGGTGCCTAGTCAGATTGGGGTCAAATAAGAGGGGTACGGGAGGGGCCTGGGCAGAATGGGTGGAGTCAGAGAGGAGGGGGTATAGGAGGAGCCTAGTCAGATTGGGTGTGGTCAAATAGGAGGAGCCTGGGCAGAATGGGTGGGGTCTGAGGGCCTAGGAAGGGGTCATAGATGGAGGAGGATCCTGACTTATGGTGGGGAACTGCAAAAACTTTTTTAATGCACCCCCCTATACTTTCTGATTTCTGTTGGGAGGGGGCAGTCGGGGAGCAGTATTAAAAGGTGCTTAGGCGCAACGTGAAGAGCGATGAGGTGCACAGAATGGCATGCCTTCCAGGTACTTTTTGGGGGGGCTACCATTATTTTTTTATTGCTCTGATCCTCCCTCATGGGGTGTACCCCAAATGGTTAGGGGCAACAGGGGGGGGTGGCAAAAAGCTGTTTGACAGTTTCTGTTACCAACAGGGGTCACCATACGATTCTGCTGTAGTTATGGTATTGAAAGGTACAACAAGGAGCATGTGAATGTATTTTTGCAGGTGGGGTGCCCCAAAATTTTACTGCCAGCAGCAGCAGCCCCCCTCCTCCCCACCCAGCAGATTGGTATAGGTACCTTTAGGACATTTCTGTTGAAAAAAAGAGGCTATAGCGAATCGTGCTATGAAATCCTAGAGCACTAACATTTGCTAAATAAAGGTGGCATCGGAGCATACGAATGAGGCAGAGAGAGGCTACTGTTGCCAATTGGTTTGGTGGGTCATAGTGAATAACCTCGGCATGCAAATAGCAGTGTGAGGATTGGCAGTGTCTGTAGAGAATTTTGGCATGCTCTTCAGCTTATTTTTTTCCTCCTTACGTTGGCTATGAACTACAGAGGAAAGGCCCGGCCTTACTGTTGGACAAAACATGTATTTATGATTTTAAGAAGTGTAGTCTGACTGTACTGAGAGGGGCTGTACAGTATGGTAAATGCCTGTATACCCCTGCAATGTGCATCCAACTGTCACTTGAGATTCAGTAGCGAACGAAGCAGCTGGGTTACTGACTGAATGTAAATGGAAGGCACATAGCAAGGGTGTTTGTGGTCACTCAAATGATTGAAACCTGGTTGATGCACTACCAAAGCTGGGGTTCCAGGAGGGAACATTTGAGGGGCATTGAGATGGTGGTGCCCAGAGGTCAAAATACGTTTCAGAGACAGAGAGGTACTGCGGTCCTGGTCCCGCATTGGGGGTAGTCAAAAGTCCTGCTAAATATTTCTGTCCAACTGTTACCACGTTTTGTGCAGCCTGGCTCCCTCTGTAATGATTCCCCAGTGTCTTTCGATCCTACAGATGACTGTAGCAAACTTCCCATATTTTTTCTTGGCCTCATACCCCCAAAGGAGTGCCTGACATTTTCCAGCCTACCGATACTCACATTCTGGGAAAAACCTCACTAACCATGCATATTTATGCACCACACATGGCAAATCCTTGCAATTGCAGAACATCATATCGCACTTGTCATCTTTGAGGTGCTGTAAGTATTTGGATTTGAGGGAAATATTCATCCTTGCTTGCTCTCCCACCTGAAGTCTATGGTGCTGCTGTTCCTTTCTCACATGTCCCTACAAAGAGACAAGTGACACACAGACTCAATCACTCAGCAAACATATATGCTTTGACGCTTTCATCTTGCTGTTTACCTTCCAAATGTTCCCCCTTCACCACAAATACAGGCCAGCCATTCCTCATCCCCTCAGTCATCGTAGTCCTTCACTCCTTAGGCCCTGCAAGACAAAAATGACCAAGAATCATGTTGTCATGTGCTTATCTAGGTTCCTGATCGATACTGTGACCTTATGCCCCTATTCGGCTATAAATCCATTTATTCCCTATATTGGCATAACCGTTCAAGTGCGATTTTCTGTAAAGTCATCTCTGGCCTCACACGAGCAGAGCCACAGAGCCACATTCCAGCATGACTCTCTGCTACTTCCTTTGCGACCAATTAGTGCAATGACAGAGCAGCAGTCACTATCTGATATTCCTAGATAACACTCCGAGTTCTTCAACAAGATAAAAACTTAGCAAACCTGGAAATCCCCGCTTGCTATGTTTTGATTAGTAATGGAACTCTAATGAGCAACTGATAACTATCACTTCCTAGTGACATCTTTAATTGACGTCTTATGTCCAGCAAACTTGCGTCAAACCCGGCACCTGTCAGGTATAAATATTACCAACGTTGCCTTAAGCAATGAGCGAACATGTTGCTGATGCCAGCTGCCTGCATGACCCCGTGTTGGTAAAAACTAGCACTCTGTCGCTGCAGCCTGCTATCCTGTGGTGGTGAAGCTACTGATTACCATTATCGCCGCTACAGCGCGACCTATGGTGCAGTACGCTTGAGGAGCCGTGCAGCCGTCCTCTGCGAAGACATCCAGCCCAGCTGCCCGCAGACGCTGTCACCCCTCCTTCCTCGACGCGCTGAGAGAAGCCGCTGCCTTTCTCGTGCAGAGAAATCCAGTCCCGGCGCTTCCAGTTTACCCTCGCAGGTGACTGGGATATCGAGAGAGACCCCTGAAGGAGATACCAATCCTCCATCATTCTATTCAGAGGTATGGTGTTGACTAAACCCTTAGACGAGAATTCTTGAAACAAACCTTGGCAAAACCAACTTAACTTAAGCTACTTACTTACTCCCCCTTCTCACGTGTTAGGCTTAGGTCAGGCACACAGGGGTAGGCTTAGTTAGAAGCACCAGTTGAGTATGTTAGCCTAATGTATATATGACTGTATATATGTTTTATTACTTTTAAACCATTGTATGGCTAAGAAACCATATCAATGCTTTTACAGTTCTATTTCGCTATTCTTATCTTACTGTACGTACTTTTTATAATAACAGTTATTGCAATTGTGGCAATACATTTCTCTTGTATGAGAAGAAAGACTGTTCAATAAATGTTAACCCTTTATTGATAAACGCCCGTCTCTCTATTCTCTACATACTGTGAAAGTAAACTGCACTAGACTGACTGAGTGAAATCTATGTCTATTGTTTCACACGACCCTAGAGATCGACTCTTGATCTGAGGAGCAAAGTTGTCATGTTGCACGGTTGTTGGAAAGCTGAATCCCTTCTTGTCTGTGCCAAGGAAGCTGATCACTTCCTATGCAGAGAAGAAAGTTTCCAGTGACCTCTGAGCTAGTTGGTAACACAACCCAATTAAGTTTAGCATAGTCAGTGGAGGCCTGGAATATAAGCAGTTCCACGTCGATACTACTGTTTATGTTATTCCAATGCGCAGGGCCTAGTGGGAAACTAGGAACTACACTACATGGCGCCCTAACGTTTGGTAAGGCGATAAACTAACGTAAGACTTGTAGAGTAACTCAGTCGTGCATATTTCACACCCCTTTCGCCCGTAAATACTCCAATAGACGTCTGGAGTGGGTGAAAGGTTAAAATCCGCCCGACCTTAGTAGGAAGAGATTCCTATGTAAAGCTCTGGTTTATTCAACGTTGAAGGATACAGTGTTCCAAAATATTGTGCATCTAATCTTTGTCTCCTTGGAGACCTACTCTGCAAAGCCTGCATTTCTAAAGAAATGACAGACAGTGAAGAAGAAAGGGAAGCAGTTAGACTGGCATCCCAGCTAATGGAGGAAGACACGAGTCTCCTAGAAACAGACCTGGATGCTATTATCATCCCGGTCCAGTTAAGAAGATCTATAACTTTAAAACTTATAGAACACGGACTGACACCTCAAGGTGGTACAGTAATTTTCGTGATAGAGGCTCACGAGTATCGGCAGACAGAGGTATTCTATTCATGGATAAACTTTCCAGCGGTAAACGCTATAACACAAGAGTTTCACTATTACAAAATAGAGGAACCTCCGGGAGAGTACGCTCCTTTCGAGGAGGTTGAAATCCCACTTAAATTTCAAGAGCACCTGCTCTGGTTTAATGGCGCCCTAAAACACAATGATCACATAACTAGGCTCGGTCCACTAGGTAGACCAGGAGCCACGTGGCCGGTTCTAGCCAGCTACACACCACATCCTGACATTGCAAAAATGTCTAGAGAAGAGCTGTTAGTACAGCTAAACACATTAATAAAAATACATAGGCAATTAGTCCAATATGTAATATGGACTGCAACAGTCCAGCCAGCTGTTAATTCACCACAGCTGACCCCTCATCAGGGGAACACAAATAAAATTACACCACAGAACATACAGTCATGTCTTGGTAAAACACCCGTAAAACGGGAACAAATTCCTTTCTGGTTAGCCCAGAAAATCACTCAAATAGAGGCAGTATTTCCTGATACTACCCCTATTGAGAAACACAGAATCTTGACCATCTGCCTTCCTATGGGAATCGCACCACACGTGGAGGACTGCGACACTTGGGGTATAGTCTTTGCTTCCATTTACACAAAAACACACGGTGTTCCGTCTATGGCGGTAATACCAGACGTGCTAAAACAGATTCAAAATGAATTCGGTCCAGAGCCCGCTTTAAATCTAGGTATGAAATTACTGAAAGACTTCAAGCAGGTCACGGCTATATTATTAGCCAACGTAAAGGGAGAAGCAGCATCTGTGGCGATTCGCCAGAAGTTGAGGGAAACAGATATAAAAGATCCTGTTGAGCTTGCCAAAATCATAGAAAAATGCTATGAAGAATTAGGTAGAGACAGCTTGGGTGGAAAACCAGTTAAGCCCCAACTGCTCGAAAATCCAGAAAAATTATTTATTAAAAATAATTTAAACACTCCTAAAAAGAGCTGGGATGGAAATAAACAATCCACTCCCAAGGAAAAAGTTTTCCAGTCCAGAGGAAGGTCTCCTCGACGGAGGGAGAGAACTCCGACTCGAGAACGCCAGTCTCCCCAACGGGAGCCCTCTGAGAAAAGATATAACCTTAGAAATAGGGATAATATAAAAAAACCTGATAGATATCAAAGTATTGATACACGTCCCTCTCGATCTTTTCCACAGAATTCGGAAAGAAGAGGACGGTCAGACCCAGGAGAGCACACCAAGTCCAAAGACAAGGAACCTGCTCAAAATAAGAAATCTCAATTTCCTAAAAAGAAGGTAGCCAGTATTAGAGTAATCAACCATGCCGAGAATACTGAGGACACAGTTGAAAAACGGGGAGTGGGCATTGACAATGTTGGACAGTGCAGCAGAAATCAGTATAGCGCGCAAGAACTTAATGAGTCATCTGGAGACAGTGGACACGAATGAATACATTCAGGTTGAAACTGCCGACGCCAGGCTTAGCGAGCCCCATAAAATATACGAAATAACATTGCGTATAGAGGGTGATAAGACTAGGAAAATTAAGGGTCTATTTTGGGATAAGCTCTCAAAAGGCTATGATATTCTGTTAGCTGAAAAAGATTGGCCCCCCGGAGTTTGTCAGGGAGTGCCCTCGTGGCGAAGAGGTAATTATGCCTGCCTTCTCGAATCACATACCGATTCACAAAAAATACACATATGCAAGGAAATGGGCAGTAGCCCAGGCACCTGCATTGTATAAAAATCATGTAGGATGGGATGAGGATTCACCGCCTCACAAAATCCAACTAAAAAGTGAACCAACTGCCCAACGGCAGTATCCCATAAAGCAAGAAGCTAAAAAACAAGTCAGGGAGATCTTAGATCAACTTGAGTACCAGGGGGTGATTGAAACATGCACCTCTCAAATGAACAATCCTTTGTTTCCTGTCTCCAAGCCAGACAATTCATATCATCTAGTTTTGGACTACAGACACCTTAATACATGTTGCAAAACTTTTGCAGTACAAAACTCGCATAGTGCAGCCCTAATGAATAACATAGTTAGGAAAAAATACAAAACGACATTAGACATTTCTAATGGTTTCTTTTGTCAAAACATTGCACCAGAAAGCAGATACTTGACCGCTTTCTCCGCATTTGGGTCACAGAAAAAATTCTGTCGACTCCCACAGGGGTTCAAGAACAGCCCAGGACTATTCTCAGCTAGGGTAACAGAGTTACTACAAATCTATGATGATGAAGCATTATCTTACGTAGATGATATTTATCTCACAGACGACGACTTGGATACTCACTTGAAAAGGGTGAACACCATTATACTTGGGTTCGCAGCAGAGGGTTACAAATTCAACTTTAAAAAGTCCCGAATTGCCCATCTGACAGTACTATTCTTAGGGTACGAATTATCAAGTGAAGGGAAAAGCCTAGCGGACAACTTCTTAGAGAAGTGCGCTGTACTCCAAGCTCCGAAAACGCTGAAGAATTTACAATCCATTCTAGGTTTTCTGAATTTCGGAAGAACTTACATCCTAAATTACGCAGAGAGGGTTAAACCTCTCTACGAACTAATAAAACCTGATTTAAAACAAATCAATTGGACTCAAAAACACACAGAAATTTTGAGATCACTGCAAACAGACATGTTAGCAAAAACAAAATTAGATACACGTGACAACACGATCGATCTTGTAATCCGAGTCATCCCAGGAAGATGCGGATTCACGTACCTAACCTCTAATGAGGGAGAAAAGGTACCAATTTCAATTAAATCTCACTTGTACACACAAGCAGAAAAAACATTCAGTCGCACAGAAAAAACTGTGAACGCAGTGCAAATCGCATTAGCAAATGAAAGAGAACTAGCACACGGCAAACGGATTAATATCCTTACAGCGGAATCCGCCTTCGAGGCGCTATTCAGCTCAGTAAACCTGCCTACAGTGTCACTGGATCCGAAATGGATACAGTGCATAGATTCTCTAGGAGCGGAAGACGTGAAATACTATTTCGCCCCGCAATACAAAGAACTGAATGATTTAGAATATGAAGAAGAATATCCTCTGCCAATCGAAATCCTGCCTCTCCCACAATACGCCTGTATAATCTATACAGATAACTTTGTACAGCATTTTAATGTAGAGAGAAAATCCTACGATGCAGCATGTGCGATCATTAAAGGTCGTTGGCTGTGCGGTAAATTCAGACCGAAAGTAACAAAAACTGAATCTGTAAGAAACTGTTCGGTTCAAAGAACTGAAATCAGATCTTTAAAGATGGCGCTCGAAAATGCAGAACGCGAATTCCCCACACTTATCGTGTGCGATTCTCATTTTTGCGTCAATTCTTACAACAACAAATTGCAGAGTTGGATCGAAAACGACTACAAAGATGACACAGGTGCCACAATAAAGCATAAATTGCTCTGGAACGAGGTAGCTCTTTTACACAAAGAACTACAAAAGACTCACGTGATACACGCACAGAGTCTTCAGCGTGATGGCGTTCACGTTGCAGGGAATTCATTGGCTAATACAGCCAAAGCGGAAGCAACTAACCCGGCTTCCGTAGCCACAAAAAAGCGTACAGATAAGTATATAGACGGGGAAACCATGCTAGCAGTAAAAACGACCGTAAAAGGCGACTGTGCAGCACTACCCGTAAACTATCCACTCAATTATGCATACATAATCAATGCAAACTCCGTTCCTTTTGCTCGAATCCCTGGAGTGGGGGACAGAGTAATTCCAAACAGGAGCAGGAGGGGCTTCCTCTTACTGGAAGCACACATGGGGTTGGGTCTGAAACACCAAACAATCAAAGCCTCTCTGAAAGAATTGCAATCAGAGTACTCGTGGCCAGGAATGAGTATAGATATTCAATGTTTTGCTCAAAATTGTGAAGACTGCAATAGAGATCGCAGTAATGAACAGGCCAGTGTAGTTTCAGGATCCCTTCTAGACAGCATAAGGCGGTCTATCTGCGCAATCAAAGAAGAGAAGCGCGACCCAGTGTACACAGTTTAAGACGAAAAGCACTTAAAAAAAATGAGGCCTCCAGCACTCGGCTGACGCTAGAACGGTTATAAAAGATTAGCGAGTCCATATCGGCATATACGCAATTACCACGTTCCATGCTGACCAGGGTCCTGCTTTCAGCTCTCGAGCTTATGGGGGGGCCATGGCTAGCATGGGAATTGGGTTGTGGTATTCTTGTCCGTCGCATCCCGAAGGGAATAGTGTGGTAGAAAGAAAAAACCGGGACATAAAGCAATCTATAACAGCGAAGGTATTAGGTTCAGGCGCTGGGTGGGTCAAACATTTAATAAGTGTCCAGACTAGTCTTAACAACATGCCAAGAAATTCTCTAAAAGGTTTCAGCCCATACGAACTATTGTTCGGAATAAGAATGAACGTTCAGGACCTCGATAGTCAGATGTCAGTGGTACAAGAAGAAACAAAGCAGTTTGAAGTAAAAGACCGTTTGGCTGTTTTACAGGAACTGAATGAAACAAGAAAATCATTAAGCAACAGCCAAGTACCACTGACGAGGCACCACCCGCAACAGCCCCAGCAAGGCCTGTCTGGATTCCAAAGATTGGGGATCTAGTCAGAGAAAAGATCGCGGTGAAGAAGGAATTTGGGCCTTCTTACAGAAAAGCAGTACCTGTCTTAGCAGTCACCGGAACAAGATCAGTTGTGCTACCGCCCCTTGCTGGTAAAAAGGAGAACAGAGTCGTGTCCATCGATCTGGTAAAACCACAAGCATGTGGCCTATAATCAACAGTAGGCCCAGTGGACTCCCAAGAAACAACAGAATACCCAAACTTGCAACAATCCAAGAGGTTCAAACTGAAAGACTAATCACATTCGATCAGCCTGCAGTGCACAATGAAGGACTATGCAATACAGCCATGGAACTCGTGCCTCTTGAAACACAGATTGAAACAGTTTGTCAAGAAACAACACAAGTCTACAATGATGTGGCATCAGAAAGTGCTACCGAGAGACAGATTGAAAAAACAATCCCATCAATTGACAGAACTGCCTCTGGTTATTTCATCAACTTCGACAACTTCTCTGAAGATTTTAACGACCCCGAAGTGATGCCAGAAACAAAAAAGTCTTTTAAAGAAAAAGCAACGGAACTCTTTCATCAACTGAAGGAAATCTACCTCATTTCCCCTTGGCTAGAGTTCTGGTTCGGTCTAGGTGTATTTTTCCTCCTGCTTTGGCTCATCATGGTACTGTGTTTGGGAAAATTCATTGAGGGAAAATATATTACAATGGACACAGCAAGTCAGAACATCAACCTAGTCCTGAAACCACACAGATCATCCCACGTGAAGAAAAGAGAACTGTCAACAGTAAATGTCACAGCAATTCCAATACCTGGTGGGGTAGTATGGGAGAAAACAGACTATGAGATCTATGGTCCGGTCGAAATCCTGAAGTATCCTCATCAACTAAAGGTTTCCTTAAGCGACTTTTTGACACCTAGTACATTCTCTGATGATTGGGACTTTAACAGTATTAATGACATGATGTCTGATTTAGTAATGTCAGCTAGATTCACAGATCATGATTATTTACAAGGTTCATCTAGTTATGAGCAGTTATTCTGTTACACCCACTATGGGGATCATTACTTGCATAAATCTGCACAGCCTAGAAATGTTTTTATGTATAATCAATGGGAACATTGTTCTACACCACCTAAAAGCAGTTCTAAAGCATTTTTTGAGAAATTCAAATATTTTTCAGGGTTTAACACCAGTGATGCAGAAACGTTTTATTATAAACTGTTAGATAAAACAGGAATGAAGACAATGCTGACAAATTCTAAATTGATATATTCAGAAGCATTTTATGACAAAATGATGACAATTGGTTTTGATTATTGGAAAAATAATATTGAAACAAAATCAATTTGGGGTACAAAAGATTGGCAGGTGCAAGGCATAGAAGCACTTTTTAGAACCTGCATGATACCTGAACAAATGTTATTTTTAAATGACACTGTACACCAAACATCTTGTCTTGGCCTAGCCAAGAACAAAGAAATGAAAACACCGTCTATACCAAAGCCAATAGCTGAAAATACAACTGCAGATAATGAGTTAGACGTGTCAAACATTTTACATTTCAACAGAACACATCCTGATTGGAAAAAGTGGTTAATCTGGCCTACAGACACAAATAGCTGTCAAGATAGATTCCTGAATAAAACACAGGGTTTAAAAATGACCAGATTAGACTCGAGATATTCCCAGAGACAACATCCAGGAATTATAACCACATACAGTGTAGGGAAACTCTGCCTAGAATGGCTAACTACATCCACACTGGCTGAAATTAAGCAACACTTGTCTTTATTAAAAGATGGTGCTGATTTGCGCGATTTCATTCTTGGACCACGCAAACAGCGTCAAAAGCGTTTCATAGCGACCAGCATCTATGCTGCTTACAACGAGGCTTGGAAAGTAAAGCAAATTGAAACTGCTGAAAAGATACGAGAAATTGATCGTATTAATTTGGAAAAATCACTTTCTGTGGTAGACAATGGGTTAATGACTCTGTCATCCAGAATATATTCTTTGGACAATATTGTATCCTCTGCCTTTGATGTGATAGACAGAGATTTGCTAATGTTACAACATGGCCAGTCTCAATTACGCTCTATTATAGAACTAGGCTGGACGCTGCAAAATCTTCGTTCAGGCTATGTGCCTTGGCGTCTGATAAACACAACGTCATTATTTTCCATTTTTAACCTTACTGATAAACAGATCAGTTTGGCACAGAAAGGAGCAGACTATACAATCTTGAGCATCGAGAAACTCGAGAGATTACCATTGACAATGTCAGAGAGCCCTGTCATTGAATGGATAATACACGGAATTATCAAAATTCCGATAACAACTTTCCGATTTCATAAATGCCTTGAATACATACCTGCTGGCCAGTATGAACAATTGGGTAAGGGATATGTAAAATCCGAATGGAAATTACCATACACTCATTCTTGCTATAGTGACAGCGACAAAAATGTATTTCTTAGTGGTGACAACTGTAAACACTCACTAAGCGGTATACTTTTGTGTCAGGGTATTAATTTACACGGAGCATGTGATGGCAATTCAAACAACCTTTCATGCCACCAGCTAGTCACACCTGCAACTCAGATAGAGCCCTTCTTTATGCAACTCGCAAACGGGAGTTACATTCTAAGAACGGATCACAGGTGCTGTGGCCTCGCGCCCGGAAAAAGTTATCTAGTACAAGTAACGTCCATGGTCAAATGTTGCATGCAAGCATTGTTCCCGAGCGGGCCTCCAGACTTAGTGACTCCCCTCTGGCCTCGTCTGAATCTCTATTCTATACGAATTGATACATTAAGCAAAATGAAATCTGTGCTTTTACAGACAACAGTGCCTATAACGTCATCTAAAGAGACGTATGATCTTCTAGTCGCAAGGACGGCTACTGAGGTCCATGACCTTTTATCAACAAATTGCCCCGTGCATTTCGTACAAATGCTCGACCAACTCCTTAACATGTCTAGTGCTACAAGCATCCCAGGCATATTTAAGACAGTCTTTACGGGACTGCTGACACCCTTCCAGGCAATTTTGGGAATCTTTCCTAATTTTGTGCACTCCATCTTTGGTGGTATTCCACTATTTTTTGGACTCATCGCAGGGATTCTATTTTTGACCCTTCTGCTACGTTATGGCAAGCCTCGGCTCAGACATAGCTCCCATGGGAATGGAAGAGACAATCCTAGCAATGCGCTACAGGGACAGGATAACTAACGTCCTCGGATTGGCCAGGCTGAGAGATCTAAACATGACCTGGTTCCTTTCATTCAGACCAATATGGCAAAATTGCATTTTACCTGTGCTACGGTGTATGCTTTGCGGCGATGAATGCGTGTTGGACATCTGTCTTTCACTTCCATCAGCAGTACCAATGGACGTCGATACTTTGCTAAGTCCAATAACGGCTCACGCATTGTGTTGTCCCCAGCGGCTACCAATCCTGATGACGGCATTCGTGGAGACTCCTGTACTACAGCCAAGTGGTAACAGTGGAGCGAGTGACAAAAGCAACATCATCCAGGTACAACGTTCTGTGAGCAGGGCTGGTCCTGTCTTCGATGACAGCAATCATTCTCACACCTGCCAAGTTTCAGCGCTATCTAATTTGGTTGAACTATCACCTGATTTTGTAGACCAATTCTTTGCGAGCCTGTCTGATACGATGTTCTCACCCACAGAGAAACAATAACTTTTGAGAAACTTTCCGACACACAGCGTTCCCATGAACTCTGAATTCGGCCTTCAGTTTTTGATCAACAAAAAACTGCCAAGAGCTTTGGAAATCTATTTTTCCCCGTTCAAGCAATAATTCTTTAAATTGGACAATTTTTCTAATATTGACCTTTTTTGGCACGAACAATTCTTTGCTTAACGTAAAACTATTCTTAGAGAACAGAAGCTTCACACTTCCATTTCTAAAAACACATCTAGAGACATAACAACATTACACCAGCCTCTAGCACACATGTTATTACAATGCATTTTTATGTGATGATTTATCTCGCATTTCTTCTGTCAGAGATACTTCATGTGTAATTCTTTATGCATAATCGTTCATTGATTTCATATGCAATAATTTTTTGAATGATTACTATGCTTTAAAAAACGTACAGTACCTAAATTCCATGTAATACAAGTACGCCTATTTCGAATGCATTTATGTATTTTGGGGTGGGCTATGTTACACCATGTTACACATGCATCTAATTGCTTAGTTTTAGTAATTTTGATGGACATGAATTCGTGGAGTGGGTGTCATGTGCTTATCTAGGTTCCTGATCGATGCTGTGACCTTATGCCCCTATTCGGCTATAAATCCATTTATTCCCTATATTGGCATAACCGTTCAAGTGCGATTTTCTGTAAAGTCATCTCTGGCCTCACACGAGCAGAGCCACAGAGCCACATTCCAGCATGACTCTCTGCTACTTCCTTTGCGACCAATTAGTGCAATGACAGAGCAGCAGTCACTATCTGATATTCCTAGATAACACTCCGAGTTCTTCAACAAGATAAAAACTTAGCAAACCTGGAAATCCCCGCTTGCTATGTTTTGATTAGTAATGGAACTCTAATGAGCAACTGATAACTATCACTTCCTAGTGACATCTTTAATTGACGTCTTATGTCCAGCAAACTTGCGTCAAACCCGGCACCTGTCAGGTATAAATATTACCAACGTTGCCTTAAGCAATGAGCGAACATGTTGCTGATGCCAGCTGCCTGCATGACCCCGTGTTGGTAAAAACTAGCACTCTGTCGCTGCAGCCTGCTATCCTGTGGTGGTGAAGCTACTGATTACCATTATCGCTGCTACAGCGCGACCTATGGTGCAGTACGCTTGAGGAGCCGTGCAGCCGTCCTCTGCGAAGACATCCAGCCCAGCTGCCCGCAGACGCTGTCACCCCTCCTTCCTCGACGCGCTGAGAGAAGCCGCTGCCTTTCTCGTGCAGAGAAATCCAGTCCCGGCGCTTCCAGTTTACCCTCGCAGGTGACTGGGATATCGAGAGAGACCCCTGAAGGAGATACCAATCCTCCATCATTCTATTCAGAGGTATGGTGTTGACTAAACCCTTAGACGAGAATTCTTGAAACAAACCTTGGCAAAACCAACTTAACTTAAGCTACTTACTTACTCCCCCTTCTCACGTGTTAGGCTTAGGTCAGGCACACAGGGGTAGGCTTAGTTAGAAGCACCAGTTGAGTATGTTAGCCTAATGTATATATGACTGTATATATGTTTTATTACTTTTAAACCATTGTATGGCTAAGAAACCATATCAATGCTTTTACAGTTCTATTTCGCTATTCTTATCTTACTGTACGTACTTTTTATAATAACAGTTATTGCAATTGTGGCAATACATTTCTCTTGTATGAGAAGAAAGACTGTTCAATAAATGTTAACCCTTTATTGATAAACGCCCGTCTCTCTATTCTCTACATACTGTGAAAGTAAACTGCACTAGACTGACTGAGTGAAATCTATGTCTATTGTTTCACACGACCCTAGAGATCGACTCTTGATCTGAGGAGCAAAGTTGTCATGTTGCACGGTTGTTGGAAAGCTGAATCCCTTCTTGTCTGTGCCAAGGAAGCTGATCACTTCCTATGCAGAGAAGAAAGTTTCCAGTGACCTCTGAGCTAGTTGGTAACACAACCCAATTAAGTTTAGCATAGTCAGTGGAGGCCTGGAATATAAGCAGTTCCACGTCGATACTACTGTTTATGTTATTCCAATGCGCAGGGCCTAGTGGGAAACTAGGAACTACACTACAATGTCAGCAAGAAGAAGAAAAGCCTCAGTGTGCTCTTTTGGTCATACTGCTGCCCACTAGTAACACTTCATGGCCACTGCAGCTTAAGAATGGGACTGAGAAGAGGGCTCTCCTATGCAAATAATGTCCACCCATGCATACTTTCTTCTGAGACGGTCGGCGGCTTGTGCCGTGATACTGCCTCCAACATATGGTCTTCAACCAAATTTTAAAAAAGCCCACCTGCCTTAGACGAAGGATTTTGCCACTCGAAGGAAGCACATGGGGACATCACCATCATTTAGCAGGGTCCTAAATTGCCTGCTGTCCGCCTGTATACAGAACAAGGACGTTCGTGGCCGTTCGTGAGCGTTCTTCAAAGGAAGGAGGTGGGTGAATAAATCCAAGATGCCAGGGCAGGCCCAGCCCAGCCCAGTGCAGCCCAGCCCGGCACAGCGCACTGCTGTGGAGGTCCACTCCTTCACATCCTGCAGCAGGCATGATGCAGATCTACTAGAGCAAAGGCTTGAATCTGCTCCTGTCTGTCTCTTAAAGGAAACAATCTTTCCAACTTCTTATTGCACCTAATAAATGGACTCTAGCTAGCCTCAAACTCGACCCATCATTTCATTAGCCAGAGCTCATACTTGACCTTTATTTCTATCCAAGCTCACTGGCACCAAACCCCTGATTTGAGCGAGTGGCTCACACTAAAATGAAAAATCACCATCAACCAACCTATTTTACAATAAGTGTAGCACCATCCTCGCATTCTTGTGCTCAGTTATAACCCCCAATACCACAATTGCACTCTGCAATTCACCAAACTTAAAGGACAAAGAATGAAGACATTGATAAAGGAAGATAAGGCCTTGTTCCTAGCACCTACTTGAGAAATAGGGCGGTTGGTAGAAGGTCATGAGAGAAAACATATGAAATGTTGGGAGACACCTGCCAAAAAAACACTAGCAAAAAAAAAAAATCACTGTTTGAAAATTTCCCACCGTGGGATACTTCTACAGCACTGGCAGGATTCGAACCCTGGCCTGTGAGGGCTGTCCCCCCCAAAGGTACAAGCCTTACCTTTGAGCTATCTCCTTGGTGGTCTAGAGGATTGCAGTAGTAACTATAAGCAACATACAGGCCTTGGTGTCCTTCCCTGTGGAAATGGATGACCATGACATAAGGACAATTTGATAGGCTACTTACATGGAAACCAGAAAAACACTTAGCAAAAAAAAAAAAAGAAAATCACTGTTTGAAAATTTCCCACCTTGGGATACTTCTACAGCACTGGCAGGATTCGAACCCTGGCCTGTGAGGGCTGTCCCCACCAAAGGTACAAGCCTTACCTTTGAGCTATAGCTCCTTGGTGGTCTGGAGGATTGCAGTAGTAACTATAAGCAACATACAGGCCTCGGTGTCCTTTCCTGTGGCTTCCATTGCACATTAAATGGATGACCATGACATACGGACAATTCGATAGGCTACTTACATGGAAACCAGAAAAACACTTAGCAAAAAAATAAAAGAAAATCACTGTTTGAAAATTTCCCACCTTGGATAGTTCTACAGCACTGGCAGGATTCGAACCCTGGCCTGTGAGGGCTGTCCCCACCAAAGGTACAAGCCTTACCTTTGAGCTATAACTCCTTGGTGGTCTAGAGGATTGCAGTAGTAACTATAAGCAACATACAGGCCTTGGTGTCCTTCCCTGTCGCTTCCATTGCACATTAAAAGGATGACCATGACATAAGGACAATTTGATAGGCTACTTACATGGAAACCAGTGTGGTCCAGTGGGTAAGTTCCTGCCTTCCATCCAGGCAACCAGGGTTCAAATCCCGGGTTCGGCACCAGGTAAGTAAATTGGTAAGTAAAATGTGTCCGTGTGTTGTGTAAGAGTGGAATCATGCCTAGCGAAAGAGGGATTGCAGATTGGTCGGTAAGTAAAATAGGTGTGGAAAGAAAGGTGAAAGAAAGAGAACGGGTGTTGTCTGTAGGAGGAGGACCTTGGGCAGGTTGGGTGGGGTCAGAGAGGAGGAGCTTAGGAGGAGCCTGGGCAGAATGGGTGGGGTCAGAGGGGTATGGGAGGAGCCTGTGAGTGGGTGGAGTCAGAGGGGTATGGGAGGAGCCTGGGCAGAATGGGTGGAATCAGAGAGGAGGGGGTATAGGAGGAGCCTGAGCAGAGGGGGTGGGGTTAGACAGCAGAGGAAGGGTATAGGAAGAGCCTAGTCAGATTGGTTGGGGTCAGAGAGGAGGGGGTATAGGAGGAGCCTGGGCAGAATGGGTGGGGTCAGACAGCAGAGGAGGGGCTTAGGAGGAGCCTAGTCAGATTGGGTGGGGTCAAATAGGAGGAGCCTGGGCAGAATGGGTGGGGTCAGAGGGGTATGGGAGGAGCCTGGGCAGAATGGGTGGAATCAGAGAGGAGGGGGAATTGGAGGAGCCTGAGCAGAGGGGTGGGGTTAGACAGCAGAGGAGGGGCTTAGGAGGAGCCTAGTCAGATTGGGTGGGGTCAAATAGGAGGAGCCTGGGCAGAATGGGTGGGGTCAGACAGCAGAGGAGGGGCTTAGGAGGAGCCTAGTCAGATTGGGTGGGGTCAAATAGGAGGAGCCTGGGCAGAATGGGTGGGGTCAGACAGCAGAGGAGGGGCTTAGCAGGAGCCTAGTCACATTGGGTGGGGTCAGAGAAGAGCGGCTTAGGAGGAGCCTAGTCAGATTGGGTGGGGTCAAATAGGAGGAGCCTGGGCAGAATGGGTGGGGTCAGACAGCAGAGGAGGGGTTTAGGAGGAGCCTAGTCAGAATGGGTGGGGTCAGACAGCAGAGGAGGGGCTTAGGAGGAGCCTGGGCAGAATGGGTGGAGTCAGACAGCAGAGGAGGGGCTTAGCAGGAGCCTAGTCACATTGGGTGGGGTCAGAGAAGAGCGGCTTAGGAGGAGCCTAGTCAGATTGGGTGGGGTCAAATAGGAGGAGCCTGGGCAGAATGGGTGGGGTCAGACAGCAGAGGAGGGGTTTAGGAGGAGCCTAGTCAGAATGGGTGGGGGTCAGACAGCAGAGGAGGGGCTTAGGAGGAGCCTGGGCAGAATGGGTGGAGTCAGACAGCAGAGGAGGGGCTTAGGAGGAGCCTAGTCAGATTGGGTGGGGTCAGAGAGGAGGAGCCTGGGCAGAATGGGTGGGGTCGGACAGCAGAGGAGGGGCTTAGGAGGAGCCTAGTCAGATTGGGTGGGGTCAGAGAGGAGGGGCTTAGGAGGAGCCTAGTCAGATTGGGTGGGGTCAGAGAGGAGGGGTATAGGAGGAACCTGGGCGGGTTGGGTGGGATCAAATAGGAGGAGCCTGGGCAGAATGGGTGGGGTCAGAGAGGAAGGGTATAGGAGGAGCCTGGGCAGAATGGGTGGGGTCAGAGAGGAAGGATATAGGAGGAGCCTGGGCAGAATGGGTGGAGTCAGAGAGGAGGGGCTTAGGAGGAGCCTGGGCAGAATGGGTATAGGAGGAGCCTGGGCAGAATGGGTGGGGTCAGACAGCAGAGGAGGGGCTTAGGAGGAGCCTGGGCAGAATGGGTATAGGAGGAGCCTGGGCAGAATGGGTGGGGTCAGAGAGGAGGGGGTATAGCAGGCGCCTGAGCAGAGGTGGTGGGGTTAGACAGCAGAGGAGGGGCTTAGGAGGAGCCTAGTCAGATTGGGTGGGGTCAGAGAGGAAGGGTATAGGAGGAACCTGGGCAGAATGGGTGGGGTCAGACAGCAGAGGAGGGGCTTAGGAGGAGCCTAGTCAGATTGGGTGGGGTCAAATAGGAGGAGCCTGGGCAGAATGGGTGGGGTCAGACAGCAGAGGAGGGGCTTAGCAGGAGCCTAGTCACATTGGGTGGGGTCAGAGAAGAGCGGCTTAGGAGGAGCCTAGTCAGATTGGGTGGGGTCAAATAGGAGGAGCCTGGGCAGAATGGGTGGGGTCAGACAGCAGAGGAGGGGTTTAGGAGGAGCCTAGTCAGAATGGGTGGGGTCAGACAGCAGAGGAGGGGCTTAGGAGGAGCCTAGTCAGATTGGGTGGGGTCAGAGAAGAGCGGCTTAGGAGGAGCCTAGTCAGATTGGGTGGGGTCAAATAGGAGGAGCCTGGGCAGAATGGGTGGGGTCAGACAGCAGAGGAGGGGTTTAGGAGGAGCCTAGTCAGAATGGGTGGGGTCAGACAGCAGAGGAGGGGCTTAGGAGGAGCCTAGTCAGATTGGGTGGGGTCAGAGAGGAGGGGCTTAGGAGGAGCCTAGTCAGATTGGGTGGGGTCAAATAGGAGGAGCCTGGGCAGAATGGGTGGGGTCGGACAGCAGAGGAGGGGCTTAGGAGGAGCCTAGTCAGATTGGGTGGGGTCAGAGAGGAGGGGCTTAGGAGGAGCCTAGTCAGATTGGGTGGGGTCAGAGAGGAGGGGTATAGGAGGAACCTGGGCCGGTTGGGTGGGGTCAAATAGGAGGAGCCTGGGCAGAATGGGTGGGGACAGCAGAGGAGGGGCTTAGGAGGAGCTTAGTCAGAATGGGTGGGGTCAGACAGCAGAGGAGGGGCTTAGGAGGAGCCTGGGCAGAATGGGTGGAGTCAGACAGCAGAGGAGGGGCTTAGGAGGAGCCTAGTCAGATTGGGTGGGGTCAGAGAGGAGGGGCTTAGGAGGAGCCTAGTCAGATTGGGTGGGGTCAAATAGGAGGAGCCTGGGCAGAATGGGTGGGGTCGGACAGCAGAGGAGGGGCTTAGGAGGAGCCTAGTCAGATTGGGTGGGGTCAGAGAGGAGGGGCTTAGGAGGAGCCTAGTCAGATTGGGTGGGGTCAGAGAGGAGGGGTATAGGAGGAACCTGGGCGGGTTGGGTGGGGTTAAATAGGAGGAGCCTGGGCAGAATGGGTGGGGTCAGAGAGGAAGGATATAGGAGGAGCCTGGGCAGAATGGGTGGAGTCAGAGAGGAGGGGCTTAGGAGGAGCCTGGGCAGAATGGGTATAGGAGGAGCCTGGGCAGAATGGGTGGGGTCAGAGAGGAGGGGGTATAGCAGGCGCCTGAGCAGAGGTGGTGGGGTCAGACAGCAGAGGAGGGGCTTAGGAGGAGCCTAGTCAGATTGGGTGGGGTCAAATAGGAGGAGCCTGGGCAGAATGGGTGGGGTCAGACAGCAGAGGAGGGGCTTAGGAGGAGCCTAGTCAGATTGGGTGGGGTCAAATAGGAGGAGCCTGGGCAGAATGGGTGGGGTCAGACAGCAGAGGAGGGGCTTAGCAGGAGCCTAGTCACATTGGGTGGGGTCAGAGAAGAGCGGCTTAGGAGGAGCCTAGTCAGATTGGGTGGGGTCAAATAGGAGGAGCCTGGGCAGAATGGGTGGGGTCAGACAGCAGAGGAGGGGTTTAGGAGGAGCCTAGTCAGAATGGGTGGGGTCAGACAGCAGAGGAGGGGCTTAGGAGGAGCCTGGGCAGAATGGGTGGAGTCAGACAGCAGAGGAGGGGCTTAGCAGGAGCCTAGTCACATTGGGTGGGGTCAGAGAAGAGCGGCTTAGGAGGAGCCTAGTCAGATTGGGTGGGGTCAAATAGGAGGAGCCTGGGCAGAATGGGTGGGGTCAGACAGCAGAGGAGGGGTTTAGGAGGAGCCTAGTCAGAATGGGTGGGGTCAGACAGCAGAGGAGGGGCTTAGGAGGAGCCTGGGCAGAATGGGTGGAGTCAGACAGCAGAGGAGGGGCTTAGGAGGAGCCTAGTCAGATTGGGTGGGGTCAGAGAGGAGGAGCCTGGGCAGAATGGGTGGGGTCGGACAGCAGAGGAGGGGCTTAGGAGGAGCCTAGTCAGATTGGGTGGGGTCAGAGAGGAGGGGCTTAGGAGGAGCCTAGTCAGATTGGGTGGGGTCAGAGAGGAGGGGTATAGGAGGAACCTGGGCGGGTTGGGTGGGATCAAATAGGAGGAGCCTGGGCAGAATGGGTGGGGTCAGAGAGGAAGGGTATAGGAGGAGCCTGGGCAGAATGGGTGGGGTCAGAGAGGAAGGATATAGGAGGAGCCTGGGCAGAATGGGTGGAGTCAGAGAGGAGGGGCTTAGGAGGAGCCTGGGCAGAATGGGTATAGGAGGAGCCTGGGCAGAATGGGTGGGGTCAGACAGCAGAGGAGGGGCTTAGGAGGAGCCTGGGCAGAATGGGTATAGGAGGAGCCTGGGCAGAATGGGTGGGGTCAGAGAGGAGGGGGTATAGCAGGCGCCTGAGCAGAGGTGGTGGGGTTAGACAGCAGAGGAGGGGCTTAGGAGGAGCCTAGTCAGATTGGGTGGGGTCAGAGAGGAAGGGTATAGGAGGAACCTGGGCAGAATGGGTGGGGTCAGACAGCAGAGGAGGGGCTTAGGAGGAGCCTAGTCAGATTGGGTGGGGTCAAATAGGAGGAGCCTGGGCAGAATGGGTGGGGTCAGACAGCAGAGGAGGGGCTTAGCAGGAGCCTAGTCACATTGGGTGGGGTCAGAGAAGAGCGGCTTAGGAGGAGCCTAGTCAGATTGGGTGGGGTCAAATAGGAGGAGCCTGGGCAGAATGGGTGGGGTCAGACAGCAGAGGAGGGGTTTAGGAGGAGCCTAGTCAGAATGGGTGGGGTCAGACAGCAGAGGAGGGGCTTAGGAGGAGCCTAGTCAGATTGGGTGGGGTCAGAGAAGAGCGGCTTAGGAGGAGCCTAGTCAGATTGGGTGGGGTCAAATAGGAGGAGCCTGGGCAGAATGGGTGGGGTCAGACAGCAGAGGAGGGGTTTAGGAGGAGCCTAGTCAGAATGGGTGGGGTCAGACAGCAGAGGAGGGGCTTAGGAGGAGCCTAGTCAGATTGGGTGGGGTCAGAGAGGAGGGGCTTAGGAGGAGCCTAGTCAGATTGGGTGGGGTCAAATAGGAGGAGCCTGGGCAGAATGGGTGGGGTCGGACAGCAGAGGAGGGGCTTAGGAGGAGCCTAGTCAGATTGGGTGGGGTCAGAGAGGAGGGGCTTAGGAGGAGCCTAGTCAGATTGGGTGGGGTCAGAGAGGAGGGGTATAGGAGGAACCTGGGCCGGTTGGGTGGGGTCAAATAGGAGGAGCCTGGGCAGAATGGGTGGGGACAGCAGAGGAGGGGCTTAGGAGGAGCTTAGTCAGAATGGGTGGGGTCAGACAGCAGAGGAGGGGCTTAGGAGGAGCCTGGGCAGAATGGGTGGAGTCAGACAGCAGAGGAGGGGCTTAGGAGGAGCCTAGTCAGATTGGGTGGGGTCAGAGAGGAGGGGCTTAGGAGGAGCCTAGTCAGATTGGGTGGGGTCAAATAGGAGGAGCCTGGGCAGAATGGGTGGGGTCGGACAGCAGAGGAGGGGCTTAGGAGGAGCCTAGTCAGATTGGGTGGGGTCAGAGAGGAGGGGCTTAGGAGGAGCCTAGTCAGATTGGGTGGGGTCAGAGAGGAGGGGTATAGGAGGAACCTGGGCGGGTTGGGTGGGGTTAAATAGGAGGAGCCTGGGCAGAATGGGTGGGGTCAGAGAGGAAGGATATAGGAGGAGCCTGGGCAGAATGGGTGGAGTCAGAGAGGAGGGGCTTAGGAGGAGCCTGGGCAGAATGGGTATAGGAGGAGCCTGGGCAGAATGGGTGGGGTCAGAGAGGAGGGGGTATAGCAGGCGCCTGAGCAGAGGTGGTGGGGTCAGACAGCAGAGGAGGGGCTTAGGAGGAGCCTATTCAGATTGGGTGTGGTCAAATAGGAGGAGCCTGGGCAGAATGGGTGGGGTCAGACAGCAGAGGAGGGGCTTAGGAGGAGCCTAGTCAGATTGGGTGGGGTCGAATAGGAGGAGCCTGGGCAGAATGGGTGGGGTCAGACAGCAGAGGAGGGGCTTAGGAGGAGCCTAGTCAGATTGGGTGGGGTCAAATAGGAGGGGTACAGGAGGAGCATGGGCAGAATGGGTGGGGTCAGAGGGGTATGGGAGGAGCCTGGGCAGAATGGGTGGAGTCAGAGAGGAGGGGCTTAGGAGGAGCCTGGGCAGAATGGGTGGGGTCAGAGAGGAGGGGCTTAGGAGGAGCCTGGGCAGAATGGGTGGGGTCAGAGGGGTATGGGAGGAGCCTGGGCGGAATGGGTGGAATCAGAGAGGAGGGGGTATAGGAGGAGCCTGAGCAGAGGGGGCGGGGTCAGACAGCAGAGGAGGGGCTTAGGAGGAGCCTATTCAGATTGGGTGTGGTCAAATAGGAGGAGCCTGGGCAGAATGGGTGGGGTCAGACAGCAGAGGAGGGGCTTAGGAGGAGCCTAGTCAGATTGGGTGGGGTCGAATAGGAGGAGCCTGGGCAGAATGGGTGGGGTCAGACAGCAGAGGAGGGGCTTAGGAGGAGCCTAGTCAGATTGGGTGGGGTCAAATAGGAGGAGCCTGGGCAGAATGGGTGGGGTCAGACAGCAGAGGAGGGGCTTAGGAGGAGCCTAGTCAGATTGGGTGGGGTCGAATAGGAGGAGCCTGGGCAGAATGGGTGGGGTCAGACAGCAGAGGAGGGGCTTAGGAGGAGCCTAGTCAGATTGGGTGGGGTCAAATAGGAGGGGTACAGGAGGAGCATGGGCAGAATGGGTGGGGTCAGAGGGGTATGGGAGGAGCCTGGGCAGAATGGGTGGAGTCAGAGAGGAGGGGCTTAGGAGGAGCCTGGGCAGAATGGGTGGGGTCAGAGAGGAGGGGGTATAGGAGGAGCCTGGGCAGGTTGGGTGGGGTCAAATAGGAGGAGCCTGGGCAGAATGGGTGGGGTCAGACAGCAGAGGAGGGGCTTAGGAGGAGCCTAGTCAGATTGGGTGGGGTCAAATAGGAGGGGTACAGGAGGAGCATGGGCAGAATGGGTGGGGTCAGAGGGGTATGGGAGGAGCCTGGGCAGAATGGGTGGAGTCAGAGAGGAGGGGCTTAGGAGGAGCCTGGGCAGAATGGGTGGGGTCAGAGAGGAGGGGGTATAGGAGGAGCCTGGGCAGGTTGGGTGG
The DNA here is from genome assembly GCF_964263255.1 of Lissotriton vulgaris. NCBI lineage: Eukaryota > Metazoa > Chordata > Amphibia > Caudata > Salamandridae > Lissotriton > Lissotriton vulgaris. Next base: position 966,765,119 of record NC_141685.1, on the reverse strand, counting down.
GGTCAAATAGGAGGAGCCTGGGCAGAATGGGTGGGGTCAGACAGCAGAGGAGGGGCTTAGGAGGAGCCTAGTCAGATTGGGTGGGGTCAAATAGGAGGGGTATAGGAGGAGCCTGGGCAGAATGGGTGGATTCAGAGAGGAGGGGGTATAGGAGGAGCCTGAGCAGAATGGGTGGAGTCAGAGAGGAGGGGGTATAGGAGGAGCCTGGGCAGAATGGGTGGGGTCAGACAGCAGAGGAGGGGCTTAGGAGGAGCCTAGTCAGATTGGGTGGGGTCAAATAGGAGGGGTATAGGAGGAGCCTGGGCAGAATGGGTGGATTCAGAGAGGAGGGGGTATAGGAGGAGCCTGAGCAGAATGGGTGGAGTCAGAGAGGAGGGGGTATAGGAGGAGCCTGGGCAGAATGGGTGGGGTCAGAGAGGAGGGGCTTAGGAGGAGCTTGGGCAGAATGGGTGGGGTCAGAGGGGTATGGGAGGAGCCTTGGCAGAATGGATGGGGTCAGAGAGGAGGGGCTTAGGAGGAGCTTGGGCAGAATGGGTGGGGTCAGAGGGGTATGGGAGGAGCCTTGGCAGAATGGGTGGGGTCAGAGAGGAGGGGGTATAGGAGGAGCCTGGGCAGAATGGGTGGGGTCAGACAGCAGAGGAGGGGCTTAGGAGGAGCCTAGTCAGATTGGGTGGGGTCAGAGAGGAGGGGCTTAGGAGGAGCCTAGTCAGATTGGGTGGGGTCAAATAGGAGGAGCCTGGGCAGAATGGGTGGAGTCAGAGAGGAGGGGCTTAGGAGGAGCCTGGGCAGAATGGGTGGAGTCAGAGAGGAGGGGGTATAGGAGGAGCCTAGTCAGATTGGGTGGGGTCAGAGGGGTCAGAGAGGAGGGGTATAGGAGGAGCCTGGGCAGAATGGGTGGGGTCAGAGAGGAGGGGGTATAGGAGGCACCTGAGCAGAGGTGGTGGGGTTAGACAGCAGAGGAGGGGTATAGGAGGAGCCTGGGCAGAATGAGTGGGGTCAGAGAGGAGGGGCTTAGGAGGAGCCTGGGCAGAATGGGTGGGGTCAGAGGGGTATGGGAGGAGCCTGGGCAGAATGGGTGGAGTCAGAGAGGAGGGGCTTAGGAGGAGCCTAGTCAGATTGGGTGGGGTCAGAGAGGAGGGGTATAGGAGGAACCTGGGCGGGTTGGGTGGGGTTGGGTGGGGTCAAATAGGAGGAGCCTGGGCAGAATGGGTGGGGTCAGACAGCTGAGGAGGGGCTTAGGAGGAGCCTAGTCAGATTGGGTGGGGTCAAATAGGAGGGGTATAGGAGGAGCCTGGGCATAATGGGTGGGGTCAGAAGGGTATGGGAGGAGCCTGGGCAGAATGGGTGGAATCAGAGAGGAGGGGGTATAGGAGGAGCCTGAGCAGAGGGGGTGGGGTCAGACAGCAGAGGAGGGGCTTAGGAGGAGCCAAGTCAGATTGGGTGGGGTCAAATAGGAGGAGCCTTGGCAGAATGGGTGGAGTCAGAGAGGAGGGGGTATAGGAGGAGCCTGGGCAGAATGGGTGGGGTCAGACAGCAGAGGAGGGGCTTAGGAGGAGCCTGGTCAGAGGGGTCAGAGAGGAGGAGGGGTATAGGAGGAGCCTAGTCAGAATGGGTGGGGTCAAATAGGAGGAGCCTGGGCAGAATGGGTGGGGTCAGACAGCAGAGGAGGGGCTTAGGAGGAGCCTAGTCAGATTGGGTGGGGTCAAATAGGAGGAGCCTTGGCAGAATGGGTGGAGTCAGAGAGGAGGGGGTATAGGAGGAGCCTGGGCAGAATGGGTGGGGTCAGACAGCAGAGGAGGGGCTTAGGAGGAGCCTGGTCAGAGGGGTCAGAGAGGAGGAGGGGTATAGGAGGAGCCTAGTCAGAATGGGTGGGGTCAAATAGGAGGAGCCTGGGCAGAATGGGTGGGGTCAGACAGCAGAGGAGGGGCTTAGGAGGAGCCTAGTCAGATTGGGTGGGGTCAAATAGGAGGGGTATAGGAGGAGCCTGGGCAGAATGGGTGGGGTCAGAGAGGAGGGGGTATAGGCAGCGCCTGAGCAGAGGTGGTGGGGTTAGACAGCAGAGGAGGGGTATAGGAGGAGCCTGGGCAGAATGAGTGGGGTCAGAGAGGAGGGGGTATAGGAGGAGCCTGGGCAGAATGGGTGGGGTCAGACAGCAGAGGAGCGGCTTAGGAGGAGCCTAGTCAGATTGGGTGGGGTCAAATAGGAGGAGCCTGGGCAGAATGGGTGAGGTCAGAGAGGAGGGGCTGAGGAAGAGCTTAGTCAGATTGGGTGGGGTCAAATAGGAGGGGTATAGGAGGAGCCTGGGCAGAATGGGTGGGGTCAGACAGCAGAGGAGCGGCTTAGGAGGAGCCTAGTCAGATTGGGTGGGGTCAAATAGGAGGAGCCTGGGCAGAATGGGTGAGGTCAGAGAGGAGGGGTATAGGAGGAGCCTGGGCAGAGGGGGTACAGGAGGAGCCTGGGCAGAATGAGTGCGGTCAGAGAGGAGGGGCTTAGGAGGAGCCTAGTCAGATTGGGTGGGGTCAGAGAGGAGGGGCTGAGGAGGAGCTTAGTCAGATTGGGTGGGGTCAGACAGCAGAGGAGGGGTTTAGGAGGAGCCTAGTCAGATTGGGTGGGTCAGAGAGGAGGGGCTGAGGAGGAGCTTAGTCAGAATGGGTGGGGTCAGACAGCAGAGGAGGGGCTTAGGAGGTGCCTAGTCAGATTGGGGTCAAATAAGAGGGGTACGGGAGGGGCCTGTGCAGAATGGGTGGAGTCAGAGAGGAGGGGGTATAGGAGGAGCCTAGTCAGATTGGGTGTGGTCAAATAGGAGGAGCCTGGGCAGAATGGGTGGGGTCTGAGGGCCTAGGAAGGGGTCATAGATGGAGGAGGATCCTGACTTATGGTGGGGAACTGCAAACACTTTTTTAATGCACCCCCCTATACTTTCTGATTTCTGTTGGGAGGGGGCAGTCGGGGAGCAGTATTAAAAGGTGCTTAGGCGCAACGTGAAGAGCGATGAGGTGCACAGAATGGCATGCCTTCCAGGTACTTTTTGGGAGGGGCTACCATTACTTTTTTATTGCTCTGATCCTCCCTCATGGGGTGTACCCCAAATGGTTAGGGGCAACAGGGGGGGGTGGCAAAAAGCTGTTTGACAGTTTCTGTTACCAACAGGGGTCACCATACGATTCTGCTGTAGTTATGGTATTGAAAGGTACAACAAGGAGCATGTGAATGTATTTTTGCAGGTGGGGTGCCCCAAAATTTTACTGCCAGCAGCAGCAGCCCCCCTCCTCCCCACCCAGCAGATTGGTATAGGTACCTTTAGGACATTTCTGTTGAAAAAAAGAGGCTATAGCGAATCGTGCTATGAAATCCTAGAGCACTAACATTTGCTAAATAAAGGTGGCATCGGAGCATACGAATGAGGCAGAGAGAGGCTACTGTTGCCAATTGGTTTGGTGGGTCATAGTGAATAACCTCGGCATGCAAATAGGCAGTGTGAGGATTGGCAGTGTCTGTAGAGAATTTTGGCATGCTCTTCAGCTTATTTTTTTCCTCCTTACGTTGGCTATGAACTACAGAGGAAAGGCCCGGCCTTACTGTTGGACAAAACATGTATTTATGATTTTAAGAAGTGTAGTCTGACTGTACTGAGAGGGGCTGTACAGTATGGTAAATGCCTGTATACCCCTGCAATGTGCATCCAACTGTCACTTGAGATTCAGTAGCGAACGAAGCAGCTGGGTTACTGACTGAATGTAAATGGAAGGCACATAGCAAGGGTGTTTGTGGTCACTCAAATGATTGAAACCTGGTTGATGCACTACCAAAGCTGGGGTTCCAGGACGGAACATTTGAGGGGCATTGAGATGGTGGTGCCCAGAGGTCAAAATACGTTTCAGAGACAGAGAGGTACTGCGGTCCTGGTCCCGCATTGGGGGTAGTCAAAAGTCCTGCTAAAGATTTCTGTCCAACTGTTACCACGTTTTGTGCAGCCTGGCTCCCTCTGTAACGATTCCCCAGTGTCTTTCGATCCTACAGATGACTGTAGCAAACTTCCCATATTTTTTCTTGGCCTCATACCCCCAAAGGAGTGCCTGACATTTTCCAGCCTACCGATACTCACATTCTGGGAAAAACCTCACTAACCATGCATATTTATGCACCACACATGGCAAATCCTTGCAATTGCAGAACATCATATCGCACTTGTCATCTTTGAGGTGCTGTAAGTATTTGGATTTGAGGGAAATATTCATCCTTGCTTGCTCTCCCACCTGAAGTCTATGGTGCTGCTGTTCCTTTCTCACATGTCCCTACAAAGAGACAAGTGACACACAGACTCAATCACTCAGCAAACATATATGCTTTGACGCTTTCATCTTGCTGTTTACCTTCCAAATGTTCCCCCTTCACCACAAATACAGGCCAGCCATTCCTCATCCCCTCAGTCATCGTAGTCCTTCACTCCTTAGGCCCTGCAAGACAAAAATGACCAAGAATCATGTCAGCAAGAAGAAGAAAAGCCTCAGTGTGCTCTTTTGGTCATACTGCTGCCCACTAGTAACACTTCATGGCCACTGCAGCTTAAGAATGGGACTGAGAAGAGGGCTCTCCTATGCAAATAATGTCCACCCATGCATACTTTCTTCTGAGACGGTCGGCGGCTTGTGCCGTGATACTAGCTCCAACATATGGTCTTCAACCAAATTTTAAAAAAGCCCACCTGCCTTAGACGAAGGATTTTGCCACTCGAAGGAAGCACATGGGGACATCACCATCATTTAGCAGGGTCCTAAATTGCCTGCTGTCCGCCTGTATACAGAACAAGGACGTTCGTGGCCGTTCGTGAGCGTTCTTCAAAGGAAGGAGGTGGGTGAATAAATCCAAGATGCCAGGGCAGGCCCAGCCCAGCCCAGTGCAGCCCAGCCCGGCACAGCGCACTGCTGTGGAGGTCCACTCCTTCACATCCTGCAGCAGGCATGATGCAGATCTACTAGAGCAAAGGCTTGACTCTGCTCCTGTCTGTCTCTTAAAGGAAACAATCTTTCCAACTTCTTATTGCACCTAATAAATGGACTCTAGCTAGCCTCAAACTCGACCCATCATTTCATTAGCCAGAGCTCATACTTGACCTTTATTTCTATCCAAGCTCACTGGCACCAAACCCCTGATTTGAGCGAGTGGCTCACACTAAAATGAAAAATCACCATCAACCAACCTATTTTACAATAAGTGTAGCACCATCCTCGCATTCTTGTGCTCAGTTATAACCCCCAATACCACAATTGCACTCTGCAATTCACCAAACTTAAAGGACAAAGAATGAAGACATTGATAAAGGAAGATAAGGCCTTGTTCCTAGCACCTACTTGAGAAATAGGGCGGTTGGTAGAAGGTCATGAGAGAAAACATATGAAATGTTGGGAGACACCTGCCAAAAAAACACTAGCAAAAAAAAAAAATCACTGTTTGAAAATTTCCCACCGTGGGATACTTCTACAGCACTGGCAGGATTCGAACCCTGGCCTGTGAGGGCTGTCCCCCCCAAAGGTACAAGCCTTACCTTTGAGCTATCTCCTTGGTGGTCTAGAGGATTGCAGTAGTAACTATAAGCAACATACAGGCCTTGGTGTCCTTCCCTGTGGAAATGGATGACCATGACATAAGGACAATTTGATAGGCTACTTACATGGAAACCAGAAAAACACTTAGCAAAAAAAAAAAAAGAAAATCACTGTTTGAAAATTTCCCACCTTGGGATACTTCTACAGCACTGGCAGGATTCGAACCCTGGCCTGTGAGGGCTGTCCCCACCAAAGGTACAAGCCTTACCTTTGAGCTATAGCTCCTTGGTGGTCTGGAGGATTGCAGTAGTAACTATAAGCAACATACAGGCCTCGGTGTCCTTTCCTGTGGCTTCCATTGCACATTAAATGGATGACCATGACATACGGACAATTCGATAGGCTACTTACATGGAAACCAGAAAAACACTTAGCAAAAAAATAAAAGAAAATCACTGTTTGAAAATTTCCCACCTTGGATAGTTCTACAGCACTGGCAGGATTCGAACCCTGGCCTGTGAGGGCTGTCCCCACCAAAGGTACAAGCCTTACCTTTGAGCTATAACTCCTTGGTGGTCTAGAGGATTGCAGTAGTAACTATAAGCAAAATACAGGCCTTGGTGTCCTTCCCTGTCGCTTCCATTGCACATTAAAAGGATGACCATGACATAAGGACAATTTGATAGGCTACTTACATGGAAACCAGTGTGGTCCAGTGGGTAAGTTCCTGCCTTCCATCCAGGCAACCAGGGTTCAAATCCTGGGTTCGGCACCAGGTAAGTAAATTGGTAAGTAAAATGTGTCCGTGTGTTGTGTAAGAGTGGAATCATGCCTAGCGAAAGAGGGATTGCAGATTGGTCGGTAAGTAAAATAGGTGTGGAAAGAAAGGTGAAAGAAAGAGAACGGGTGTTGTCTGTAGGAGGAGGACCTTGGGCAGGTTGGGTGGGGTCAGAGAGGAGGAGCTTAGGAGGAGCCTGGGCAGAATGGGTGGGGTCAGAGGGGTATGGGAGGAGCCTGTGAGTGGGTGGAGTCAGAGGGGTATGGGAGGAGCCTGGGCAGAATGGGTGGAATCAGAGAGGAGGGGGTATAGGAGGAGCCTGAGCAGAGGGGGTGGGGTTAGACAGCAGAGGAAGGGTATAGGAGGAGCCTAGTCAGATTGGTTGGGGTCAGAGAGGAGGGGGTATAGGAGGAGCCTGGGCAGAATGGGTGGGGTCAGACAGCAGAGGAGGGGCTTAGGAGGAGCCTAGTAAGATTGGGTGGGGTCAGAGAGGAAGGGTATAGGAGGAACCTGGGCAGAATGGGTGGGGTCAGACAGCAGAGGAGGGGCTTAGGAGGAGCCTAGTCAGATTGGGTGGGGTCAAATAGGAGGAGTCTGGGCAGAATGGGTGGGGTCAGAGGGGTATGGGAGGAACCTGGGCAGAATGGGTGGAATCAGAGAGGAGGGGGTATAGGAGGAGCCTGGGCAGAATGGGTGGGGTCAGACAGCAGAGGAGGGGCTTAGGAGGAGCCTAGTCAGAATGGGTGGGGTCAAATAGGAGGGGTATAGGAGGAGCCTGGGCAGAATGGGTGGGGTCAGACAGCAGAGGAGGGGCTTAGGAGGAGCCTAGTCAGATTGGGTGGGGTCAAATAGGAGGAGCCTGGGCAGAATGGGTGGGGTCAGACAGCAGAGGAGGGGCTTAGCAGGAGCCTAGTCAGATTGGGTGGGGTCAGAGAAGAGCGGCTTAGGAGGAGCCTAGTCAGATTGGGTGGGGTCAAATAGGAGGAGCCTGGGCAGAATGGGTGGGGTCAGACAGCAGAGGAGGGGTTTAGGAGGAGCCTAGTCAGAATGGGTGGGGTCAGACAGCAGAGGAGGGGCTTAGGAGGAGCCTGGGCAGAATGGGTGGAGTCAGACAGCAGAGGAGGGGCTTAGGAGGAGCCTAGTCAGATTGGGTGGGGTCAGAGAGGAGGAGCCTGGGCAGAATGGGTGGGGTCGGACAGCAGAGGAGGGGCTTAGGAGGAGCCTAGTCAGATTGGGTGGGGTCAGAGAGGAGGGGCTTAGGAGGAGCCTAGTCAGATTGGGTGGGGTCAGAGAGGAGGGGTATAGGAGGAACCTGGGCGGGTTGGGCGGGTTGGGTGGGGTCAAATAGGAGGAGCCTGGGCAGAATGGGTGGGGTCAGAGAGGAAGGGTATAGGAGGAGCCTGGGCAGAATGGGTGGGGTCAGAGAGGAAGGATATAGGAGGAGCCTGGGCAGAATGGGTGGAGTCAGAGAGGAGGGGCTTAGGAGGAGCCTGGGCAGAATGGGTATAGGAGGAGCCTGGGCAGAATGGGTGGGGTCAGACAGCAGAGGAGGGGCTTAGGAGGAGCCTAGTCAGATTGGGTGGGGTCAAATAGGAGGGGTATAGGAGGAGCCTGGGCAGAATGGGTGGGGTCAGAGAGGAGGGGGTATAGCAGGCGCCTGAGCAGAGGTGGTGGGGTTAGACAGCAGAGGAGGGGCTTAGGAGGAGCCTAGTCAGATTGGGTGGGGTCAGAGAGGAAGGGTATAGGAGGAACCTGGGCAGAATGGGTGGGGTCAGACAGCAGAGGAGGGGCTTAGGAGGAGCCTAGTCAGATTGGGTGGGGTCAAATAGGAGGAGCCTGGGCAGAATGGGTGGGGTCAGACAGCAGAGGAGGGGCTTAGCAGGAGCCTAGTCAGATTGGGTGGGGTCAGAGAAGAGCGGCTTAGGAGGAGCCTAGTCAGATTGGGTGGGGTCAAATAGGAGGAGCCTGGGCAGAATGGGTGGGGTCAGACAGCAGAGGAGGGGTTTAGGAGGAGCCTAGTCAGAATGGGTGGGGTCAGACAGCAGAGGAGGGGCTTAGGAGGAGCCTAGTCAGATTGGGTGGGGTCAGAGAGGAGGGGCTTAGGAGGAGCCTAGTCAGATTGGGTGGGGTCAGAGAGGAGGGGTATAGGAGGAACCTGGGCGGGTTGGGTGGGGTCAAATAGGAGGAGCCTGGGCAGAATGGGTGGGGACAGCAGAGGAGGGGCTTAGGAGGAGCTTAGTCAGAATGGGTGGGGTCAGACAGCAGAGGAGGGGCTTAGGAGGAGCCTGGGCAGAATGGGTGGAGTCAGACAGCAGAGGAGGGGCTTAGGAGGAGCCTAGTCAGATTGGGTGGGGTCAGAGAGGAGGGGCTTAGGAGGAGCCTAGTCAGATTGGGTGGGGTCAAATAGGAGGAGCCTGGGCAGAATGGGTGGGGTCGGACAGCAGAGGAGGGGCTTAGGAGGAGCCTAGTCAGATTGGGTGGGGTCAGAGAGGAGGGGCTTAGGAGGAGCCTAGTCAGATTGGGTGGGGTCAGAGAGGAGGGGTATAGGAGGAACCTGGGTGGGTTGGGTGGGGTCAAATAGGAGGAGCCTGGGCAGAATGGGTGGGGTCAGAGAGGAAGGGTATAGGAGGAGCCTGGGCAGAATGGGTGGGGTCAGAGAGGAAGGATATAGGAGGAGCCTGGGCAGAATGGGTGGAGTCAGAGAAGAGGGGCTTAGGAGGAGCCTGGGCAGAATGGGTATAGGAGGAGCCTGGGCAGAATGGGTGGGGTCAGAGAGGAGGGGGTATAGCAGGCGCCTGAGCAGAGATGGTGGGGTTAGACAGCAGAGGAGGGGTATAGGAGGAGCCTGGGCAGAATGAGTGGGGTCAGAGAGGAGGGGCTTAGGAGGAGCCTGGGCAGAATGGGTGGGGTCAGAGGGGTATGGGAGGAGCCTGGGCGGAATGGGTGGAATCAGAGAGGAGGGGGTATAGGAGGAGCCTGAGCAGAGGGGGCGGGGTCAGACAGCAGAGGAGGGGCTTAGGAGGAGCCTATTCAGATTGGGTGTGGTCAAATAGGAGGAGCCTGGGCAGAATGGGTGGGGTCAGACAGCAGAGGAGGGGCTTAGGAGGAGCCTAGTCAGATTGGGTGGGGTCGAATAGGAGGAGCCTGGGCAGAATGGGTGGGGTCAGACAGCAGAGGAGGGGCTTAGGAGGAGCCTAGTCAGATTGGGTGGGGTCAAATAGGAGGGGTACAGGAGGAGCATGGGCAGAATGGGTGGGGTCAGAGGGGTATGGGAGGAGCCTGGGCAGAATGGGTGGAGTCAGAGAGGAGGGGCTTAGGAGGAGCCTGGGCAGAATGGGTGGGGTCAGAGAGGAGGGGGTATAGGAGGAGCCTGGGCAGGTTGGGTGGGGTCAGACAGCAGAGGAGGGGCTTAGGAGGAGCCTAGTCAGATTGGGTGGGGTCAAATAGGAGGGGTACAGGAGGAGCATGGGCAGAATGGGTGGGGTCAGAGGGGTATGGGAGGAGCCTGGGCAGAATGGGTGGAGTCAGAGAGGAGGGGCTTAGGAGGAGCCTGGGCAGAATGGGTGGGGTCAGAGAGGAGGGGGTATAGGAGGAGCCTGGGCAGGTTGGGTGGGGTCAAATAGGAGGAGCCTGGGCAGAATGGGTGGGGTCAGACAGCAGAGGAGGGGCTTAGGAGGAGCCTAGTCAGATTGGGTGGGGTCAAATAGGAGGGGTACAGGAGGAGCATGGGCAGAATGGGTGGGGTCAGAGGGGTATGGGAGGAGCCTGGGCAGAATGGGTGGAGTCAGAGAGGAGGGGCTTAGGAGGAGCCTGGGCAGAATGGGTGGGGTCAGAGAGGAGGGGGTATAGGAGGAGCCTGGGCAGGTTGGGTGGGGTCAAATAGGAGGAGCCTGGGCAGAATGGGTGGGGTCAGACAGCAGAGGAGGGGCTTAGGAGGAGCCTAGTCAGATTGGGTGGGGTCAAATAGGAGGGGTATAGGAGGAGCCTGGGCAGAATGGGTGGATTCAGAGAGGAGGGGGTATAGGAGGAGCCTGGGCAGAATGGGTGGGGTCAGAGAGGAGGGGCTTAGGAGGAGCTTGGGCAGAATGGGTGGGGTCAGAGGGGTATGGGAGAAGCCTTGGCAGAATGGATGGGGTCAGAGAGGAGGGGCTTAGGAGGAGCTTGGGCAGAATGGGTGGGGTCAGAGGGGTATGGGAGGAGCCTTGGCAGAATGGGTGGGGTCAGAGAGGAGGGGGTATAGGAGGAGCCTGGGCAGAATGGGTGGGGTCAGACAGCAGAGGAGGGGCTTAGGAGGAGCCTAGTCAGATTGGGTGGGGTCAAATAGGAGGAGCCTGGGCAGAATGGGTGGGGTCAGACAGCAGAGGAGGGGCTTAGGAGGAGCCTAGTCAGATTGGGTGGGGTCAGAGAGGAGGGGGTATAGGAGGAGCCTGGGCAGAATGGGTGGGGTCAGACAGCAGAGGAGGGGCTTAGGAGGAGCCTAGTCAGATTGGGTGGGGTCAAATAGGAGGAGCCTGGGCAGAATGGGTGGGGTCAGACAGCAGAGGAGGGGCTTAGGAGGAGCCTAGTCAGATTGGGTGGGGTCAGAGAGGAGCGGCTTAGGAGGAGCCTAGTCAGATTGGGTGGGGTCAAAAAGGAGGAGCCTGGGCAGAATGGGTGGGGTCAGACAGCAGAGGAGGGGCTTAGGAGGAGCCTGGTCGGAGGGGTATAGGAGGAGCCTGGGCAGAATGGGTGGGGTCAGACAGCAGAGCAGGGGTTTAGGAGGAGCCTAGTCAGAATGGGTGGGGTCAGACAGCAGAGGAGGGGCTTAGGAGGAGCCTGGGCAGAATGGGTGGAGTCAGACAGCAGAGGAGGGGCTTAGGAGGAGCCTAGTCAGATTGGGTGGGGTCAGAGAGGAGGGGCTTAGGAGGAGCCTAGTCAGATTGGGTGGGGTCAAATAGGAGGAGCCTGGGCAGAATGGGTGGGGTCAGACAGCAGAGGAGGGGCTTAGGAGGAACCTAGTCAGATTGGGTGGGGTCAGAGAGGAGGGGGTATAGGAGAAGCCTAGTCAGATTGGGTGGGGTCAGAGAGGAGGGGTATAGGAGGAACCTGGGCGGGTTGGGTGGGGTCAAATAGGAGGAGCCTGGGCAGAATGGGTGGGGTCAGACAGCTGAGGAGGGGCTTAGGAGGAGCCTAGTCAGATTGGGTGGGGTCAGAGAGGAGGGGCTTAGGAGGAGCCTAGTCAGATTGGGTGGGGTCAAATAGGAGGAGCCTGGGCAGAATGGGTGGAGTCAGAGAGGAGGGGCTTAGGAGGAGCCTGGGCAGAATGGGTGGAGTCAGAGAGGAGGGGGTATAGGAGGAGCCTAGTCAGATTGGGTGGGGTCAGAGGGGTCAGAGGGGTCAGAGAGGAGGGGTATAGGAGGAGCCTGGGCAGAATGGGTGGGGTCAGAGAGGAGGGGCTTAGGAGGAGCCTGGGCAGAATGGGTGGGGTCAGAGGGGTATGGGAGGAGCCTGGGCAGAATGGGTGGAGTCAGAGAGGAGGGGCTTAGGAGGAGCCTAGTCAGATTGGGTGGGGTCAGAGAGGAGGGGTATAGGAGGAACCTGGGCGGGTTGGGTGGGGTTGGGTGGGGTCAAATAGGAGGAGCCTGGGCAGAATGGGTGGGGTCAGACAGCTGAGGAGGGGCTTAGGAGGAGCCTAGTTAGATTGGGTGGGGTCAAATAGGAGGGGTATAGGAGGAGCCTGGGCATAATGGGTGGGGTCAGAAGGGTATGGGAGGAGCCTGGGCAGAATGGGTGGAATCAGAGAGGAGGGGGTATAGGAGGAGCCTGAGCAGAGGGGGTGGGGTCAGACAGCAGAGGAGGGGCTTAGGAGGAGCCAAGTCAGATTGGGTGGGGTCAAATAGGAGGAGCCTTGGCAGAATGGGTGGAGTCAGAGAGGAGGGGGTATAGGAGGAGCCTGGGCAGAATGGGTGGGGTCAGACAGCAGAGGAGGGGCTTAGGAGGAGCCTGGTCAGAGGGGTCAGAGAGGAGGGGTATAGGAGGAGCCTAGTCAGAATGGGTGGGGTCAAATAGGAGGAGCCTGGGCAGAATGGGTGGGGTCAGACAGCAGAGGAGGGGCTTAGGAGGAGCCTAGTCAGATTGGGTGGGGTCAAATAGGAGGGGTATAGGAGGAGCCTGGGCAGAATGGGTGGGGTCAGAGAGGAGGGGGTATAGGCAGCGCCTGAGCAGAGGTGGTGGGGTTAGACAGCAGAGGAGGGGTATAGGAGGAGCCTGGGCAGAATGAGTGGGGTCAGAGAGGAGGGGGTATAGGAGGAGCCTGGGCAGAATGGGTGGGGTCAGACAGCAGAGGAGCGGCTTAGGAGGAGCCTAGTCAGATTGGGTGGGGTCAAATAGGAGGAGCCTGGGCAGAATGGGTGAGGTCAGAGAGGAGGGGCTGAGGAAGAGCTTAGTCAGATTGGGTGGGGTCAAATAGGAGGGGTATAGGAGGAGCCTGGGCAGAATGGGTGGGGTCAGACAGCAGAGGAGCGGCTTAGGAGGAGCCTAGTCAGATTGGGTGGGGTCAAATAGGAGGAGCCTGGGCAGAATGGGTGAGGTCAGAGAGGAGGGGTATAGGAGGAGCCTGGGCAGAGGGGGTACAGGAGGAGCCTGGGCAGAATGAGTGCGGTCAGAGAGGAGGGGCTTAGGAGGAGCCTAGTCAGATTGGGTGGGGTCAAATAGGAGGAGCCTGGGCAGAATGGGTGAGGTCAGAGAGGAGGGGTATAGGAGGAGCCTGGGCAGAGGGGGTACAGGAGGAGCCTGGGCAGAATGAGTGCGGTCAGAGAGGAGGGGCTTAGGAGGAGCCTAGTCAGATTGGGTGTGGTCAAATAGGAGGAGCCTGGGCAGAATGGGTGGGGTCTGAGGGCCTAGGAAGGGGTCATAGATGGAGGAGGATCCTGACTTATGGTGGGGAACTGCAAAAACTTTTTTAATGCACCCCCCTATACTTTCTGATTTCTGTTGGGAGGGGGCAGTCGGGGAGCAGTATTAAAAGGTGCTTAGGCGCAACGTGAAGAGCGATGAGGTGCACAGAATGGCATGCCTTCCAGGTACTTTTTGGGAGGGGCTACCATTACTTTTTTATTGCTCTGATCCTCCCTCATGGGGTGTACCCCAAATGGTTAGGGGCAACAGGGGGGGGGTGGCAAAAAGCTGTTTGACAGTTTCTGTTACCAACAGGGGTCACCATACGATTCTGCTGTAGTTATGGTATTGAAAGGTACAACAAGGAGCATGTGAATGTATTTTTGCAGGTGGGGTGCCCCAAAATTTTACTGCCAGCAGCAGCAGCCCCCCTCCTCCCCACCCAGCAGATTGGTATAGGTACCTTTAGGACATTTCTGTTGAAAAAAAGAGGCTATAGCGAATCGTGCTATGAAATCCTAGAGCACTAACATTTGCTAAATAAAGGTGGCATCGGAGCATACGAATGAGGCAGAGAGAGGCTACTGTTGCCAATTGGTTTGGTGGGTCATAGTGAATAACCTCGGCATGCAAATAGGCAGTGTGAGGATTGGCAGTGTCTGTAGAGAATTTTGGCATGCTCTTCAGCTTATTTTTTTCCTCCTTACGTTGGCTATGAACTACAGAGGAAAGGCCCGGCCTTACTGTTGGACAAAACATGTATTTATGATTTTAAGAAGTGTAGTCTGACTGTACTGAGAGGGGCTGTACAGTATGGTAAATGCCTGTATACCCCTGCAATGTGCATCCAACTGTCACTTGAGATTCAGTAGCGAACGAAGCAGCTGGGTTACTGACTGAATGTAAATGGAAGGCACATAGCAAGGGTGTTTGTGGTCACTCAAATGATTGAAACCTGGTTGATGCACTACCAAAGCTGGGGTTCCAGGACGGAACATTTGAGGGGCATTGAGATGGTGGTGCCCAGAGGTCAAAATACGTTTCAGAGACAGAGAGGTACTGCGGTCCTGGTCCCGCATTGGGGGTAGTCAAAAGTCCTGCTAAAGATTTCTGTCCAACTGTTACCACGTTTTGTGCAGCCTGGCTCCCTCTGTAACGATTCCCCAGTGTCTTTCGATCCTACAGATGACTGTAGCAAACTTCCCATATTTTTTCTTGGCCTCATACCCCCAAAGGAGTGCCTGACATTTTCCAGCCTACCGATACTCACATTCTGGGAAAAACCTCACTAACCATGCATATTTATGCACCACACATGGCAAATCCTTGCAATTGCAGAACATCATATCGCACTTGTCATCTTTGAGGTGCTGTAAGTATTTGGATTTGAGGGAAATATTCATCCTTGCTTGCTCTCCCACCTGAAGTCTATGGTGCTGCTGTTCCTTTCTCACATGTCCCTACAAAGAGACAAGTGACACACAGACTCAATCACTCAGCAAACATATATGCTTTGACGCTTTCATCTTGCTGTTTACCTTCCAAATGTTCCCCCTTCACCACAAATACAGGCCAGCCATTCCTCATCCCCTCAGTCATCGTAGTCCTTCACTCCTTAGGCCCTGCAAGACAAAAATGACCAAGAATCATGTCAGCAAGAAGAAGAAAAGCCTCAGTGTGCTCTTTTGGTCATACTGCTGCCCACTAGTAACACTTCATGGCCACTGCAGCTTAAGAATGGGACTGAGAAGAGGGCTCTCCTATGCAAATAATGTCCACCCATGCATACTTTCTTCTGAGACGGTCGGCGGCTTGTGCCGTGATACTGCCTCCAACATATGGTCTTCAACCAAATTTTAAAAAAGCCCACCTGCCTTAGACGAAGGATTTTGCCACTCGAAGGAAGCACATGGGGACATCACCATCATTTAGCAGGGTCCTAAATTGCCTGCTGTCCGCCTGTATACAGAACAAGGACGTTCGTGGCCGTTCGTGAGCGTTCTTCAAAGGAAGGAGGTGGGTGAATAAATCCAAGATGCCAGGGCAGGCCCAGCCCAGCCCAGTGCAGCCCAGCCCGGCACAGCGCACTGCTGTGGAGGTCCACTCCTTCACATCCTGCAGCAGGCATGATGCAGATCTACTAGAGCAAAGGCTTGACTCTGCTCCTGTCTGTCTCTTAAAGGAAACAATCTTTCCAACTTCTTATTGCACCTAATAAATGGACTCTAGCTAGCCTCAAACTCGACCCATCATTTCATTAGCCAGAGCTCATACTTGACCTTTATTTCTATCCAAGCTCACTGGCACCAAACCCCTGATTTGAGCGAGTGGCTCACACTAAAATGAAAAATCACCATCAACCAACCTATTTTACAATAAGTGTAGCACCATCCTCGCATTCTTGTGCTCAGTTATAACCCCCAATACCACAATTGCACTCTGCAATTCACCAAACTTAAAGGACAAAGAATGAAGACATTGATAAAGGAAGATAAGGCCTTGTTCCTAGCACCTACTTGAGAAATAGGGCGGTTGGTAGAAGGTCATGAGAGAAAACATATGAAATGTTGGGAGACACCTGCCAAAAAAACACTAGCAAAAAAAAAAAATCACTGTTTGAAAATTTCCCACCGTGGGATACTTCTACAGCACTGGCAGGATTCGAACCCTGGCCTGTGAGGGCTGTCCCCCCCAAAGGTACAAGCCTTACCTTTGAGCTATCTCCTTGGTGGTCTAGAGGATTGCAGTAGTAACTATAAGCAACATACAGGCCTTGGTGTCCTTCCCTGTGGAAATGGATGACCATGACATAAGGACAATTTGATAGGCTACTTACATGGAAACCAGAAAAACACTTAGCAAAAAAAAAAAAAGAAAATCACTGTTTGAAAATTTCCCACCTTGGGATACTTCTACAGCACTGGCAGGATTCGAACCCTGGCCTGTGAGGGCTGTCCCCACCAAAGGTACAAGCCTTACCTTTGAGCTATAGCTCCTTGGTGGTCTGGAGGATTGCAGTAGTAACTATAAGCAACATACAGGCCTCGGTGTCCTTTCCTGTGGCTTCCATTGCACATTAAATGGATGACCATGACATACGGACAATTCGATAGGCTACTTACATGGAAACCAGAAAAACACTTAGCAAAAAAATAAAAGAAAATCACTGTTTGAAAATTTCCCACCTTGGATAGTTCTACAGCACTGGCAGGATTCGAACCCTGGCCTGTGTGGGCTGTCCCCACCAAAGGTACAAGCCTTACCTTTGAGCTATAACTCCTTGGTGGTCTAGAGGATTGCAGTAGTAACTATAAGCAACATACAGGCCTTGGTGTCCTTCCCTGTCGCTTCCATTGCACATTAAAAGGATGACCATGACATAAGGACAATTTGATAGGCTACTTACATGGAAACCAGTGTGGTCCAGTGGGTAAGTTCCTGCCTTCCATCCAGGCAACCAGGGTTCAAATCCCGGGTTCGGCACCAGGTAAGTAAATTGGTAAGTAAAATGTGTCCGTGTGTTGTGTAAGAGTGGAATCATGCCTAGCGAAAGAGGGATTGCAGATTGGTCGGTAAGTAAAATAGGTGTGGAAAGAAAGGTGAAAGAAAGAGAACGGGTGTTGTCTGTAGGAGGAGGACCTTGGGCAGGTTGGGTGGGGTCAGAGAGGAGGAGCTTAGGAGGAGCCTGGGCAGAATGGGTGGGGTCAGAGGGGTATGGGAGGAGCCTGTGAGTGGGTGGAGTCAGAGGGGTATGGGAGGAGCCTGGGCAGAATGGGTGGAATCAGAGAGGAGGGGGTATAGGAGGAGCCTGAGCAGAGGGGGTGGGGTTAGACAGCAGAGGAAGGGTATAGGAGGAGCCTAGTCAGATTGGTTGGGGTCAGAGAGGAGGGGGTATAGGAGGAGCCTGGGCAGAATGGGTGGGGTCAGACAGCAGAGGAGGGGCTTAGGAGGAGCCTGGGCAGAATGGGTGGAGTCAGCGAGGAGGGGGTATAGGAGGAGCCTGGGTAGAATGGGTGGGGTCAGACAGCAGAGGAGGGGCTTAGGAGGAGCCTAGTCAGATTGGGTGGGGTCAAATAGGAGGAGCCTGGGCAGAATGGGTGGGGTCAGACAGCAGAGGAGGGGCTTAGCAGGAGCCTAGTCAGATTGGGTGGGGTCAGAGAAGAGCGGCTTAGGAGGAGCCTAGTCAGATTGGGTGGGGTCAAATAGGAGGAGCCTGGGCAGAATGGGTGGGGTCAGACAGCAGAGGAGGGGCTTAGGAGGAGCCTAGTCAGATTGGGTGGGGTCAAATAGGAGGAGCCTAGTCAGAATGGGTGGGGTCAGACAGCAGAGGAGGGGCTTAGGAGGAGCCTGGGCAGAATGGGTGGAGTCAGACAGCAGAGGAGGGGCTTAGGAGGAGCCTAGTCAGATTGGGTGGGGTCAGAGAGGAGGAGCCTGGGCAGAATGGGTGGGGTCGGACAGCAGAGGAGGGGCTTAGGAGGAGCCTAGTCAGATTGGGTGGGGTCAGAGAGGAGGGGCTTAGGAGGAGCCTAGTCAGATTGGGTGGGGTCAGAGAGGAGGGGTATAGGAGGAACCTGGGCGGGTTGGGCGGGTTGGGTGGGGTCAAATAGGAGGAGCCTGGGCAGAATGGGTGGGGTCAGAGAGGAAGGGTATAGGAGGAGCCTGGGCAGAATGGGTGGGGTCAGAGAGGAAGGATATAGGAGGAGCCTGGGCAGAATGGGTGGAGTCAGAGAGGAGGGGCTTAGGAGGAGCCTGGGCAGAATGGGTATAGGAGGAGCTTGGGCAGAATGGGTGGGGTCAGACAGCAGAGGAGGGGCTTAGGAGGAGCCTAGTCAGATTGGGTGGGGTCAAATAGGAGGGGTATAGGAGGAGCCTGGGCAGAATGGGTGGGGTCAGAGAGGAGGGGGTATAGCAGGCGCCTGAGCAGAGGTGGTGGGGTTAGACAGCAGAGGAGGGGTATAGGAGGAGCCTGGGCAGAATGGGTGGGGTCAGAGGGGTATGGGAGGAGCCTGGGCAGAATGGGTGGAATCAGAGAGGAGGGGGTATAGGAGGAGCCTGAGCAGAGGGGGCGGGGTCAGACAGCAGAGGAGGGGCTTAGGAGGAGCCTATTCAGATTGGGTGTGGTCAAATAGGAGGAGCCTGGGCAGAATGGGTGGGGTCAGACAGCAGAGGAGGGGCTTAGGAGGAGCCTAGTCAGATTGGGTGGGGTCGAATAGGAGGAGCCTGGGCAGAATGGGTGGGGTCAGACAGCAGAGGAGGGGCTTAGGAGGAGCCTAGTCAGATTGGGTGGGGTCAAATAGGAGGGGTACAGGAGGAGCATGGGCAGAATGGGTGATGGGTATGGGAGGAGCCTGGGCAGAATGGGTGGAGTCAGAGAGGAGGGGCTTAGGAGGAGCCTGGGCAGAATGGGTGGGGTCAGAGAGGAGGGGGTATAGGAGGAGCCTGGGCAGGTTGGGTGGGGTCAAATAGGAGGAGCCTGGGCAGAATGGGTGGGGTCAGACAGCAGAGGAGGGGCTTAGGAGGAGCCTAGTCAGATTGGGTGGGGTCAAATAGGAGGGGTATAGGAGGAGCCTGGGCAGAATGGGTGGGGTCTGAGGGCCTAGGAAGGGGTCATAGATGGAGGAGGATCCTGACTTATGGTGGGGAACTGCAAAAACTTTTTTAATGCACCCCCCTATACTTTCTGATTTCTGTTGGGAGGGGGCAGTCGGGGAGCAGTATTAAAAGGTGCTTAGGCGCAACGTGAAGAGCGATGAGGTGCACAGAATGGCATGCCTTCCAGGTACTTTTTGGGAGGGGCTACCATTATTTTTTATTGCTCTGATCCTCCCTCATGGGGTGTACCCCAAATGGTTAGGGGCAACGGGGGAGGGGGGGTGGGTGGCAAAAAGCTGTTTGACAGTTTCTGTTACCAACAGGGGTCACCATACGATTCTGCTGTAGTTATGGTATTGAAAGGTACAACAAGGAGCATGTGAATGTATTTTTGCAGGTGGGGTGCCCCAAAATTTTACTGCCAGCAGCAGCAGCCCCCCTCCTCCCCACCCAGCAGATTGGTATAGGTACCTTTAGGACATTTCTGTTGAAAAAAAGAGGCTATAGCGAATCGTGCTATGAAATCCTAGAGCACTAACATTTGCTAAATAAAGGTGGCATCGGAGCATACGAATGAGGCAGAGAGAGGCTACTGTTGCCAATTGGTTTGGTGGGTCATAGTGAATAACCTCGGCATGCAAATAGGCAGTGTGAGGATTGGCAGTGTCTGTAGAGAATTTTGGCATGCTCTTCAGCTTATTTTTTTCCTCCTTACGTTGGCTATGAACTACAGAGGAAAGGCCCGGCCTTACTGTTGGACAAAACATGTATTTATGATTTTAAGAAGTGTAGTCTGACTGTACTGAGAGGGGCTGTACAGTATGGTAAATGCCTGTATACCCCTGCAATGTGCATCCAACTGTCACTTGAGATTCAGTAGCGAACGAAGCAGCTGGGTTACTGACTGAATGTAAATGGAAGGCACATAGCAAGGGTGTTTGTGGTCACTCAAATGATTGAAACCTGGTTGATGCACTACCAAAGCTGGGGTTCCAGGAGGGAACATTTGAGGGGCATTGAGATGGTGGTGCCCAGAGGTCAAAATACGTTTCAGAGACAGAGAGGTACTGCGGTCCTGGTCCCGCATTGGGGGTAGTCAAAAGTCCTGCTAAAGATTTCTGTCCAACTGTTACCACGTTTTGTGCAGCCTGGCTCCCTCTGTAACGATTCCCCAGTGTCTTTCGATCCTACAGATGACTGTAGCAAACTTCCCATATTTTTACTTGGCCTCATACCCCCAAAGGAGTGCCTGACATTTTCCAGCCTACCGATACTCACATTCTGGGAAAAACCTCACTAACCATGCATATTTATGCACCACACATGGCAAATCCTTGCAATTGCAGAACATCATATCGCACTTGTCATCTTTGAGGTGCTGTAAGTATTTGGATTTGAGGGAAATATTCATCCTTGCTTGCTCTCCCACCTGAAGTCTATGGTGCTGCTGTTCCTTTCTCACATGTCCCTACAAAGAGACAAGTGACACACAGACTCAATCACTCAGCAAACATACATGCTTTGACGCTTTCATCTTGCTGTTTACCTTCCAAATGTTCCCCCTTCACCACAAATACAGGCCAGCCATTCCTCATCCCCTCAGTCATCGTAGTCCTTCACTCCTTAGGCCCTGCAAGACAAAAATGACCAAGAATCATGTCAGCAAGAAGAAGAAAAGCCTCAGTGTGCTCTTTTGGTCATACTGCTGCCCACTAGTAACACTTCATGGCCACTGCAGCTTAAGAATGGGACTGAGAAGAGGGCTCTCCTATGCAAATAATGTCCACCCATGCATACTTTCTTCTGAGACGGTCGGCGGCTTGTGCCGTGATACTGCCTCCAACATATGGTCTTCAACCAAATTTTAAAAAAGCCCACCTGCCTTAGACGAAGGATTTTGCCACTCGAAGGAAGCACATGGGGACATCACCATCATTTAGCAGGGTCCTAAATTGCCTGCTGTCCGCCTGTATACAGAACAAGGACGTTCGTGGCCGTTCGTGAGCGTTCTTCAAAGGAAGGAGGTGGGTGAATAAATCCAAGATGCCAGGGCAGGCCCAGCCCAGCCCAGTGCAGCCCAGCCCGGCACAGCGCACTGCTGTGGAGGTCCACTCCTTCACATCCTGCAGCAGGCATGATGCAGATCTACTAGAGCAAAGGCTTGACTCTGCTCCTGTCTGTCTCTTAAAGGAAACAATCTTTCCAACTTCTTATTGCACCTAATAAATGGACTCTAGCTAGCCTCAAACTCGACCCATCATTTCATTAGCCAGAGCTCATACTTGACCTTTATTTCTATCCAAGCTCACTGGCACCAAACCCCTGATTTGAGCGAGTGGCTCACACTAAAATGAAAAATCACCATCAACCAACCTATTTTACAATAAGTGTAGCACCATCCTCGCATTCTTGTGCTCAGTTATAACCCCCAATACCACAATTGCACTCTGCAATTCACCAAACTTAAAGGACAAAGAATGAAGACATTGATAAAGGAAGATAAGGCCTTGTTCCTAGCACCTACTTGAGAAATAGGGCGGTTGGTAGAAGGTCATGAGAGAAAACATATGAAATGTTGGGAGACACCTGCCAAAAAAACACTAGCAAGAAAAAAAAATCACTGTTTGAAAATTTCCCACCTTGGGATACTTCTACAGCACTGGCAGGATTCGAACCCTGGCCTGTGAGGGCTGTCCCCCCCAAAGGTACAAGCCTTACCTTTGAGCTATCTCCTTGGTGGTCTAGAGGATTGCAGTAGTAACTATAAGCAACATACAGGCCTTGGTGTCCTTCCCTGTGGAAATGGATGACCATGACATAAGGACAATTTGATAGGCTACTTACATGGAAACCAGAAAAACACTTAGCAAAAAAAAAAAAAGAAAATCACTGTTTGAAAATTTCCCACCTTGGGATACTTCTACAGCACTGGCAGGATTCGAACCCTGGCCTGTGAGGGCTGTCCCCACCAAAGGTACAAGCCTTACCTTTGAGCTATAGCTCCTTGGTGGTCTGGAGGATTGCAGTAGTAACTATAAGCAACATACAGGCCTCGGTGTCCTTTCCTGTGGCTTCCATTGCACATTAAATGGATGACCATGACATACGGACAATTTGATAGGCTACTTACATGGAAACCAGAAAAACACTTAGCACAAAAATAAAAGAAAATCACTGTTTGAAAATTTCCCACCTTGGATAGTTCTACAGCACTGGCAGGATTCGAACCCTGGCCTGTGAGGGCTGTCCCCACCAAAGGTACAAGCCTTACCTTTGAGCTATAACTCCTTGGTGGTCTAGAGGATTGCAGTAGTAACTATAAGCAACATACAGGCCTTGGTGTCCTTCCCTGTCGCTTCCATTGCACATTAAAAGGATGACCATGACATAAGGACAATTTGATAGGCTACTTACATGGAAACCAGTGTGGTCCAGTGGGTAAGTTCCTGCCTTCCATCCAGGCAACCAGGGTTCAAATCCCGGGTTCGGCACCAGGTAAGTAAATTGGTAAGTAAAATGTGTCCGTGTGTTGTGTAAGAGTGGAATCATGCCTAGCGAAAGAGGGATTGCAGATTGGTCGGTAAGTAAAATAGGTGTGGAAAGAAAGGTGAAAGAAAGAGAACGGGTGTTGTCTGTAGGAGGAGGACCTTGGGCAGGTTGGGTGGGGTCAGAGAGGAGGAGCTTAGGAGGAGCCTAGGCAGAATGGGTGGGGTCAGAGGGGTATGGGAGGAGCCTGTGAATGGGTGGAGTCAGAGAGGAGGGGGAATTGGAGGAGCCTGAGCAGAGGGGTGGGGTTAGACAGCAGAGGAGGGGTATAGGAGGAGCCTAGTCAGATTGGGTGGGGTCAGAGAGGAAGGGTATAGGAGGAGCTTGGGCAGAATGGGTGGAGTCAGCGAGGAGGGGGTATAGGAGGAGCCTGGGTAGAATGGGTGGGGTCAGACAGCAGAGGAGGGGCTTAGGAGGAGCCTAGTCAGATTGGGTGGTGTCAGAGAGGAAGGGTATAGGAGGAACCTGGGCAGAATGGGTGGGGTCAGACAGCAGAGGAGGGGCTTAGGAGGAGCCTAGTCAGATTGGGTGGGGTCAAATAGGAGGAGCCTGGGCAGAATGGGTGGGGTCAGACAGCAGAGGAGGGGCTTAGCAGGAGCCTAGTCAGATTGGGTGGGGTCAGAGAAGGGCGGCTTAGGAGGAGCCTAGTCAGATTGGGTGGGGTCAAATAGGAGGAGCCTGGGCAGAATGGGTGGGGTCAGACAGCAGAGGAGGGGTTTAGGAGGAGCCTAGTCAGAATGGGTGGGGTCAGACAGCAGAGGAGGGGCTTAGGAGGAGCCTGGGCAGAATGGGTGGGGTCAGAGAGGAAGGATATAGGAGGAGCCTGGGCAGAATGGGTGGAGTCAGAGAGGAGGGGCTTAGGAGGAGCCTGGGCAGAATGGGTATAGGAGGAGCCTGGGCAGAATGGGTGGGGTCAGAGAGGAGGGGTATAGGAGGAACCTGGGCGGGTTGGGTGGGGTCAAATAGGAGGAGCCTGGGCAGAATGGGTGGGGTCAGACAGCTTAGGAGGAGCCTAGTCAGATTGGGTGGGGTCAAATAGGAGGAGCCTTGGCAGAATGGGTGGGGTCAGAGAGGAAGGGTATAGGAGGAGCCTGGGCAGAATGGGTGGAGTCAGAGAGGAGGGGCTTAGGAGGAGCCTAGTCAGATTGGGTGGGGTCAGAGGGGTCAGAGGGGTATAGGAGGAGCCTGGGCAGAATGGGTGGGGTCAGAGAGGAGGGGGTATAGGAGGAGCCTGGGCAGAATGGGTGGGGTCAGACAGCAGAGGAGGGGCTTAGGAGGAGCCTGGTCAGAGGGGTCAGAGAGGAGGGGTATAGGAGGAGCCTAGTCAGAATGGGTGGGGTCAAATAGGAGGAGCCTGGGCAGAATGGGTGGGGTCAGACAGCAGAGGAGGGGCTTAGGAGGAGCCTAGTCAGATTGGGTGGGGTCAAATAGGAGGGGTATAGGAGGAGCCTGGGCAGAATGGGTGGGGTCAGAGAGGAGGGGGTATAGGCAGCGCCTGAGCAGAGGTAGTGGGGTTAGACAGCAGAGGAGGGGTATAGGAGGAGCCTGGGCAGAATGAGTGGGGTCAGAGAGGAGGGGGTATAGGAGGAGCCTGGGCAGAATGGGTGGGGTCAGACAGCAGAGGAGCGGCTTAGGAGGAGCCTAGTCAGATTGGGTGGGGTCAAATAGGAGGAGCCTGGGCAGAATGGGTGAGGTCAGAGAGGAGGGGTATAGGAGGAGCCTGGGCAGAGGGGGTACAGGAGGAGCCTGGGCAGAATGAGTGCGGTCAGAGAGGAGGGGCTTAGGAGGAGCCTAGTCAGATTGGGTGGGGTCAGAGAGGAGGGGCTGAGGAGGAGCTTAGTCAGAATGGGTGGGGTCAGACAGCAGAGGAGGGGCTTAGGAGGTGCCTAGTCAGATTGGGGTCAAATAAGAGGGGTACGGGAGGGGCCTGGGCAGAATGGGTGGAGTCAGAGAGGAGGGGGTATAGGAGGAGCCTAGTCAGATTGGGTGTGGTCAAATAGGAGGAGCCTGGGCAGAATGGGTGGGGTCTGAGGGCCTAGGAAGGGGTCATAGATGGAGGAGGATCCTGACTTATGGTGGGGAACTGCAAAAACTTTTTTAATGCACCCCCCTATACTTTCTGATTTCTGTTGGGAGGGGGCAGTCGGGGAGCAGTATTAAAAGGTGCTTAGGCGCAACGTGAAGAGCGATGAGGTGCACAGAATGGCATGCCTTCCAGGTACTTTTTGGGGGGGCTACCATTATTTTTTTATTGCTCTGATCCTCCCTCATGGGGTGTACCCCAAATGGTTAGGGGCAACAGGGGGGGGTGGCAAAAAGCTGTTTGACAGTTTCTGTTACCAACAGGGGTCACCATACGATTCTGCTGTAGTTATGGTATTGAAAGGTACAACAAGGAGCATGTGAATGTATTTTTGCAGGTGGGGTGCCCCAAAATTTTACTGCCAGCAGCAGCAGCCCCCCTCCTCCCCACCCAGCAGATTGGTATAGGTACCTTTAGGACATTTCTGTTGAAAAAAAGAGGCTATAGCGAATCGTGCTATGAAATCCTAGAGCACTAACATTTGCTAAATAAAGGTGGCATCGGAGCATACGAATGAGGCAGAGAGAGGCTACTGTTGCCAATTGGTTTGGTGGGTCATAGTGAATAACCTCGGCATGCAAATAGGCAGTGTGAGGATTGGCAGTGTCTGTAGAGAATTTTGGCATGCTCTTCAGCTTATTTTTTTCCTCCTTACGTTGGCTATGAACTACAGAGGAAAGGCCCGGCCTTACTGTTGGACAAAACATGTATTTATGATTTTAAGAAGTGTAGTCTGACTGTACTGAGAGGGGCTGTACAGTATGGTAAATGCCTGTATACCCCTGCAATGTGCATCCAACTGTCACTTGAGATTCAGTAGCGAACGAAGCAGCTGGGTTACTGACTGAATGTAAATGGAAGGCACATAGCAAGGGTGTTTGTGGTCACTCAAATGATTGAAACCTGGTTGATGCACTACCAAAGCTGGGGTTCCAGGAGGGAACATTTGAGGGGCATTGAGATGGTGGTGCCCAGAGGTCAAAATACGTTTCAGAGACAGAGAGGTACTGCGGTCCTGGTCCCGCATTGGGGGTAGTCAAAAGTCCTGCTAAAGATTTCTGTCCAACTGTTACCACGTTTTGTGCAGCCTGGCTCCCTCCGTAACGATTCCCCAGTGTCTTTCGATCCTACAGATGACTGTAGCAAACTTCCCATATTTTTTCTTGGCCTCATACCCCCAAAGGAGTGCCTGACATTTTCCAGCCTACCGATACTCACATTCTGGGAAAAACCTCACTAACCATGCATATTTATGCACCACACATGGCAAATCCTTGCAATTGCAGAACATCATATCGCACTTGTCATCTTTGAGGTGCTGTAAGTATTTGGATTTGAGGGAAATATTCATCCTTGCTTGCTCTCCCACCTGAAGTCTATGGTGCTGCTGTTCCTTTCTCACATGTCCCTACAAAGAGACAAGTGACACACAGACTCAATCACTCAGCAAACATATATGCTTTGACGCTTTCATCTTGCTGTTTACCTTCCAAATGTTCCCCCTTCACCACAAATACAGGCCAGCCATTCCTCATCCCCTCAGTCATCGTAGTCCTTCACTCCTTAGGCCCTGCAAGACAAAAATGACCAAGAATCATGTTGTCATGTGCTTATCTAGGTTCCTGATCGATACTGTGACCTTATGCCCCTATTCGGCTATAAATCCATTTATTCCCTATATTGGCATAACCGTTCAAGTGCGATTTTCTGTAAAGTCATCTCTGGTCTCACACGAGCAGAGCCACAGAGCCACATTCCAGCATGACTCTCTGCTACTTCCTTTGCGACCAATTAGTGCAATGACAGAGCAGCAGTCACTATCTGATATTCCTAGATAACACTCCGAGTTCTTCAACAAGATAAAAACTTAGCAAACCTGGAAATCCCCGCTTGCTATGTTTTGATTAGTAATGGAACTCTAATGAGCAACTGATAACTATCACTTCCTAGTGACATCTTTAATTGACGTCTTATGTCCAGCAAACTTGCGTCAAACCCGGCACCTGTCAGGTATAAATATTACCAACGTTGCCTTAAGCAATGAGCGAACATGTTGCTGATGCCAGCTGCCTGCATGACCCCGTGTTGGTAAAAACTAGCACTCTGTCGCTGCAGCCTGCTATCCTGTGGTGGTGAAGCTACTGATTACCATTATCGCCGCTACAGCGCGACCTATGGTGCAGTACGCTTGAGGAGCCGTGCAGCCGTCCTCTGCGAAGACATCCAGCCCAGCTGCCCGCAGACGCTGTCACCCCTCCTTCCTCGACGCGCTGAGAGAAGCCGCTGCCTTTCTCGTGCAGAGAAATCCAGTCCCGGCGCTTCCAGTTTACCCTCGCAGGTGACTGGGATATCGAGAGAGACCCCTGAAGGAGATACCAATCCTCCATCATTCTATTCAGAGGTATGGTGTTGACTAAACCCTTAGACGAGAATTCTTGAAACAAACCTTGGCAAAACCAACTTAAATTAAGCTACTTACTTACTCCCCCTTCTCACGTGTTAGGCTTAGGTCAGGCACACAGGGGTAGGCTTAGTTAGAAGCACCAGTTGAGTATGTTAGCCTAATGTATATATGACTGTATATATGTTTTATTACTTTTAAACCATTGTATGGCTAAGAAACCATATCAATGCTTTTACAGTTCTATTTCGCTATTCTTATCTTACTGTACGTACTTTTTATAATAACAGTTATTGCAATTGTGGCAATACATTTCTCTTGTATGAGAAGAAAGACTGTTCAATAAATGTTAACCCTTTATTGATAAACGCCCGTCTCTCTATTCTCTACATACTGTGAAAGTAAACTGCACTAGACTGACTGAGTGAAATCTATGTCTATTGTTTCACACGACCCTAGAGATCGACTCTTGATCTGAGGAGCAAAGTTGTCATGTTGCACGGTTGTTGATAAGCTGAATCCCTTCTTGTCTGTGCCAAGGAAGCTGATCACTTCCTATGCAGAGAAGAAAGTTTCCAGTGACCTCTGAGCTAGTTGGTAACACAACCCAATTAAGTTTAGCATAGTCAGTGGAGGCCTGGAATATAAGCAGTTCCACGTCGATACTACTGTTTATGTTATTCCAATGCGCAGGGCCTAGTGGGAAACTAGGAACTACACTACATGGCGCCCTAACGTTTGGTAAGGCGATAAACTAACGTAAGACTTGTAGAGTAACTCAGTCGTGCATATTTCACACCCCTTTCGCCCGTAAATACTCCAATAGACGTCTGGAGTGGGTGAAAGGTTAAAATCCGCCCGACCTTAGTAGGAAGAGATTCCTATGTAAAGCTCTGGTTTATTCAACGTTGAAGGATACAGTGTTCCAAAATATTGTGCATCTAATCTTTGTCTCCTTGGAGACCTACTCTGCAAAGCCTGCATTTCTAAAGAAATGACAGACAGTGAAGAAGAAAGGGAAGCAGTTAGACTGGCATCCCAGCTAATGGAGGAAGACACGAGTCTCCTAGAAACAGACCCGGATGCTATTATCATCCCGGTCCAGTTAAGAAGATCTATAACTTTAAAACTTATAGAACACGGACTGACACCTCAAGGTGGTACAGTAATTTTCGTGATAGAGGCTCACGAGTATCGGCAGACAGAGGTATTCTATTCATGGATAAACTTTCCAGCGGTAAACGCTATAACACAAGAGTTTCACTATTACAAAATAGAGGAACCTCCGGGAGAGTACGCTCCTTTCGAGGAGGTTGAAATCCCACTTAAATTTCAAGAGCACCTGCTCTGGTTTAATGGCGCCCTAAAACACAATGATCACATAACTAGGCTCGGTCCACTAGGTAGACCAGGAGCCACGTGGCCGGTTCTAGCCAGCTACACACCACATCCTGACATTGCAAAAATGTCTAGAGAAGAGCTGTTAGTACAGCTAAACACATTAATAAAAATACATAGGCAATTAGTCCAATATGTAATACGGACTGCAACAGTCCAGCCAGCTGTTAATTCACCACAGCTGACCCCTCATCAGGGGAACACAAATAAAATTACACCACAGAACATACAGTCATGTCTTGGTAAAACACCCGTAAAACGGGAACAAATTCCTTTCTGGTTAGCCCAGAAAATCACTCAAATAGAGGCAGTATTTCCTGATACTACCCCTATTGAGAAACACAGAATCTTGACCATCTGCCTTCCTATGGGAATCGCACCACACGTGGAGGACTGCGACACTTGGGGTACAGTCTTTGCTTCCATTTACACAAAAACACACGGTGTTCCGTCTATGGCGGTAATACCAGACGTGCTAAAACAGATTCAAAATGAATTCGGTCCAGAGCCCGCTTTAAATCTAGGTATGAAATTACTGAAAGACTTCAAGCAGGTCATGGCTATATTATTAGCCAACGTAAAGGGAGAAGCAGCATCTGTGGCGATTCGCCAGAAGTTGAGGGAAACAGATATAAAAGATCCTGTTGAGCTTGCCAAAATCATAGAAAAATGCTATGAAGAATTAGGTAGAGACAGCTTGGGTGGAAAACCAGTTAAGCCCCAACTGCTCGAAAATCCAGAAAAATTATTTATTAAAAATAATTTAAACACTCCTAAAAAGAGCTGGGATGGAAATAAACAATCCACTCCCAAGGAAAAAGTTTTCCAGTCCAGAGGAAGGTCTCCTCGACGGAGGGAGAGAACTCCGACTCGAGAACGCCAGTCTCCCCAACGGGAGCCCTCTGAGAAAAGATATAACCTTAGAAATAGGGATAATATAAAAAAACCTGATAGATATCAAAGTATTGATACACGTCCCTCTCGATCTTTTCCACAGAATTCGGAAAGAAGAGGACGGTCAGACCCAGGAGAGCACACCAAGTCCAAAGACAAGGAACCTGCTCAAAATAAGAAATCTCAATTTCCTAAAAAGAAGGTAGCCAGTATTAGAGTAATCAACCATGCCGAGAATACTGAGGACACAGTTGAAAAACGGGGAGTGGGCATTGACAATGTTGGACAGTGCAGCAGAAATCAGTATAGCGCGCAAGAACTTAATGAGTCATCTGGAGACAGTGGACACGAATGAATACATTCAGGTTGAAACTGCCGACGCCAGGCTTAGCGAGCCACATAAAATATACGAAATAACATTGCGTATAGAGGGTGATAAGACTAGGAAAATTAAGGGTCTATTTTGGGATAAGCTCTCAAAAGGCTATGATATTCTGTTAGCTGAAAAAGATTGGCCCCCCGGAGTTTGTCAGGGAGTGCCCTCGTGGCGAAGAGGTAATTATGCCTGCCTTCTCGAATCACATACCGATTCACAAAAAATACACATATGCAAGGAAATGGGCAGTAGCCCAGGCACCTGCATT
The DNA here is from genome assembly GCF_964263255.1 of Lissotriton vulgaris. Taxonomy (NCBI): domain Eukaryota; kingdom Metazoa; phylum Chordata; class Amphibia; order Caudata; family Salamandridae; genus Lissotriton; species Lissotriton vulgaris. Next base: position 966,735,361 of record NC_141685.1, on the reverse strand, counting down.
GTATAAAAATCATGTAGGATGGGATGAGGATTCACCGCCTCACAAAATCCAACTAAAAAGTGAACCAACTGCCCAACGGCAGTATCCCATAAAGCAAGAAGCTAAAAAACAAGTCAGGGAGATCTTAGATCAACTTGAGTACCAGGGGGTGATTGAAACATGCACCTCTCAAATGAACAATCCTTTGTTTCCTGTCTCCAAGCCAGACAATTCATATCGTCTAGTTTTGGACTACAGACACCTTAATACATGTTGCAAAACTTTTGCAGTACAAAACTCGCATAGTGCAGCCCTAATGAATAACATAGTTAGGAAAAAATACAAAACGACATTAGACATTTCTAATGGTTTCTTTTGTCAAAACATTGCACCAGAAAGCAGATACTTGACCGCTTTCTCCGCATTTGGGTCACAGAAAAAATTCTGTCGACTCCCACAGGGGTTCAAGAACAGCCCAGGACTATTCTCAGCTAGGGTAACAGAGTTACTACAAATCTATGATGATGAAGCATTATCTTACGTAGATGATATTTATCTCACAGACGACGACTTGGATACTCACTTGAAAAGGGTGAACACCATTATACTTGGGTTCGCAGCAGAGGGTTACAAATTCAACTTTAAAAAGTCCCGAATTGCCCATCTGACAGTACTATTCTTAGGGTACGAATTATCAAGTGAAGGGAAAAGCCTAGCGGACAACTTCTTAGAGAAGTGCGCTGTACTCCAAGCTCCGAAAATGCTGAAGAATTTACAATCCATTCTAGGTTTTCTGAATTTCGGAAGAACTTACATCCTAAATTACGCAGAGAGGGTTAAACCTCTCTACGAACTAATAAAACCTGATTTAAAACAAATCAATTGGACTCAAAAACACACAGAAATTTTGAGATCACTGCAAACAGACATGTTAGCAAAAACAAAATTAGATACACGTGACAACACGATCGATCTTGTAATCCGAGTCATCCCAGGAAGATGCGGATTCACGTACCTAACCTCTAATGAGGGAGAAAAGGTACCAATTTCAATTAAATCTCACTTGTACACACAAGCAGAAAAAACATTCAGTCGCACAGAAAAAACTGTGAACGCAGTGCAAATCGCATTAGCAAATGAAAGAGAACTAGCACACGGCAAACGGATTAATATCCTTACAGCGGAATCCGCCTTCGAGGCGCTATTCAGCTCAGTAAACCTGCCTACAGTGTCACTGGATCCGAAATGGATACAGTGCATAGATTCTCTAGGAGCGGAAGACGTGAAATACTATTTCGCCCCGCAATACAAAGAACTGAATGATTTAGAATATGAAGAAGAATATCCTCTGCCAATCGAAATCCTGCCTCTCCCACAATACGCCTGTATAATCTATACAGATAACTTTGTACAGCATTTTAATGTAGAGAGAAAATCCTACGATGCAGCATGTGCGATCATTAAAGGTCGTTGGCTGTGCGGTAAATTCAGACCGAAAGTAACAAAAACTGAATCTGTAAGAAACTGTTCGGTTCAAAGAACTGAAATCAGATCTTTAAAGATGGCGCTCGAAAATGCAGAACGCGAATTCCCCACACTTATCGTGTGCGATTCTCATTTTTGCGTCAATTCTTACAACAACAAATTGCAGAGTTGGATCGAAAACGACTACAAAGATGACACAGGTGCCACAATAAAGCATAAATTGCTCTGGAACGAGGTAGCTCTTTTACACAAAGAACTACAAAAGACTCACGTGATACACGCACAGAGTCTTCAGCGTGATGGCGTTCACGTTGCAGGGAATTCATTGGCTAATACAGCCAAAGCGGAAGCAACTAACCCGGCTTCCGTAGCCACAAAAAAGCGTACAGATAAGTATATAGACGGGGAAACCATGCTAGCAGTAAAAACGACCGTAAAAGGCGACTGTGCAGCACTACCCGTAAACTATCCACTCAATTATGCATACATAATCAATGCAAACTCCGTTCCTTTTGCTCGAATCCCTGGAGTGGGGGACAGAGTAATTCCAAACAGGAGCAGGAGGGGCTTCCTCTTACTGGAAGCACACATGGGGTTGGGTCTGAAACACCAAACAATCAAAGCCTCTCTGAAAGAATTGCAATCAGAGTACTGGTGGCCAGGAATGAGTATAGATATTCAATGTTTTGCTCAAAATTGTGAAGACTGCAATAGAGATCGCAGTAATGAACAGGCCAGTGTAGTTTCAGGATCCCTTCTAGACAGCATAAGGCGGTCTATCTGCGCAATCAAAGAAGAGAAGCGCGACCCAGTGTACACAGTTTAAGACGAAAAGCACTTAAAAAAAATGAGGCCTCCAGCACTCGGCTGACGCTAGAACGGTTATAAAAGATTAGCGAGTCCATATCGGCATATACGCAATTACCACGTTCCATTCTGACCAGGGTCCTGCTTTCAGCTCTCGAGCTTATGGGGGGGCCATGGCTAGCATGGGAATTGGGTTGTGGTATTCTTGTCCGTCGCATCCCGAAGGGAATAGTGTGGTAGAAAGAAAAAACCGGGACATAAAGCAATCTATAACAGCGAAGGTATTAGGTTCAGGCGCTGGGTGGGTCAAACATTTAATAAGTGTCCAGACTAGTCTTAACAACATGCCAAGAAATTCTCTAAAAGGTTTCAGCCCATACGAACTATTGTTCGGAATAAGAATGAACGTTCAGGACCTCGATAGTCAGATGTCAGTGGTACAAGAAGAAACAAAGCAGTTTGAAGTAAAAGACCGTTTGGCTGTTTTACAGGAACTGAATGAAACAAGAAAATCATTAAGCAACAGCCAAGTACCACTGACGAGGCACCACCCGCAACAGCCCCAGCAAGGCCTGTCTGGATTCCAAAGATTGGGGATCTAGTCAGAGAAAAGATCGCGGTGAAGAAGGAATTTGGGCCTTCTTACAGAAAAGCAGTACCTGTCTTAGCAGTCACCGGAACAAGATCAGTTGTGCTACCGCCCCTTGCTGGTAAAAAGGAGAACAGAGTCGTGTCCATCGATCTGGTAAAACCACAAGCATGTGGCCTATAATCAACAGTAGGCCCAGTGGACTCCCAAGAAACAACAGAATACCCAAACTTGCAACAATCCAAGAGGTTCAAACTGAAAGACTAATCACATTCGATCAGCCTGCAGTGCACAATGAAGGACTATGCAATACAGCCATGGAACTCGTGCCTCTTGAAACACAGATTGAAACAGTTCGTCAAGAAACAACACAAGTCTACAATGATGTGGCATCAGAAAGTGCTACCGAGAGACAGATTGAAAAAACAATCCCATCAATTGACAGAACTGCCTCTGGTTATTTCATCAACTTCGACAACTTCTCTGAAGATTTTAACGACCCCGAAGTGATGCCAGAAACAAAAAAGTCTTTTAAAGAAAAAGCAACGGAACTCTTTCATCAACTGAAGGAAATCTACCTCATTTCCCCTTGGCTAGAGTTCTGGTTCGGTCTAGGTGTATTTTTCCTCCTGCTTTGGCTCATCATGGTACTGTGTTTGGGAAAATTCATTGAGGGAAAATATATTACAATGGACACAGCAAGTCAGAACATCAACCTAGTCCTGAAACCACACAGATCATCCCACGTGAAGAAAAGAGAACTGTCAACAGTAAATGTCACAGCAATTCCAATACCTGGTGGGGTAGTATGGGAGAAAACAGACTATGAGATCTATGGTCCGGTCGAAATCCTGAAGTATCCTCATCAACTAAAGGTTTCCTTAAGTGACTTTTTGACACCTAGTACATTCTCTGATGATTGGGACTTTAACAGTATTAATGACATGATGTCTGATTTAGTAATGTCAGCTAGATTCACAGATCATGATTATTTACAAGGTTCATCTAGTTATGAGCAGTTATTCTGTTACACCCACTATGGGGATCATTACTTGCATAAATCTGCACAGCCTAGAAATGTTTTTATGTATAATCAATGGGAACATTGTTCTACACCACCTAAAAGCAGTTCTAAAGCATTTTTTGAGAAATTCAAATATTTTTCAGGGTTTAACACCAGTGATGCAGAAACGTTTTATTATAAACTGTTAGATAAAACAGGAATGAAGACAATGCTGACAAATTCTAAATTGATATATTCAGAAGCATTTTATGACAAAATGATGACAATTGGTTTTGATTATTGGAAAAATAATATTGAAACAAAATCAATTTGGGGTACAAAAGATTGGCAGGTGCAAGGCATAGAAGCACTTTTTAGAACCTGCATGATACCTGAACAAATGTTATTTTTAAATGACACTGTACACCAAACATCTTGTCTTGGCCTAGCCAAGAACAAAGAAATGAAAACACCGTCTATACCAAAGCCAATAGCTGAAAATACAACTGCAGATAATGAGTTAGACGTGTCAAACATTTTACATTTCAACAGAACACATCCTGATTGGAAAAAGTGGTTAATCTGGCCTACAGACACAAATAGCTGTCAAGATAGATTCCTGAATAAAACACAGGGTTTAAAAATGACCAGATTAGACTCGAGATATTCCCAGAGACAACATCCAGGAATTATAACCACATACAGTGTAGGGAAACTCTGCCTAGAATGGCTAACTACATCCACACTGGCTGAAATTAAGCAACACTTGTCTTTATTAAAAGATGGTGCTGATTTGCGCGATTTCATTCTTGGACCACACAAACAGCGTCAAAAGCGTTTCATAGCGACCAGCATCTATGCTGCTTACAACGAGGCTTGGAAAGTAAAGCAAATTGAAACTGCTGAAAAGATACGAGAAATTGATCGTATTAATTTGGAAAAATCACTTTCTGTGGTAGACAATGGGTTAATGACTCTGTCATCCAGAATATATTCTTTGGACAATATTGTATCCTCTGCCTTTGATGTGATAGACAGAGATTTGCTAATGTTACAACATGGCCAGTCTCAATTACGCTCTATTATAGAACTAGGCTGGACGCTGCAAAATCTTCGTTCAGGCTATGTGCCTTGGCGTCTGATAAACACAACGTCATTATTTTCCATTTTTAACCTTACTGATAAACAGATCAGTTTGGCACAGAAAGGAGCAGACTATACAATCTTGAGCATCGAGAAACTCGAGAGATTACCATTGACAATGTCAGAGAGCCCTGTCATTGAATGGATAATACACGGAATTATCACAATTCCGATAACAACTTTCCGATTTCATAAATGCCTTGAATACATACCTGCTGGCCAGTATGAACAATTGGGTAAGGGATATGTAAAATCCGAATGGAAATTACCATACACTCATTCTTGCTATAGTGACAGCGACAAAAATGTATTTCTTAGTGGTGACAACTGTAAACACTCACTAAGCGGTATACTTTTGTGTCAGGGTATTAATTTACACGGAGCATGTGATGGCAATTCAAACAACCTTTCATGCCACCAGCTAGTCACACCTGCAACTCAGATAGAGCCCTTCTTTATGCAACTCGCAAACGGGAGTTACATTCTAAGAACGGATCACAGGTGCTGTGGCCTCGCGCCCGGAAAAAGTTATCTAGTACAAGTAACGTCCATGGTCAAATGTTGCATGCAAGCATTGTTCCCGAGCGGGCCTCCAGACTTAGTGACTCCCCTCTGGCCTCGTCTGAATCTCTATTCTATACGAATTGATACATTAAGCAAAATGAAATCTGTGCTTTTACAGACAACAGTGCCTATAACGTCATCTAAAGAGACGTATGATCTTCTAGTCGCAAGGACGGCTACTGAGGTCCATGACCTTTTATCAACAAATTGCCCCGTGCATTTCGTACAAATGCTCGACCAACTCCTTAACATGTCTAGTGCTACAAGCATCCCAGGCATATTTAAGACAGTCTTTACGGGACTGCTGACACCCTTCCAGGCAATTTTGGGAATCTTTCCTAATTTTGTGCACTCCATCTTTGGTGGTATTCCACTATTTTTTGGACTCATCGCAGGGATTCTATTTTTGACCCTTCTGCTACGTTATGGCAAGCCTCGGCTCAGACATAGCTCCCATGGGAATGGAAGAGACAATCCTAGCAATGCGCTACAGGGACAGGATAACTAACGTCCTCGGATTGGCCAGGCTGAGAGATCTAAACATGACCTGGTTCCTTTCATTCAGACCAATATGGCAAAATTGCATTTTACCTGTGCTACGGTGTATGCTTTGCGGCGATGAATGCGTGTTGGACATCTGTCTTTCACTTCCATCAGCAGTACCAATGGACGTCGATACTTTGCTAAGTCCAATAACGGCTCACGCATTGTGTTGTCCCCAGCGGCTACCAATCCTGATGACGGCATTCGTGGAGACTCCTGTACTACAGCCAAGTGGTAACAGTGGAGCGAGTGACAAAAGCAACATCATCCAGGTACAACGTTCTGTGAGCAGGGCTGGTCCTGTCTTCGATGACAGCAATCATTCTCACACCTGCCAAGTTTCAGCGCTATCTAATTTGGTTGAACTATCACCTGATTTTGTAGACCAATTCTTTGCGAGCCTGTCTGATACGATGTTCTCACCCACAGAGAAACAATAACTTTTGAGAAACTTTCCGACACACAGCGTTCCCATGAACTCTGAATTCGGCCTTCAGTTTTTGATCAACAAAAAACTGCCAAGAGCTTTGGAAATCTATTTTTCCCCGTTCAAGCAATAATTCTTTAAATTGGACAATTTTTCTAATATTGACCTTTTTTGGCACGAACAATTCTTTGCTTAACGTAAAACTATTCTTAGAGAACAGAAGCTTCACACTTCCATTTCTAAAAACACATCTAGAGACATAACAACATTACACCAGCCTCTAGCACACATGTTATTACAATGCATTTTTATGTGATGATTTATCTCGCATTTCTTCTGTCAGAGATACTTCATGTGTAATTCTTTATGCATAATCGTTCATTGATTTCATATGCAATAATTTTTTGAATGATTACTATGCTTTAAAAAACGTACAGTACCTAAATTCCATGTAATACAAGTACGCCTATTTCGAATGCATTTATGTATTTTGGGGTGGGCTATGTTACACCATGTTACACATGCATCTAATTGCTTAGTTTTAGTAATTTTGATGGACATGAATTCGTGGAGTGGGTGTCATGTGCTTATCTAGGTTCCTGATCGATACTGTGACCTTATGCCCCTATTCGGCTATAAATCCATTTATTCCCTATATTGGCATAACCGTTCAAGTGCGATTTTCTGTAAAGTCATCTCTGGCCTCACACGAGCAGAGCCACAGAGCCACATTCCAGCATGACTCTCTGCTACTTCCTTTGCGACCAATTAGTGCAATGACAGAGCAGCAGTCACTATCTGATATTCCTAGATAACACTCCGAGTTCTTCAACAAGATAAAAACTTAGCAAACCTGGAAATCCCCGCTTGCTATGTTTTGATTAGTAATGGAACTCTAATGAGCAACTGATAACTATCACTTCCTAGTGACATCTTTAATTGACGTCTTATGTCCAGCAAACTTGCGTCAAACCCGGCACCTGTCAGGTATAAATATTACCAACGTTGCCTTAAGCAATGAGCGAACATGTTGCTGATGCCAGCTGCCTGCATGACCCCGTGTTGGTAAAAACTAGCACTCTGTCGCTGCAGCCTGCTATCCTGTGGTGGTGAAGCTACTGATTACCATTATCGCCGCTACAGCGCGACCTATGGTGCAGTACGCTTGAGGAGCCGTGCAGCCGTCCTCTGCGAAGACATCCAGCCCAGCTGCCCGCAGACGCTGTCACCCCTCCTTCCTCGACGCGCTGAGAGAAGCCGCTGCCTTTCTCGTGCAGAGAAATCCAGTCCCGGCGCTTCCAGTTTACCCTCGCAGGTGACTGGGATATCGAGAGAGACCCCTGAAGGAGATACCAATCCTCCATCATTCTATTCAGAGGTATGGTGTTGACTAAACCCTTAGACGAGAATTCTTGAAACAAACCTTGGCAAAACCAACTTAACTTAAGCTACTTACTTACTCCCCCTTCTCACGTGTTAGGCTTAGGTCAGGCACACAGGGGTAGGCTTAGTTAGAAGCACCAGTTGAGTATGTTAGCCTAATGTATATATGACTGTATATATGTTTTATTACTTTTAAACCATTGTATGGCTAAGAAACCATATCAATGCTTTTACAGTTCTATTTCGCTATTCTTATCTTACTGTACGTACTTTTTATAATAACAGTTATTGCAATTGTGGCAATACATTTCTCTTGTATGAGAAGAAAGACTGTTCAATAAATGTTAACCCTTTATTGATAAACGCCCGTCTCTCTATTCTCTACATACTGTGAAAGTAAACTGCACTAGACTGACTGAGTGAAATCTATGTCTATTGTTTCACACGACCCTAGAGATCGACTCTTGATCTGAGGAGCAAAGTTGTCATGTTGCACGGTTGTTGGAAAGCTGAATCCCTTCTTGTCTGTGCCAAGGAAGCTGATCACTTCCTATGCAGAGAAGAAAGTTTCCAGTGACCTCTGAGCTAGTTGGTAACACAACCCAATTAAGGTTAGCATAGTCAGTGGAGGCCTGGAATATAAGCAGTTCCACGTCGATACTACTGTTTATGTTATTCCAATGCGCAGGGCCTAGTGGGAAACTAGGAACTACACTACAATGTCAGCAAGAAGAAGAAAAGCCTCAGTGTGCTCTTTTGGTCATACTGCTGCCCACTAGTAACACTTCATGGCCACTGCAGCTTAAGAATGGGACTGAGAAGAGGGCTCTCCTATGCAAATAATGTCCACCCATGCATACTTTCTTCTGAGACGGTCGGCGGCTTGTGCCGTGATACTGCCTCCAACATATGGTCTTCAACCAAATTTTAAAAAAGCCCACCTGCCTTAGACGAAGGATTTTGTCACTCGAAGGAAGCACATGGGGACATCACCATCATTTAGCAGGGTCCTAAATTGCCTGCTGTCCGCCTGTATACAGAACAAGGACGTTCGTGGCCGTTCGTGAGCGTTCTTCAAAGGAAGGAGGTGGGTGAATAAATCCAAGATGCCAGGGCAGGCCCAGCCCAGCCCAGTGCAGCCCAGCCCGGCACAGCGCACTGCTGTGGAGGTCCACTCCTTCACATCCTGCAGCAGGCATGATGCAGATCTACTAGAGCAAAGGCTTGACTCTGCTCCTGTCTGTCTCTTAAAGGAAACAATCTTTCCAACTTCTTATTGCACCTAATAAATGGACTCTAGCTAGCCTCAAACTCGACCCATCATTTCATTAGCCAGAGCTCATACTTGACCTTTATTTCTATCCAAGCTCACTGGCACCAAACCCCTGATTTGAGCGAGTGGCTCACACTAAAATGAAAAATCACCATCAACCAACCTATTTTACAATAAGTGTAGCACCATCCTCGCATTCTTGTGCTCAGTTATAACCCCCAATACCACAATTGCACTCTGCAATTCACCAAACTTAAAGGACAAAGAATGAAGACATTGATAAAGGAAGATAAGGCCTTGTTCCTAGCACCTACTTGAGAAATAGGGCGGTTGGTAGAAGGTCATGAGAGAAAACATATGGAATGTTGGGAGACACCTGCCAAAAAAACACTAGCAAAAAAAGAAAATCACTGTTTGAAAATTTCCCACCTTGGGATACTTCTACAGCACTGGCAGGATTCGAACCCTGGCCTGTGAGGGTTGTCCCCACCAAAGGCACAAGCCTTACCTTTGAGCTATAGCTCCTTGGTGGTCTGGAGGATTGCAGTAGTAACTATAAGCAACATACAGGCCTTGGTGTCCTTTCCTGTGGCTTCCATTGCACATTAAATCGATGACTATGACATAAGGACAATTTGATAGGCTACTTACATGGAAACCAGAAAAACACTTAGCAAAAAAACAAAAAGAAAAGCACTGTTTGAAAATTTCCCACCTTGGGATACTTCTACAGCACTGGCAGGATTCGAACCCTGGCCTGTGAGGGTTGTCCCCACCAAAGGCACAAGCCTTACCTTTGAGCTATAGCTCCTTGGTGGTCTGGAGGATTGCAGTAGTAACTATAAGCAACATACAGGCCTTGGTGTCCTTTCCAGTGGCTTCCATTGCACATTAAATGGATGACTATGACATAAGGACAATTTGATAGGCTACTTACATGGAAACCAGAAAAACACTTAGCAACAAAAAAAAAAAAGAAAATCACTGTTTGAAAATTTCCCACCTTGGGATATTTCTACGGCACTGGCAGGATTTGAACCCTGGCCTGTGAGGGCTGTCCCCACCAAAGGTACAAGCCTTACCTTTGAGCTATAGCTCCTTGGTGGTCTGGAGGATTGCAGTAGTAACTATAAGCAACATACAGGCCTCGGTGTCCTTTCCTGTGGCTTCCATTGCACATTAAATGGATGACCATGACATACGGACAATTTGATAGGCTACTTACATGGAAACCAGAAAAACACTTAGCAAAAAAATAAAAGAAAATCACTGTTTGAAAATTTCCCACCTTGGATAGTTCTACAGCACTGGCAGGATTCGAACCCTGGCCTGTGAGGGCTGTCCCCACCAAAGGTACAAGCCTTACCTTTGAGCTATAGCTCCTTGGTGGTCTAGAGGATTGCAGTAGTAACTATAAGCAACATACAGGCCTTGGTGTCCTTCCCTGTCGCTTCCATTGCACATTAAAAGGATGACCATGACATAAGGACAATTTGATAGGCTACTTACATGGAAACCAGTGTGGTCCAGTGGGTAAGTTCCTGCCTTCCATCCAGGCAACCAGGGTTCAAATCCCGGGTTCGGCACCAGGTAAGTAAATTGGTAAGTAAAATGTGTCCGTGTGTTGTGTAAGAGTGGAATCATGCCTAGCGAAAGAGGGATTGCAGATTGGTCGGTAAGTAAAATAGGTGTGGAAAGAAAGGTGAAAGAAAGAGAACGGGTGTTGTCTGTAGGAGGAGGACCTTGGGCAGGTTGGGTGGGGTCAGAGAGGAGGGGGTATAGGAGGAGCCTGAGCAGAGGGGGTGGGGTTAGACAGCAGAGGAAGGGTATAGGAGGAGCCTAGTCAGATTGGTTGGGGTCAGAGAGGAGGGGGTATAGGAGGAGCCTGGGCAGAATGGGTGGGGTCAGACAGCAGAGGAGGGGCTTAGGAGGAGCCTGGGCAGAATGGGTGGAGTCAGACAGCAGAGGAGGGGCTTAGGAGGAGCCTAGTCAGATTGGGTGGGGTCAGAGAGGAAGGGTATAGGAGGAACCTGGGCAGAATGGGTGGGGTCAGACAGCAGAGGAGGGGCTTAGGAGGAGCCTAGTCAGATTGGGTGGGGTTGTATAGGAGGAGCCTGGGCAGAATGGGTGGGGTCAGAGGGGTATGGGAGGAGCCTGGGCAGAATGGGTGGAATCAGAGAGGAGGGGGAATTGGAGGAGCCTGAGCAGAGGGGTGGGGTTAGACAGCAGAGGAGGGGCTTAGGAGGAGCCTAGTCAGATTGGGTGGGGTCAAATAGGAGGGGTATAGGAGTAGCCTGGGCAGAATGGGTGGGGTCAGACAGCAGAGGAGGGGCTTAGGAGAGGCCTTGTCAGATTGGGTGGGGTCAAATAGGAGGGGCCTGGGCAGAATGGGTGGGGTCAGACAGCAGAGGAGGGGCTTAGGAGGAGCCTAGTCAGATTGGGTGGGGTCAAATAGGAGGAGCCTGGGCAGAATGGGTGGGGACAGCAGAGGAGGGGCTTAGCAGGAGCCTAGTCAGATTGGGTGGGGTCAGAGAAGAGCGGCTTAGGAGGAGCCTGGGCAGAATGGGTGGGGTCAGACAGCAGAGGAGGGGTTTAGGAGGAGCCTAGTCAGAATGGGTGGGGTCAGACAGCAGAGGAGGGGCTTAGGAGGAGCCTGGGCAGAATGGGTGGAGTCAGACAGCAGAGGAGGGGCTTAGGAGGAGCCTAGTCAGATTGGGTGGGGTCAGAGAGGAGGGGCTTAGGAGGAGCCTAGTCAGATTGGGTGGGGTCAGAGAGGAGGGGCTTAGGAGGAGCCTAGTCAGATTGGGTAGGGTCAAATAGGAGGAGCCTGGGCAGAATGGGTGGGGTCGGACAGCAGAGGAGGGGCTTAGGAGGAGCCTAGTCAGATTGGGTGGGGTCAGAGAGGAGGGGCTTAGGAGGAGCCTAGTCAGATTGGGTGGGGGTCAGAGAGGAGGGGTATAGGAGGAACCTGGGCGGGTTGGGTGGGGTCAAATAGGAGGAGCCTGGGCAGAATGGGTGGGGTCAGAGAGGAAGGGTATAGGAGGAGCCTGGGCAGAATGGGTGGGGTCAGAGAGGAAGGATATAGGAGGAGCCTGGGCAGAATGGGTGGAGTCAGAGAGGAGGGGCTTAGGAGGAGCCTGGGCAGAATGGGTATAGGAGGAGCCTGGGCAGAATGGGTGGGGTCAGACAGCAGAGGAGGGGCTTAGGAGGAGCCTAGTCAGATTGGGTGGGGTCAAATAGGAGGGGTATAGGAGGAGCCTGGGCAGAATGGGTGGGGTCAGAGGGGTATGGGAGGAGCCTGGGCAGAATGGGTGGAATCAGAGAGGAGGGGGTATAGGAGGAGCCTGAGCAGAGGGGGCGGGGTCAGACAGCAGAGGAGGGGCTTAGGAGGAGCCTAGTCAGATTGGGTGGGGTCGAATAGGAGGAGCCTGGGCAGAATGGGTGGGGTCAGACAGCAGAGGAGGGGCTTAGGAGGAGCCTAGTCAGATTGGGTGGGGTCAAATAGGAGGGGTACAGGAGGAGCATGGGCAGAATGGGTGGGGTCAGAGGGGTATGGGAGGAGCCTGGGCAGAATGGGTGGAGTCAGAGAGGAGGGGCTTAGGAGGAGCCTGGGCAGAATGGGTGGGGTCAGAGAGGAGGGGGTATAGGAGGAGCCTGGGCAGGTTGGGTGGGGTCAAATAGGAGGAGCCTGGGCAGAATGGGTGGGGTCAGACAGCAGAGGAGGGGCTTAGGAGGAGCCTGGGCAGAATGGGTGGGGTCAGAGAGGAGGGGGTATAGGCAGCGCCTGAGCAGAGGTGGTGGGGTTAGACAGCAGAGGAGGGGTATAGGAGGAGCCTGGGCAGAATGGGTGGAGTCAGAGAGGAGGGGGTATAGGAGGAGCCTGAGCAGAATGGGTGGAGTCAGAGAGGAGGGGGTATAGGAGGAGCCTGGGCAGAATGGGTGGGGTCAGAGAGGAGGGGCTTAGGAGGAGCTTGGGCAGAATGGGTGGGGTCAGAGGGGTATGGGAGGAGCCTTGGCAGAATGGGTGGGGTCAGAGAGGAATGGCTTAGGAGGAGCCTGGACAGAATGGGTGGGGTCAGAGGGGTATGGGAGGAGCCTTGGCAGAATGGGTGGGGTCAGAGAGGAGGGGGTATAGGAGGAGCCTGGGCAGAATGGGTGGGGTCAGACAGCAGAGGAGGGGCTTAGGAGGAGCCTAGTCAGATTGGGTGGGGTCAGAGAGGAGCGGCTTAGGAGGAGCCTAGTCAGATTGGGTGGGGTCAAATAGGAGGAGCCTGGGCAGAATGGGTGGGGTCAGACAGCAGAGGAGGGGCTTAGGAGGAGCCTGGTCGGAGGGGTATAGGAGGAGCCTGGGCAGAATGGGTGGGGTCAGACAGCAGAGGAGGGGCTTAGGAGGAGCCTAGTCAGATTGGGTGGGGTCAAATAGGAGGAGCCTGGGCAGAATGGGTGGGGTCAGACAGCAGAGCAGGGGTTTAGGAGGAGCCTAGTCAGAATGGGTGGGGTCAGACAGCAGAGGAGGGGCTTAGGAGGAGCCTGGGCAGAATGGGTGGAGTCAGACAGCAGAGGAGGGGCTTAGGAGGAGCCTAGTCAGATTGGGTGGGGTCAGAGAGGAGGGGCTTAGGAGGAGCCTAGTCAGATTGGGTGGGGTCAAATAGGAGGAGCCTGGGCAGAATGGGTGGGGTCAGACAGCAGAGGAGGGGCTTAGGAGGAACCTAGTCAGATTGGGTGGGGTCAGAGAGGAGGGGGTATAGGAGAAGCCTAGTCAGATTGGGTGGGGTCAGAGAGGAGGGGTATAGGAGGAACCTGGGCGGGTTGGGTGGGGTCAAATAGGAGGAGCCTGGGCAGAATGGGTGGGGTCAGACAGCTGAGGAGGGGCTTAGGAGGAGCCTAGTCAGATTGGGTGGGGTCAGAGAGGAAGGGTATAGGAGGAACCTGGGCAGAATGGGTGGGGTCAGACAGCAGAGGAGGGGCTTAGGAGGAGCCTAGTCAGATTGGGTGGGGTCAAATAGGAGGAGTATAGGAGGAGCCTGGGCAGAATGGGTGGGGTCAGAGGGGTATGGGAGGAGCCTGGGCAGAATGGGTGGAATCAGAGAGGAGGGGGAATTGGAGGAGCCTGAGCAGAGGGGTGGGGTTAGACAGCAGAGGAGGGGCTTAGGAGGAGCCTAGTCAGATTGGGTGGGGTCAAATAGGAGGGGTATAGGAGTAGCCTGGGCAGAATGGGTGGGGTCAGACAGCAGAGGAGGGGCTTAGGAGAGGCCTTGTCAGATTGGGTGGGGTCAAATAGGAGGAGCCTGGGCAGAATGGGTGGGGTCAGACAGCAGAGGAGGGGCTTAGGAGGAGCCTAGTCAGATTGGGTGGGGTCAAATAGGAGGAGCCTGGGCAGAATGGGTGGGGTCAGACAGCAGAGGAGGGGTTTAGGAGGAGCCTAGTCAGAATGGGTGGGGTCAGACAGCAGAGGAGGGGCTTAGGAGGAGCCTGGGCAGAATGGGTGGAGTCAGACAGCAGAGGAGGGGCGTAGGAGGAGCCTAGTCAGATTGGGTGGGGTCAGAGAGGAGGGGCTTAGGAGGAGCCTAGTCAGATTGGGTGGGGTCAAATAGGAGGAGCCTGGGCAGAATGGGTGGGGTCGGACAGCAGAGGAGGGGCTTAGGAGGAGCCTAGTCAGATTGGGTGGGGTCAGAGAGGAGGGGCTTAGGAGGAGCCTAGTCAGATTGGGTGGGGTCAGAGAGGAGGGGTATAGGAGGAACCTGGGCGAGTTGGGTGGGGTCAAATAGGAGGAACCTGGGCAGAATGGGTGGGGTCAGACAGCAGAGGAGGGGCTTAGGAGGAGCCTAGTCAGATTGGGTGGGGTCAAATAGGAGGAGTATAGGAGAAGCCTGGGCAGAATGGGTGGGGTCAGAGGGGTATGGGAGGAGCCTGGGCAGAATGGGTGGAATCAGAGAGGAGGGGGAATTGGAGGAGCCTGAGCAGAGGGGTGGGGTTAGACAGCAGAGGAGGGGCTTAGGAGGAGCCTAGTCAGATTGGGTGGGGTCAAATAGGAGGGGTATAGGAGTAGCCTGGGCAGAATGGGTGGGGTCAGACAGCAGAGGAGGGGCTTAGGAGGAGCCTAGTCAGATTGGGTGGGGTCAAATAGGAGGAGCCTGGGCAGAATGGGTGGGGACAGCAGAGGAGGGGCTTAGCAGGAGCCTAGTCAGATTGGGTGGGGTCAGAGAAGAGCGGCTTAGGAGGAGCCTAGTCAGATTGGGTGGGGTCAAATAGGAGGAGCCTGGGCAGAATGGGTGGGGTCAGACAGCAGAGGAGGGGTTTAGGAGGAGCCTAGTCAGAATGGGTGGGGTCAGACAGCAGAGGAGGGGCTTAGGAGGAGCCTGGGCAGAATGGGTGGAGTCAGACAGCAGAGGAGGGGCTTAGGAGGAGCCTAGTCAGATTGGGTGGGGTCAGAGAGGAGGGGCTTAGGAGGAGCCTAGTCAGATTGGGTGGGGTCAAATAGGAGGAGCCTGGGCAGAATGGGTGGGGTCGGACAGCAGAGGAGGGGCTTAGGAGGAGCCTAGTCAGATTGGGTGGGGTCAGAGAGGAGGGGCTTAGGAGGAGCCTAGTCAGATTGGGTGGGGTCAGAGAGGAGGGGTATAGGAGGAACCTGGGCGGGTTGGGTGGGGTCAAATAGGAGGAGCCTGGGCAGAATGGGTGGGGACAGCAGAGGAGGCTTAGGAGGAGCCTGGTCGGAGGGGTATAGGAGGAGCCTGGGCAGAATGGGTGGGGTCAGACAGCAGAGGAGGGGTTTAGGAGGAGCCTAGTCAGAATGGGTGGGGTCAGACAGCAGAGGAGGGGCTTAGGAGGAGCCTGGGCAGAATGGGTGGAGTCAGACAGCAGAGGAGGGGCTTAGGAGGAGCCTAGTCAGATTGGGTGGGGTCAGAGAGGAGGGGCTTAGGAGGAGCCTAGTCAGATTGGGTAGGGTCAAATAGGAGGAGCCTGGGCAGAATGGGTGGGGTCGGACAGCAGAGGAGGGGCTTAGGAGGAGCCTAGTCAGATTGGGTGGGGTCAGAGAGGAGGGGCTTAGGAGGAGCCTAGTCAGATTGGGTGGGGTCAGAGAGGAGGGGTATAGGAGGAACCTGGGCGGGTTGGGTGGGGTCAAATAGGAGGAGCCTGGGCAGAATGGGTGGGGTCAGAGAGGAAGGGTATAGGAGGAGCCTGGGCAGAATGGGTGGGGTCAGAGAGGAAGGATATAGGAGGAGCCTGGGCAGAATGGGTATAGGAGGAGCCTGGGCAGAATGGGTGGGGTCAGACAGCAGAGGAGGGGCTTAGGAGGAGCCTAGTCAGATTGGGTGGGGTCAAATAGGAGGGGTATAGGAGGAGCCTGGGCAGAATGGGTGGGGTCAGAGAGGAGGGGGTATAGCAGGCGCCTGAGCAGAGGTGGTGGGGTTAGACAGCAGAGGAGGGGTATAGGAGGAGCCTGGGCAGAATGGGTGGGGTCAGAGGGGTATGGGAGGAGCCTGGGCAGAATGGGTGGAATCAGAGAGGAGGGGGTATAGGAGGAGCCTGAGCAGAGGGGGCGGGGTCAGACAGCAGAGGAGGGGCTTAGGAGGAGCCTATTCAGATTGGGTGTGGTCAAATAGGAGGAGCCTGGGCAGAATGGGTGGGGTCAGACAGCAGAGGAGGGGCTTAGGAGGAGCCTAGTCAGATTGGGTGGGGTCGAATAGGAGGAGCCTGGGCAGAATGGGTGGGGTCAGACAGCAGAGGAGGGGCTTAGGAGGAGCCTAGTCAGATTGGGTGGGGTCAAATAGGAGGGGTACAGGAGGAGCATGGGCAGAATGGGTGGGGTCAGAGGGGTATGGGAGGAGCCTGGGCAGAATGGGTGGAGTCAGAGAGGAGGGGCTTAGGAGGAGCCTGGGCAGAATGGGTGGGGTCAGAGAGGAGGGGGTATAGGAGGAGCCTGGGCAGGTTGGGTGGGGTCAAATAGGAGGAGCCTGGGCAGAATGGGTGGGGTCAGACAGCAGAGGAGGGGCTTAGGAGGAGCCTGGGCAGAATGGGTGGGGTCAGAGAGGAGGGGGTATAGGCAGCGCCTGAGCAGAGGTGGTGGGGTTAGACAGCAGAGGAGGGGTATAGGAGGAGCCTGGGCAGAATGGGTGGATTCAGAGAGGAGGGGGTATAGGAGGAGCCTGAGCAGAATGGGTGGAGTCAGAGAGGAGGGGGTATAGGAGGAGCCTGGGCAGAATGGGTGGGGTCAGAGAGGAGGGGCTTAGGAGGAGCTTGGGCAGAATGGGTGGGGTCAGAGGGGTATGGGAGGAGCCTTGGCAGAATGGGTGGGGTCAGAGAGGAGGGGCTTAGGAGGAGCCTGGGCAGAATGGGTGGGGTCAGAGGGGTATGGGAGGAGCCTTGGCAGAATGGGTGGGGTCAGAGAGGAGGGGGTATAGGAGGAGCCTGGGCAGAATGGGTGGGGTCAGACAGCAGAGGAGGGGCTTAGGAGGAGCCTAGTCAGATTGGGTGGGGTCAAATAGGAGGAGCCTGGGCAGAATGGGTGGGGTCAGACAGCAGAGGAGGGGCTTAGGAGGAGCCTAGTCAGATTGGGTGGGGTCAGAGAGGAGCGGCTTAGGAGGAGCCTAGTCAGATTGGGTGGGGTCAAATAGGAGGAGCCTGGGCAGAATGGGTGGGGTCAGACAGCAGAGGAGGGGCTTAGGAGGAGCCTGGTCGGAGGGGTATAGGAGGAGCCTGGGCAGAATGGGTGGGGTCAGACAGCAGAGGAGGGGCTTAGGAGGAGCCTAGTCAGATTGGGTGGGGTCAAATAGGAGGAGCCTGGGCAGAATGGGTGGGGTCAGACAGCAGAGCAGGGGTTTAGGAGGAGCCTAGTCAGAATGGGTGGGGTCAGACAGCAGAGGAGGGGCTTAGGAGGAGCCTGGGCAGAATGGGTGGAGTCAGACAGCAGAGGAGGGGCTTAGGAGGAGCCTAGTCAGATTGGGTGGGGTCAGAGAGGAGGGGCTTAGGAGGAGCCTAGTCAGATTGGGTGGGGTCAAATAGGAGGAGCCTGGGCAGAATGGGTGGGGTCGGACAGCAGAGGAGGGGCTTAGGAGGAGCCTAGTCAGATTGGGTGGGGTCAGAGAGGAGGGGCTTAGGAGGAGCCTAGTCAGATTGGGTGGGGTCAGAGAGGAGGGGTATAGGAGGAACCTGGGCGGGTTGGGTGGGGTCAAATAGGAGGAGCCTGGGCAGAATGGGTGGGGTCAGAGAGGAAGGGTATAGGAGGAGCCTGGGCAGAATGGGTGGGGTCAGAGAGGAAGGATATAGGAGGAGCCTGGGCAGAATGGGTGGAGTCAGAGAGGAGGGGCTTAGGAGGAGCCTGGGCAGAATGGGTATAGGAGGAGCCTGGGTAGAATGGGTGGGGTCAGACAGCAGAGGAGGGGCTTAGGAGGAGCCTAGTCAGATTGGGTGGGGTCAAATAGGAGGGGTATAGGAGGAGCCTGGGCAGAATGGGTGGGGTCAGAGAGGAGGGGGTATAGCAGGCGCCTGAGCAGAGGTGGTGGGGTTAGACAGCAGAGGAGGGGTATAGGAGGAGCCTGGGCAGAATGGGTTGGGTCAGAGGGGTATGGGAGGAGCCTGGGCAGAATGGGTGGAATCAGAGAGGAGGGGGTATAGGAGGAGCCTGAGCAGAGGGGGCGGGGTCAGACAGCAGAGGAGGGGCTTAGGAGGAGCCTATTCAGATTGGGTGTGGTCAAATAGGAGGAGCCTGGGCAGAATGGGTGGGGTCAGACAGCAGAGGAGGGGCTTAGGAGGAGCCTAGTCAGATTGGGTGGGGTCGAATAGGAGGAGCCTGGGCAGAATGGGTGGGGTCAGACAGCAGAGGAGGGGCTTAGGAGGAGCCTAGTCAGATTGGGTGGGGTCAAATAGGAGGGGTACAGGAGGAGCATGGGCAGAATGGGTGGGGTCAGAGGGGTATGGGAGGAGCCTGGGCAGAATGGGTGGAGTCAGAGAGGAGGGGCTTAGGAGGAGCCTGGGCAGAATGGGTGGGGTCAGAGAGGAGGGGGTATAGGAGGAGCCTGGGCAGGTTGGGTGGGGTCAAATAGGAGGAGCCTGGGCAGAATGGGTGGGGTCAGACAGCAGAGGAGGGGCTTAGGAGGAGCCTGGGCAGAATGGGTGGGGTCAGAGTGGAGGGGGTATAGGCAGCGCCTGAGCAGAGGTGGTGGGGTTAGACAGCAGAGGAGGGGTATAGGAGGAGCCTGGGCAGAATGGGTGGATTCAGAGAGGAGGGGGTATAGGAGGAGCCTGAGCAGAATGGGTGGAGTCAGAGAGGAGGGGGTATAGGAGGAGCCTGGGCAGAATGGGTGGGGTCAGAGAGGAGGGGCTTAGGAGGAGCTTGGGCAGAATGGGTGGGGTCAGAGGGGTATGGGAGGAGCCTTGGCAGAATGGGTGGGGTCAGAGAGGAGGGGCTTAGGAGGAGCCTGGGCAGAATGGGTGGGGTCAGAGGGGTATGGGAGGAGCCTTGGCAGAATGGGTGGGGTCAGAGAGGAGGGGGTATAGGAGGAGCCTGGGCAGAATGGGTGGGGTCAGACAGCAGAGGAGGGGCTTAGGAGGAGCCTAGTCAGATTGGGTGGGGTCAAATAGGAGGAGCCTGGGCAGAATGGGTGGGGTCAGACAGCAGAGGAGGGGCTTAGGAGGAGCCTAGTCAGATTGGGTGGGGTCAGAGAGGAGCGGCTTAGGAGGAGCCTAGTCAGATTGGGTGGGGTCAAATAGGAGGAGCCTGGGCAGAATGGGTGGGGTCAGACAGCAGAGGAGGGGCTTAGGAGGAGCCTGGTCGGAGGGGTATAGGAGGAGCCTGGGCAGAATGGGTGGGGTCAGACAGCAGAGGAGGGGCTTAGGAGGAGCCTAGTCAGATTGGGTGGGGTCAAATAGGAGGAGCCTGGGCAGAATGGGTGGGGTCAGACAGCAGAGCAGGGGTTTAGGAGGAGCCTAGTCAGAATGGGTGGGGTCAGACAGCAGAGGAGGGGCTTAGGAGGAGCCTGGGCAGAATGGGTGGAGTCAGACAGCAGAGGAGGGGCTTAGGAGGAGCCTAGTCAGATTGGGTGGGGTCAGAGAGGAGGGGCTTAGGAGGAGCCTAGTCAGATTGGGTGGGGTCAAATAGGAGGAGCCTGGGCAGAATGGGTGGGGTCAGACAGCAGAGGAGGGGCTTAGGAGGAACCTAGTCAGATTGGGTGGGGTCAGAGAGGAGGGGGTATAGGAGAAGCCTAGTCAGATTGGGTGGGGTCAGAGAGGAGGGGTATAGGAGGAACCTGGGCGGGTTGGGTGGGGTCAAATAGGAGGAGCCTGGGCAGAATGGGTGGGGTCAGACAGCTGAGGAGGGGCTTAGGAGGAGCCTAGTCAGATTGGGTGGGGTCAAATAGGAGGAGCCTTTGCAGAATGGGTGGGGTCAGAGAGGAAGGGTATAGGAGGAGCCTGGGCAGAATGGGTGGAGTCAGAGAGGAGGGGCTTAGGAGGAGCCTGGGCAGAATGGGTGGAGTCAGAGAGGAGGGGCTTAGGAGGAGCCTGGGCAGAATGGGTGGAGTCAGAGAGGAGGGGCTTAGGAGGAGCCTGGGCAGAATGGGTGGAGTCAGAGAGGAGGGGGTATAGGAGGAGCCTAGTCAGATTGGGTGGGGTCAGAGGGGTCAGAGGGGTCAGAGAGGAGGGGTATAGGAGGAGCCTGGGCAGAATGGGTGGGGTCAGAGAGGAGGGGGTATAGGAGGCGCCTGAGCAGAGGTGGTGGGGTTAGACAGCAGAGGAGGGGTATAGGAGGAGCCTGGGCAGAATGAGTGGGGTCAGAGAGGAGGGGCTTAGGAGGAGCCTGGGCAGAATGGGTGGGGTCAGAGGGGTATGGGAGGAGCCTGGGCAGAATGGGTGGAGTCAGAGAGGAGGGGCTTAGGAGGAGCCTAGTCAGATTGGGTGGGGTCAGAGAGGAGGGGTATAGGAGGAACCTGGGCGGGTTGGGTTGGGTTGGGTTGGGTGGGGTCAAATAGGAGGAGCCTGGGCAGAATGGGTGGGGTCAGACAGCTGAGGAGGGGCTTAGGAGGAGCCTAGTCAGATTGGGTGGGGTCAAATAGGAGGGGTATAGGAGGAGCCTGGGCATAATGGGTGGGGTCAGAAGGGTATGGGAGGAGCCTGGGCAGAATGGGTGGAATCAGAGATGAGGGGGTATAGGAGGAGCCTGAGCAGAGGGGGTGGGGTCAGACAGCAGAGGAGGGGCTTAGGAGGAGCCAAGTCAGATTGGGTGGGGTCAAATAGGAGGAGCCTTGGCAGAATGGGTGGAGTCAGAGAGGAGGGGGTATAGGAGGAGCCTGGGCAGAATGGGTGGGGTCAGACAGCAGAGGAGGGGCTTAGGAGGAGCCTGGTCAGAGGGGTCAGAGAGGAGGGGTATAGGAGGAGCCTAGTCAGAATGGGTGGGGTCAAATAGGAGGAGCCTGGGCAGAATGGGTGGGGTCAGACAGCAGAGGAGGGGCTTAGGAGGAGCCTAGTCAGATTGGGTGGGGTCAAATAGGAGGGGTATAGGAGGAGCCTGGGCAGAATGGGTGGGGTCAGAGAGGAGGGGGTATAGGCAGCGCCTGAGCAGAGGTGGTGGGGTTAGACAGCAGAGGAGGGGTATAGGAGGAGCCTGGGCAGAATGAGTGGGGTCAGAGAGGAGGGGGTATAGGAGGAGCCTGGGCAGAATGGGTGGGGTCAGACAGCAGAGGAGCGGCTTAGGAGGAGCCTAGTCAGATTGGGTGGGGTCAAATAGGAGGAGCCTGGGCAGAATGGGTGAGGTCAGAGAGGAGGGGCTGAGGAAGAGCTTAGTCAGATTGGGTGGGGTCAAATAGGAGGGGTATAGGAGGAGCCTGGGCAGAATGAGTGGGGTCAGAGAGGAGGGGGTATAGGAGGAGCCTGGGCAGAATGGGTGGGGTCAGACAGCAGAGGAGCGGCTTAGGAGGAGCCTAGTCAGATTGGGTGGGGTCAAATAGGAGGAGCCTGGGCAGAATGGGCGAGGTCAGAGAGGAGGGGTATAGGAGGAGCCTGGGCAGAGGGGGTACAGGAGGAGCCTGGGCAGAATGAGTGCGGTCAGAGAGGAGGGGCTTAGGAGGAGCCTAGTCAGATTGGGTGGGGTCAGAGAGGAGGGGCTGAGGAGGAGCTTAGTCAGATTGGGTGGGGTCAGACAGCAGAGGAGGGGTTTAGGAGGAGCCTAGTCAGATTGGGTGGGTCAGAGAGGAGGGGCTGAGAAGGAGCTTAGTCAGAATGGGTGGGGTCAGACAGCAGAGGAGGGGCTTAGGAGGTGCCTAGTCAGATTGGGGTCAAATAAGAGGGGTACGGGAGGGGCCTGGGCAGAATGGGTGGAGTCAGAGAGGAGGGGGTATAGGAGGAGCCTAGTCAGATTGGGTGTGGTCAAATAGGAGGAGCCTGGGCAGAATGGGTGGGGTCTGAGGGCCTAGGAAGGGGTCATAGATGGAGGAGGATCCTGACTTATGGTGGGGAACTGCAAAAACTTTTTTAATGCACCCCCCTATACTTTCTGATTTCTGTTGGGAGGGGGCAGTCGGGGAGCAGTATTAAAAGGTGCTTAGGCGCAACGTGAAGAGCGATGAGGTGCACAGAATGGCATGCCTTCCAGGTACTTTTTGGGGGGGGCTACCATTATTTTTTTATTGCTCTGATCCTCCCTCATGGGGTGTACCCCAAATGGTTAGGGGCAACAGGGGGGGGTGGCAAAAAGCTGTTTGACAGTTTCTGTTACCAACAGGGGTCACCATACGATTCTGCTGTAGTTATGGTATTGAAAGGTACAACAAGGAGCATGTGAATGTATTTTTGCAGGTGGGGTGCCCCAAAATTTTACTGCCAGCAGCAGCAGCCCCCCTCCTCCCCACCCAGCAGATTGGTATAGGTACCTTTAGGACATTTCTGTTGAAAAAAAGAGGCTATAGCGAATCGTGCTATGAAATCCTAGAGCACTAACATTTGCTAAATAAAGGTGGCATCGGAGCATACGAATGAGGCAGAGAGAGGCTACTGTTGCCAATTGGTTTGGTGGGTCATAGTGAATAACCTCGGCATGCAAATAGGCAGTGTGAGGATTGGCAGTGTCTGTAGAGAATTTTGGCATGCTCTTCAGCTTATTTTTTTCCTCCTTACGTTGGCTATGAACTACAGAGGAAAGGCCCGGCCTTACTGTTGGACAAAACATGTATTTATGATTTTAAGAAGTGTAGTCTGACTGTACTGAGAGGGGCTGTACAGTATGGTAAATGCCTGTATACCCCTGCAATGTGCATCCAACTGTCACTTGAGATTCAGTAGCGAACGAAGCAGCTGGGTTACTGACTGAATGTAAATGGAAGGCACATAGCAAGGGTGTTTGTGGTCACTCAAATGATTGAAACCTGGTTGATGCACTACCAAAGCTGGGGTTCCAGGAGGGAACATTTGAGGGGCATTGAGATGGTGGTGCCCAGAGGTCAAAATACGTTTCAGAGACAGAGAGGTACTGCGGTCCTGGTCCCGCATTGGGGGTAGTCAAAAGTCCTGCTAAAGATTTCTGTCCAACTGTTACCACGTTTTGTGCAGCCTGGCTCCCTCTGTAACGATTCCCCAGTGTCTTTCGATCCTACAGATGACTGTAGCAAACTTCCCATATTTTTTCTTGGCCTCATACCCCCAAAGGAGTGCCTGACATTTTCCAGCCTACCGATACTCACATTCTGGGAAAAACCTCACTAACCATGCATATTTATGCACCACACATGGCAAATCCTTGCAATTGCAGAACATCATATCGCACTTGTCATCTTTGAGGTGCTGTAAGTATTTGGATTTGAGGGAAATATTCATCCTTGCTTGCTCTCCCACCTGAAGTCTATGGTGCTGCTGTTCCTTTCTCACATGTCCCTACAAAGAGACAAGTGACACACAGACTCAATCACTCAGCAAACATATATGCTTTGACGCTTTCATCTTGCTGTTTACCTTCCAAATGTTCCCCCTTCACCACAAATACAGGCCAGCCATTCCTCATCCCCTCAGTCATCGTAGTCCTTCACTCCTTAGGCCCTGCAAGACAAAAATGACCAAGAATCATGTCAGCAAGAAGAAGAAAAGCCTCAGTGTGCTCTTTTGGTCATACTGCTGCCCACTAGTAACACTTCATGGCCACTGCAGCTTAAGAATGGGACTGAGAAGAGGGCTCTCCTATGCAAATAATGTCCACCCATGCATACTTTCTTCTGAGACGGTCGGCGGCTTGTGCCGTGATACTGCCTCCAACATATGGTCTTCAACCAAATTTTAAAAAAGCCCACCTGCCTTAGACGAAGGATTTTGCCACTCGAAGGAAGCACATGGGGACATCACCATCATTTAGCAGGGTCCTAAATTGCCTGCTGTCCGCCTGTATACAGAACAAGGACGTTCGTGGCCATTCGTGAGCGTTCTTCAAAGGAAGGAGGTGGGTGAATAAATCCAAGATGCCAGGGCAGGCCCAGCCCAGCCCAGTGCAGCCCAGCCCGGCACAGCGCACTGCTGTGGAGGTCCACTCCTTCACATCCTGCAGCAGGCATGATGCAGATCTACTAGAGCAAAGGCTTGACTCTGCTCCTGTCTGTCTCTTAAAGGAAACAATCTTTCCAACTTCTTATTGCACCTAATAAATGGACTCTAGCTAGCCTCAAACTCGACCCATCATTTCATTAGCCAGAGCTCATACTTGACCTTTATTTCTATCCAAGCTCACTGGCACCAAACCCCTGATTTGAGCGAGTGGCTCACACTAAAATGAAAAATCACCATCAACCAACCTATTTTACAATAAGTGTAGCACCATCCTCGCATTCTTGTGCTCAGTTATAACCCCCAATACCACAATTGCACTCTGCAATTCACCAAACTTAAAGGACAAAGAATGAAGACATTGATAAAGGAAGATAAGGCCTTGTTCCTAGCACCTACTTGAGAAATAGGGCGGTTGGTAGAAGGTCATGAGAGAAAACATATGAAATGTTGGGAGACACCTGCCAAAAAAACACTAGCAAAAAAAAAAAATCACTGTTTGAAAATTTCCCACCTTGGGATACTTCTACAGCACTGGCAGGATTCGAACCCTGGCCTGTGAGGGCTGTCCCCCCCAAAGGTACAAGCCTTACCTTTGAGCTATCTCCTTGGTGGTCTAGAGGATTGCAGTAGTAACTATAAGCAACATACAGGCCTTGGTGTCCTTCCCTGTGGAAATGGATGACCATGACATAAGGACAATTTGATAGGCTACTTACATGGAAACCAGAAAAACACTTAGCAAAAAAAAAAAAAGAAAATCACTGTTTGAAAATTTCCCACCTTGGGATACTTCTACAGCACTGGCAGGATTCGAACCCTGGCCTGTGAGGGTTGTCCCCACCAAAGGCACAAGCCTTACCTTTGAGCTATAGCTCCTTGGTGGTCTGGAGGATTGCAGTAGTAACTATAAGCAACATACAGGCCTTGGTGTCCTTTCCTGTGGCTTCCATTGCACATTAAATCGATGACTATGACATAAGGACAATTTGATAGGCTACTTACATGGAAACCAGAAAAATACTTAGCAAAAAAACAAAAAGAAAAGCACTGTTTGAAAATTTCCCACCTTGGGATACTTCTACAGCACTGGCAGGATTCGAACCCTGGCCTGTGAGGGTTGTCCCCACCAAAGGCACAAGCCTTACCTTTGAGCTATAGCTCCTGGGTGGTCTGGAGGATTGCAGTAGTAACTATAAGCAACATACAGGCCTTGGTGTCCTTTCCAGTGGCTTCCATTGCACATTAAATGGATGACTATGACATAAGGACAATTTGATAGGCTACTTACATGGAAACCAGAAAAACACTTAGCAACAAAAAAAAAAAAGAAAATCACTGTTTGAAAATTTCCCACCTTGGGATATTTCTACGGCACTGGCAGGATTCGAACCCTGGCCTGTGAGGGCTGTCCCCACCAAAGGTACAAGCCTTACCTTTGAGCTATAGCTCCTTGGTGGTCTGGAGGATTGCAGTAGTAACTATAAGCAACATTAAGGCCTCTGTGTCCTTTCCTGTGGCTTCCATTGCACATTAAATGGATGACCATGACATACGGACAATTTGATAGGCTACTTACATGGAAACCAGAAAAACACTTAGCAAAAAAATAAAAGAAAATCACTGTTTGAAAATTTCCCACCTTGGATAGTTCTACAGCACTGGCAGGATTCGAACCCTGGCCTGTGAGGGCTGTCCCCACCAAAGGTACAAGCCTTACCTTTGAGCTATAGCTCCTTGGTGGTCTAGAGGATTGCAGTAGTAACTATAAGCAACATACAGGCCTTGGTGTCCTTCCCTGTCGCTTCCATTGCACATTAAAAGGATGACCATGACATAAGGACAATTTGATAGGCTACTTACATGGAAACCAGTGTGGTCCAGTGGGTAAGTTCCTGCCTTCCATCCAGGCAACCAGGGTTCAAATCCCGGGTTCGGCACCAGGTAAGTAAATTGGTAAGTAAAATGTGTCCGTGTGTTGTGTAAGAGTGGAATCATGCCTAGCGAAAGAGGGATTGCAGATTGGTCGGTAAGTAAAATAGGTGTGGAAAGAAAGGTGAAAGAAAGAGAACGGGTGTTGTCTGTAGGAGGAGGACCTTGGGCAGGTTGGGTGGGGTCAGAGAGGTGGAGCTTAGGAGGAGCCTGGGCAGAATGGGTGGGGTCAGAGGGGTATGGGAGGAGCCTGTGAATGGGTGGGGTCAGAGGGGTATGGGAGGAGCCTGGGCAGAATGGGTGGAATCAGAGAGGAGGGGGTATAGGAGGAGCCGAGTCAGATTGGTTGGGGTCAGAGAGGAGGGGGTATAGGAGGAGCCTGGGCAGAATGGGTGGGGTCAGACAGCAGAGGAGGGGCTTAGGAGGAGCCTGGGCAGAATGGGTGGAGTCAGCGAGGAGGGGGTATAGGAGGAGCCTGGGTAGAATGGGTGGGGTCAGACAGCAGAGGAGGGGCTTAGGAGGAGCCTAGTCAGATTGGGTGGGGTCAAATAGGAGGAGTATAGGAGGAGCCTGGGCAGAATGGGTGGGTATGGGAGGAGCCTGGGCAGAATGGGTGGAATCAGAGAGGAGGGGGAATTGGAGGAGCCTGAGCAGAGAGGTGGGGTTAGACAGCAGAGGAGGGGCTTAGGAGGAGCCTAGTCAGATTGGGTGGGGTCAAATAGGAGGGGTATAGGAGTAGCCTGGGCAGAATGGGTGGGGTCAGACAGCAGAGGAGGGGCTTAGGAGAGGCCTTGTCAGATTGG
Organism: Lissotriton vulgaris; assembly: GCF_964263255.1. Lineage (NCBI taxonomy): Eukaryota > Metazoa > Chordata > Amphibia > Caudata > Salamandridae > Lissotriton > Lissotriton vulgaris. The sequence continues at coordinate 966,707,914 of NC_141685.1, read as the reverse complement.
GTGGGGTCAAATAGGAGGAGCCTGGGCAGAATGGGTGGGGTCAGACAGCAGAGGAGGGGCTTAGGAGGAGCCTAGTCAAATTGGGTGGGGTCAAATAGGAGGGGTATAGGAGTAGCCTGGGCAGAATGGGTGGGGTCAGACAGCAGAGGAGGGGCTTAGGAGAGGCCTTGTCAGATTGGGTGGGGTCAAATAGGAGGAGCCTGGGCAGAATGGGTGGGGTCAGACAGCGGAGGAGCCTGGGCAGAATGGGTGGGGTCAGACAGCAGAGGAGGGGCTTAGGAGGAGCCTAGTCAGATTAGGTGGGGTCAAATAGGAGGAGCCTGGGCAGAATGGGTGGGGTCAGACAGCAGAGGAGGGGTTTAGGAGGAGCCTAGTCAGAATGGGTGGGGTCAGACAGCAGAGGAGGGGCTTAGGAGGAGCCTGGGCAGAATGTGTGGAGTCAGACAGCAGAGGAGGGGCTTAGGAGGAGCCTAGTCAGATTGGGTGGGGTCAGAGAGGAGGGGCTTAGGAGGAGCCTAGTCAGATTGGGTGGGGTCAGAGAGGAGGGGTATAGGAGGAACCTGGGCGGGTTGGGTGGGGTCAAATAGGAGGAGCCTGGGCAGAATGGGTGGGGACAGCAGAGGAGCCTGGTCGGAGGGGTATAGGAGGAGCCTGGGCAGAATGGGTGGGGTCAGACAGCTTAGGAGGAGCCTAGTCAGAATGGGTGGGGTCAGACAGCAGAGGAGGGGCTTAGGAGGAGCCTGGGCAGAATGGGTGGAGTCAGACAGCAGAGGAGGGGCTTAGGAGGAGCCTACTCAGATTGGGTGGGGTCAGAGAGGAGGGGCTTAGGAGGAGCCTAGTCAGATTGGGTGGGGTCAAATAGGAGGAGCCTGGGCAGAATGGGTGGGGTCGGACAGCAGAGGAGGGGCTTAGGAAGAGCCTAGTCAGATTGGGTGGGGTCAGAGAGGAGGGGCTTAGGAGGAGCCTAGTCACATTGGGTGGGGTCAGAGAGGAGGGGTATAGGAGGAACCTGGGCGGGTTGGGTGGGGTCAAATAGGAGGAGCCTGGGCAGAATGGGTGGGGTCAGAGAGGAAGGGTATAGGAGGAGCCTGGGCAGAATGGGTGGAGTCAGAGAGGAGGGGCTTAGGAGGAGCCTGGGCAGAATGGGTATAGGAGAAGCCTGGGCAGAATGGGTGGGGTCAGACAGCAGAGGAGGGGCTTAGGAGGAGCCTAGTCAGATTGGGTGGGGTCAAATAGGAGGGGTATAGGAGGAGCCTGGGCAGAATGGGTGGGGTCAGAGAGGAGGGGGTATAGCAGGCGCCTGAGCAGAGGTGGTGGGGTTAGACAGTAGAGGAGGGGTATAGGAGGAGCCTGGGCAGAATGGGTGGGGTCAGAGGGGTATGGGAGGAGCCTGGGCAGAATGGGTGGAATCAGAGAGGAGGGGGTATAGGAGGAGCCTGAGCAGAGGGGGCGGGGTCAGACAGCAGAGGAGGGGCTTAGGAGGAGCCTATTCAGATTGGGTGTGGTCAAATAGGAGGAGCCTGGGCAGAATGGGTGGGGTCAGACAGCAGAGGAGGGGCTTAGGAGGAGCCTAGTCAGATTGGGTGGGGTCGAATAGGAGGAGCCTGGGCAGAATGGGTGGGGTCAGACAGCAGAGGAGGGGCTTAGGAGGAGCCTAGTCAGATTGGGTGGGGTCAAATAGGAGGGGTACAGGAGGAGCATGGGCAGAATGGGTGGGGTCAGAGGGGTATGGGAGGAGCCTGGGCAGAATGGGTGGAGTCAGAGAGGAGGGGGTATAGGAGGAGCCTAGTCAGATTGGGTGGGGTCAAATAGGAGGAGCCTGGGCAGAATGGGTGGGGTCAGACAGCAGAGGAGGGGCTTAGGAGGAGCCTAGTCAGATTGGGTGGGGTCAGAGAGGAGCGGCTTAGGAGGAGCCTAGTCAGATTGGGTGGGGTCAAATAGGAGGAGCCTGGGCAGAATGGGTGGGGTCAGACAGCAGAGGAGGGGCTTAGGAGGAGCCTGGTCGGAGGGGTATAGGAGGAGCCTGGGCAGAATGGGTGGGGTCAGACAGCAGAGGAGGGGCTTAGGAGGAGCCTAGTCAGATTGGGTGGGGTCAAATAGGAGGAGCCTGGGCAGAATGGGTGGGGTCAGACAGCAGAGCAGGGATTTAGGAGGAGCCTAGTCAGAATGGGTGGGGTCAGACAGCAGAGGAGGGGCTTAGGAGGAGCCTGGGCAGAATGGGTGGAGTCAGACAGCAGAGGAGGGGCTTAGGAGGAGCCTAGTCAGATTGGGTGGGGTCAGAGAGGAGGGGCTTAGGAGGAGCCTAGTCAGATTGGGTGGGGTCAAATAGGAGGAGCCTGGGCAGAATGGGTGGGGTCAGACAGCAGAGGAGGGGCTTAGGAGGAACCTAGTCAGATTGGGTGGGGTCAGAGAGGAGGGGGTATAGGAGAAGCCTAGTCAGATTGGGTGGGGTCAGAGAGGAGGGGTATAGGAGGAACCTGGGCGGGTTGGGTGGGGTCAAATAGGAGGAGCCTGGGCAGAATGGGTGGGGTCAGACAGCTGAGGAGGGGCTTAGGAGGAGCCTAGTCAGATTGGGTGGGGTCAGAGAGGAAGGGTATAGGAGGAACCTGGGCAGAATGGGTGGGGTCAGACAGCAGAGGAGGGGCTTAGGAGGAGCCTAGTCAGATTGGGTGGGGTCAAATAGGAGGAGTATAGGAGGAGTATAGGAGGAGCCTGGGCAGAATGGGTGGGGTCAGAGGGGTATGGGAGGAGCCTGGGCAGAATGGGTGGAATCAGAGAGGAGGGGGAATTGGAGGAGCCTGAGCAGAGGGGTGGGGTCAGACAGCAGAGGAGGGGCTTAGGAGAGGCCTTGTCAGATTGGGTGGGGTCAAATAGGAGGAGCCTGGGCAGAATGGGTGGGGTCAGACAGCAGAGGAGGGGCTTAGGAGGAGCCTAGTCAGATTGGGTGGGGTCAAATAGGAGGAGCCTGGGCAGAATGGGTGGGGTCAGACAGCAGAGGAGGGGTTTAGGAGGAGCCTAGTCAGAATGGGTGGGGTCAGACAGCAGAGGAGGGGCTTAGGAGGAGCCTGGGCAGAATGGGTGGAGTCAGACAGCAGAGGAGGGGCTTAGGAGGAGCCTAGTCAGATTGGGTGGGGTCAGAGAGGAGGGGCTTAGGAGGAGCCTAGTCAGATTGGGTGGGGTCAAATAGGAGGAGCCTGGGCAGAATGGGTGGGGTCGGACAGCAGAGGAGGGGCTTAGGAGGAGCCTAGTCAGATTGGGTGGGGTCAGAGAGGAGGGGCTTAGGAGGAGCCTAGTCAGATTGGGTGGGGTCAGAGAGGAGGGGTATAGGAGGAACCTGGGCGGGTTGGGTGGGGTCAAATAGGAGGAGCCTGGGCAGAATGGGTGGGGACAGCAGAGGAGGCTTAGGAGGAGCCTGGTCGGAGGGGTATAGGAGGAGCCTGGGCAGAATGGGTGGGGTCAGACAGCAGAGGAGGGGTTTAGGAGGAGCCTAGTCAGAATGGGTGGGGTCACACAGCAGAGGAGGGGCTTAGGAGGAGCCTGGGCAGAATGGGTGGAGTCAGACAGCAGAGGAGGGGCTTAGGAGGAGCCTAGTCAGATTGGGTGGGGTCAGAGAGGAGGGGCTTAGGAGGAGCCTAGTCAGATTGGGTGGGGTCAAATAGGAGGAGCCTGGGCAGAATGGGTGGGGTCGGACAGCAGAGGAGGGGCTTAGGAGGAGCCTAGTCAGATTGGGTGGGGTCAGAGAGGAGGGGCTTAGGAGGAGCCTAGTCAGATTGGGTGGGGTCAGAGAGGAGGGGTATAGGAGGAACCTGGGCGGGTTGGGTGGGGTCAAATAGGAGGAGCCTGGGCAGAATGGGTGGGGTCAGAGAGGAAGGGTATAGGAGGAGCCTGGGCAGAATGGGTGGGGTCAGAGAGGAAGGATATAGGAGGAGCCTGGGCAGAATGGGTGGAGTCAGAGAGGAGGGGCTTAGGAGGAGCCTGGGCAGAATGGGTATAGGAGGAGCCTGGGTAGAATGGGTGGGGTCAGACAGCAGAGGAGGGGCTTAGGAGGAGCCTAGTCAGATTGGGTGGGGTCAAATAGGAGGGGTATAGGAGGAGCCTGGGCAGAATGGGTGGGGTCAGAGAGGAGGGGGTATAGCAGGCGCCTGAGCAGAGGTGGTGGGGTTAGACAGCAGAGGAGGGGTATAGGAGGAGCCTGGGCAGAATGGGTGGGGTCAGAGGGGTATGGGAGGAGCCTGGGGAGAATGGGTGGAATCAGAGAGGAGGGGGTATAGGAGGAGCCTGAGCAGAGGGGGCGGGGTCAGACAGCAGAGGAGGGGCTTAGGAGGAGCCTATTCAGATTGGGTGTGGTCAAATAGGAGGAGCCTGGGCAGAATGGGTGGGGTCAGACAGCAGAGGAGGGGCTTAGGAGGAGCCTAGTCAGATTGGGTGGGGTCGAATAGGAGGAGCCTGGGCAGAATGGGTGGGGTCAGACAGCAGAGGAGGGGCTTAGGAGGAGCCTAGTCAGATTGGGTGGGGTCAAATAGGAGGGGTACAGGAGGAGCATGGGCAGAATGGGTGGGGTCAGAGGGGTATGGGAGGAGCCTGGGCAGAATGGGTGGAGTCAGAGAGGAGGGGCTTAGGAGGAGCCTGGGCAGAATGGGTGGGGTCAGAGAGGAGGGGGTATAGGAGGAGCCTGGGCAGGTTGGGTGGGGTCAAATAGGAGGAGCCTGGGCAGAATGGGTGGGGTCAGACAGCAGAGGAGGGGCTTAGGAGGAGCCTGGGCAGAATGGGTGGGGTCAGAGAGGAGGGGGTATAGGCAGCGCCTGAGCAGAGGTGGTGGGGTTAGACAGCAGAGGAGGGGTATAGGAGGAGCCTGGGCAGAATGGGTGGATTCAGAGAGGAGGGGGTATAGGAGGAGCCTGAGCAGAATGGGTGGAGTCAGAGAGGAGGGGCTTAGGAGGAGCCTGGGCAGAATGGGTGGGGTCAGAGGGGTATGGGAGGAGCCTGGGCAGAATGGGTGGGGTCAGAGAGGAGGGGCTTAGGAGGAGCTTGGGCAGAATGGGTGGGGTCAGAGGGGTATGGGAGGAGCCTTGGCAGAATGGGTGGGGTCAGAGAGGAGGGGCTTAGGAGGAGCCTGGGCAGAATGGGTGGGGTCAGAGGGGTATGGGAGGAGCCTTGGCAGAATGGGTGGGGTCAGAGAGGAGGGGGTATAGGAGGAGCCTGGGCAGAATGGGTGGGGTCAGACAGCAGAGGAGGGGCTTAGGAGGAGCCTAGTCAGATTGGGTGGGGTCAAATAGGAGGAGCCTGGGCAGAATGGGTGGGGTCAGACAGCAGAGGAGGGGCTTAGGAGGAGCCTAGTCAGATTGGGTGGGGTCAGAGAGGAGCGGCTTAGGAGGAGCCTAGTCAGATTGGGTGGGGTCAAATAGGAGGAGCCTGGGCAGAATGGGTGGGGTCAGACAGCAGAGGAGGGGCTTAGGAGGAGCCTAGTCAGATTGGGTGGGGTCAGAGAGGAGCGGCTTAGGAGGAGCCTAGTCAGATTGGGTGGGGTCAAATAGGAGGAGCCTGGGCAGAATGGGTGGGGTCAGACAGCAGAGGAGGGGCTTAGGAGGAGCCTGGTCGGAGGGGTATAGGAGGAGCCTGGGCAGAATGGGTGGGGTCAGACAGCAGAGGAGGGGCTTAGGAGGAGCCTAGTCAGATTGGGTGGGGTCAAATAGGAGGAGCCTGGGCAGAATGGGTGGGGTCAGACAGCAGAGCAGGGGTTTAGGAGGAGCCTAGTCAGAATGGGTGGGGTCAGACAGCAGAGGAGGGGCTTAGGAGGAGCCTGGGCAGAATGGGTGGAGTCAGACAGCAGAGGAGGGGCTTAGGAGGAGCCTAGTCAGATTGGGTGGGGTCAGAGAGGAGGGGCTTAGGAGGAGCCTAGTCAGATTGGGTGGGGTCAAATAGGAGGAGCCTGGGCAGAATGGGTGGGGTCAGACAGCAGAGGAGGGGCTTAGGAGGAACCTAGTCAGATTGGGTGGGGTCAGAGAGGAGGGGGTATAGGAGAAGCCTAGTCAGATTGGGTGGGGTCAGAGAGGAGGGGTATAGGAGGAACCTGGGCGGGTTGGGTGGGGTCAAATAGGAGGAGCCTGGGCAGAATGGGTGGGGTCAGACAGCTGAGGAGGGGCTTAGGAGGAGCCTAGTCAGATTGGGTGGGGTCAAATAGGAGGAGCCTTGGCAGAATGGGTGGGGTCAGAGAGGAAGGGTATAGGAGGAGCCTGGGCAGAATGGGTGGAGTCAGAGAGGAGGGGCTTAGGAGGAGCCTGGGCAGAATGGGTGGAGTCAGAGAGGAGGGGCTTAGGAGGAGCCTGGGCAGAATGGGTGGAGTCAGAGAGGAGGGGCTTAGGAGGAGCCTGGGCAGAATGGGTGGAGTCAGAGAGGAGGGGGTATAGGAGGAGCCTAGTCAGATTGGGTGGGGTCAGAGGGGTCAGAGGGGTCAGAGAGGAGGGGTATAGGAGGAGCCTGGGCAGAATGGGTGGGGTCAGAGAGGAGGGGGTATAGGAGGCGCCTGGGTAGAATGGGTGGGGTCAGACAGCAGAGGAGGGGCTTAGGAGGAGCCTAGTCAGATTGGGTGGGGTCAAATAGGAGGAGTATAGGAGGAGCCTGGGCAGAATGGGTGGGTATGGGAGGAGCCTGGGCAGAATGGGTGGAATCAGAGAGGAGGGGGAATTGGAGGAGCCTGAGCAGAGAGGTGGGGTTAGACAGCAGAGGAGGGGCTTAGGAGGAGCCTAGTCAGATTGGGTGGGGTCAAATAGGAGGGGTATAGGAGTAGCCTGGGCAGAATGGGTGGGGTCAGACAGCAGAGGAGGGGCTTAGGAGAGGCCTTGTCAGATTGGGTGGGGTCAAATAGGAGGAGCCTGGGCAGAATGGGTGGGGTCAGACAGCAGAGGAGGGGCTTAGGAGGAGCCTAGTCAAATTGGGTGGGGTCAAATAGGAGGGGTATAGGAGTAGCCTGGGCAGAATGGGTGGGGTCAGACAGCAGAGGAGGGGCTTAGGAGAGGCCTTGTCAGATTGGGTGGGGTCAAATAGGAGGAGCCTGGGCAGAATGGGTGGGGTCAGACAGCGGAGGAGCCTGGGCAGAATGGGTGGGGTCAGACAGCAGAGGAGGGGCTTAGGAGGAGCCTAGTCAGATTAGGTGGGGTCAAATAGGAGGAGCCTGGGCAGAATGGGTGGGGTCAGACAGCAGAGGAGGGGTTTAGGAGGAGCCTAGTCAGAATGGGTGGGGTCAGACAGCAGAGGAGGGGCTTAGGAGGAGCCTGGGCAGAATGTGTGGAGTCAGACAGCAGAGGAGGGGCTTAGGAGGAGCCTAGTCAGATTGGGTGGGGTCAGAGAGGAGGGGCTTAGGAGGAGCCTAGTCAGATTGGGTGGGGTCAGAGAGGAGGGGTATAGGAGGAACCTGGGCGGGTTGGGTGGGGTCAAATAGGAGGAGCCTGGGCAGAATGGGTGGGGACAGCAGAGGAGCCTGGTCGGAGGGGTATAGGAGGAGCCTGGGCAGAATGGGTGGGGTCAGACAGCTTAGGAGGAGCCTAGTCAGAATGGGTGGGGTCAGACAGCAGAGGAGGGGCTTAGGAGGAGCCTGGGCAGAATGGGTGGAGTCAGACAGCAGAGGAGGGGCTTAGGAGGAGCCTACTCAGATTGGGTGGGGTCAGAGAGGAGGGGCTTAGGAGGAGCCTAGTCAGATTGGGTGGGGTCAAATAGGAGGAGCCTGGGCAGAATGGGTGGGGTCGGACAGCAGAGGAGGGGCTTAGGAAGAGCCTAGTCAGATTGGGTGGGGTCAGAGAGGAGGGGCTTAGGAGGAGCCTAGTCACATTGGGTGGGGTCAGAGAGGAGGGGTATAGGAGGAACCTGGGCGGGTTGGGTGGGGTCAAATAGGAGGAGCCTGGGCAGAATGGGTGGGGTCAGAGAGGAAGGGTATAGGAGGAGCCTGGGCAGAATGGGTGGAGTCAGAGAGGAGGGGCTTAGGAGGAGCCTGGGCAGAATGGGTATAGGAGAAGCCTGGGCAGAATGGGTGGGGTCAGACAGCAGAGGAGGGGCTTAGGAGGAGCCTAGTCAGATTGGGTGGGGTCAAATAGGAGGGGTATAGGAGGAGCCTGGGCAGAATGGGTGGGGTCAGAGAGGAGGGGGTATAGCAGGCGCCTGAGCAGAGGTGGTGGGGTTAGACAGTAGAGGAGGGGTATAGGAGGAGCCTGGGCAGAATGGGTGGGGTCAGAGGGGTATGGGAGGAGCCTGGGCAGAATGGGTGGAATCAGAGAGGAGGGGGTATAGGAGGAGCCTGAGCAGAGGGGGCGGGGTCAGACAGCAGAGGAGGGGCTTAGGAGGAGCCTATTCAGATTGGGTGTGGTCAAATAGGAGGAGCCTGGGCAGAATGGGTGGGGTCAGACAGCAGAGGAGGGGCTTAGGAGGAGCCTAGTCAGATTGGGTGGGGTCGAATAGGAGGAGCCTGGGCAGAATGGGTGGGGTCAGACAGCAGAGGAGGGGCTTAGGAGGAGCCTAGTCAGATTGGGTGGGGTCAAATAGGAGGGGTACAGGAGGAGCATGGGCAGAATGGGTGGGGTCAGAGGGGTATGGGAGGAGCCTGGGCAGAATGGGTGGAGTCAGAGAGGAGGGGGTATAGGAGGAGCCTAGTCAGATTGGGTGGGGTCAAATAGGAGGAGCCTGGGCAGAATGGGTGGGGTCAGACAGCAGAGGAGGGGCTTAGGAGGAGCCTAGTCAGATTGGGTGGGGTCAGAGAGGAGCGGCTTAGGAGGAGCCTAGTCAGATTGGGTGGGGTCAAATAGGAGGAGCCTGGGCAGAATGGGTGGGGTCAGACAGCAGAGGAGGGGCTTAGGAGGAGCCTGGTCGGAGGGGTATAGGAGGAGCCTGGGCAGAATGGGTGGGGTCAGACAGCAGAGGAGGGGCTTAGGAGGAGCCTAGTCAGATTGGGTGGGGTCAAATAGGAGGAGCCTGGGCAGAATGGGTGGGGTCAGACAGCAGAGCAGGGATTTAGGAGGAGCCTAGTCAGAATGGGTGGGGTCAGACAGCAGAGGAGGGGCTTAGGAGGAGCCTGGGCAGAATGGGTGGAGTCAGACAGCAGAGGAGGGGCTTAGGAGGAGCCTAGTCAGATTGGGTGGGGTCAGAGAGGAGGGGCTTAGGAGGAGCCTAGTCAGATTGGGTGGGGTCAAATAGGAGGAGCCTGGGCAGAATGGGTGGGGTCAGACAGCAGAGGAGGGGCTTAGGAGGAACCTAGTCAGATTGGGTGGGGTCAGAGAGGAGGGGGTATAGGAGAAGCCTAGTCAGATTGGGTGGGGTCAGAGAGGAGGGGTATAGGAGGAACCTGGGCGGGTTGGGTGGGGTCAAATAGGAGGAGCCTGGGCAGAATGGGTGGGGTCAGACAGCTGAGGAGGGGCTTAGGAGGAGCCTAGTCAGATTGGGTGGGGTCAGAGAGGAAGGGTATAGGAGGAACCTGGGCAGAATGGGTGGGGTCAGACAGCAGAGGAGGGGCTTAGGAGGAGCCTAGTCAGATTGGGTGGGGTCAAATAGGAGGAGTATAGGAGGAGTATAGGAGGAGCCTGGGCAGAATGGGTGGGGTCAGAGGGGTATGGGAGGAGCCTGGGCAGAATGGGTGGAATCAGAGAGGAGGGGGAATTGGAGGAGCCTGAGCAGAGGGGTGGGGTCAGACAGCAGAGGAGGGGCTTAGGAGAGGCCTTGTCAGATTGGGTGGGGTCAAATAGGAGGAGCCTGGGCAGAATGGGTGGGGTCAGACAGCAGAGGAGGGGCTTAGGAGGAGCCTAGTCAGATTGGGTGGGGTCAAATAGGAGGAGCCTGGGCAGAATGGGTGGGGTCAGACAGCAGAGGAGGGGTTTAGGAGGAGCCTAGTCAGAATGGGTGGGGTCAGACAGCAGAGGAGGGGCTTAGGAGGAGCCTGGGCAGAATGGGTGGAGTCAGACAGCAGAGGAGGGGCTTAGGAGGAGCCTAGTCAGATTGGGTGGGGTCAGAGAGGAGGGGCTTAGGAGGAGCCTAGTCAGATTGGGTGGGGTCAAATAGGAGGAGCCTGGGCAGAATGGGTGGGGTCGGACAGCAGAGGAGGGGCTTAGGAGGAGCCTAGTCAGATTGGGTGGGGTCAGAGAGGAGGGGCTTAGGAGGAGCCTAGTCAGATTGGGTGGGGTCAGAGAGGAGGGGTATAGGAGGAACCTGGGCGGGTTGGGTGGGGTCAAATAGGAGGAGCCTGGGCAGAATGGGTGGGGACAGCAGAGGAGGCTTAGGAGGAGCCTGGTCGGAGGGGTATAGGAGGAGCCTGGGCAGAATGGGTGGGGTCAGACAGCAGAGGAGGGGTTTAGGAGGAGCCTAGTCAGAATGGGTGGGGTCACACAGCAGAGGAGGGGCTTAGGAGGAGCCTGGGCAGAATGGGTGGAGTCAGACAGCAGAGGAGGGGCTTAGGAGGAGCCTAGTCAGATTGGGTGGGGTCAGAGAGGAGGGGCTTAGGAGGAGCCTAGTCAGATTGGGTGGGGTCAAATAGGAGGAGCCTGGGCAGAATGGGTGGGGTCGGACAGCAGAGGAGGGGCTTAGGAGGAGCCTAGTCAGATTGGGTGGGGTCAGAGAGGAGGGGCTTAGGAGGAGCCTAGTCAGATTGGGTGGGGTCAGAGAGGAGGGGTATAGGAGGAACCTGGGCGGGTTGGGTGGGGTCAAATAGGAGGAGCCTGGGCAGAATGGGTGGGGTCAGAGAGGAAGGGTATAGGAGGAGCCTGGGCAGAATGGGTGGGGTCAGAGAGGAAGGATATAGGAGGAGCCTGGGCAGAATGGGTGGAGTCAGAGAGGAGGGGCTTAGGAGGAGCCTGGGCAGAATGGGTATAGGAGGAGCCTGGGTAGAATGGGTGGGGTCAGACAGCAGAGGAGGGGCTTAGGAGGAGCCTAGTCAGATTGGGTGGGGTCAAATAGGAGGGGTATAGGAGGAGCCTGGGCAGAATGGGTGGGGTCAGAGAGGAGGGGGTATAGCAGGCGCCTGAGCAGAGGTGGTGGGGTTAGACAGCAGAGGAGGGGTATAGGAGGAGCCTGGGCAGAATGGGTGGGGTCAGAGGGGTATGGGAGGAGCCTGGGGAGAATGGGTGGAATCAGAGAGGAGGGGGTATAGGAGGAGCCTGAGCAGAGGGGGCGGGGTCAGACAGCAGAGGAGGGGCTTAGGAGGAGCCTATTCAGATTGGGTGTGGTCAAATAGGAGGAGCCTGGGCAGAATGGGTGGGGTCAGACAGCAGAGGAGGGGCTTAGGAGGAGCCTAGTCAGATTGGGTGGGGTCGAATAGGAGGAGCCTGGGCAGAATGGGTGGGGTCAGACAGCAGAGGAGGGGCTTAGGAGGAGCCTAGTCAGATTGGGTGGGGTCAAATAGGAGGGGTACAGGAGGAGCATGGGCAGAATGGGTGGGGTCAGAGGGGTATGGGAGGAGCCTGGGCAGAATGGGTGGAGTCAGAGAGGAGGGGCTTAGGAGGAGCCTGGGCAGAATGGGTGGGGTCAGAGAGGAGGGGGTATAGGAGGAGCCTGGGCAGGTTGGGTGGGGTCAAATAGGAGGAGCCTGGGCAGAATGGGTGGGGTCAGACAGCAGAGGAGGGGCTTAGGAGGAGCCTGGGCAGAATGGGTGGGGTCAGAGAGGAGGGGGTATAGGCAGCGCCTGAGCAGAGGTGGTGGGGTTAGACAGCAGAGGAGGGGTATAGGAGGAGCCTGGGCAGAATGGGTGGATTCAGAGAGGAGGGGGTATAGGAGGAGCCTGAGCAGAATGGGTGGAGTCAGAGAGGAGGGGCTTAGGAGGAGCCTGGGCAGAATGGGTGGGGTCAGAGGGGTATGGGAGGAGCCTGGGCAGAATGGGTGGGGTCAGAGAGGAGGGGCTTAGGAGGAGCTTGGGCAGAATGGGTGGGGTCAGAGGGGTATGGGAGGAGCCTTGGCAGAATGGGTGGGGTCAGAGAGGAGGGGCTTAGGAGGAGCCTGGGCAGAATGGGTGGGGTCAGAGGGGTATGGGAGGAGCCTTGGCAGAATGGGTGGGGTCAGAGAGGAGGGGGTATAGGAGGAGCCTGGGCAGAATGGGTGGGGTCAGACAGCAGAGGAGGGGCTTAGGAGGAGCCTAGTCAGATTGGGTGGGGTCAAATAGGAGGAGCCTGGGCAGAATGGGTGGGGTCAGACAGCAGAGGAGGGGCTTAGGAGGAGCCTAGTCAGATTGGGTGGGGTCAGAGAGGAGCGGCTTAGGAGGAGCCTAGTCAGATTGGGTGGGGTCAAATAGGAGGAGCCTGGGCAGAATGGGTGGGGTCAGACAGCAGAGGAGGGGCTTAGGAGGAGCCTAGTCAGATTGGGTGGGGTCAGAGAGGAGCGGCTTAGGAGGAGCCTAGTCAGATTGGGTGGGGTCAAATAGGAGGAGCCTGGGCAGAATGGGTGGGGTCAGACAGCAGAGGAGGGGCTTAGGAGGAGCCTGGTCGGAGGGGTATAGGAGGAGCCTGGGCAGAATGGGTGGGGTCAGACAGCAGAGGAGGGGCTTAGGAGGAGCCTAGTCAGATTGGGTGGGGTCAAATAGGAGGAGCCTGGGCAGAATGGGTGGGGTCAGACAGCAGAGCAGGGGTTTAGGAGGAGCCTAGTCAGAATGGGTGGGGTCAGACAGCAGAGGAGGGGCTTAGGAGGAGCCTGGGCAGAATGGGTGGAGTCAGACAGCAGAGGAGGGGCTTAGGAGGAGCCTAGTCAGATTGGGTGGGGTCAGAGAGGAGGGGCTTAGGAGGAGCCTAGTCAGATTGGGTGGGGTCAAATAGGAGGAGCCTGGGCAGAATGGGTGGGGTCAGACAGCAGAGGAGGGGCTTAGGAGGAACCTAGTCAGATTGGGTGGGGTCAGAGAGGAGGGGGTATAGGAGAAGCCTAGTCAGATTGGGTGGGGTCAGAGAGGAGGGGTATAGGAGGAACCTGGGCGGGTTGGGTGGGGTCAAATAGGAGGAGCCTGGGCAGAATGGGTGGGGTCAGACAGCTGAGGAGGGGCTTAGGAGGAGCCTAGTCAGATTGGGTGGGGTCAAATAGGAGGAGCCTTGGCAGAATGGGTGGGGTCAGAGAGGAAGGGTATAGGAGGAGCCTGGGCAGAATGGGTGGAGTCAGAGAGGAGGGGCTTAGGAGGAGCCTGGGCAGAATGGGTGGAGTCAGAGAGGAGGGGCTTAGGAGGAGCCTGGGCAGAATGGGTGGAGTCAGAGAGGAGGGGCTTAGGAGGAGCCTGGGCAGAATGGGTGGAGTCAGAGAGGAGGGGGTATAGGAGGAGCCTAGTCAGATTGGGTGGGGTCAGAGGGGTCAGAGGGGTCAGAGAGGAGGGGTATAGGAGGAGCCTGGGCAGAATGGGTGGGGTCAGAGAGGAGGGGGTATAGGAGGCGCCTGAGCAGAGGTGGTGGGGTTAGACAGCAGAGGAGGGGTATAGGAGGAGCCTGGGCAGAATGAGTGGGGTCAGAGAGGAGGGGCTTAGGAGGAGCCTGGGCAGAATGGGTGGGGTCAGAGGGGTATGGGAGGAGCCTGGGCAGAATGGGTGGAGTCAGAGAGGAGGGGCTTAGGAGGAGCCTAGTCAGATTGGGTGGGGTCAGAGAGGAGGGGTATAGGAGGAACCTGGGCGGGTTGGGTTGGGTTGGGTTGGGTTGGGTGGGGTCAAATAGGAGGAGCCTGGGCAGAATGGGTGGTGTCAGACAGCTGAGGAGGGGCTTAGGAGGAGCCTAGTCAGATTGGGTGGGGTCAAATAGGAGGGGTATAGGAGGAGCCTGGGCAGAATGGGTGGGGTCAGACAGCAGAGGAGGGGCTTAGGAGGAGCCTGGTCAGAGGGGTCAGAGAGGAGGGGTATAGGAGGAGCCTAGTCAGAATGGGTGGGGTCAAATAGGAGGAGCCTGGGCAGAATGTGTGGGGTCAGACAGCAGAGGAGGGGCTTAGGAGGAGCCTAGTCAGATTGGGTGGGGTCAAATAGGAGGGGTATAGGAGGAGCCTGGGCAGAATGGGTGGGGTCAGAGAGGAGGGGGTATAGGCAGCGCCTGAGCAGAGGTGGTGGGGTTAGACAGCAGAGGAGGGGTATAGGAGGAGCCTGGGCAGAATGAGTGGGGTCAGAGAGGAGGGGGTATAGGAGGAGCCTGGGCAGAATGGGTGGGGTCAGACAGCAGAGGAGCGGCTTAGGAGGAGCCTAGTCAGATTGGGTGGGGTCAAATAGGAGGAGCCTGGGCAGAATGGGTGAGGTCAGAGAGGAGGGGCTGAGGAAGAGCTTAGTCAGATTGGGTGGGGTCAAATAGGAGGGGTATAGGAGGAGCCTGGGCAGAATGAGTGGGGTCAGAGAGGAGGGGGTATAGGAGGAGCCTGGGCAGAATGGGTGGGGTCAGACAGCAGAGGAGCGGCTTAGGAGGAGCCTAGTCAGATTGGGTGGGGTCAAATAGGAGGAGCCTGGGCAGAATGGGTGAGGTCAGAGAGGAGGGGTATAGGAGGAGCCTGGGCAGAGGGGGTACAGGAGGAGCCTGGGCAGAATGAGTGCGGTCAGAGAGGAGGGGCTTAGGAGGAGCCTAGTCAGATTGGGTGGGGTCAGAGAGGAGGGGCTGAGGAGGAGCTTAGTCAGATTGGGTGGGGTTGCAGTAGTAACTATAAGCAACATACAGGCCTTGGTGTCCTTTCCTGTGGCTTCCATTGCACATTAAATCGATGACTATGACATAAGGACAATTTGATAGGCTACTTACATGGAAACCAGAAAAACACTTAGCAAAAAAACAAAAAGAAAAGCACTGTTTGAAAATTTCCCACCTTGGGATACTTCTACAGCACTGGCAGGATTCGAACCCTGGCCTGTGAGGGTTGTCCCCACCAAAGGCACAAGCCTTACCTTTGAGCTATAGCTCCTTGGTGGTCTGGAGGATTGCAGTAGTAACTATAAGCAACATACAGGCCTTGGTGTCCTTTCCAGTGGCTTCCATTGCACATTAAATGGATGACTATGACATAAGGACAATTTGATAGGCTACTTACATGGAAACCAGAAAAACACTTAGCAACAAAAAAAAAAAAGAAAATCACTGTTTGAAAATTTCCCACCTTGGGATATTTCTACGGCACTGGCAGGATTCGAACCCTGGCCTGTGAGGGCTGTCCCCACCAAAGGTACAAGCCTTACCTTTGAGCTATAGCTCCTTGGTGGTCTGGAGGATTGCAGTGGAACTGCAAGCAACATACAGGCCTCGGTGTCCTTTCCTGTGGCTTCCATTGCACATTAAATGGATGACCATGACATACGGACAATTTGATAGGCTACTTACATGGAAACCAGAAAAACACTTAGCAAAAAAATAAAAGAAAATCACTGTTTGAAAATTTCCCACCTTGGATAGTTCTACAGCACTGGCAGGATTCGAACCCTGGCCTGTGAGGGCTGTCCCCACCAAAGGTACAAGCCTTACCTTTGAGCTATAGCTCCTTGGTGGTCTAGAGGATTGCAGTAGTAACTATAAGCAACATACAGGCCTTGGTGTCCTTCCCTGTCGCTTCCATTGCACATTAAAAGGATGACCATGACATAAGGACAATTTGATAGGCTACTTACATGGAAACCAGTGTGGTCCAGTGGGTAAGTTCCTGCCTTCCATCCAGGCAACCAGGGTTCAAATCCCGGGTTCGGCACCAGGTAAGTAAATTGGTAAGTAAAATGTGTCCGTGTGTTGTGTAAGAGTGGAATCATGCCTAGCGAAAGAGGGATTGCAGATTGGTCGGTAAGTAAAATAGGTGTGGAAAGAAAGGTGAAAGAAAGAGAACGGGTGTTGTCTGTAGGAGGAGGACCTTGGGCAGGTTGGGTGGGGTCAGAGAGGAGGGGGTATAGGAGGAGCCTGAGCAGAGGGGGTGGGGTTAGACAGCAGAGGAAGGGTATAGGAGGAGCCTAGTCAGATTGGTTGGGGTCAGAGAGGAGGGGGTATAGGAGGAGCCTGGGCAGAATGGGTGGGGTCAGACAGCAGAGGAGGGGCTTAGGAGGAGCTTGGGCAGAATGGGTGGAGTCAGCGAGGAGGGGGTATAGGAGGAGCCTGGGTAGAATGGGTAGGGTCAGACAGCAGAGGAGGGGCTTTGGAGGAGCCTAGTCAGATTGGGTGGGGTCAGAGAGGAAGGGTATAGGAGGAACCTGGGCAGAATGGGTGGGGTCAGACAGCAGAGGAGGGGCTTAGGAGGAGCCTAGTCAGATTGGGTGGGGTCAAATAGGAGGAGTATAGGAGGAGCCTGGGCAGAATGGGTGGGGTCAGAGGGGTATGGGAGGAGCCTGGGCAGAATGGGTGGAATCAGAGAGGAGGGGGAATTGGAGGAGCCTGAGCAGAGGGGTGGGGTTAGACAGCAGAGGAGGGGCTTAGGAGGAGCCTAGTCAGATTGGGTGGGGTCAAATAGGAGGGGTATAGGAGGAGCCTGGGCAGAATGGGTGGGGTCAGACAGCAGAGGAGGGGCTTAGGAGGAGCCTAGTCAGATTGGGTGGGGTCAAATAGGAGGAGCCTGGGCAGAATGGGTGGGGTCAGACAGCAGAGGAGGAGCCTAGTCAGATTGGGTGGGGTCAAATAGGAGGAGCCTGGGTAGAATGGGTAGGGTCAGACAGCAGAGGAGGGGCTTTGGAGGAGCCTAGTCAGATTGGGTGGGGTCAGAGAGGAAGGGTATAGGAGGAACCTGGGCAGAATGGGTGGGGTCAGACAGCAGAGGAGGGGCTTAGGAGGAGCCTAGTCAGATTGGGTGGGGTCAAATAGGAGGAGTATAGGAGGTGCCTGGGCAGAATGGGTGGGGTCAGAGGGGTATGGGAGGAGCCTGGGCAGAATGGGTGGAATCAGAGAGGAGGGGGAATTGGAGGAGCCTGTGCAGAGGGGTGGGGTTAGACAGCAGAGGAGGGGTATAGGAGGAGCCTAGTCAGATTGGGTGGGGTCAGAGAGGAAGGGTATAGGAGGAGCTTGGGCAGAATGGGTGGGGTCAGAGAGGAGGGGGTATAGGAGGAGCCTGGGCAGAATGGGTGTGGTCAGACAGCAGAGGAGGGGCTTAGGAGGAGCCTAGTCAGATTGGGTGGGGTCAGAGAGGACGGGTATAGGAGGAACCTGGGCAGGTTGGGGTCAAATAGGAGGAGCCTGGGCAGAATGGGTGGAGTCAGCGAGGAGGGGGTATAGGAGGAGCCTGAGCAGAGGGGTGGGGTCAGACAGCAGAGGAGGGGCTTAGGAGGAGCCTAGTCAGATTGGGTGGGGTCAGAGAGGAAGGGTATAGGAGGAGCCTGGGCAGAATGGGTGGGGTCAGAGGGGTATGGGAGGAGCCTGGGCAGAATGGGTGGAATCAGAGAGGAGGGGGAATTGGAGGAGCCTGAGCAGAGGGGTGGGGTTAGACAGCAGAGGAGGGGCTTAGGAGGAGCCTAGTCAGATTGGGTGGGGTCAAACAGGAGGGGTATAGGAGTAGCCTGGGCAGAATGGGTGGGGTCAGACAGCAGAGGAGGGGCTTAGGAGGAGCCTGGTCGGAGGGGTATAGGAGGAGCCTGGGCAGAATGGGTGGGGTCAGACAGCAGAGGAGGGGCTTAGGAGGAGCCTAGTCAGATTGGGTGGGGTCAAATAGGAGGAGCCTGGGCAGAATGGGTGGGGACAGCAGAGGAGGGGCTTAGCAGGAGCCTAGTCAGATTGGGTGGGGTCAGAGAAGAGCGGCTTAGGAGGAGCCTAGTCAGATTGGGTGGGGTCAAATAGGAGGAGCCTGGGCAGAATGGGTGGGGTCAGACAGCAGAGGAGGGGTTTAGGAGGAGCCTAGTCAGAATGGCTGGGGTCAGACAGCAGAGGAGGGGCTTAGGAGGAGCCTGGGCAGAATGGGTGGAGTCAGACAGCAGAGGAGGGGCTTAGGAGGAGCCTAGTCAGATTGGGTGGGGTCAGAGAGGAGGGGCTTAGGAGGAGCCTAGTCAGATTGGGTGGGGTCAAATAGGAGGAGCCTGGGCAGAATGGGTGGGGTCGGACAGCAGAGGAGGGGCTTAGGAGGAGCCTAGTCAGATTGGGTGGGGTCAGAGAGGAGGGGCCTAGTCAGATTGGGTGGGGTCAGAGAGGAGGGGTATAGGAGGAACCTGGGCGGGTTGGGTGGGGTCAAATAGGAGGAGCCTGGGCAGAATGGGTGGGGACAGCAGAGGAGGCTTAGGAGGAGCCTGGTCGGAGGGGTATAGGAGGAGCCTGGGCAGAATGGGTGGGGTCAGACAGCAGAGGAGGGGTTTAGGAGGAGCCTAGTCAGAATGGGTGGGGTCAGACAGCAGAGGAGGGGCTTAGGAGGAGCCTGGGCAGAATGGGTGGAGTCAGACAGCAGAGGAGGGGCTTAGGAGGAGCCTGGGCAGAATGGGTGGAGTCAGACAGCAGAGGAGGGGCTTAGGAGGAGCCTAGTCAGATTGGGTGGGGTCAGAGAGGAGGGGCTTAGGAGGAGCCTAGTCAGATTGGGTGGGGTCAAATAGGAGGAGCCTGGGCAGAATGGGTGGGGTCGGACAGCAGAGGAGGGGCTTAGGAGGAGCCTAGTCAGATTGGGTGGGGTCAAATAGGAGGAGCCTGGGCAGAATGGGTGGGGTCGGACAGCAGAGGAGGGGCTTAGGAGGAGCCTAGTCAGATTGGGTGGGGTCAGAGAGGAGGGGCTTAGGAGGAGCCTAGTCAGATTGGGTGGGGTCAGAGAGGAGGGGTATAGGAGGAACCTGGGCGGGTTGGGTGGGGTCAAATAGGAGGAGCCTGGGCAGAATGGGTGGGGTCAGAGAGGAAGGGTATAGGAGGAGCCTGGGCAGAATGGGTGGGGTCAGAGAGGAAGGATATAGGAGGAGCCTGGGCAGAATGGGTGGAGTCAGAGAGGAGGGGCTTAGGAGGAGCCTGGGCAGAATGGGTATAGGAGGAGCCTGGGCAGAATGGGTGGGGTCAGACAGCAGAGGAGGGGCTTAGGAGGAGCCTAGTCAGATTGGGTGGGGTCAAATAGGAGGGGTATAGGAGGAGCCTGGGCAGAATGGGTGGGGTCAGAGAGGAGGGGGTATAGCAGGCGCCTGAGCAGAGGTGGTGGGGTTAGACAGCAGAGGAGGGGTATAGGAGGAGCCTGGGCAGAATGGGTGGGGTCAGAGGGGTATGGGAGGAGCCTGGGCAGAATGGGTGGAATCAGAGAGGAGGGGGTATAGGAGGAGCCTGAGCAGAGGGGGCGGGGTCAGACAGCAGAGGAGGGGCTTAGGAGGAGCCTATTCAGATTGGGTGTGGTCAAATAGGAGGAGCCTGGGCAGAATGGGTGGGGTCAGACAGCAGAGGAGGGGCTTAGGAGGAGCCTAGTCAGATTGGGTGGGGTCAGACAGCAGAGGAGGGGCTTAGGAGGAGCCTAGTCAGATTGGGTGGGGTCAAATAGGAGGGGTACAGGAGGAGCATGGGCAGAATGGGTGGGGTCAGAGGGGGTATGGGAGGAGCCTGGGCAGAATGGGTGGAGTCAGAGAGGAGGGGCTTAGGAGGAGCCTGGGCAGAATGGGTGGGGTCAGAGAGGAGGGGGTATAGGAGGAGCCTGGGCAGGTTGTGTGGGGTCAAATAGGAGGAGCCTGGGCAGAATGGGTGGGGTCAGACAGCAGAGGAGGGGCTTAGGAGGAGCCTGGGCAGAATGGGTGGGGTCAGAGAGGAGGGGGTATAGGCAGCGCCTGAGCAGAGGTGGTGGGGTTAGACAGCAGAGGAGGGGTATAGGAGGAGCCTGGGCAGAATGGGTGGATTCAGAGAGGAGGGGGTATAGGAGGAGCCTGAGCAGAATGGGTGGAGTCAGAGAGGAGGGGGTATAGGAGGAGCCTGGGCAGAATGGGTGGGGTCAGAGAGGAGGGGCTTAGGAGGAGCTTGGGCAGAATGGGTGGGGTCAGAGAGGAGGGGCTTAGGAGGAGCCTGGGCAGAATGGGTGGGGTCAGAGGGGTATGGGAGGAGCCTTGGCAGAATGGGTGGGGTCAGAGAGGAGGGGGTATAGAAGGAGCCTGGGCAGAATGGGTGGGGTCAGACAGCAGAGGAGGGGCTTAGGAGGAGCCTAGTCAGATTGGGTGGGGTCAAATAGGAGGAGCCTGGGCAGAATGGGTGGGGTCAGACAGCAGAGGAGGGGCTTAGGAGGAGCCTAGTCAGATTGGGTGGGGTCAAATAGGAGGAGCCTGGGCAGAATGGGTGGGGTCAGACAGCAGAGGAGGGGCTTAGGAGGAGCCTAGTCAGATTGGGTGGGGTCAAATAGGAGGAGCCTGGGCAGAATGGGTGGGGTCAGACAGCAGAGCAGGGGTTTAGGAGGAGCCTAGTCAGAATGGGTGGATGGGTGGGGTCAGACAGCAGAGGAGGGGCTTAGGAGGAGCCTGGGCAGAATGGGTGGAGTCAGACAGCAGAGGAGGGGCTTAGGAGGAGCCTAGTCAGATTGGGTGGGGTCAGAGAGGAGGGGCTTAGGAGGAGCCTAGTCAGATTGGGTGGGGTCAAATAGGAGGAGCCTGGGCAGAATGGGTGGGGTCAGACAGCAGAGGAGGGGCTTAGGAGGAACCTAGTCAGATTGGGTGGGGTCAGAGAGGAGGGGGTATAGGAGAAGCCTAGTCAGATTGGGTGGGGTCAGAGAGGAGGGGTATAGGAGGAACCTGGGCGGGTTGGGTGGGGTCAAATAGGAGGAGCCTGGGCAGAATGGGTGGGGTCAGACAGCTGAGGAGGGGCTTAGGAGGAGCCTAGTCAGATTGGGTGGGGTCAGAGAGGAAGGGTATAGGAGGAACCTGGGCAGAATGGGTGGGGTCAGACAGCAGAGGAGGGGCTTAGGAGGAGCCTAGTCAGATTGGGTGGGGTCAAATAGGAGGAGTATAGGAGGAGCCTGGGCAGAATGGGTGGGGTTAGAGGGGTATGGGAGGAGCCTGGGCAGAATGGGTGGAATCAGAGAGGAGGGGGAATTGGAGGAGCCTGAGCAGAGGGGTGGGGTTAGACAGCAGAGGAGGGGCTTAGGAGGAGCCTAGTCAGATTGGGTGGGGTCAAATAGGAGGGGTATAGGAGTAGCCTGGGCAGAATGGGTGGGGTCAGACAGCAGAGGAGGGGCTTAGGAGAGGCCTTGTCAGATTGGGTGGGGTCAAATAGGAGGAGCCTGGGCAGAATGGGTGGGGTCAGACAGCAGAGGAGGGGCTTAGGAGGAGCCTAGTCAGATTGGGTGGGGTCAGAGAGGAGCGGCTTAGGAGGAGCCTAGTCAGATTGGGTGGGGTCAAATAGGAGGAGCCTGGGCAGAATGGGTGGGGTCAGACAGCAGAGGAGGGGCTTAGGAGGAGCCTGGTCGGAGGGGTATAGGAGGAGCCTGGGCAGAATGGGTGGGGTCAGACAGCAGAGGAGGGGCTTAGGAGGAGCCTAGTCAGATTGGGTGGGGTCAAATAGGAGGAGCCTGGGCAGAATGGGTGGGGTCAGACAGCAGAGCAGGGGTTTAGGAGGAGCCTAGTCAGAATGGGTGGGGTCAGACAGCAGAGGAGGGGCTTAGGAGGAGCCTGGGCAGAATGGGTGGAGTCAGACAGCAGAGGAGGGGCTTAGGAGGAGCCTAGTCAGATTGGGTGGGGTCAGAGAGGAGGGGCTTAGGAGGAGCCTAGTCAGATTGGGTGGGGTCAAATAGGAGGAGCCTGGGCAGAATGGGTGGGGTCAGACAGCAGAGGAGGGGCTTAGGAGGAACCTAGTCAGATTGGGTGGGGTCAGAGAGGAGGGGGTATAGGAGAAGCCTAGTCAGATTGGGTGGGGTCAGAGAGGAGGGGGTATAGGAGAAGCCTAGTCAGATTGGGTGGGGTCAGAGAGGAGGGGTATAGGAGGAACCTGGGCGGGTTGGGTGGGGTCAAATAGGAGGAGCCTGGGCAGAATGGGTGGGGTCAGACAGCTGAGGAGGGGCTTAGGAGGAGCCTAGTCAGATTGGGTGGGGTCAGAGAGGAAGGGTATAGGAGGAACCTGGGCAGAATGGGTGGGGTCAGACAGCAGAGGAGGGGCTTAGGAGGAGCCTAGTCAGATTGGGTGGGGTCAAATAGGAGGAGTATAGGAGGAGCCTGGGCAGAATGGGTGGGGTCAGAGGGGTATGGGAGGAGCCTGGGCAGAATGGGTGGAATCAGAGAGGAGGGGGAATTGGAGGAGCCTGAGCAGAGGGGTGGGGTTAGACAGCAGAGGAGGGGCTTAGGAGGAGCCTAGTCAGATTGGGTGGGGTCAAATAGGAGGGGTATAGGAGTAGCCTGGGCAGAATGGGTGGGGTCAGACAGCAGAGGAGGGGCTTAGGAGAGGCCTTGTCAGATTGGGTGGGGTCAAATAGGAGGAGCCTGGGCAGAATGGGTGGGGTCAGACAGCAGAGGAGGGGCTTAGGAGGAGCCTAGTCAGATTGGGTGGGGTCAAATAGGAGGAGCCTGGGCAGAATGGGTGGGGTCAGACAGCAGAGGAGGGGTTTAGGAGGAGCCTAGTCAGAATGGGTGGGGTCAGACAGCAGAGGAGGGGCTTAGGAGGAGCCTGGGCAGAATGGGTGGAGTCAGACAGCAGAGGAGGGGCTTAGGAGGAGCCTAGTCAGATTGGGTGGGGTCAGAGAGGAGGGGCTTAGGAGGAGCCTAGTCAGATTGGGTGGGGTCAAATAGGAGGAGCCTGGGCAGAATGGGTGGGGTCGGACAGCAGAGGAGGGGCTTAGGAGGAGCCTAGTCAGATTGGGTGGGGTCAGAGAGGAGGGGCTTAGGAGGAGCCTAGTCAGATTGGGTGGGGTCAGAGAGGAGGGGTATAGGAGGAACCTGGGCGGGTTGGGTGGGGTCAAATAGGAGGAGCCTGGGCAGAATGGGTGGGGACAGCAGAGGAGGCTTAGGAGGAGCCTGGTCGGAGGGGTATAGGAGGAGCCTGGGCAGAATGGGTGGGGTCAGACAGCAGAGGAGGGGTTTAGGAGGAGCCTAGTCAGAATGGGTGGGGTCAGACAGCAGAGGAGGGGCTTAGGAGGAGCCTGGGCAGAATGGGTGGAGTCAGACAGCAGAGGAGGGGCTTAGGAGGAGCCTAGTCAGATTGGGTGGGGTCAGAGAGGAGGGGCTTAGGAGGAGCCTAGTCAGATTGGGTGGGGTCAAATAGGAGGAGCCTGGGCAGAATGGGTGGGGTCGGACAGCAGAGGAGGGGCTTAGGAGGAGCCTAGTCAGATTGGGTGGGGTCAGAGAGGAGGGGCTTAGGAGGAGCCTAGTCAGATTGGGTGGGGTCAGAGAGGAGGGGTATAGGAGGAACCTGGGCGGGTTGGGTGGGGTCAAATAGGAGGAGCCTGGGCAGAATGGGTGGGGTCAGAGAGGAAGGGTATAGGAGGAGCCTGGGCAGAATGGGTGGGGTCAGAGAGGAAGGATATAGGAGGAGCCTGGGCAGAATGGGTGGAGTCAGAGAGGAGGGGCTTAGGAGGAGCCTGGGCAGAATGGGTATAGGAGGAGCCTGGGCAGAATGGGTGGGGTCAGACAGCAGAGGAGGGGCTTAGGAGGAGCCTAGTCAGATTGGGTGGGGTCAAATAGGAGGGGTATAGGAGGAGCCTGGGCAGAATGGGTGGGGTCAGAGAGGAGGGGGTATAGCAGGCGCCTGAGCAGAGGTGGTGGGGTTAGACAGCAGAGGAGGGGTATAGGAGGAGCCTGGGCAGAATGGGTGGGGTCAGAGGGGTATGGGAGAAGCCTGGGCAGAATGGGTGGAATCAGAGAGGAGGGGGTATAGGAGGAGCCTGAGCAGAGGGGGCGGGGTCAGACAGCAGAGGAGGGGCTTAGGAGGAGCCTATTCAGATTGGGTGTGGTCAAATAGGAGGAGCCTGGGCAGAATGGGTGGGGTCAGACAGCAGAGGAGGGGCTTAGGAGGAGCCTAGTCAGATTGGGTGGGGTCGAATAGGAGGAGCCTGGGCAGAATGGGTGGGGTCAGACAGCAGAGGAGGGGCTTAGGAGGAGCATGGGCAGAATGGGTGGGGTCAGAGGGGTATGGGAGGAGCCTGGGCAGAATGGGTGGAGTCAGAGAGGAGGGGCTTAGGAGGAGCCTGGGCAGAATGGGTGGGGTCAGAGAGGAGGGGGTATAGGAGGAGCCTGGGCAGGTTGGGTGGGGTCAAATAGGAGGAGCCTGGGCAGAATGGGTGGGGTCAGACAGCAGAGGAGGGGCTTAGGAGGAGCCTGGGCAGAATGGGTGGGGTCAGAGAGGAGGGGGTATAGGCAGCGCCTGAGCAGAGGTGGTGGGGTTAGACAGCAGAGGAGGGGTATAGGAGGAGCCTGGGCAGAATGGGTGGATTCAGAGAGGAGGGGGTATAGGAGGAGCCTGAGCAGAATGGGTGGAGTCAGAGAGGAGGGGGTATAGGAGGAGCCTGGGCAGAATGGGTGGGGTCAGAGAGGAGGGGCTTAGGAGGAGCTTGGGCAGAATGGGTGGGGTCAGAGGGGTATGGGAGGAGCCTTGGCAGAATGGGTGGGGTCAGAGAGGAGGGGCTTAGGAGGAGCCTGGGCAGAATGGGTGGGGTCAGAGGGGTATGGGAGGAGCCTTGGCAGAATGGGTGGGGTCAGAGAGGAGGGGGTATAGGAGGAGCCTGGGCAGAATGGGTGGGGTCAGACAGCAGAGGAGGGGCTTAGGAGGAGCCTAGTCAGATTGGGTGGGGTCAAATAGGAGGAGCCTGGGCAGAATGGGTGGGGTCAGACAGCAGAGGAGGGGCTTAGGAGGAGCCTAGTCAGATTGGGTGGGGTCAGAGAGGAGCGGCTTAGGAGGAGCCTAGTCAGATTGGGTGGGGTCAAATAGGAGGAGCCTGGGCAGAATGGGTGGGGTCAGACAGCAGAGGAGGGGCTTAGGAGGAGCCTGGTCGGAGGGGTATAGGAGGAGCCTGGGCAGAATGGGTGGGGTCAGACAGCAGAGGAGGGGCTTAGGAGGAGCCTAGTCAGATTGGGTGGGGTCAAATAGGAGGAGCCTGGGCAGAATGGGTGGGGTCAGACAGCAGAGCAGGGGTTTAGGAGGAGCCTAGTCAGAATGGGTGGGGTCAGACAGCAGAGGAGGGGCTTAGGAGGAGCCTGGGCAGAATGGGTGGAGTCAGACAGCAGAGGAGGGGCTTAGGAGGAGCCTAGTCAGATTGGGTGGGGTCAGAGAGGAGGGGCTTAGGAGGAGCCTAGTCAGATTGGGTGGGGTCAAATAGGAGGAGCCTGGGCAGAATGGGTGGGGTCAGACAGCAGAGGAGGAGCTTAGGAGGAACCTAGTCAGATTGGGTGGGGTCAGAGAGGAGGGGGTATAGGAGAAGCCTAGTCAGATTGGGTGGGGTCAGAGAGGAGGGGTATAGGAGGAACCTGGGCGGGTTGGGTGGGGTCAAATAGGAGGAGCCTGGGCAGAATGGGTGGGGTCAGACAGCTGAGGAGGGGCTTAGGAGGAGCCTAGTCAGATTGGGTGGGGTCAAATAGGAGGAGCCTTGGCAGAATGGGTGGGGTCAGAGAGGAAGGGTATAGGAGGAGCCTGGGCAGAATGGGTGGAGTCAGAGAGGAGGGGCTTAGGAGGAGCCTGGGCAGAATGGGTGGAGTCAGAGAGGAGGGGCTTAGGAGGAGCCTGGGCAGAATGGGTGGAGTCAGAGAGGAGGGGGTATAGGAGGAGCCTAGTCAGATTGGGTGGGGTCAGAGGGGTCAGAGGGGTCAGAGAGGAGGGGTATAGGAGGAGCCTGGGCAGAATGGGTGGGGTCAGAGAGGAGGGGGTATAGGAGGCGCCTGAGCAGAGGTGGTGGGGTTAGACAGCAGAGGAGGGGTATAGGAGGAGCCTGGGCAGAATGAGTGGGGTCAGAGAGGAGGGGCTTAGGAGGAGCCTGGGCAGAATGGGTGGGGTCAGAGGGGTATGGGAGGAGCCTGGGCAGAATGGGTGGAGTCAGAGAGGAGGGGCTTAGGAGGAGCCTAGTCAGATTGGGTGGGGTCAGAGAGGAGGGATATAGGAGGAACCTGGGCGGGTTGGGTTGGGTTGGGTTGGGTGGGGTCAAATAGGAGGAGCCTGGGCAGAATGGGTGGGGTCAGACAGCTGAGGAGGGGCTTAGGAGGAGCCTAGTCAGATTGGGTGGGGTCAAATAGGAGGGGTATAGGAGGAGCCTGGGCATAATGGGTGGGGTCAGAAGGGTATGGGAGGAGCCTGGGCAGAATGGGTGGAATCAGAGAGGAGGGGGTATAGGAGGAGCCTGAGCAGAGGGGGTGGGGTCAGACAGCAGAGGAGGGGCTTAGGAGGAGCCAAGTCAGATTGGGTGGGGTCAAATAGGAGGAGCCTTGGCAGAATGGGTGGAGTCAGAGAGGAGGGGGTATAGGAGGAGCCTGGGCAGAATGGGTGGGGTCAGACAGCAGAGGAGGGGCTTAGGAGGAGCCTGGTCAGAGGGGTCAGAGAGGAGGGGTATAGGAGGAGCCTAGTCAGAATGGGTGGGGTCAAATAGGAGGAGCCTGGGCAGAATGGGTGGGGTCAGACAGCAGAGGAGGGGCTTAGGAGGAGCCTAGTCAGATTGGGTGGGGTCAAATAGGAGGGGTATAGGAGGAGCCTGGGCAGAATGGGTGGGGTCAGGAGGAGGGGGTATAGGCAGCGCCTGAGCAGAGGTGGTGGGGTTAGACAGCAGAGGAGGGGTATAGGAGGAGCCTGGGCAGAATGAGTGGGGTCAGAGAGGAGGGGGTATAGGAGGAACCTGGGCAGAATGGGTGGGGTCAGACAGCAGAGGAGCGGCTTAGGAGGAGCCTAGTCAGATTGGGTGGGGTCAAATAGGAGGAGCCTGGGCAGAATGGGTGAGGTCAGAGAGGAGGGGCTGAGGAAGAGCTTAGTCAGATTGGGTGGGGTCAAATAGGAGGGGTATAGGAGGAGCCTGGGCAGAATGGGTGGGGTCAGACAGCAGAGGAGCGGCTTAGGAGGAGCCTAGTCAGATTGGGTGGGGTCAAATAGGAGGAGCCTGGGCAGAATGGGTGAGGTCAGAGAGGAGGGGTATAGGAGGAGCCTGGGCAGAGGGGGTACAGGAGGAGCCTGGGCAGAATGAGTGCGGTCAGAGAGGAGGGGCTTAGGAGGAGCCTAGTCAGATTGGGTGGGGTCAGAGAGGAGGGGCTGAGGAGGAGCTTAGTCAGATTGGGTGGGGTCAGACAGCAGAGGAGGGGTTTAGGAGGAGCCTAGTCAGATTGGGTAGGTCAGAGAGGAGGGGCTGAGGAGGAGCTTAGTCAGAATGGGTGGGGTCAGACAGCAGAGGAGGGGCTTAGGAGGTGCCTAGTCAGATTGGGGTCAAATAAGAGGGGTACGGGAGGGGCCTGGGCAGAATGGGTGGAGTCAGAGAGGAGGGGGTATAGGAGGAGCCTAGTCAGATTGGGTGTGGTCAAATAGGAGGAGCCTGGGCAGAATGGGTGGGGTCTGAGGGCCTAGGAAGGGGTCATAGATGGAGGAGGATCCTGACTTATGGTGGGGAACTGCAAAAACTTTTTTAATGCACCCCCCTATACTTTCTGATTTCTGTTGGGAGGGGGCAGTCGGGGAGCAGTATTAAAAGGTGCTTAGGCGCAACGTGAAGAGCGATGAGGTGCACAGAATGGCATGCCTTCCAGGTACTTTTTGGGGGGGGCTACCATTATTTTTTTATTGCTCTGATCCTCCCTCATGGGGTGTACCCCAAATGGTTAGGGGCAACAGGGGGGGTGGCAAAAAGCTGTTTGACAGTTTCTGTTACCAACAGGGGTCACCATACGATTCTGCTGTAGTTATGGTATTGAAAGGTACAACAAGGAGCATGTGAATGTATTTTTGCAGGTGGGGTGCCCCAAAATTTTACTGCCAGCAGCAGCAGCCCCCCTCCTCCCCACCCAGCAGATTGGTATAGGTACCTTTAGGACATTTCTGTTGAAAAAAAGAGGCTATAGCGAATCGTGCTATGAAATCCTAGAGCACTAACATTTGCTAAATAAAGGTGGCATCGGAGCATACGAATGAGGCAGAGAGAGGCTACTGTTGCCAATTGGTTTGGTGGGTCATAGTGAATAACCTCGGCATGCAAATAGGCAGTGTGAGGATTGGCAGTGTCTGTAGAGAATTTTGGCATGCTCTTCAGCTTATTTTTTTCCTCCTTACGTTGGCTATGAACTACAGAGGAAAGGCCCGGCCTTACTGTTGGACAAAACATGTATTTATGATTTTAAGAAGTGTAGTCTGACTGTACTGAGAGGGGCTGTACAGTATGGTAAATGCCTGTATACCCCTGCAATGTGCATCCAACTGTCACTTGAGATTCAGTAGCGAACGAAGCAGCTGGGTTACTGACTGGATGTAAATGGAAGGCACATAGCAAGGGTGTTTGTGGTCACTCAAATGATTGAAACCTGGTTGATGCACTACCAAAGCTGGGGTTCCAGGAGGGAACATTTGAGGGGCATTGAGATGGTGGTGCCCAGAGGTCAAAATACGTTTCAGAGACAGAGAGGTACTGCGGTCCTGGTCCCGCATTGGGGGTAGTCAAAAGTCCTGCTAAAGATTTCTGTCCAACTGTTACCACGTTTTGTGCAGCCTGGCTCCCTCTGTAACGATTCCCCAGTGTCTTTCGATCCTACAGATGACTGTAGCAAACTTCCCATATTTTTTCTTGGCCTCATACCCCCAAAGGAGTGCCTGACATTTTCCAGCCTACCGATACTCACATTCTGGGAAAAACCTCACTAACCATGCATATTTATGCACCACACATGGCAAATCCTTGCAATTGCAGAACATCATATCGCACTTGTCATCTTTGAGGTGCTGTAAGTATTTGGATTTGAGGGAAATATTCATCCTTGCTTGCTCTCCCACCTGAAGTCTATGGTGCTGCTGTTCCTTTCTCACATGTCCCTACAAAGAGACAAGTGACACACAGACTCAATCACTCAGCAAACATATATGCTTTGACGCTTTCATCTTGCTGTTTACCTTCCAAATGTTCCCCCTTCACCACAAATACAGGCCAGCCATTCCTCATCCCCTCAGTCATCGTAGTCCTTCACTCCTTAGGCCCTGCAAGACAAAAATGACCAAGAATCATGTCAGCAAGAAGAAGAAAAGCCTCAGTGTGCTCTTTTGGTCATACTGCTGCCCACTAGTAACACTTCATGGCCACTGCAGCTTAAGAATGGGACTGAGAAGAGGGCTCTCCTATGCAAATAATGTCCACCCATGCATACTTTCTTCTGAGACGGTCAGCGGCTTGTGCCGTGATACTGCCTCCAACATATGGTCTTCAACCAAATTTTAAAAAAGCCCACCTGCCTTAGACGAAGGATTTTGCCACTCGAAGGAAGCACATGGGGACATCACCATCATTTAGCAGGGTCCTAAATTGCCTGCTGTCCGCCTGTATACAGAACAAGGACGTTCGTGGCCGTTCGTGAGCGTTCTTCAAAGGAAGGAGGTGGGTGAATAAATCCAAGATGCCAGGGCAGGCCCAGCCCAGCCCAGTGCAGCCCAGCCCGGCACAGCGCACTGCTGTGGAGGTCCACTCCTTCACATCCTGCAGCAGGCATGATGCAGATCTACTAGAGCAAAGGCTTGACTCTGCTCCTGTCTGTCTCTTAAAGGAAACAATCTTTCCAACTTCTTATTGCACCTAATAAATGGACTCTAGCTAGCCTCAAACTCGACCCATCATTTCATTAGCCAGAGCTCATACTTGACCTTTATTTCTATCCAAGCTCACTGGCACCAAACCCCTGATTTGAGCGAGTGGCTCACACTAAAATGAAAAATCACCATCAACCAACCTATTTTACAATAAGTGTAGCACCATCCTCGCATTCTTGTGCTCAGTTATAACCCCCAATACCACAATTGCACTCTGCAATTCACCAAACTTAAAGGACAAAGAATGAAGACATTGATAAAGGAAGATAAGGCCTTGTTCCTAGCACCTACTTGAGAAATAGGGCGGTTGGTAGAAGGTCATGAGAGAAAACATATGAAATGTTGGGAGACACCTGCCAAAAAAACACTAGCAAAAAAAAAAAATCACTGTTTGAAAATTTCCCACCTTGGGATACTTCTACAGCACTGGCAGGATTCGAACCCTGGCCTGTGAGGGCTGTCCCCCCCAAAGGTACAAGCCTTACCTTTGAGCTATCTCCTTGGTGGTCTAGAGGATTGCAGTAGTAACTATAAGCAACATACAGGCCTTGGTGTCCTTCCCTGTGGAAATGGATGACCATGACATAAGGACAATTTGATAGGCTACTTACATGGAAACCAGAAAAACACTTAGCAAAAAAAAAAAAAGAAAATCACTGTTTGAAAATTTCCCACCTTGGGATACTTCTACAGCACTGGCAGGATTCGAACCCTGGCCTGTGAGGGTTGTCCCCACCAAAGGCACAAGCCTTACCTTTGAGCTATAGCTCCTTGGTGGTCTGGAGGATTGCAGTAGTAACTATAAGCAACATACAGGCCTTGGTGTCCTTTCCTGTGGCTTCCATTGCACATTAAATCGATGACTATGACATAAGGACAATTTGATAGGCTACTTACATGGAAACCAGAAAAACACTTAGCAAAAAAACAAAAAGAAAAGCACTGTTTGAAAATTTCCCACCTTGGGATACTTCTACAGCACTGGCAGGATTCGAACCCTGGCCTGTGAGGGTTGTCCCCACCAAAGGCACAAGCCTTACCTTTGAGCTATAGCTCCTTGGTGGTCTGGAGGATTGCAGTAGTAACTATAAGCAACATACAGGCCTTGGTGTCCTTTCCAGTGGCTTCCATTGCACATTAAATGGATGACTATGACATAAGGACAATTTGATAGGCTACTTACATGGAAACCAGAAAAACACTTAGCAACAAAAAAAAAAAAGAAAATCACTGTTTGAAAATTTCCCACCTTGGGATATTTCTACGGCACTGGCAGGATTCGAACCCTGGCCTGTGAGGGCTGTCCCCACCAAAGGTACAAGCCTTACCTTTGAGCTATAGCTCCTTGGTGGTCTGGAGGATTGCAGTAGTAACTATAAGCAACATACAGGCCTCTGTGTCCTTTCCTGTGGCTTCCATTGCACATTAAATGGATGACCATGACATACGGACAATTTGATAGGCTACTTACATGGAAACCAGAAAAACACTTAGCAAAAAAATAAAAGAAAATCACTGTTTGAAAATTTCCCACCTTGGATAGTTCTACAGCACTGGCAGGATTCGAACCCTGGCCTGTGAGGGCTGTCCCCACCAAAGGTACAAGCCTTACCTTTGAGCTATAGCTCCTTGGTGGTCTAGAGGATTGCAGTAGTAACTATAAGCAACATACAGGCCTTGGTGTCCTTCCCTGTCGCTTACATTGCACATTAAAAGGATGACCATGACATAAGGACAATTTGATAGGCTACTTACATGGAAACCAGTGTGGTCCAGTGGGTAAGTTCCTGCCTTCCATCCAGGCAACCAGGGTTCAAATCCCGGGTTCGGCACCAGGTAAGTAAATTGGTAAGTAAAATGTGTCCGTGTGTTGTGTAAGAGTGGAATCATGCCTAGCGAAAGAGGGATTGCAGATTGGTTGGTAAGTAGGAGGAGCCTAGTCAGATTGGGTGGGGTCAAATAGGAGGAGTATAGGAGGAGCCTGGGCAGAATGGGTGGGGTCAGAGGGGTATGGGAGGAGCCTGGGCAGAATGGGTGGAATCAGAGAGGAGGGGGAATTGGAGGAGCCTGAGCAGAGGGGTGGGGTTAGACAGCAGAGGAGGGGCTTAGGAGGAGCCTAGTCAGATTGGGTGGGGTCAAATAGGAGGGGTATAGGAGGAGCCTGGGCAGAATGGGTGGGGTCAGACAGCAGAGGAGGGGCTTAGGAGAGGCCTTGTCAGATTGGGTGGGGTCAAATAGGAGGAGCCTGGGCAGAATGGGTGGGGTCAGACAGCAGAGGAGGGGCTTAGGAGGAGCCTAGTCAGATTGGGTGGGGTCAAATAGGAGGAGCCTGGGCAGAATGGGTGGGGTCAGAGAGGAGGGGCTTAGGAGGAGCCTGGGCAGAATGGGTGGAGTCAGAGAGGAGGGGCTTAGGAGGAGCCTGGGCAGAATGGGTATAGGAGGAGCCTGGGCAGAATGGGTGGGGTCAGACAGCAGAGGTGGGGCTTAGGAGGAGCCTAGTCAGATTGGGTGGGGTCAAATAGGAGGGGTATAGGAGGAGCCTGGGCAGAATGGGTGGGGTCAGAGAGGAGGGGGTATAGCAGGCGCCTGAGCAGAGGTGGTGGGGTTAGACAGCAGAGGAGGGGTATAGGAGGAGCCTGGGCAGAATGAGTGGGGTCAGAGAGGAGGGGCTTAGGAGGAGCCTGGGCAGAATGGGTGGGGTCAGAGGGGTATGGGAGGAGCCTGGGCAGAATGGGTGGAATCAGAGAGGAGGGGGTATAGGAGGAGCCTGAGCAGAGGGGGCGGGGTCAGAAAGCAGAGGAGGGGCTTAGGAGGAGCCTATTCAGATTGGGTGTGGTCAAATAGGAGGAGCCTGGGCAGAATGGGTGGGGGTCAGACAGCAGAGGAGGGGCTTAGGAGGAGCCTAGTCAGATTGGGTGGGGTCAAATAGGAGGGGTACAGGAGGAGCATGGGCAGAATGGGTGGGGTCAGAGGGGTATGGGAGGAGCCTGGGCAGAATGGGTGGAGTCAGAGAGGAGGGGCTTAGGAGGAGCCTGGGCAGAATGGGTGGGGTCAGAGAGGAGGGGGTATAGGAGGAGCCTGGGCAGGTTGGGTGGGGTCAAATAGGAGGAGCCTGGGCAGAATGGGTGGGGTCAGACAGCAGAGGAGGGGCTTAGGAGGAGCCTAGTCAGATTGGGTGGGGTCAAATAGGAGGAGCCTTGGCAGAATGGGTGGGGTCAGAGAGGAAGGGTATAGGAGGAGCCTGGGCAGAATGGGTGGAGTCAGAGAGGAGGGGGTATAGGAGGAGCCTGGGCAGAATGGGTGGGGTCAGACAGCAGAGGAGGGGCTTAGGAGGAGCCTAGTCAGATTGGGTGGGGTCAGAGAGGAGGGGTATAGGAGGAACATGGGCGGGTTGGGTGGGGTCAAATAGGAGGAGCCTGGGCAGAACGGGTGGGGTCAGATTGCTGAGGAGGGGCTTAGGAGGAGCCTAGTCAGATTGGGAGGGGTCAAATAGGAGGGGTATAGGAGGAGCCTGGGCAGAATGGGTGGGGTCAGAGGGGTATGGGAGGAGCCTGGGCAGAATGGGTGGAATCAGAGAGGAGGGGGTATAGGAGGAGCCTGAGCAGAGGGGGGGGGGTCAGACAGCAGAGGAGGGGCTTAGGAGGAGCCAAGTCAGATTGGGTGGGGTCAAATAGGAGGAGCCTGGGCAGAATGGGTGGGGTCAGACAGCAGAGGAGGGGCTTAGGAGGAGCCTAGTCAGAATGGGTGGGGTCAGCGAGGAGGGGGTATAGGAGGAGCCTGGGCAGAATGGGTGGGGTCAGACAGCAGAGGAGGGGCTTAGGAGGAGCCTGGTCAGAGGGGTCAGAGAGGAGGGGTATAGGAGGAGCCTAGTCAGAATGGGTGGGGTCAAATAGGAGGAGCCTGGGCAGAATGGGTGGGGTCAGACAGCAGAGGAGGGGCTTAGGAGGAGCCTAGTCAGAATGGGTGGGGTCAGACAGCAGAGGAGGGGCTTAGGAGGAGCCTAGTCAGATTGGGTGGGGTCAAATAGGAGGGGTATAGGAGGACCCTGGGCAGAATGGGTGGGGTCAGCGAGGAGGGGGTATAGGAGGAGCCTGGGTAGAATGGGTGGGGTCAGACAGCAGAGGAGGGGCTTAGGAGTAGCCTAGTCAGATTGGGTGGGGTCAGAGAGGAAGGGTATAGGAGGAACCTGGGCAGAATGGGTGGGGTCAGACAGCAGAGGAGGGGCTTAGGAGGAGCCTAGTCAGATTGGGTGGGGTCAAATAGGAGGAGTATAGGAGGAGCCTGGGCAGAATGGGTGGGGTCAGAGGGGTATGGGAGGAGCCTGGGCAGAATGGGTGGAATCAGAGAGGAGGGGGTATAGGAGGAGCCTGAGCAGAGGGGGCGGGGTCAGACAGCAGAGGAGGGGCTTAGGAGGAGCCTATTCAGATTGGGTGTGGTCAAATAGGAGGAGCCTGGGCAGAATGGGTGGGGTCAGACAGCAGAGGAGGGGCTTAGGAGGAGCCTAGTCAGATTGGGTGGGGTCAAATAGGAGGGGTACAGGAGGAGCATGGGCAGAATGGGTGGGGTCAGAGGGGTATGGGAGGAGCCTGGGCAGAATGGGTGGAGTCAGAGAGGAGGGGCTTAGGAGGAGCCTGGGCAGAATGGGTGGGGTCAGAGAGGAGGGGGTATAGGAGGAGCCTGGGCAGGTTGGGTGGGGTCAAATAGGAGGAGCCTGGGCAGAATGGGTGGGGTCAGACAGCAGAGGAGGGGCTTAGGAGGAGCCTAGTCAGATTGGGTGGGGTCAAATAGGAGGAGCCTTCGCAGAATGGGTGGGGTCAGAGAGGAAGGGTATAGGAGGAGCCTGGGCAGAATGGGTGGAGTCAGAGAGGAGGGGGTATAGGAGGAGCCTGGGCAGAATGGGTGGGGTCAGACAGCAGAGGAGGGGCTTAGGAGGAGCCTAGTCAGATTGGGTGGGGTCAAATAGGAGGAGCCTGGGCAGAATGGGTGGGGTCAGACAGCAGAGGAGGGGCTTAGGAGGAGCCTAGTCAGATTGGGTGGGGTCAAATAGGAGGAGCCTGGGCAGAACGGGTGGGGTCAGATTGCTGAGGAGGGGCTTAGGAGGAGCCTAGTCAGATTGGGAGGGGTCAAATAGGAGGGGTATAGGAGGAGCCTGGGCAGAATGGGTGGGGTCAGAGGGGTATGGGAGGAGCCTGGGCAGAATGGGTGGAATCAGAGAGGAGGGGGTATAGGAGGAGCCTGAGCAGAGGGGGCGGGGTCAGACAGCAGAGGAGGGGCTTAGGAGGAGCCTATTCAGATTGGGTGTGGTCAAATAGGAGGAGCCTGGGCAGAATGGGTGGGGTCAGACAGCAGAGGAGGGGCTTAGGAGGAGCCTAGTCAGATTGGGTGGGGTCAAATAGGAGGGGTACAGGAGGAGCATGGGCAGAATGGGTGGGGTCAGAGGGGTATGGGAGGAGCCTGGGCAGAATGGGTGGAGTCAGAGAGGAGGGGCTTAGGAGGAGCCTGGGCAGAATGGGTGGGGTCAGAGAGGAGGGGGTATAGGAGGAGCCTGGGCAGGTTGGGTGGGGTCAAATAGGAGGAGCCTGGGCAGAATGGGTGGGGTCAGACAGCAGAGGAGGGGCT
Source organism: Lissotriton vulgaris (assembly GCF_964263255.1). NCBI lineage: Eukaryota > Metazoa > Chordata > Amphibia > Caudata > Salamandridae > Lissotriton > Lissotriton vulgaris. Next base: position 966,672,776 of record NC_141685.1, on the reverse strand, counting down.
TAGGAGGAGCCTAGTCAGATTGGGTGGGGTCAAATAGGAGGAGCCTTCGCAGAATGGGTGGGGTCAGAGAGGAAGGGTATAGGAGGAGCCTGGGCAGAATGGGTGGAGTCAGAGAGGAGGGGGTATAGGAGGAGCCTGGGCAGAATGGGTGGGGTCAGACAGCAGAGGAGGGGCTTAGGAGGAGCCTAGTCAGATTGGGTGGGGTCAAATAGGAGGAGCCTGGGCAGAATGGGTGGGGTCAGACAGCAGAGGAGGGGCTTAGGAGGAGCCTAGTCAGATTGGGTGGGGTCAGAGAGGAGGGGTATAGAAGGAACATGGGCGGGTTGGGTGGGGTCAAATAGGAGGAGCCTGGGCAGAACGGGTGGGGTCAGATTGCTGAGGAGGGGCTTAGGAGGAGCCTAGTCAGATTGGGAGGGGTCAAATAGGAGGGGTATAGGAGGAGCCTGGGCAGAATGGGTGGGGTCAGAGGGGTATGGGAGGAGCCTGGGCAGAATGGGTGGAATCAGAGAGGAGGGGGTATAGGAGGAGCCTGAGCAGAGGGGGGGGGGGGGTCAGACAGCAGAGGAGGGGCTTAGGAGGAGCCAAGTCAGATTGGGTGGGGTCAAATAGGAGGAGCCTGGGCAGAATGGGTGGGGTCAGACAGCAGAGGAGGGGCTTAGGAGGAGCCTAGTCAGAATGGGTGGGGTCAGACAGCAGAGGAGGGGCTTAGGAGGAGCCTAGTCAGAATGGGTGGGGTCAGCGAGGAGGGGGTATAGGAGGAGCCTGGGCAGAATGGGTGGGGTCAGACAGCAGAGGAGGGGCTTAGGAGGAGCCTGGTCAGAGGGGTCAGAGAGGAGGGGTATAGGAGGAGCCTAGTCAGAATGGGTGGGGTCAAATAGGAGGAGCCTGGGCAGAATGGGTGGGGTCAGACAGCAGAGGAGGGGCTTAGGAGGAGCCTAGTCAGAATGGGTGGGGTCAGACAGCAGAGGAGGGGCTTAGGAGGAGCCTAGTCAGATTGGGTGGGGTCAAATAGGAGGGGTATAGGAGGACCCTGGGCAGAATGGGTGGGGTCAGCGAGGAGGGGGTATAGGAGGAGCCTGGGTAGAATGGGTGGGGTCAGACAGCAGAGGAGGGGCTTAGGAGGAGCCTAGTCAGATTGGGTGGGGTCAGAGAGGAAGGGTATAGGAGGAACCTGGGCAGAATGGGTGGGGTCAGACAGCAGAGGAGGGGCTTAGGAGGAGCCTAGTCAGATTGGGTGGGGTCAAATAGGAGGAGTATAGGAGGAGCCTGGGCAGAATGGGTGGGGTCAGAGGGGTATGGGAGGAGCCTGGGCAGAATGGGTGGAATCAGAGAGGAGGGGGAATTGGAGGAGCCTGAGCAGAGGGGTGGGGTTAGACAGCAGAGGAGGGGCTTAGGAGGAGCCTAGTCAGATTGGGTGGGGTCAAATAGGAGGGGTATAGGAGGAGCCTGGGCAGAATGGGTGGGGTCAGACAGCAGAGGAGGGGCTTAGGAGAGGCCTTGTCAGATTGGGTGGGGTCAAATAGGAGGAGCCTGGGCAGAATGGGTGGGGTCAGACAGCAGAGGAGGGGCTTAGGAGGAGCCTAGTCAGATTGGGTGGGGTCAAATAGGAGGAGCCTGGGCAGAATGGGTGGGGTCAGAGAGGAGGGGCTTAGGAGGAGCCTGGGCAGAATGGGTGGAGTCAGAGAGGAGGGGCTTAGGAGGAGCCTGGGCAGAATGGGTATAGGAGGAGCCTGGGCAGAATGGGTGGGGTCAGACAGCAGAGGTGGGGCTTAGGAGGAGCCTAGTCAGATTGGGTGGGGTCAAATAGGAGGGGTATAGGAGGAGCCTGGGCAGAATGGGTGGGGTCAGAGAGGAGGGGGTATAGCAGGCGCCTGAGCAGAGGTGGTGGGGTTAGACAGCAGAGGAGGGGTATAGGAGGAGCCTGGGCAGAATGAGTGGGGTCAGAGAGGAGGGGCTTAGGAGGAGCCTGGGCAGAATGGGTGGGGTCAGAGGGGTATGGGAGGAGCCTGGGCAGAATGGGTGGAATCAGAGAGGAGGGGGTATAGGAGGAGCCTGAGCAGAGGGGGCGGGGTCAGACAGCAGAGGAGGGGCTTAGGAGGAGCCTATTCAGATTGGGTGTGGTCAAATAGGAGGAGCCTGGGCAGAATGGGTGGGGTCAGACAGCAGAGGAGGGGCTTAGGAGGAGCCTAGTCAGATTGGGTGGGGTCAAATAGGAGGGGTACAGGAGGAGCATGGGCAGAATGGGTGGGGTCAGAGGGGTATGGGAGGAGCCTGGGCAGAATGGGTGGAGTCAGAGAGGAGGGGCTTAGGAGGAGCCTGGGCAGAATGGGTGGGGTCAGAGAGGAGGGGGTATAGGAGGAGCCTGGGCAGGTTGGGTGGGGTCAAATAGGAGGAGCCTGGGCAGAATGGGTGGGGTCAGACAGCAGAGGAGGGGCTTAGGAGGAGCCTAGTCAGATTGGGCGGGGTCAAATAGGAGGAGCCTTGGCAGAATGGGTGGGGTCAGAGAGGAAGGGTATAGGAGGAGCCTGGGCAGAATGGGTGGAGTCAGAGAGGAGGGGGTATAGGAGGAGCCTGGGCAGAATGGGTGGGGTCAGACAGCAGAGGAGGGGCTTAGGAGGAGCCTAGTCAGATTGGGTGGGGTCAAATAGGAGGAGCCTGGGCAGAATGGGTGGGGTCAGACAGCAGAGGAGGGGCTTAGGAGGAGCCTAGTCAGATTGGGTGGGGTCAGAGAGGAGGGGTATAGGAGGAACATGGGCGGGTTGGGTGGGGTCAAATAGGAGGAGCCTGGGCAGAACGGGTGGGGTCAGATTGCTGAGGAGGGGCTTAGGAGGAGCCTAGTCAGATTGGGAGGGGTCAAATAGGAGGGGTATAGGAGGAGCCTGGGCAGAATGGGTGGGGTCAGAGGGGTATGGGAGGAGCCTGGGCAGAATGGGTGGAATCAGAGAGGAGGGGGTATAGGAGGAGCCTGAGCAGAGGGGGGGGGGGTCAGACAGCAGAGGAGGGGCTTAGGAGGAGCCAAGTCAGATTGGGTGGGGTCAAATAGGAGGAGCCTGGGCAGAATGGGTGGGGTCAGACAGCAGAGGAGGGGCTTAGGAGGAGCCTAGTCAGAATGGGTGGGGTCAGCGAGGAGGGGGTATAGGAGGAGCCTGGGCAGAATGGGTGGGGTCAGACAGCAGAGGAGGGGCTTAGGAGGAGCCTGGTCAGAGGGGTCAGAGAGGAGGGGTATAGGAGGAGCCTAGTCAGAATGGGTGGGGTCAAATAGGAGGAGCCTGGGCAGAATGGGTGGGGTCAGACAGCAGAGGAGGGGCTTAGGAGGAGCCTAGTCAGAATGGGTGGGGTCAGACAGCAGAGGAGGGGCTTAGGAGGAGCCTAGTCAGATTGGGTGGGGTCAAATAGGAGGGGTATAGGAGGACCCTGGGCAGAATGGGTGGGGTCAGCGAGGAGGGGGTATAGGAGGAGCCTGGGTAGAATGGGTGGGGTCAGACAGCAGAGGAGGGGCTTAGGAGGAGCCTAGTCAGATTGGGTGGGGTCAGAGAGGAAGGGTATAGGAGGAACCTGGGCAGAATGGGTGGGGTCAGACAGCAGAGGAGGGGCTTAGAAGGAGCCTAGTCAGATTGGGTGGGGTCAAATAGGAGGAGTATAGGAGGAGCCTGGGCAGAATGGGTGGGGTCAGAGGGGTATGGGAGGAGCCTGGGCAGAATGGGTGGAATCAGAGAGGAGGGGGTATAGGAGGAGCCTGAGCAGAGGGGGCGGGGTCAGACAGCAGAGGAGGGGCTTAGGAGGAGCCTATTCAGATTGGGTGTGGTCAAATAGGAGGAGCCTGGGCAGAATGGGTGGGGTCAGACAGCAGAGGAGGGGCTTAGGAGGAGCCTAGTCAGATTGGGTGGGGTCAAATAGGAGGGGTACAGGAGGAGCATGGGCAGAATGGGTGGGGTCAGAGGGGTATGGGAGGAGCCTGGGCAGAATGGGTGGAGTCAGAGAGGAGGGGCTTAGGAGGAGCCTGGGCAGAATGGGTGGGGTCAGAGAGGAGGGGGTATAGGAGGAGCCTGGGCAGGTTGGGTGGGGTCAAATAGGAGGAGCCTGGGCAGAATGGGTGGGGTCAGACAGCAGAGGAGGGGCTTAGGAGGAGCCTAGTCAGATTGGGTGGGGTCAAATAGGAGGAGCCTTCGCAGAATGGGTGGGGTCAGAGAGGAAGGGTATAGGAGGAGCCTGGGCAGAATGGGTGGAGTCAGAGAGGAGGGGGTATAGGAGGAGCCTGGGCAGAATGGGTGGGGTCAGACAGCAGAGGAGGGGCTTAGGAGGAGCCTAGTCAGATTGGGTGGGGTCAAATAGGAGGAGCCTGGGCAGAATGGGTGGGGTCAGACAGCAGAGGAGGGGCTTAGGAGGAGCCTAGTCAGATTGGGTGGGGTCAGAGAGGAGGGGTATAGGAGGAACATGGGCGGGTTGGGTGGGGTCAAATAGGAGGAGCCTGGGCAGAACGGGTGGGGTCAGATTGCTGAGGAGGGGCTTAGGAGGAGCCTAGTCAGATTGGGAGGGGTCAAATAGGAGGGGTATAGGAGGAGCCTGGGCAGAATGGGTGGGGTCAGAGGGGTATGGGAGGAGCCTGGGCAGAATGGGTGGAATCAGAGAGGAGGGGGTATAGGAGGAGCCTGAGCAGAGGGGGCGGGGTCAGACAGCAGAGGAGGGGCTTAGGAGGAGCCTATTCAGATTGGGTGTGGTCAAATAGGAGGAGCCTGGGCAGAATGGGTGGGGTCAGACAGCAGAGGAGGGGCTTAGGAGGAGCCTAGTCAGATTGGGTGGGGTCAAATAGGAGGGGTACAGGAGGAGCATGGGCAGAATGGGTGGGGTCAGAGGGGTATGGGAGGAGCCTGGGCAGAATGGGTGGAGTCAGAGAGGAGGGGCTTAGGAGGAGCCTGGGCAGAATGGGTGGGGTCAGAGAGGAGGGGGTATAGGAGGAGCCTGGGCAGGTTGGGTGGGGTCAAATAGGAGGAGCCTGGGCAGAATGGGTGGGGTCAGACAGCAGAGGAGGGGCTTAGGAGGAGCCTAGTCAGATTGGGTGGGGTCAAATAGGAGGAGCCTTCGCAGAATGGGTGGGGTCAGAGAGGAAGGGTATAGGAGGAGCCTGGGCAGAATGGGTGGAGTCAGAGAGGAGGGGGTATAGGAGGAGCCTGGGCAGAATGGGTGGGGTCAGACAGCAGAGGAGGGGCTTAGGAGGAGCCTAGTCAGATTGGGTGGGGTCAAATAGGAGGAGCCTGGGCAGAATGGGTGGGGTCAGACAGCAGAGGAGGGGCTTAGGAGGAGCCTAGTCAGATTGGGTGGGGTCAGAGAGGAGGGGTATAGGAGGAACATGGGCGGGTTGGGTGGGGTCAAATAGGAGGAGCCTGGGCAGAACGGGTGGGGTCAGATTGCTGAGGAGGGGCTTAGGAGGAGCCTAGTCAGATTGGGAGGGGTCAAATAGGAGGGGTATAGGAGGAGCCTGGGCAGAATGGGTGGGGTCAGAGGGGTATGGGAGGAGCCTGGGCAGAATGGGTGGAATCAGAGAGGAGGGGGTATAGGAGGAGCCTGAGCAGAGGGGGGGGGGGGTCAGACAGCAGAGGAGGGGCTTAGGAGGAGCCAAGTCAGATTGGGTGGGGTCAAATAGGAGGAGCCTGGGCAGAATGGGTGGGGTCAGACAGCAGAGGAGGGGCTTAGGAGGAGCCTAGTCAGAATGGGTGGGGTCAGACAGCAGAGGAGGGGCTTAGGAGGAGCCTAGTCAGAATGGGTGGGGTCAGCGAGGAGGGGGTATAGGAGGAGCCTGGGCAGAATGGGTGGGGTCAGACAGCAGAGGAGGGGCTTAGGAGGAGCCTGGTCAGAGGGGTCAGAGAGGAGGGGTATAGGAGGAGCCTAGTCAGAATGGGTGGGGTCAAATAGGAGGAGCCTGGGCAGAATGGGTGGGGTCAGACAGCAGAGGAGGGGCTTAGGAGGAGCCTAGTCAGAATGGGTGGGGTCAGACAGCAGAGGAGGGGCTTAGGAGGAGCCTAGTCAGATTGGGTGGGGTCAAATAGGAGGGGTATAGGAGGACCCTGGGCAGAATGGGTGGGGTCAGCGAGGAGGGGGTATAGGAGGAGCCTGGGTAGAATGGGTGGGGTCAGACAGCAGAGGAGGGGCTTAGGAGGAGCCTAGTCAGATTGGGTGGGGTCAGAGAGGAAGGGTATAGGAGGAACCTGGGCAGAATGGGTGGGGTCAGACAGCAGAGGAGGGGCTTAGGAGGAGCCTAGTCAGATTGGGTGGGGTCAAATAGGAGGAGTATAGGAGGAGCCTGGGCAGAATGGGTGGGGTCAGAGGGGTATGGGAGGAGCCTGGGCAGAATGGGTGGAATCAGAGAGGAGGGGGAATTGGAGGAGCCTGAGCAGAGGGGTGGGGTTAGACAGCAGAGGAGGGGTATAGGAGGAGCCTAGTCAGATTGGGTGGGGTCAGAGAGGAAGGGTATAGGAGGAGCTTGGGCAGAATGGGTGGGGTCAGAGAGGAGGGGGTATAGGAGGAGCCTGGGCAGAATGGGTGGGGTCAGACAGCAGAGGAGGGGCTTAGGAGGAGCCTAGTCAGATTGAGTGGGGTCAGAGAGGAGGGGTATAGGAGGAACCTGGGCGGGTTGGGTGGGGTCAAATAGGAGGAGCCTGGGCAGAATGGGTGGGGTCAGACAGCTGAGGAGGGGCTTAGGAGGAGCCTAGTCAGATTGGGTGGGGTCAAATAGGAGGGGTATAGGAGGAGCCTGGGCAGAATGGGTGGGGTCAGACAGCAGAGGAGGGGCTTAGGAGAGGCCTTGTCAGATTGGGTGGGGTCAAATAGGAGGAGCCTGGGCAGAATGGGAGGGGTCAGACAGCAGAGGAGGGGCTTAGGAGGAGCCTAGTCAGATTGGGTGGGGTCAAATAGGAGGAGCCTGGGCAGAATGGGTGGGGTCAGACAGCAGAGGAGGGGCTTAGCAGGAGCCTAGTCAGATTGGGTGGGGTCAGAGAAGAGCGGCTTAGGAGGAGCCTAGTCAGATTGGGTGGTGTCAAATAGGAGGAGCCTGGGCAGAATGGGTGGGGTCAGACAGCAGAGGAGGGGTTTAGGAGGAGCCTAGTCAGAATGGGTGGGGTCAGACAGCAGAGGAGGGGCTTAGGAGGAGCCTGGGCAGAATGGGTGGAGTCAGCGAGGAGGGAGGAGGGGGTATAGGAGGAGCCTGGGTAGAATGGGTGGGGTCAGACAGCAGAGGAGGGGCTTAGGAGGAGCCTAGTCAGATTGGGTGGGGTCAAATAGGAGGAGTATAGGAGGAGCCTGGGCAGAATGGGTGGGGTCAGAGGGGTATAGGAGGAGCCTGGGCAGAATGGGTGGGGTCAGACAGCAGAGGAGGGGCTTAGGAGGAGCCTGGTCAGAGGGGTCAGAGAGGAGGGGTATAGGAGGAGCCTAGTCAGAATGGGTGGGGTCAAATAGGAGGAGCCTGGGCAGAATGGGTGGGGTCAGACAGCAGAGGAGGGGCTTAGGAGGAGCCTAGTCAGAATGGGTGGGGTCAGACAGCAGAGGAGGGGCTTAGGAGGAGCCTAGTCAGATTGGGTGGGGTCAAGTAGGAGGGGTATAGGAGGAGCCTAGTCAGATTGGGTGGGGTCAGAGAGGAAGGGTATAGGAGGAACCTGGGGAGAATGGGTGGGGTCAGACAGCAGAGGAGGGGCTTAGGAGGAGCCTAGTCAGATTGGGTGGGGTCAAATAGGAGGAGTATAGGAGGAGCCTGGGCAGAATGGGTGGGGTCAGAGGGGTATGGGAGGAGCCTGGGCAGAATGGGTGGAATCAGAGAGGAGGGGGAATTGGAGGAGCCTGAGCAGAGGGGTGGGGTTAGACAGCAGAGGAGGGGTATAGGAGGAGCCTAGTCAGATTGGGTGGGGTCAGAGAGGAAGGGTATAGGAGGAGCTTGGGCAGAATGGGTGGGGTCAGAGAGGAGGGGGTATAGGAGGAGCCTGGGCAGAATGGATGGGGTCAGACAGCAGAGGAGGGGCTTAGGAGGAGCCTAGTCAGATTGGGTGGGGTCAGAGAGGAGGGGTATAGGAGGAACCTGGGCAGGTTGGGTGGGGTCAAATAGGAGGAGCCTGGGCAGAATGGGTGGAGTCAGCGAGGAGGGGGTATAGGAGGAGCCTGGGTAGAATGGGTGGGGTCAGACAGCAGAGGAGGGGCTTAGGAGGAGCCTAGTCAGATTGGGTGGGGTCAAATAGGAGGAGTATAGGAGGAGCCTGGGCAGAATGGGTGGGGTCAGAGGGGTATGGGAGGAGCCTGGGCAGAATGGGTGGAATCAGAGAGGAGGGGGAATTGGAGGAGCCTGAGCAGAGGGGTGGGGTTAGACAGCAGAGGAGGGGCTTAGGAGGAGCCTAGTCAGATTGGGTGGGGTCAAATAGGAGGGGTATAGGAGGAGCCTGGGCAGAATGGGTGGGGTCAGACAGCAGAGGAGGGGCTTAGGAGAGGCCTTGTCAGATTGGGTGGGGTCAAATAGGAGGAGCCTGGGCAGAATGGGTGGGGTCAGACAGCAGAGGAGGGGCTTAGGAGAGGCCTTGTCAGATTGGGTGGGGTCAGAGAGGAAGGGTATAGGAGGAGCTTGGGCAGAATGGGTGGAGTCAGCGAGGAGGGGGTATAGGAGGAGCCTGGGTAGAATGGGTGGGGTCAGACAGCAGAGGAGGGGCTTAGGAGGAGCCTAGTCAGATTGGGTGGGGTCAGAGAGGAAGGGTATAGGAGGAACCTGGGCAGAATGGGTGGGGTCAGACAGCAGAGGAGGGGCTTAGGAGGAGCCTAGTCAGATTGGGTGGGGTCAAATAGGAGGAGTATAGGAGGAGCCTGGGCAGAATGGGTGGGGTCAGAGGGGTATGGGAGGAGCCTGGGCAGAATGGGTGGAATCAGAGAGGAGGGGGAATTGGAGGAGCCTGAGCAGAGGGGTGGGGTTAGACAGCAGAGGAGGGGCTTAGGAGGAGCCTAGTCAGATTGGGTGGGGTCAAATAGGAGGGGTATAGGAGGAGCCTGGGCAGAATGGGTGGGGTCAGACAGCAGAGGAGGGGCTTAGGAGAGGCCTTGTCAGATTGGGTGGGGTCAAATAGGAGGAGCCTGGGCAGAATGGGTGGGGTCAGACAGCAGAGGAGGGGCTTAGGAGGAGCCTAGTCAGATTGGGTGGGGTCAAATAGGAGGAGCCTGGGCAGAATGGGTGGGGTCAGAGAGGAGGGGCTTAGGAGGAGCCTGGGCAGAATGGGTGGAGTCAGAGAGGAGGGGCTTAGGAGGAGCCTGGGCAGAATGGGTATAGGAGGAGCCTGGGCAGAATGGGTGGGGTCAGACAGCAGAGGTGGGGCTTAGGAGGAGCCTAGTCAGATTGGGTGGGGTCAAATAGGAGGGGTATAGGAGGAGCCTGGGCAGAATGGGTGGGGTCAAATAGGAGGAGCCTTGGCAGAATGGGTGGGGTCAGAGAGGAAGGGTATAGGAGGAGCCTGGGCAGAATGGGTGGAGTCAGAGAGGAGGGGGTATAGGAGGAGCCTGGGCAGAATGGGTGGGGTCAGACAGCAGAGGAGGGGCTTAGGAGGAGCCTAGTCAGATTGGGTGGGGTCAAATAGGAGGAGCCTGGGCAGAATGGGTGGGGTCAGACAGCAGAGGAGGGGCTTAGGAGGAGCCTAGTCAGATTGGGTGGGGTCAGAGAGGAGGGGTATAGGAGGAACATGGGCGGGTTGGGTGGGGTCAAATAGGAGGAGCCTGGGCAGAACGGGTGGGGTCAGATTGCTGAGGAGGGGCTTAGGAGGAGCCTAGTCAGATTGGGAGGGGTCAAATAGGAGGGGTATAGGAGGAGCCTGGGCAGAATGGGTGGGGTCAGAGGGGTATGGGAGGAGCCTGGGCAGAATGGGTGGAATCAGAGAGGAGGGGGTATAGGAGGAGCCTGAGCAGAGGGGGGGCGGTCAGACAGCAGAGGAGGGGCTTAGGAGGAGCCAAGTCAGATTGGGTGGGGTCAAATAGGAGGAGCCTGGGCAGAATGGGTGGGGTCAGACAGCAGAGGAGGGGCTTAGGAGGAGCCTAGTCAGAATGGGTGGGGTCAGACAGCAGAGGAGGGGCTTAGGAGGAGCCTAGTCAGAATGGGTGGGGTCAGCGAGGAGGGGGTATAGGAGGAGCCTGGGCAGAATGGGTGGGGTCAGACAGCAGAGGAGGGGCTTAGGAGGAGCCTGGTCAGAGGGGTCAGAGAGGAGGGGTATAGGAGGAGCCTAGTCAGAATGGGTGGGGTCAAATAGGAGGAGCCTGGGCAGAATGGGTGGGGTCAGACAGCAGAGGAGGGGCTTAGGAGGAGCCTAGTCAGAATGGGTGGGGTCAGACAGCAGAGGAGGGGCTTAGGAGGAGCCTAGTCAGATTGGGTTGGGTCAAATAGGAGGGGTATAGGAGGACCCTGGGCAGAATGGGTGGGGTCAGCGAGGAGGGGGTATAGGAGGAGCCTGGGTAGAATGGGTGGGGTCAGACAGCAGAGGAGGGGCTTAGGAGGAGCCTAGTCAGATTGGGTGGGGTCAGAGAGGAAGGGTATAGGAGGAACCTGGGCAGAATGGGTGGGGTCAGACAGCAGAGGAGGGGCTTAGGAGGAGCCTAGTCAGATTGGGTGGGGTCAAATAGGAGGAGTATAGGAGGAGCCTGGGCAGAATGGGTGGGGTCAGAGGGGTATGGGAGGAGCCTGGGCAGAATGGGTGGAATCAGAGAGGAGGGGGTATAGGAGGAGCCTGAGCAGAGGGGGCGGGGTCAGACAGCAGAGGAGGGGCTTAGGAGGAGCCTATTCAGATTGGGTGTGGTCAAATAGGAGGAGCCTGGGCAGAATGGGTGGGGTCAGACAGCAGAGGAGGGGCTTAGGAGGAGCCTAGTCAGATTGGGTGGGGTCAAATAGGAGGGGTACAGGAGGAGCATGGGCAGAATGGGTGGGGTCAGAGGGGTATGGGAGGAGCCTGGGCAGAATGGGTGGAGTCAGAGAGGAGGGGCTTAGGAGGAGCCTGGGCAGAATGGGTGGGGTCAGAGAGGAGGGGGTATAGGAGGAGCCTGGGCAGGTTGGGTGGGGTCAAATAGGAGGAGCCTGGGCAGAATGGGTGGGGTCAGACAGCAGAGGAGGGGCTTAGGAGGAGCCTAGTCAGATTGGGTGGGGTCAAATAGGAGGAGCCTTGGCAGAATGGGTGGGGTCAGAGAGGAAGGGTATAGGAGGAGCCTGGGCAGAATGGGTGGAGTCAGAGAGGAGGGGGTATAGGAGGAGCCTGGGCAGAATGGGTGGGGTCAGACAGCAGAGGAGGGGCTTAGGAGGAGCCTAGTCAGATTGGGTGGGGTCAAATAGGAGGAGCCTGGGCAGAATGGGTGGGGTCAGACAGCAGAGGAGGGGCTTAGGAGGAGCATAGTCAGATTGGGTGGGGTCAGAGAGGAGGGGTATAGGAGGAACATGGGCGGGTTGGGTGGGGTCAAATAGGAGGAGCCTGGGCAGAACGGGTGGGGTCAGATTGCTGAGGAGGGGCTTAGGAGGAGCCTAGTCAGATTGGGAGGGGTCAAATAGGAGGGGTATAGGAGGAGCCTGGGCAGAATGGGTGGGGTCAGAGGGGTATGGGAGGAGCCTGGGCAGAATGGGTGGAATCAGAGAGGAGGGGGTATAGGAGGAGCCTGAGCAGAGGGGGGGGGGGTCAGACAGCAGAGGAGGGGCTTAGGAGGAGCCAAGTCAGATTGGGTGGGGTCAAATAGGAGGAGCCTGGGCAGAATGGGTGGGGTCAGACAGCAGAGGAGGGGCTTAGGAGGAGCCTAGTCAGAATGGGTGGGGTCAGACAGCAGAGGAGGGGCTTAGGAGGAGCCTAGTCAGAATGGGTGGGGTCAGCGAGGAGGGGGTATAGGAGGAGCCTGGGCAGAATGGGTGGGGTCAGACAGCAGAGGAGGGGCTTAGGAGGAGCCTGGTCAGAGGGGTCAGAGAGGAGGGGTATAGGAGGAGCCTAGTCAGAATGGGTGGGGTCAAATAGGAGGAGCCTGGGCAGAATGGGTGGGGTCAGACAGCAGAGGAGGGGCTTAGGAGGAGCCTAGTCAGAATGGGTGGGGTCAGACAGCAGAGGAGGGGCTTAGGAGGAGCCTAGTCAGATTGGGTGGGGTCAAATAGGAGGGGTATAGGAGGACCCTGGGCAGAATGGGTGGGGTCAGCGAGGAGGGGGTATAGGAGGAGCCTGGGTAGAATGGGTGGGGTCAGACAGCAGAGGAGGGGCTTAGGAGGAGCCTAGTCAGATTGGGTGGGGTCAGAGAGGAAGGGTATAGGAGGAACCTGGGCAGAATGGGTGGGGTCAGACAGCAGAGGAGGGGCTTAGGAGGAGCCTAGTCAGATTGGGTGGGGTCAAATAGGAGGAGTATAGGAGGAGCCTGGGCAGAATGGGTGGGGTCAGAGGGGTATGGGAGGAGCCTGGGCAGAATGGGTGGAATCAGAGAGGAGGGGGTATAGGAGGAGCCTGAGCAGAGGGGGCGGGGTCAGACAGCAGAGGAGGGGCTTAGGAGGAGCCTATTCAGATTGGGTGTGGTCAAATAGGAGGAGCCTGGGCAGAATGGGTGGGGTCAGACAGCAGAGGAGGGGCTTAGGAGGAGCCTAGTCAGATTGGGTGGGGTCAAATAGGAGGGGTACAGGAGGAGCATGGGCAGAATGGGTGGGGTCAGAGGGGTATGGGAGGAGCCTGGGCAGAATGGGTGGAGTCAGAGAGGAGGGGCTTAGGAGGAGCCTGGGCAGAATGGGTGGGGTCAGAGAGGAGGGGGTATAGGAGGAGCGTGGGCAGGTTGGGTGGGGTCAAATAGGAGGAGCCTGGGCAGAATGGGTGGGGTCAGACAGCAGAGGAGGGGCTTAGGAGGAGCCTAGTCAGATTGGGTGGGGTCAAATAGGAGGAGCCTTGGCAGAATGGGTGGGGTCAGAGAGGAAGGGTATAGGAGGAGCCTGGGCAGAATGGGTGGAGTCAGAGAGGAGGGGGTATAGGAGGAGCCTGGGCAGAATGGGTGGGGTCAGACAGCAGAGGAGGGGCTTAGGAGGAGCCTAGTCAGATTGGGTGGGGTCAAATAGGAGGAGCCTGGGCAGAATGGGTGGGGTCAGACAGCAGAGGAGGGGCTTAGGAGGAGCCTAGTCAGATTGGGTGGGGTCAGAGAGGAGGGGTATAGGAGGAACATGGGCGGGTTGGGTGGGGTCAAATAGGAGGAGCCTGGGCAGAACGGGTGGGGTCAGATTGCTGAGGAGGGGCTTAGGAGGAGCCTAGTCAGATTGGGAGGGGTCAAATAGGAGGGGTATAGGAGGAGCCTGGGCAGAATGGGTGGGGTCAGAGGGGTATGGGAGGAGCCTGGGCAGAATGGGTGGAATCAGAGAGGAGGGGGTATAGGAGGAGCCTGAGCAGAGGGGGGGGGGTCAGACAGCAGAGGAGGGGCTTAGGAGGAGCCAAGTCAGATTGGGTGGGGTCAAATAGGAGGAGCCTGGGCAGAATGGGTGGGGTCAGACAGCAGAGGAGGGGCTTAGGAGGAGCCTAGTCAGAATGGGTGGGGTCAGACAGCAGAGGAGGGGCTTAGGAGGAGCCTAGTCAGAATGGGTGGGGTCAGCGAGGAGGGGGTATAGGAGGAGCCTGGGCAGAATGGGTGGGGTCAGACAGCAGAGGAGGGGCTTAGGAGGAGCCTGGTCAGAGGGGTCAGAGAGGAGGGGTATAGGAGGAGCCTAGTCAGAATGGGTGGGGTCAAATAGGAGGAGCCTGGGCAGAATGGGTGGGGTCAGACAGCAGAGGAGGGGCTTAGGAGGAGCCTAGTCAGAATGGGTGGAGTCAGACAGCAGAGGAGGGGCTTAGGAGGAGCCTAGTCAGATTGGGTGGGGTCAAATAGGAGGGGTATAGGAGGACCCTGGGCAGAATGGGTGGGGTCAGCGAGGAGGGGGTATAGGAGGAGCCTGGGTAGAATGGGTGGGGTCAGACAGCAGAGGAGGGGCTTAGGAGGAGCCTAGTCAGATTGGGTGGGGTCAGAGAGGAAGGGTATAGGAGGAACCTGGGCAGAATGGGTGGGGTCAGACAGCAGAGGAGGGGCTTAGGAGGAGCCTAGTCAGATTGGGTGGGGTCAAATAGGAGGAGTATAGGAGGAGCCTGGGCAGAATGGGTGGGGTCAGAGGGGTATGGGAGGAGCCTGGGCAGAATGGGTGGAATCAGAGAGGAGGGGGAATTGGAGGAGCCTGAGCAGAGGGGTGGGGTTAGACAGCAGAGGAGGGGTATAGGAGGAGCCTAGTCAGATTGGGTGGGGTCAGAGAGGAAGGGTATAGGAGGAGCTTGGGCAGAATGGGTGGGGTCAGAGAGGAGGGGGTATAGGAGGAGCCTGGGCAGAATGGGTGGGGTCAGACAGCAGAGGAGGGGCTTAGGAGGAGCCTAGTCAGATTGAGTGGGGTCAGAGAGGAGGGGTATAGGAGGAACCTGGGCGGGTTGGGTGGGGTCAAATAGGAGGAGCCTGGGCAGAATGGGTGGGGTCAGACAGCTGAGGAGGGGCTTAGGAGGAGCCTAGTCAGATTGGGTGGGGTCAAATAGGAGGGGTATAGGAGGAGCCTGGGCAGAATGGGTGGGGTCAGACAGCAGAGGAGGGGCTTAGGAGAGGCCTTGTCAGATTGGGTGGGGTCAAATAGGAGGAGCCTGGGCAGAATGGGAGGGGTCAGACAGCAGAGGAGGGGCTTAGGAGGAGCCTAGTCAGATTGGGTGGGGTCAAATAGGAGGAGCCTGGGCAGAATGGGTGGGGTCAGACAGCAGAGGAGGGGCTTAGCAGGAGCCTAGTCAGATTGGGTGGGGTCAGAGAAGAGCGGCTTAGGAGGAGCCTAGTCAGATTGGGTGGTGTCAAATAGGAGGAGCCTGGGCAGAATGGGTGGGGTCAGACAGCAGAGGAGGGGTTTAGGAGGAGCCTAGTCAGAATGGGTGGGGTCAGACAGCAGAGGAGGGGCTTAGGAGGAGCCTGGGCAGAATGGGTGGAGTCAGCGAGGAGGGAGGAGGGGGTATAGGAGGAGCCTGGGTAGAATGGGTGGGGTCAGACAGCAGAGGAGGGGCTTAGGAGGAGCCTAGTCAGATTGGGTGGGGTCAAATAGGAGGAGTATAGGAGGAGCCTGGGCAGAATGGGTGGGGTCAGAGGGGTATAGGAGGAGCCTGGGCAGAATGGGTGGGGTCAGACAGCAGAGGAGGGGCTTAGGAGGAGCCTGGTCAGAGGGGTCAGAGAGGAGGGGTATAGGAGGAGCCTAGTCAGAATGGGTGGGGTCAAATAGGAGGAGCCTGGGCAGAATGGGTGGGGTCAGACAGCAGAGGAGGGGCTTAGGAGGAGCCTAGTCAGAATGGGTGGGGTCAGACAGCAGAGGAGGGGCTTAGGAGGAGCCTAGTCAGATTGGGTGGGGTCAAGTAGGAGGGGTATAGGAGGAGCCTAGTCAGATTGGGTGGGGTCAGAGAGGAAGGGTATAGGAGGAACCTGGGGAGAATGGGTGGGGTCAGACAGCAGAGGAGGGGCTTAGGAGGAGCCTAGTCAGATTGGGTGGGGTCAAATAGGAGGAGTATAGGAGGAGCCTGGGCAGAATGGGTGGGGTCAGAGGGGTATGGGAGGAGCCTGGGCAGAATGGGTGGAATCAGAGAGGAGGGGGAATTGGAGGAGCCTGAGCAGAGGGGTGGGGTTAGACAGCAGAGGAGGGGTATAGGAGGAGCCTAGTCAGATTGGGTGGGGTCAGAGAGGAAGGGTATAGGAGGAGCTTGGGCAGAATGGGTGGGGTCAGAGAGGAGGGGGTATAGGAGGAGCCTGGGCAGAATGGATGGGGTCAGACAGCAGAGGAGGGGCTTAGGAGGAGCCTAGTCAGATTGGGTGGGGTCAGAGAGGAGGGGTATAGGAGGAACCTGGGCAGGTTGGGTGGGGTCAAATAGGAGGAGCCTGGGCAGAATGGGTGGAGTCAGCGAGGAGGGGGTATAGGAGGAGCCTGGGTAGAATGGGTGGGGTCAGACAGCAGAGGAGGGGCTTAGGAGGAGCCTAGTCAGATTGGGTGGGGTCAAATAGGAGGAGTATAGGAGGAGCCTGGGCAGAATGGGTGGGGTCAGAGGGGTATGGGAGGAGCCTGGGCAGAATGGGTGGAATCAGAGAGGAGGGGGAATTGGAGGAGCCTGAGCAGAGGGGTGGGGTTAGACAGCAGAGGAGGGGCTTAGGAGGAGCCTAGTCAGATTGGGTGGGGTCAAATAGGAGGGGTATAGGAGGAGCCTGGGCAGAATGGGTGGGGTCAGACAGCAGAGGAGGGGCTTAGGAGAGGCCTTGTCAGATTGGGTGGGGTCAAATAGGAGGAGCCTGGGCAGAATGGGTGGGGTCAGACAGCAGAGGAGGGGCTTAGGAGAGGCCTTGTCAGATTGGGTGGGGTCAGAGAGGAAGGGTATAGGAGGAGCTTGGGCAGAATGGGTGGAGTCAGCGAGGAGGGGGTATAGGAGGAGCCTGGGTAGAATGGGTGGGGTCAGACAGCAGAGGAGGGGCTTAGGAGGAGCCTAGTCAGATTGGGTGGGGTCAGAGAGGAAGGGTATAGGAGGAACCTGGGCAGAATGGGTGGGGTCAGACAGCAGAGGAGGGGCTTAGGAGGAGCCTAGTCAGATTGGGTGGGGTCAAATAGGAGGAGTATAGGAGGAGCCTGGGCAGAATGGGTGGGGTCAGAGGGGTATGGGAGGAGCCTGGGCAGAATGGGTGGAATCAGAGAGGAGGGGGAATTGGAGGAGCCTGAGCAGAGGGGTGGGGTTAGACAGCAGAGGAGGGGCTTAGGAGGAGCCTAGTCAGATTGGGTGGGGTCAAATAGGAGGGGTATAGGAGGAGCCTGGGCAGAATGGGTGGGGTCAGACAGCAGAGGAGGGGCTTAGGAGAGGCCTTGTCAGATTGGGTGGGGTCAAATAGGAGGAGCCTGGGCAGAATGGGTGGGGTCAGACAGCAGAGGAGGGGCTTAGGAGGAGCCTAGTCAGATTGGGTGGGGTCAAATAGGAGGAGCCTGGGCAGAATGGGTGGGGTCAGAGAGGAGGGGCTTAGGAGGAGCCTGGGCAGAATGGGTGGAGTCAGAGAGGAGGGGCTTAGGAGGAGCCTGGGCAGAATGGGTATAGGAGGAGCCTGGGCAGAATGGGTGGGGTCAGACAGCAGAGGTGGGGCTTAGGAGGAGCCTAGTCAGATTGGGTGGGGTCAAATAGGAGGGGTATAGGAGGAGCCTGGGCAGAATGGGTGGGGTCAGAGAGGAGGGGGTATAGCCGGCGCCTGAGCAGAGGTGGTGGGGTTAGACAGCAGAGGAGGGGTATAGGAGGAGCCTGGGCAGAATGAGTGGGGTCAGAGAGGAGGGGCTTAGGAGGAGCCTGGGCAGAATGGGTGGGGTCAGAGGGGTATGGGAGGAGCCTGGGCAGAATGGGTGGAATCAGAGAGGAGGGGGTATAGGAGGAGCCTGAGCAGAGGGGGCGGGGTCAGACAGCAGAGGAGGGGCTTAGGAGGAGCCTATTCAGATTGGGTGTGGTCAAATAGGAGGAGCCTGGGCAGAATGGGTGGGGTCAGACAGCAGAGGAGGGGCTTAGGAGGAGCCTAGTCAGATTGGGTGGGGTCAAATAGGAGGGGTACAGGAGGAGCATGAGCAGAATGGGTGGGGTCAGAGGGGTATGGGAGGAGCCTGGGCAGAATGGGTGGAGTCAGAGAGGAGGGGCTTAGGAGGAGCCTGGGCAGAATGGGTGGGGTCAGAGAGGAGGGGGTATAGGAGGAGCCTGGGCAGGTTGGGTGGGGTCAAATAGGAGGAGCCTGGGCAGAATGGGTGGGGTCAGACAGCAGAGGAGGGGCTTAGGAGGAGCCTAGTCAGATTGGGTGGGGTCAAATAGGAGGAGCCTTGGCAGAATGGGTGGGGTCAGAGAGGAAGGGTATAGGAGGAGCCTGGGCAGAATGGGTGGAGTCAGAGAGGAGGGGGTATAGGAGGAGCCTGGGCAGAATGGGTGGGGTCAGACAGCAGAGGAGGGGCTTAGGAGGAGCCTAGTCAGATTGGGTGGGGTCAAATAGGAGGAGCCTGGGCAGAATGGGTGGGGTCAGACAGCAGAGGAGGGGCTTAGGAGGAGCCTAGTCAGATTGGGTGGGGTCAGAGAGGAGGGGTATAGGAGGAACATGGGCGGGTTGGGTGGGGTCAAATAGGAGGAGCCTGGGCAGAACGGGTGGGGTCAGATTGCTGAGGAGGGGCTTAGGAGGAGCCTAGTCAGATTGGGAGGGGTCAAATAGGAGGGGTATAGGAGGAGCCTGGGCAGAATGGGTGGGGTCAGAGGGGTATGGGAGGAGCCTGGGCAGAATGGGTGGAATCAGAGAAGAGGGGGTATAGGAGGAGCCTGAGCAGAGGGGGGGGGGGTCAGACAGCAGAGGAGGGGCTTAGGAGGAGCCAAGTCAGATTGGGTGGGGTCAAATAGGAGGAGCCTGGGCAGAATGGGTGGGGTCAGACAGCAGAGGAGGGGCTTAGGAGGAGCCTAGTCAGAATGGGTGGGGTCAGACAGCAGAGGAGGGGCTTAGGAGGAGCCTAGTCAGAATGGGTGGGGTCAGCGAGGAGGGGGTATAGGAGGAGCCTGGGCAGAATGGGTGGGGTCAGACAGCAGAGGAGGGGCTTAGGAGGAGCCTGGTCAGAGGGGTCAGAGAGGAGGGGTATAGGAGGAGCCTAGTCAGAATGGGTGGGGTCAAATAGGAGGAGCCTGGGCAGAATGGGTGGGGTCAGACAGCAGAGGAGGGGCTTAGGAGGAGCCTAGTCAGAATGGGTGGGGTCAGACAGCAGAGGAGGGGCTTAGGAGGAGCCTAGTCAGATTGGGTGGGGTCAAATAGGAGGGGTATAGGAGGACCCTGGGCAGAATGGGTGGGGTCAGCGAGGAGGGGGTATAGGAGGAGCCTGGGTAGAATGGGTGGGGTCAGACAGCAGAGGAGGGGCTTAGGAGGAGCCTAGTCAGATTGGGTGGGGTCAGAGAGGAAGGGTATAGGAGGAACCTGGGCAGAATGGGTGGGGTCAGACAGCAGAGGAGGGGCTTAGGAGGAGCCTAGTCAGATTGGGTGGGGTCAAATAGGAGGAGTATAGGAGGAGCCTGGGCAGAATGGGTGGGGTCAGAGGGGTATGGGAGGAGCCTGGGCAGAATGGGTGGAATCAGAGAGGAGGGGGAATTGGAGGAGCCTGAGCAGAGGGGTGGGGTTAGACAGCAGAGGAGGGGTATAGGAGGAGCCTAGTCAGATTGGGTGGGGTCAGAGAGGAAGGGTATAGGAGGAGCTTGGGCAGAATGGGTGGGGTCAGAGAGGAGGGGGTATAGGAGGAGCCTGGGCAGAATGGGTGGGGTCAGACAGCAGAGGAGGGGCTTAGGAGGAGCCTAGTCAGATTGAGTGGGGTCAGAGAGGAGGGGTATAGGAGGAACCTGGGCGGGTTGGGTGGGGTCAAATAGGAGGAGCCTGGGCAGAATGGGTGGGGTCAGACAGCTGAGGAGGGGCTTAGGAGGAGCCTAGTCAGATTGGGTGGGGTCAAATAGGAGGGGTATAGGAGGAGCCTGGGCAGAATGGGTGGGGTCAGACAGCAGAGGAGGGGCTTAGGAGAGGCCTTGTCAGATTGGGTGGGGTCAAATAGGAGGAGCCTGGGCAGAATGGGAGGGGTCAGACAGCAGAGGAGGGGCTTAGGAGGAGCCTAGTCAGATTGGGTGGGGTCAAATAGGAGGAGCCTGGGCAGAATGGGTGGGGTCAGACAGCAGAGGAGGGGCTTAGCAGGAGCCTAGTCAGATTGGGTGGGGTCAGAGAAGAGCGGCTTAGGAGGAGCCTAGTCAGATTGGGTGGGGTCAAATAGGAGGAGCCTGGGCAGAATGGGTGGGGTCAGACAGCAGAGGAGGGGTTTAGGAGGAGCCTAGTCAGAATGGGTGGGGTCAGACAGCAGAGGAGGGGCTTAGGAGGAGCCTGGGCAGAATGGGTGGAGTCAGCGAGGAGGGAGGAGGGGGTATAGGAGGAGCCTGGGTAGAATGGGTGGGGTCAGACAGCAGAGGAGGGGCTTAGGAGGAGCCTAGTCAGATTGGGTGGGGTCAAATAGGAGGAGTATAGGAGGAGCCTGGGCAGAATGGGTGGGGTCAGAGGGGTATAGGAGGAGCCTGGGCAGAATGGGTGGGGTCAGACAGCAGAGGAGGGGCTTAGGAGGAGCCTGGTCAGAGGGGTCAGAGAGGAGGGGTATAGGAGGAGCCTAGTCAGAATGGGTGGGGTCAAATAGGAGGAGCCTGGGCAGAATGGGTGGGGTCAGACAGCAGAGGAGGGGCTTAGGAGGAGCCTAGTCAGAATGGGTGGGGTCAGACAGCAGAGGAGGGGCTTAGGAGGAGCCTAGTCAGATTGGGTGGGGTCAAGTAGGAGGGGTATAGGAGGAGCCTAGTCAGATTGGGTGGGGTCAGAGAGGAAGGGTATAGGAGGAACCTGGGGAGAATGGGTGGGGTCAGACAGCAGAGGAGGGGCTTAGGAGGAGCCTAGTCAGATTGGGTGGGGTCAAATAGGAGGAGTATAGGAGGAGCCTGGGCAGAATGGGTGGGGTCAGAGGGGTATGGGAGGAGCCTGGGCAGAATGGGTGGAATCAGAGAGGAGGGGGAATTGGAGGAGCCTGAGCAGAGGGGTGGGGTTAGACAGCAGAGGAGGGGTATAGGAGGAGCCTAGTCAGATTGGGTGGGGTCAGAGAGGAAGGGTATAGGAGGAGCTTGGGCAGAATGGGTGGGGTCAGAGAGGAGGGGGTATAGGAGGAGCCTGGGCAGAATGGGTGGGGTCAGACAGCAGAGGAGGGGCTTAGCAGGAGCCTAGTCAGATTGGGTGGGGTCAGAGAAGAGCGGCTTAGGAGGAGCCTAGTCAGATTGGGTGGGGTCAAATAGGAGGAGCCTGGGCAGAATGGGTGGGGTCAGACAGCAGAGGAGGGGTTTAGGAGGAGCCTAGTCAGAATGGGTGGGGTCAGACAGCAGAGGAGGGGCTTAGGAGGAGCCTGGGCAGAATGGGTGGAGTCAGCGAGGAGGGAGGAGGGGGTATAGGAGGAGCCTGGGTAGAATGGGTGGGGTCAGACAGCAGAGGAGGGGCTTAGGAGGAGCCTAGTCAGATTGGGTGGGGTCAGAGAGGAAGGGTATAGGAGGAACCTGGGCAGAATGGGTGGGGTCAGACAGCAGAGGAGGGGCTTAGGAGGAGCCTAGTCAGATTGGGTGGGGTCAAATATGAGGAGTATAGGAGGAGCCTGGGCAGAATGGGTGGGGTCAGAGGGGTATGGGAGGAGCCTGGGCAGAATGGGTGGAATCAGAGAGGAGGGGGAATTGGAGGAGCCTGAGCAGAGGGGTGGGGTTAGACAGCAGAGGAGGGGTATAGGAGGAGCCTAGTCAGATTGGGTGGGGTCAGAGAGGAAGGGTATAGGAGGAGCTTGGGCAGAATGGGTGGGGTCAGAGAGGAGGGGGTATAGGAGGAGCCTGGGCAGAATGGGTGGGGTCAGACAGCAGAGGAGGGGCTTAGGAGGAGCCTAGTCAGATTGGGTGGGGTCAGAGAGGAGGGGTATAGGAGGAACCTGGGCAGGTTGGGTGGGGTCAAATAGGAGGAGCCTGGGCAGAATGGGTGGAGTCAGCGAGGAGGGGGTATAGGAGGAGCCTGGGTAGAATGGGTGGGGTCAGACAGCAGAGGAGGGGCTTAGGAGGAGCCTAGTCAGATTGGGTGGGGTCAGAGAGGAAGGGTATAGGAGGAACCTGGGCAGAATGGGTGGGGTCAGACAGCAGAGGAGGGGCTTAGGAGGAGCCTAGTCAGATTGGGTGGGGTCAAATAGGAGGAGTATAGGAGGAGCCTGGGCAGAATGGGTGGGGTCAGAGGGGTATGGGATGGAGCCTGGGCAGAATGGGTGGAATCAGAGAGGAGGGGGAATTGGAGGAGCCTGAGCAGAGGGGTGGGGTTAGACAGCAGAGGAGGGGCTTAGGAGGAGCCTAATCAGATTGGGTGGGGTCAAATAGGAGGGGTATAGGAGGAGCCTGGGCAGAATGGGTGGGGTCAGACAGCAGAGGAGGGGCTTAGGAGAGGCCTTGTCAGATTGGGTGGGGTCAAATAGGAGGAGCCTGGGCAGAATGGGTGGGGTCAGACAGCAGAGGAGGGGCTTAGGAGGAGCCTAGTCAGATTGGGTGGGGTCAAATAGGAGGAGCCTGGGCAGAATGGGTGGGGTCGGACAGCAGAGGAGGGGCTTAGGAGGAGCCTAGTCAGATTGGGTGGGGTCAGAGAGGAGGGGCTTAGGAGGAGCCCAGTCAGATTGGGTGGGGTCAGAGAGGAGGGGTATAGGAGGAACCTGGGCGGGTTGGGTGGGGTCAAATAGGAGGAGCCTGGGCAGAATGGGTGGGGTCAGAGAGGAAGGGTATAGGAGGAGCCTGGGCAGAATGGGTGGGGTCAGAGAGGAAGGATATAGGAGGAGCCTGGGCAGAATGGGTGGAGTCAGAGAGGAGGGGCTTAGGAGGAGCCTAGTCAGATTGGGTGGGGTCAAATAGGAGGGGTATAGGAGGAGCCTGGGCAGAATGGGTGGGGTCAGAGAGGAGGGGGTATAGCAGGCGCCTGAGCAGAGGTGGTGGGGTTAGACAGCAGAGGAGGGGTATAGGAGGAGCCTGGGCAGAATGAGTGGGGTCAGAGAGGAGGGGCTTAGGAGGAGCCTGGGCAGAATGGGTGGGGTCAGAGGGGTATGGGAGGAGCCTGGGCAGAATGGGTGGAATCAGAGAGGAGGGGGTATAGGAGGAGCCTGAGCAGAGGGGGCGGGGTCAGACAGCAGAGGAGGGGCTTAGGAGGAGCCTATTCAGATTGGGTGTGGTCAAATAGGAGGAGCCTGGGCAGAATGGGTGGGGTCAGACAGCAGAGGAGGGGCTTAGGAGGAGCCTAGTCAGATTGGGTGGGGTCGAATAGGAGGAGCCTGGGCAGAATGGGTGGGGTCAGACAGCAGAGGAGGGGCTTAGGAGGAGCCTAGTCAGATTGGGTGGGGTCAAATAGGAGGGGTACAGGAGGAGCATGGGCAGAATGGGTGGGGTCGGAGGGGTATGGGAGGAGCCTGGGCAGAATGGGTGGAGTCAGAGAGGAGGGGCTTAGGAGGAGCCTGGGCAGAATGGGTGGGGTCAGAGAGGAGGGGGTATAGGAGGAGCCTGGGCAGGTTGGGTGGGGTCAAATAGGAGGAGCCTGGGCAGAATGGGTGGGGTCAGACAGCAGAGGAGGGGCTTAGGAGGAGCCTAGTCAGATTGGGTGGGGTCAAATAGGAGGAGCCTTGGCAGAATGGGTGGGGTCAGAGAGGAAGGGTATAGGAGGAGCCTGGGCAGAATGGGTGGAGTCAGAGAGGAGGGGGTATAGGAGGAGCCTGGGCAGAATGGGTGGGGTCAGACAGCAGAGGAGGGGCTTAGGAGGAGCCTAGTCAGATTGGGTGGGGTCAAATAGGAGGAGCCTGGGCAGAATGGGTGGGGTCAGACAGCAGAGGAGGGGCTTAGGAGGAGCCTAGTCAGATTGGGTGGGGTCAGAGAGGAGGGGTATAGGAGGAACCTGGGCGGGTTGGGTGGGGTCAAATAGGAGGAGCCTGGGCAGAATGGGTGGGGTCAGATTGCTGAGGAGGGGCTTAGGAGGAGCCTAGTCAGATTGGGTGGGGTCAAATAGGAGGGGTATAGGAGGAGCCTGGGCAGAATGGGTGGGGTCAGAGGGGTATGGGAGGAGCCTGGGCAGAATGGGTGGAATCAGAGAGGAGGGGGTATAGGAGGAGCCTGAGCAGAGGGGGGGGGGGGTCAGACAGCAGAGGAGGGGCTTAGGAGGAGCCAAGTCAGATTGGGTGGGGTCAAATAGGAGGAGCCTGGGCAGAATGGGTGGGGTCAGACAGCAGAGGAGGGGCTTAGGAGGAGCCTAGTCAGAATGGGTGGGGTCAGACAGCAGAGGAGGGGCTTAGGAGGAGCCTAGTCAGATTGGGTGGGGTCAAATAGGAGGGGTATAGGAGGAGCCTGGGCAGAATGGGTGGGGTCAGCGAGGAGGGGGTATAGGAGGAGCCTGGGCAGAATGGGTGGGGTCAGACAGCAGAGGAGGGGCTTAGGAGGAGCCTGGTCAGAGGGGTCAGAGAGGAGGGGTATAGGAGGAGCCTAGTCAGAATGGGTGGGGTCAAATAGGAGGAGCCTGGGCAGAATGGGTGGGGTCAGACAGCAGAGGAGGGGCTTAGGAGGAGCCTAGTCAGAATGGGTGGGGTCAGACAGCAGAGGAGGGGCTTAGGAGGAGCCTAGTCAGATTGGGTGGGGTCAAATAGGAGGGGTATAGGAGGAGCCTGGGCAGAATGGGTGGGGTCAGCGAGGAGGGGGTATAGGAGGAGCCTGGGTAGAATGGGTGGGGTCAGACAGCAGAGGAGGGGCTTAGGAGGAGCCTAGTCAGATTGGGTGGGGTCAGAGAGGAAGGGTATAGGAGGAACCTGGGCAGAATGGGTGGGGTCAGACAGCAGAGGAGGGGCTTAGGAGGAGCCTAGTCAGATTGGGTGGGGTCAAATAGGAGGAGTATAGGAGGAGCCTGGGCAGAATGGGTGGGGTCAGAGGGGTATGGGAGGAGCCTGGGCAGAATGGGTGGAATCAGAGAGGAGGGGGAATTGGAGGAGCCTGAGCAGAGGGGTGGGGTTAGACAGCAGAGAAGGGGTATAGGAGGAGCCTAGTCAGATTGGGTGGGGTCAGAGAGGAAGGGTATAGGAGGAGCTTGGGCAGAATGGGTGGGGTCAGAGAGGAGGGGGTATAGGAGGAGCCTGGGCAGAATGGGTGGGGTCAGACAGCAGAGGAGGGGCTTAGGAGGAGCCTAGTCAGATTGGGTGGGGTCAGAGAGGAGGGGTATAGGAGGAACCTGGGCGGGTTGGGTGGGGTCAAATAGGAGGAGCCTGGGCAGAATGGGTGGGGTCAGACAGCTGAGGAGGGGCTTAGGAGGAGCCTAGTCAGATTGGGTGGGGTCAAATAGGAGGGGTATAGGAGGAGCCTGGGCAGAATGGGTGGGGTCAGACAGCAGAGGAGGGGCTTAGGAGAGGCCTTGTCAGATTGGGTGGGGTCAAATAGGAGGAGCCTGGGCAGAATGGGTGGGGTCAGACAGCAGAGGAGGGGCTTAGGAGGAGCCTAGTCAGATTGGGTGGGGTCAAATAGGAGGAGCCTGGGCAGAATGGGTGGGGTCAGACAGCAGAGGAGGGGCTTAGCAGGAGCCTAGTCAGATTGGGTGGGGTCAGAGAAGAGCGGCTTAGGAGGAGCCTAGTCAGATTGGGTGGGGTCAAATAGGAGGAGCCTGGGCAGAATGGGTGGGGTCAGACAGCAGAGGAGGGGTTTAGGAGGAGCCTAGTCAGAATGGGTGGGGTCAGACAGCAGAGGAGGGGCTTAGGAGGAGCCTGGGCAGAATGGGTGGAGTCAGACAGCAGAGGAGGGGCTTAGGAGGAGCCTAGTCAGATTGGGTGGGGTCAGAGAGGAGGGGCTTAGGAGGAGCCTAGTCAGATTGGGTGGGGTCAAATAGGAGGAGCCTGGGCAGAATGGGTGGGGTCGGACAGCAGAGGAGGGGCTTAGGAGGAGCCTAGTCAGATTGGGTGGGGTCAGAGCGGAGGGGCTTAGGAGGAGCCTAGTCAGATTGGGTGGGGTCAGAGAGGAGGGGTATAGGAGGAACCTGGGCGGGTTAGGTGGGGTCAAATAGGAGGAGCCTGGGCAGAATGGGTGGGGACAGCAGAGGAGGGGCTTAGGAGGAGCCTGGTCGGAGGGGTATAGGAGGAGCCTGGGCAGAATGGGTGGGGTCAGACAGCAGAGGAGGGGTTTAGGAGGAGCCTAGTCAGAATGGGTGGGGTCAGACAGCAGAGGAGGGGCTTAGGAGGAGCCTGGGCAGAATGGGTGGAGTCAGACAGCAGAGGAGGGGCTTAGGAGGAGCCTAGTCAGATTGGGTGGGGTCAGAGAGGAGGGGCTTAGGAGGAGCCTAGTCAGATTGGGTGGGGTCAGAGAGGAGGGGCTTAGGAGGAGCCTAGTCAGATTGGGTGGGGTCAGAGAGGAGGGGTATAGGAGGAACCTGGGCGGGTTGGGTGGGGTCAAATAGGAGGAGCCTGGGCAGAATGGGTGGGGTCAGAGAGGAAGGGTATAGGAGGAGCCTGGGCAGAATGGGTGGGGTCAGAGAGGAGGGGCTTAGGAGGAGCCTGGGCAGAATGGGTATAGGAGGAGCCTGGGCAGAATGGGTGGGGTCAGACAGCAGAGGAGGGGCTTAGGAGGAGCCTAGTCAGATTGGGTGGGGTCAAATAGGAGGGGTATAGGAGGAGCCTGGGCAGAATGGGTGGGGTCAGAGAGGAGGGGGTATAGCAGGCGCCTGAGCAGAGGTGGTGGGGTTAGACAGCAGAGGAGGGGTATAGGAGGAGCCTGGGCAGAATGAGTGGGGTCAGAGAGGAGGGGCTTAGGAGGAGCCTGGGCAGAATGGGTGGGGTCAGAGGGGTATGGGAGGAGCCTGGGCAGAATGGGTGGAATCAGACAGCAGAGGAGGGGCTTAGGAGGAGCCTAGTCAGATTGGGTGGGGTCGAATAGGAGGAGCCTGGGCAGAATGGGTGGGGTCAGACAGCAGAGGAGGGGCTTAGGAGGAGCCTAGTCAGATTGGGTGGGGTCAAATAGGAGGGGTACAGGAGGAGCATGGGCAGAATGGGTGGGGTCAGAGGGGTATGGGAGGAGCCTGGGCAGAATGGGTGGAGTCAGAGAGGAGGGGCTTAGGAGGAGCCTGGGCAGAATGGGTGGGGTCAGAGAGGAGGGGGTATAGGAGGAGCCTGGGCAGGTTGGGTGGGGTCAAATAGGAGGAGCCTGGGCAGAATGGGTGGGGTCAGACAGCAGAGGAGGGGCTTAGGAGGAGCCTAGTCAGATTGGGTGGGGTCAAATAGGAGGAGCCTTGGCAGAATGGGTGGGGTCAGAGAGGAAGGGTATAGGAGGAGCCTGGGCAGAATGGGTGGAGTCAGAGAGGAGGGGGTATAGGAGGAGCCTGGGCAGAATGGGTGGGGTCAGACAGCAGAGGAGGGGCTTAGGAGGAGCCTAGTCAGATTGGGTGGGGTCAAATAGGAGGAGCCTGGGCAGAATGGGTGGGGTCAGACAGCAGAGGAGGGGCTTAGGAGGAGCCTAGTCAGATTGGGTGGGGTCATAGAGGAGGGGTATAGGAGGAGCCTGGGCAGAATGGGTGGGGTCAGAGGGGTATGGGAGGAGCCTGGGCAGAATGGGTGGAATCAGAGAGGAGGGGGTATAGGAGGAGCCTGAGCAGAGGGGGGGGGGTCAGACAGCAGAGGAGGGGCTTAGGAGGAGCCAAGTCAGATTGGGTGGGGTCAAATAGGAGGAGCCTTGGCAGAATGGGTGGGGTCAGAGAGGAGGGGCTTAGGAGGAGCCTAGTCAGATTGGGTGGGGTCAGAGAGGAGGGGTATAGGAGGAACCTGGGCGGGTTGGGTGGGGTCAAATAGGAGGAGCCTGGGCAGAATGGGTGGGGTCAGAGAGGAAGGGTATAGGAGGAGCCTGGGCAGAATGGGTGGGGTCAGAGAGGAGGGGCTTAGGAGGAGCCTGGGCAGAATGGGTATAGGAGGAGCCTGGGCAGAATGGGTGGGGTCAGACAGCAGAGGAGGGGCTTAGGAGGAGCCTAGTCAGATTGGGTGGGGTCAAATAGGAGGGGTATAGGAGGAGCCTGGGCAGAATGGGTGGGGTCAGAGAGGAGGGGGTATAGCAGGCGCCTGAGCAGAGGTGGTGGGGTTAGACAGCAGAGGAGGGGTATAGGAGGAGCCTGGGCAGAATGAGTGGGGTCAGAGAGGAGGGGCTTAGGAGGAGCCTGGGCAGAATGGGTGGGGTCAGAGGGGTATGGGAGGAGCCTGGGCAGAATGGGTGGAATCAGACAGCAGAGGAGGGGCTTAGGAGGAGCCTAGTCAGATTGGGTGGGGTCGAATAGGAGGAGCCTGGGCAGAATGGGTGGGGTCAGACAGCAGAGGAGGGGCTTAGGAGGAGCCTAGTCAGATTGGGTGGGGTCAAATAGGAGGGGTACAGGAGGAGCATGGGCAGAATGGGTGGGGTCAGAGGGGTATGGGAGGAGCCTGGGCAGAATGGGTGGAGTCAGAGAGGAGGGGCTTAGGAGGAGCCTGGGCAGAATGGGTGGGGTCAGAGAGGAGGGGGTATAGGAGGAGCCTGGGCAGGTTGGGTGGGGTCAAATAGGAGGAGCCTGGGCAGAATGGGTGGGGTCAGACAGCAGAGGAGGGGCTTAGGAGGAGCCTAGTCAGATTGGGTGGGGTCAAATAGGAGGAGCCTTGGCAGAATGGGTGGGGTCAGAGAGGAAGGGTATAGGAGGAGCCTGGGCAGAATGGGTGGAGTCAGAGAGGAGGGGGTATAGGAGGAGCCTGGGCAGAATGGGTGGGGTCAGACAGCAGAGGAGGGGCTTAGGAGGAGCCTAGTCAGATTGGGTGGGGTCAAATAGGAGGAGCCTGGGCAGAATGGGTGGGGTCAGACAGCAGAGGAGGGGCTTAGGAGGAGCCTAGTCAGATTGGGTGGGGTCATAGAGGAGGGGTATAGGAGGAGCCTGGGCAGAATGGGTGGGGTCAGAGGGGTATGGGAGGAGCCTGGGCAGAATGGGTGGAATCAGAGAGGAGGGGGTATAGGAGGAGCCTGAGCAGAGGGGGGGGGGTCAGACAGCAGAGGAGGGGCTTAGGAGGAGCCAAGTCAGATTGGGTGGGGTCAAATAGGAGGAGCCTTGGCAGAATGGGTGGAGTCAGAGAGGAGGGGGTATAGGAGGAGCCTGGGCAGAATGGGTGGGGTCAGACAGCAGAGGAGGGGCTTAGGAGGAGCCTGGTCAGAGGGGTCAGAGAGGAGGGGTATAGGAGGAGCCTAGTCAGAATGGGTGGGGTCAAATAGGAGGAGCCTGGGCAGAATGGGTGGGGTCAGACAGCAGAGGAGGGGCTTAGGAGGAGCCTAGTCAGAATGGGTGGGGTCAGACAGCAGAGGAGGGGCTTAGGAGGAGCCTAGTCAGATTGGGTGGGGTCAAATAGGAGTGGTATAGGAGGAGCCTGGGCAGAATGGGTGGGGTCAGAGAGGAGGGGGTATAGGCAGCGCCTGAGCAGAGGTGGTGGGGTTAGACAGCAGAGGAGGGGTATAGGAGGAGCCTGGGCAGAATGAGCGGGGTCAGAGAGTAGGGGGTATAGGAGGAGCCTGGGCAGAATGGGTGGGGTCAGACAGCAGAGGAGCGGCTTAGGAGGAGCCTAGTCAGATTGGGTGGGGTCAAATAGGAGGAGCCTGGGCAGAATGGGTGAGGTCAGAGAGGAGGGGCTGAGGAGGAGCTTAGTCAGATTGGGTGGGGTCAAATAGGAGGGGTATAGGAGGAGCCTGGGCAGAATGAGTGGGGTCAGAGAGGAGGGGGTATAGGAGGAGCCTGGGCAGAATGGGTGGGGTCAGACAGCAGAGGAGCGGCTTAGGAGGAGCCTAGTCAGATTGGGTGGGGTCAAATAGGAGGAGCCTGGGCAGAATGGGTGAGGTCAGAGAGGAGGGGTATAGGAGGAGCCTGGGCAGAGGGGGTACAGGAGGAGCCTGGGCAGAATGAGTGCGGTCAGAGAGGAGGGGCTTAGGAGGAGCCTAGTCAGATTGGGGTCAAATAAGAGGGGTATAGGAGGGGCCTGGGCAGAATGGGTGGAGTCAGAGAGGAGGGGGTATAGGAGGAGCCTAGTCAGATTGGGTGTGGTCAAATAGGAGGAGCCTGGGCAGAATGGGTGGGGTCTGAGGGCCTAGGAAGGGGTCATAGATGGAGGAGGATCCTGACTTATGGTGGGGAACTGCAAAAACTTTTTTAATGCACCCCCCTATACTTTCTGATTTCTGTTGGGAGGGGGCAGTCGGGGAGCAGTATTAAAAGGTGCTTAGGCGCAACGTGAAGAGCGATGAGGTGCACAGAATGGCATGCCTTCCAGGTACTTTTTGGGGGGGGCTACCATTATTTTTTATTGCTCTGATCCTCCGTCATGGGGTGTACCCCAAATGGTTAGGGGCAACGGGGGAGGGGGGGTGGCAAAAAGCTGTTTGACAGTTTCTGTTACCAACAGGGGTCACCATACGATTCTGCTGCAGTTATGGTATTGAAAGGTACAACAAGGAGCATGTGAATGTATTTTTGCAGGTGGGGTGCCCCAAAATTTTACTGCCAGCAGCAGCAGCCCCCCTCCTCCCCACCCAGCAGATTGGTATAGGTACCTTTAGGACATTTCTGTTGAAAAAAGAGGCTATAGCGAATCGTGCTATGAAATCCTAGAGCACTAACATTTGCTAAATAAAGGTGGCATCGGAGCATACGAATGAGGCAGAGAGAGGCTACTGTTGCCAATTGGTTTGGTGGGTCATAGTGAATAACCTCGGCATGCAAATAGGCAGTGTGAGGATTGGCAGTGTCTGTAGAGAATTTTGGCATGCTCTTCAGCTTATTTTTTTCCTTCTTACGTTGGCTATGAACTACAGAGGAAAGGCCCGGCCTTACTGTTGGACAAAACATGTATTTATGATTTTAAGAAGTGTAGTCTGACTGTACTGAGAGGGGCTGTACAGTATGGTAAATGCCTGTATACCCCTGCAATGTGCATCCAACTGTCACTTGAGATTCAGTAGCGAACGAAGCAGCTGGGTTACTGACTGAATGTAAATGGAAGGCACATAGCAAGGGTGTTTGTGGTCACTCAAATGATTGAAACCTGGTTGATGCACTACCAAAGCTGGGGTTCCAGGAGGGAACATTTGAGGGGCATTGAGATGGTGGTGCCCAGAGGTCAAAATACGTTTCAGAGACAGAGAGGTACTGCGGTCCTGGTCCCGCATTGGGAGTAGTCAAAAGTCCTGCTAAAGATTTCTGTCCAACTGTTACCACGTTTTGTGCAGCCTGGCTCCCTCTGTAACGATTCCCCAGTGTCTTTCGATCCTACAGATGACTGTAGCAAACTTCCCATATTTTTTCTTGGCCTCATACCCCCAAAGGAGTGCCTGACATTTTCCAGCCTACCGATACTCACATTCTGGGAAAAACCTCACTAACCATGCATATTTATGCACCACACATGGCAAATCCTTGCAATTGCAGAACATCATATCGCACTTGTCATCTTTGAGGTGCTGTAAGTATTTGGATTTGAGGGAAATATTCATCCTTGCTTGCTCTCCCACCTGAAGTCTATGGTGCTGCTGTTCCTTTCTCACATGTCCCTACAAAGAGACAAGTGACACACAGACTCAATCACTCAGCAAACATATATGCTTTGACGCTTTCATCTTGCTGTTTACCTTCCAAATGTTCCCCCTTCACCACAAATACAGGCCAGCCATTCCTCATCCCCTCAGTCATCGTAGTCCTTCACTCCTTAGGCCCTGCAAGACAAAAATGACCAAGAATCATGTCAGCAAGAAGAAGAAAAGCCTCAGTGTGCTCTTTTGTTCATACTGCTGCCCACTAGTAACACTTCATGGCCACTGCAGCTTAAGAATGGGACTGAGAAGAGGGCTCTCCTATGCAAATAATGTCCACCCATGCATACTTTCTTCTGAGACGGTCGGTGGCTTGTGCCGTGATACTGCCTCCAACATATGGTCTTCAACCAAATTTTAAAAAAGCCCACCTGCCTTAGACGAAGGATTTTGCCACTCGAAGGAAGCACATGGGGACATCACCATCATTTAGCAGGGTCCTAAATTGCCTGCTGTCCGCCTGTATACAGAACAAGGACGTTCGTGGCCGTTCGTGAGCGTTCTTCAAAGGAAGGAGGTGGGTGAATAAATCCAAGATGCCAGGGCAGGCCCAGCCCAGCCCAGTGCAGCCCAGCCCGGCACAGCGCACTGCTGTGGAGGTCCACTCCTTCACATCCTGCAGCAGGCATGATGCAGATCTACTAGAGCAAAGGCTTGACTCTGCTCCTGTCTGTCTCTTAAAGGAAACAATCTTTCCAACTTCTTATTGCACCTAATAAATGGACTCTAGCTAGCCTCAAACTCGACCCATCATTTCATTAGCCAGAGCTCATACTTGACCTTTATTTCTATCCAAGCTCACTGGCACCAAACCCCTGATTTGAGCGAGTGGCTCACACTAAAATGAAAAATCACCATCAACCAACCTATTTTACAATAAGTGTAGCACCATCCTCGCATTCTTGTGCTCAGTTATAACCCCCAATACCACAATTGCACTCTGCAATTCACCAAACTTAAAGGACAAAGAATGAAGACATTGATAAAGGAAGATAAGGCCTTGTTCCTAGCACCTACTTGAGAAATAGGGCGGTTGGTAGAAGGTCATTAGAGAAAACATATGAAATGTTGGGAGACACCTGCCAAAAAAACACTAGCAAAAAAAAAAAATCACTGTTTGAAAATTTCCCACCTTGGGATACTTCTACAGCACTGGCAGGATTCGAACCCTGGCCTGTGAGGGCTGTCCCCCCCAAAGGTACAAGCCTTACCTTTGAGCTATCTCCTTGGTGGTCTAGAGGATTGCAGTAGTAACTATAAGCAACATACAGGCCTTGGTGTCCTTCCCTGTGGCTTCCATTGCACATTAAATGGATGACCATGACATAAGGACAATTTGATAGGCTACTTACATGGAAACCAGAAAAACACTTAGCAAAAAAAAAAAAAAGAAAATCACTGTTTGAAAATTTCCCACCTTGGGATATTTCTACAGCACTGGCAGGATTCGAACCCTGGCCTGTGAGGGCTGTCCCCACCAAAGGTACAAGCCTTACCTTTGAGCTATAGCTCCTTGGTGGTCTGGAGGATTGCAGTAGTAACTATAAGCAACATACAGGCCTCGGTGTCCTTTCCTGTGGCTTCCATTGCACATTAAATGGATGACCATGACATACGGACAATTTGATAGGCTACTTACATGGAAACCAGAAAAACACTTAGCAAAAAAAAAAAAGAAAATCACTGTTTGAAAATTTCCCACCTTGGATAGTTCTACAGCACTGGCAGGATTCGAACCCTGGTCTGTGAGGGCTGTCCCCACCAAAGGTACAAGCCTTACCTTTGAGCTATAGCTCCTTGGTGGTCTAGAGGATTGCAGTAGTAACTATAAGCAACATACAGGCCTTGGTGTCCTTCCCTGTCGCTTCCATTGCACATTAAAAGGATGACCATGACATAAGGACAATTTGATAGGCTACTTACATGGAAACCAGTGTGGTCCAGTGGGTAAGTTCCTGCCTTCCATCCAGGCAACCAGGGTTCAAATCCCGGGTTCGGCACCAGGTAAGTAAATTGGTAAGTAAAATGTGTCTGTGTGTGGTGTAAGAGTGGAATCATGCCTAGCGAAAGAGGGATTGCAGATTGGTCGGTAAGTAAAATAGGTGTGGAAAGAAAGGTGAAAGAAAGAGAACGGGTGTTGTCTGTAGGAGGAGGACCTTGGGCAGGTTGGGAGGGGTCAGAGAGGAGGAGCTTAGGAGGAGCCTGGGCAGAATTGGTGGGGTCAGAGGGGTATGGGAGGAGCCTGTGAATGGGTGGGGTCAGAGGGGTATGGGAGGAGCCTGGGCAGAATGGGTGGAATCAGAGAGGAGGGGGTATAGGAGGAGCCTGAGCAGAGGGGGTGGGGTTAGACAGCAGAGGAAGGGTATAGGAGGAGCCTAGTCAGATTGGTTGGGGTCAGAGAGGAGGGGGTATAGGAGGAGCCTGGGCAGAATGGGTGGGGTCAGACAGCAGAGGAGGGGCTTAGGAGGAGCCTGGGCAGAATGGGTGGAGTCAGCGAGGAGGGGGTATAGGAGGAGCCTGGGCAGAATGGGTGGGGTCAGACAGCAGAGGAGGGGCTTAGGAGGAGCCAAGTCAGATTGGGTGGGGTCAAATAGGAGGGGTATAGGAGGAGCCTGGGCAGAATGGGTGGGGTCAGAGGGGTATGGGAGGAGCCTGGGCAGAATGGGTGGAATCAGAGAGGAGGGGGAATAGGAGGAGCCTGGGCAGAATGGGTGGGGTCAGACAGCAGAGGAGGGGCTTAGGAGGAGCCTAGTCAGATTTGGTGGGGTCAGAGAGGAGGGGTATAGGAGGAACCTGGGCAGATTGGGTGGGGTCAAATAGGAGGAGCCTGGGCAGAATGGGTGGGGTCAGACAGCTGAGGAGGGGCTTAGGAGGAGCCTAGTCAGATTGGGTGGGGTCAAATAGGAGGGGTATAGGAGGAGCCTGGGCAGAATGGGTGGGGTCAGACAGCAGAGGAGGGGCTTAGGAGAGGCCTTGTCAGAATGGGTGGGGTCAGACAGCAGAGGAGGGGTTTAGGAGGAGCCTAGTCAGAATGGGTGGGGTCAGACAGCAGAGGAGGGGCTTAGGAGGAGCCTGGGCAGAATGGGTGGGGTCAGACAGCAGAGGAGGGGCTTAGGAGGAGCCTGGGCAGAATGGGTGGAGTCAGCGAGGAGGGGGTATAGGAGGAGCCTGGTCGGAGGGGTATAGGAGGAGCCTGGGCAGAATGGGTGGGGTCAGACAGCAGAGGAGGGGCTTAGGAGAGGCCTTGTCAGATTGGGTGGGGTCAAATAGGAGGAGCCTGGGCAGAATGGGTGGGGTCAGACAGCAGAGGAGGGGCTTAGGAGGAGCCTGGTCGGAGGGGTATAGGAGGAGCCTGGGCAGAATGGGTGGGGTCAGACAGCAGAGGAGGGGCTTAGGAGGAGCCTAGTCAGATTGGGTGGGGTCAGAGAGGAGGGGTATAGGAGGAACCTGGGCAGATTGGGTGGGGTCAAATAGGAGGAGCCTGGGCAGAATGGGTGGGGTCAGACAGCTGAGGAGGGGCTTAGGAGGAGCCTAGTCAGATTGGGTGGGGTCAAATAGGAGGGGTATAGGAGGAGCCTGGGCAGAATGGGTGGGGTCAGACAGCAGAGGAGGGTCTTAGGAGAGGCCTTGTCAGATTGGGTGGGGTCAAATAGGAGGAGCCTGGGCAGAATGGGTGGGGTCAGAGAGGAAGGGTATAGGAGGAGCCTGGGCAGAATGGGTGGGGTCAGAGAGGAAGGGTATAGGAGGAGCCTGGGCAGAATGGGTGGAGTCAGAGAGGAAGGGTATAGGAGGAGCCTGGGCAGAATGGGTGGGGTCAGAGAGGAAGGATATAGGAGGAGCCTGGGCAGAATGGGTGGAGTCAGAGAGGAGGGGCTTAGGAGGAGCCTGGGCAGAATGGGTATAGGAGGAGCCTGGGCAGAATGGGTGGAGACAGCAGAGGAGGGGCTTAGGAGGAGCCTGGGCAGAATGGGTATAGGAGGAGCCTGGGCAGAATGGGTGGGGTCAGACAGCAGAGGAGGGGCTTAGGAGGAGCCTAGTCAGATTGGGTGGGGTCAAATAGGAGGGGTATAGGAGGAGCCTGGGCAGAATGGGTGGGGTCAGAGAGGAGGGGGTATAGCAGGCGCCTGAGCAGAGGTGGTGGGGTTAGACAGCAGAGGAGGGGTATAGGAGGAGCCTGGGCAGAATGAGTGGGGTCAGAGAGGAGGGGCTTAGGAGGAGCCTGGGCAGAATGGGTGGAATCAGAGAGGAGGGGGTATAGGAGGAGCCTATTCAGATTGGGTGTGGTCAAATAGGAGGAGCCTGGGCAGAATGGGTGGGGTCAGACAGCAGAGGAGGGGCTTAGGAGGAGCCTAGTCAGATTGGGTGGGGTCGAATAGGAGGAGCCTGGGCAGAATGGGTGGGGTCAGACAGCAGAGGAGGGGCTTAGGAGGAGCCTAGTCAGATTGGGTGGGGTCAAATAGGAGGAGCCTGGGCAAAATGGGTGGGGTCAGACAGCAGAGGAGGGGCTTAGGAGGAGCCTAGTCAGATTGGGTGGGGTCGAATAGGAGGAGCCTGGGCAGAATGGGTGGGGTCAGACAGCAGAGGAGGGGCTTAGGAGGAGCCTAGTCAGATTGGGTGGGGTCAAATAGGAGGGGTACAGGAGGAGCCTGGGCAGAATGGGTGGAGTCAGATAGGAGGGGCTTAGGAGGAGCCTGGGCAGAATGGGTGGGGTCAGAGAGGAGGGGGTATAGGAGGAGCCTGGGCAGGTTGGGTGGGGTCAAATAGGAGGAGCCTGGGCAGAATGGGTGGGGTCAGACAGCAGAGGAGGGGCTTAGGAGGAGCCTAGTCAGATTGGGTGGGGTCAAATAGGAGGAGCCTTGGCAGAATGGGTGGGGGTCAGAGAGGAAGGGTATAGGAGGAGCCTGGGCAGAATGGGTGGAGTCAGAGAGGAGGGGGTATAGGAGGAGCCTGGGCAGAATGGGTGGGGTCAGACAGCAGAGGAGGGGCTTAGGAGGAGCCTAGTCAGATTGGGTGGGGTCAAATAGGAGGAGCCTGGGCAGAATGGGTGGGGTCAGACAGCAGAGGAGGGGCTTAGGAGGAGCCTAGTCAGATTGGGTGGGGTCAGAGAGGAGGGGTATAGGAGGAACCTGGGCGGGTTGGGTGGGGTCAAATAGGAGGAGCCTGGGCAGAATGGGTGGGGTCAGACAGCTGGGGAGGGGCTTAGGAGGAGCCTAGTCAGATTGGGTGGGGTCAAATAGGAGGGGTATAGGAGGAGCCTGGGCAGAATGGGTGGGGTCAGAGGGGTATGGGAGGAGCCTGGGCAGAATGGGTGGGGTCAGACAGCAGAGGAGGGGCTTAGGAGGAGCCTGGTCAGAGGGGTCAGAGAGGAGGGGTATAGGAGGACCTAGTCAGAATGGGTGGGGTCAAATAGGAGGAGCCTGGGCAGAATGGGTGGGGTCAGACAGCAGAGGAGGGGCTTAGGAGGAGCCTAGTCAGAATGGGTGGGGTCAGACAGCAGAGGAGGGGCTTAGGAGGAGCCTAGTCAGATTGGGTGGGGTCAAATAGGAGGGGTATAGGAGGAGCCTGGGCAGAATGGGTGGGGTCAGAGAGGAGGGGGTATAGGCAGCGCCTGAGCAGAGGTGGTGGGGTTAGACAGCAGAGGAGGGGTATAGGAGGAGCCTGGGCAGAATGAGCGGGGTCAGAGAGGAGGGGGTATAGGAGGAGCCTGGGCAGAATGGGTGGGGTCAGACAGCAGAGGAGCGGCTTAGGAGGAGCCTAGTCAGATTGGGTGGGGTCAAATAGGAGGAGCCTGGGCAGAATGGGTGAGTTCAGAGAGGAGGGGCTGAGGAGGAGCTTAGTCAGATTGGGTGGGGTCAAATAGGAGGGGTATAGGAGGAGCCTGGGCAGAATGAGTGGGGTCAGAGAGGAGGGGGTATAGGAGGAGCCTGGGCAGAATGGGTGGGGTCAGACAGCAGAGGAGCGGCTTAGGAGGAGCCTAGTCAGATTGGGTGGGGTCAAATAGGAGGAGCCTGGGCAGAATGGGTGAGGTCAGAGAGGAGGGGTATAGGAGGAGCCTGGGCAGAGGGGGTACAGGAGGAGCCTGGGCAGAATGAGTGCGGTCAGAGAGGAGGGGCTTAGGAGGAGCCTAGTCAGATTGGGGTCAAATAAGAGGGGTATAGGAGGGGCCTGGGCAAAATGGGTGGAGTCAGAGAGGAGGGGGTATAGGAGGAGCCTAGTCAGATTGGGTGTGGTCAAATAGGAGGAGCCTGGGCAGAATGGGTGGGGTCTGAGGGCCTAGGAAGGGGTCATAGATGGAGGAGGATCCTGACTTATGGTGGGGAACTGCAAAAACTTTTTTAATGCACCCCCCTATACTTTCTGATTTCTGTTGGGAGGGGGCAGTCGGGGAGCAGTATTAAAAGGTGCTTAGGCGCAACGTGAAGAGCGATGAGGTGCACAGAATGGCATGCCTTCCAGGTACTTTTTGGGGGGGGCTACCATTATTTTTTATTGCTCTGATCCTCCCTCATGGGGTGTACCCCAAATGGTTAGGGGCAACGGGGGAGGGGGGGTGGCAAAAAGCTGTTTGACAGTTTCTGTTACCAACAGGGGTCACCATACGATTCTGCTGCAGTTATGGTATTGAAAGGTACAACAAGGAGCATGTGAATGTATTTTTGCAGGTGGGGTGCCCCAAAATTTTACTGCCAGCAGCAGCAGCCCCCCTTCTCCCCACCCAGCAGATTGGTATAGGTACCTTTAGGACATTTCTGTTGAAAAAAAGAGGCTATAGCGAATCGTGCTATGAAATCCTAGAGCACTAACATTTGCTAAATAAAGGTGGCATCGGAGCATACGAATGAGGCAGAGAGAGGCTACTGTTGCCAATTGGTTTGGTGGGTCATAGTGAATAACCTCGGCATGCAAATAGGCAGTGTGAGGATTGGCAGTGTCTGTAGAGAATTTTGGCATGCTCTTCAGCTTATTTTTTTCCTTCTTACGTTGGCTATGAACTACAGAGGAAAGGCCCGGCCTTACTGTTGGACAAAACATGTATTTATGATTTTAAGAAGTGTAGTCTGACTGTACTGAGAGGGGCTGTACAGTATGGTAAATGCCTGTATACCCCTGCAATGTGCATCCAACTGTCACTTGAGATTCAGTAGCGAACGAAGCAGCTGGGTTACTGACTGAATGTAAATGGAAGGCACATAGCAAGGGTGTTTGTGGTCACTCAAATGATTGAAACCTGGTTGATGCACTACCAAAGCTGGGGTTCCAGGAGGGAACATTTGAGGGGCATTGAGATGGTGGTGCCCAGAGGTCAAAATACGTTTCAGAGACAGAGAGGTACTGCGGTCCTGGTCCCGCATTGGGGGTAGTCAAAAGTCCTGCTAAAGATTTCTGTCCAACTGTTACCACGTTTTGTGCAGCCTGGCTCCCTCTGTAACGATTCCCCAGTGTCTTTCGATCCTACAGATGACTGTAGCAAACTTCCCATATTTTTTCTTGGCCTCATACCCCCAAAGGAGTGCCTGACATTTTCCAGCCTACCGATACTCACATTCTGGGAAAAACCTCACTAACCATGCATATTTATGCACCACACATGGCAAATCCTTGCAATTGCAGAACATCATATCGCACTTGTCATCTTTGAGGTGCTG
Source organism: Lissotriton vulgaris (assembly GCF_964263255.1). Taxonomy (NCBI): domain Eukaryota; kingdom Metazoa; phylum Chordata; class Amphibia; order Caudata; family Salamandridae; genus Lissotriton; species Lissotriton vulgaris. Next base: position 966,633,904 of record NC_141685.1, on the reverse strand, counting down.
TAAGTATTTGGATTTGAGGGAAATATTCATCCTTGCTTGCTCTCCCACCTGAAGCCTATGGTGCTGCTGTTCCTTTCTCACATGTCCCTACAAAGAGACAAGTGACACACAGACTCAATCACTCAGCAAACATATATGCTTTGACGCTTTCATCTTGCTGTTTACCTTCCAAATGTTCCCCCTTCACCACAAATACAGGCCAGCCATTCCTCATCCCCTCAGTCATCGTAGTCCTTCACTCCTTAGGCCCTGCAAGACAAAAATGACCAAGAATCATGTCAGCAAGAAGAAGAAAAGCCTCAGTGTGCTCTTTTGTTCATACTGCTGCCCACTAGTAACACTTCATGGCCACTGCAGCTTAAGAATGGGACTGAGAAGAGGGCTCTCCTATGCAAATAATGTCCACCCATGCATACTTTCTTCTGAGACGGTCGGCGGCTTGTGCCGTGATACTGCCTCCAACATATGGTCTTCAACCAAATTTTAAAAAAGCCCACCTGCCTTAGACGAAGGATTTTGCCACTCGAAGGAAGCACATGGGGCCATCACCATCATTTAGCAGGGTCCTAAATTGCCTGCTGTCCGCCTGTATACAGAACAAGGACGTTCGTGGCCGTTCGTGAGCGTTCTTCAAAGGAAGGAGGTGGGTGAATAAATCCAAGATGCCAGGGCAGGCCCAGCCCAGCCCAGTGCAGCCCAGCCCGGCACAGCGCACTGCTGTGGAGGTCCACTCCTTCACATCCTGCAGCAGGCATGATGCAGATCTACTAGAGCAAAGGCTTGACTCTGCTCCTGTCTGTCTCTTAAAGGAAACAATCTTTCCAACTTCTTATTGCACCTAATAAATGGACTCTAGCTAGCCTCAAACTCGACCCATCACTTCATTAGCCAGAGCTCATACTTGACCTTTATTTCTATCCAAGCTCACTGGCACCAAACCCCTGATTTGAGCGAGTGGCTCACACTAAAATGAAAAATCACCATCAACCAACCTATTTTACAATAAGTGTAGCACCATCCTCGCATTCTTGTGCTCAGTTATAACCCCCAATACCACAATTGCACTCTGCAATTCACCAAACTTAAAGGACAAAGAATGAAGACATTGATAAAGGAAGATAAGGCCTTGTTCCTAGCACCTACTTGAGAAATAGGGCGGTTGGTAGAAGGTCATGAGAGAAAACATATGAAATGTTGGGAGACACCTGCCAAAAAAACACTAGCAAAAAAAAAAAATCACTGTTTGAAAATTTCCCACCTTGGGATACTTCTACAGCACTGGCAGGATTCGAACCCTGGCCTGTGAGGGCTGTCCCCCCCAAAGGTACAAGCCTTACCTTTGAGCTATCTCCTTGGTGGTCTAGAGGATTGCAGTTGTAACTATAAGCAACATACAGGCCTTGGTGTCCTTCCCTGTGGCTTCCATTGCACATTAAATGGATGACCATGACATAAGGACAATTTGATAGGCTACTTACATGGAAACCAGAAAAACACTTAGCAAAAAAAAAAAAAGAAAATCACTGTTTGAAAATTTCCCACCTTGGGATACTTCTACAGCACTGGCAGGATTCAAACCCTGGCCTGTGAGGGTTGTCCCCACCAAAGGCACAAGCCTTACCTTTGAGCTATAGCTCCTTGGTGGTCTGGAGGATTGCAGTAGTAACTATAAGCAACATACAGGCCTTGGTGTCCTTTCCTGTGGCTTCCATTGCACATTAAATGGATGACTATGACATAAGGACAATTTGATAGGCTACTTACATGGAAACCAGAAAAACACTTAGCAACAAAAAAAAAAAAGAAAATCACTGTTTGAAAATTTCCCACCTTGGGATATTTCTACAGCACTGGCAGGATTCGAACCCTGGCCTGTGAGGGCTGTCCCCACCAAAGGTACAAGCCTTACCTTTGAGCTATAGCTCCTTGGTGGTCTGGTGGATTGCAGTAGTAACTATAAGCAACATACAGGCCTCGGTGTCCTTTCCTGTGGCTTCCATTGCACATTAAATGGATGACCATGACATACGGACAATTTGATAGGCTACTTACATGGAAACCAGAAAAACACTTAGCAAAAAAAAAAAAGAAAATCACTGTTTGAAAATTTCCCACCTTGGATAGTTCTACAGCACTGGCAGGATTCGAACCCTGGTCTGTGAGGGCTGTCCCCACCAAAGGTACAAGCCTTACCTTTGAGCTACAGCTCCTTGGTGGTCTAGAGGATTGCAGTAGTAACTATAAGCAACATACAGGCCTTGGTGTCCTTCCCTGTCGCTTCCATTGCACATTAAAAGGATGACCATGACATAAGGACAATTTGATAGGCTACTTACATGAAAACCAGTGTGGTCCAGTGGGTAAGTTCCTGCCTTCCATCCAGGCAACCAGGGTTCAAATCCCGGGTTCGGCACCAGGTAAGTAAATTGGTAAGTAAAATGTGTCTGTGTGTTGTGTAAGAGTGGAATCATGCCTAGCGAAAGAGGGATCGCAGATTGGTCGGTAAGTAAAATAGGTGTGGAAAGAAAGAGAACGGGTGTTGTCTGTAGGAGGAGGACCTTGGGCAGAATGGGTGGGGTCAGAGGGGTATGGGAGGAGCCTGTGAATGGCTGGGGTCAGAGGGGTATGGGAGGAGCACGGGCAGAATGGGTGGGGTCAGACAGCAGAGGAGGGGCTTAGGAGGAGCCTGGGCAGAACGGGTGGAGTCAGCGAGGAGGGGGTATAGGAGCAGCCTGGGCAGAATGGGTGGGGTCAGGCAGCAGAGGAGGGGCTTAGGAGGAGCCTAGTCAGATTGGGTGGGGTCAGAGAGGAGCGGCTTAGGAGGAACCTGGGCGGGTTGGGTGGGGTCAAATAGGAGGAGCCTGGGCAGAATGGGTGTGGTCAGACAGCTGAGGAGGGGCTTAGGAGGAGCCTAGTCAGATTGGGTGGGGTCAAATAGGAGGAGCCTGGGCAGAATGGGTGGAGTCAGACAGCAGAGGAGGGGCTTAGGAGGAGCCTAGTCAGATTGGGTGGGGTCAAATAGGAGGAGCCTGGGCAGAATGGGTGGGGTCAGACAGCAGAGGAGGGGCTTAGGAGGAGCCTAGTCAGATTGGGTGGGGTCAGAGAGGAGCGGCTTAGGAGGAGCCTAGTCAGATTGGGTGGGGTCAAATAGGAGGAGCCTGGGCAGAATGGGTGGGGTCAGACAGCAGAGGAGGGGCTTAGGAGGAGCCTGGTCGGAGGGGTATAGGAGGAGCCTGGGCAGAATGGGTGGGGTCAGACAGCAGAGGAGGGGTTTAGGAGGAGCCTAGTCAGAATGGGTGGGGTCAGACAGCAGAGGAGGGGCTTAGGAGGAGCCTGGGCAGAATGGGTGGAGTCAGACAGCAGAGGAGGGGCTTAGGAGGAGCCTAGTCAGATTGGGTGGGGTCAGAGAGGAGGGGCTTAGGAGGAGCCTAGTCAGATTGGGTGGGGTCAAATAGGAGGAGCCTTGGCAGAATGGATGGGGTCAGAGAGGAAGGGTATAGGAGGAGCCTGGGCAGAATGGGTGGGGTCAGAGAGGAAGGATATAGGAGGAGCCTGGGCAGAATGGGTGGGGTCAGGAGGGGCTTAGGAGGAGCCTAGTCAGATTGGGTGGGGTCAAATAGGAGGGGTACAGGAGGTGCATGGGCAGAATGGGTGGGGTCAGAGGGGTATGGGAGGAGCCTGGGCAGAATGGGTGGAGTCAGAGAGGAGGGGCTTAGGAGGAGCCTGGGCAGAATGGGTGGGGTTAGAGAGGAGGGGGTATAGGAGGAGCCTGGGCAGGTTGGGTGGGGTCAAATAGGAGGAGCCTGGGTCAGAGAGGAAGGGTATAGGAGGAGCCTGGGCAGAATGGGTGGGGTCAGAGAGGAAGGATATAGGAGGAGCCTGGGCAGAATGGGTGGAGTCAGAGAGGAGGGGCTTAGGAGGAGCCTGGGCAGAATGGGTATAGGAGGAGCCTGGGCAGAATGGGTGGGGTCAGACAGCAGAGGAGGGGCTTAGGAGGAGCCTAGTCAGATTGGGTGGGGTCAAATAGGAGGAGCCTGGGCAGAATGGGTGGGGTCAGACAGCAGAGGAGGGGCTTAGGAGGAGCCTAGTCAGATTGGGTGGGGTCGAATAGGAGGAGCCTGGGCAGAATGGGTGGGGTCAGACAGCAGAGTAGGGGCTTAGGAGGAGCCTGGGCAGAATGGGTGGAGTCAGAGAGGAGGGGGTATAGGAGGAGCCTGGGCAGGATGGGTGGGGTCAGACAGCAGAGGAGGGGCTTAGGAGGAGCCTAGTCAGATTGGGTGGGGTCAAATAGGAGGGGTACAGGAGGTGCATGGGCAGAATGGGTGGGGTCAGAGGGGTATGGGAGGAGCCTGGGCAGAATGGGTGGAGTCAGAGAGGAGGGGCTTAGGAGGAGCCTGGGCAGAATGGGTGGGGTCAGAGAGGAGGGGGTATAGGAGGAGCCTGGGCAGGTTGGGTGGGGTCAAATAGGAGGAGCCTGGGCAGAATGGGTGGGGTCAGACAGCAGAGGAGGGGCTTAGGAGGAGCCTAGTCAGATTGGGTGGGGTCAAATAGGAGGAGCCTTGGCAGAATGGGTGGGGTCAGACAGCAGAGGAGGGGCTTAGGAGGAGCCTAGTCAGATTGGGTGGGGTCAGAGAGGAGGGGTATAGGAGGAACCTGGGCGGGTTGGGCGGGGTCAAATAGGAGGAGCCTGGGCAGAATGGGTGGGGTCAGACAGCTGAGGAGGGGCTTAGGAGGAGCCTAGTCAGATTGGGTGGGGTCAAATAGGAGGGGTATAGGAGGAGCCTGGGCAGAATGAGCGGGGTCAGAGAGGAGGGGGTATAGGAGGAGCCTGGGCAGAATGGGTGGGGTCAAATAGGAGGGGTATAGGAGGAGCCTGGGCAGAATGGGTGGGGTCAGAGGGGTATGGGAGGAGCCTGGGCAGAATGGGTGGAATCAGAGAGGAGGGGGTATAGGAGGAGCCTGAGCAGATGGGGGGGGTCAGACAGCAGAGGAGGGGCTTAGGAGGAGCCAAGTCAGATTGGGTGGGGTCAAATAGGAGGAGCCTTGGCAGAATGGGTGGAGTCAGAGAGGAGGGGGTATAGGAGGAGCCTGGGCAGAATGGGTGGGGTCAGACAGCAGAGGAGGGGCTTAGGAGGAGCCTGGTCAGAGGGGTCAGAGAGGAGGGGTATAGGAGGAGCCTAGTCAGAATGGGTGGGGTCAAATAGGAGGAGCCTGGGCAGAATGGGTGGGGTCAGACAGCAGAGGAGGGGCTTAGGAGGAGCCTGGTCAGAGGGGTCAGAGAGGAGGGGCTTAGGAGGAGCCTAGTCAGATTGGGTGGGGTCAGAGAGGAGGGGTATAGGAGGAACCTGAGCGGGTTGGGTGGGGTCAAATAGGAGGAGCCTGGGCAGAATGGGTGGGGTCAGACAGCAGAGGAGGGGCTTAGGAGAGGCCTTGTCAGATTGGGTGGGGTCAAATAGGAGGGGTATAGGAGGAGCCTGGGCAGAATGGGTGGGGTCAGACAGCAGAGGAGGGGCTTAGGAGGAGCCTAGTCAGATTGGGTGGGGTCAGAGAGGAGCGGCTTAGGAGGAGCGGCTTAGGAGGAGCCTAGTCAGATTGGGTGGGGTCAAATAGGAGGAGCCTGGGCAGAATGGGTGGGGTCAGACAGCAGAGGAGGGGCTTAGGAGGAGCCTGGTCGGAGGGGTATAGGAGGAGCCTGGGCAGAATGGGTGGGGTCAGACAGCAGAGGAGGGGTTTAGGAGGAGCCTAGTCAGAATGGGTGGGGTCAGACAGCAGAGGAGGGGCTTAGGAGGAGCCTGGGCAGAATGGGTGGGGTCAGACAGCAGAGGAGGGGCTTAGGAGGAGCCTGGGCAGAATGGGTGGAGTCAGCGAGGAGGGGGTATAGGAGCAGCCTGGGCAGAATGGGTGGGGTCAGACAGCAGAGGAGGGGCTCAGGAGGAGCCTAGTCAGATTGGGTGGGGTCAAATAGGAGGAGCCTTGGCAGAATGGGTGGGGTCAGAGAGGAAGGGTATAGGAGGAGCCTGGGCAGAATGGGTGGGGTCAGAGAGGAAGGATATAGGAGGAGCCTGGGCAGAATGGGTGGAGTCAGACAGCAGAGGAGGGGCTTAGGAGGAGCCTAGTCAGATTGGGTGGGGTCAAATAGGAGGAGCCTGGGCAGAATGGGTGGGGTCAGACAGCAGAGGAGGGGCTTAGGAGGAGCCTGGTCGGAGGGGTATAGGAGGAGCCTGGGCAGAATGGGTGGGGTCAGACAGCAGAGGAGGGGTTTAGGAGGAGCCTAGTCAGAATGGGTGGGGTCAGACAGCAGAGGAGGGGCTTAGGAGGAGCCTGGGCAGAATGGGTGGAGTCAGACAGCAGAGGAGGGGCTTAGGAGGAGCCTAGTCAGATTGGGTGGGGTCAGAGAGGAGGGGCTTAGGAGGAGCCTAGTCAGATTGGGTGGGGTCAAATAGGAGGAGCCTGGGCAGAATGGGTGGGGTCAGACAGCAGAGGAGGGGCTTAGGAGGAGCCTAGTCAGATTTGGTGGGGTCAGAGAGGAGGGGTATAGGAGGAACCTGGGCAGATTGGGTGGGGTCAAATAGGAGGAGCCTGGGCAGAATGGGTGGGGTCAGACAGCTGAGGAGGGGCTTAGGAGGAGCCTAGTCAGATTGGGTGGGGTCAAATAGGAGGGGTATAGGAGGAGCCTGGGCAGAATGGGTGGGGTCAGACAGCAGAGGAGGGGCTTAGGAGAGGCCTTGTCAGAATGGGTGGGGTCAGACAGCAGAGGAGGGGTTTAGGAGGAGCCTAGTCAGAATGGGTGGGGGTCAGACAGCAGAGGAGGGGCTTAGGAGGAGCCTGGGCAGAATGGGTGGGGTCAGACAGCAGAGGAGGGGCTTAGGAGGAGCCTGGGCAGAATGGGTGGAGTCAGCGAGGAGGGGGTATAGGAGGAGCCTGGTCGGAGGGGTATAGGAGGAGCCTGGGCAGAATGGGTGGGGTCAGACAGCAGAGGAGGGGCTTAGGAGGAGCCTAGTCAGATTGGGTGGGGTCAGAGAGGAGGGGTATAGGAGGAACCTGGGCGGGTTGGGTGGGGTCAAATAGGAGGAGCCTGGGCAGAATGGGTGGGGTCAGACAGCTGAGGAGGGGCTTAGGAGGAGCCTAGTCAGATTGGGTGGGGTCAAATAGGAGGGGTATAGGAGGAGCCTGGGCAGAATGGGTGGGGTCAGACAGCAGAGGAGGGGCTTAGGAGAGGCCTTGTCAGATTGGGTGGGGTCAAATAGGAGGAGCCTGGGCAGAATGGGTGGGGTCAGACAGCAGAGGAGGGGCTTAGGAGGAGCCTAGTCAGATTGGGTGGGGTCAGAGAAGAGCGGCTTAGGAGGAGCCTAGTCAGATTGGGTGGGGTCAAATAGGAGGAGCCTGGGCAGAATGGGTGGGGTCAGACAGCAGAGGAGGGGCTTAGGAGGAGCCTGGTCGGAGGGGTATAGGAGGAGCCTGGGCAGAATGGGTGGGGTCAGACAGCAGAGGAGGGGCTTAGGAGGAGCCTAGTCAGATTGGGTGGGGTCAGAGAGGAGGGGTATAGGAGGAACCTGGGCAGATTGGGTGGGGTCAAATAGGAGGAGCCTGGGCAGAATGGGTGGGGTCAGACAGCTGAGGAGGGGCTTAGGAGGAGCCTAGTCAGATTGGGTGGGGTCAAATAGGAGGGGTATAGGAGGAGCCTGGGCAGAATGGGTGGGGTCAGACAGCAGAGGAGGGGCTTAGGAGAGGCCTTGTCAGATTGGGTGGGGTCAAATAGGAGGAGCCTGGGCAGAATGGGTGGGGTCAGAGAGCAGAGGAGGGGTTTAGGAGGAGCCTAGTCAGATTGGGTGGGGTCAGAGAGGAGGGGTATAGGAGGAACCTGGGCGGGTTGGGTGGGGTCAAATAGGAGGAGCCTGGGCAGAATGGGTGGGGTCAGAGAGGAAGGGTATAGGAGGAGCCTGGGCAGAATGGGTGGGGTCAGAGAGGAAGGATATAGGAGGAGCCTGGGCAGAATGGGTGGAGTCAGAGAGGAAGGGTATAGGAGGAGCCTGGGCAGAATGGGTGGGGTCACACAGCAGAGGAGGGGCTTAGGAGGAGCCTAGTCAGATTGGGTGGGGTCAAATAGGAGGGGTATAGGAGGAGCCTGGGCAGAATGGGTGGGGTCAGAGAGGAGGGGGTATAGCAGGCGCCTGAGCAGAGGTGGTGGGGTTAGACAGCAGAGGAGGGGTATAGGAGGAGCCTGGGCAGAATGAGTGGGGTCAGAGAGGAGGGGCTTAGGAGGAGCCTGGGCAGAATGGGTGGGGTCAGAGGGGTATGGGAGGAGCCTGGGCAGAATGGGTGGAATCAGAGAGGAGGGGGTATAGGAGGAGCCTATTCAGATTGGGTGTGGTCAAATAGGAGGAGCCTGGGCAGAATGGGTGGGGTCAGACAGCAGAGGAGGGGCTTAGGAGGAGCCTAGTCAGATTGGGTGGGGTCGAATAGGAGGAGCCTGGGCAGAATGGGTGGGGTCAGACAGCAGAGGAGGGGCTTAGGAGGAGCCTAGTCAGATTGGGTGGGGTCAAATAGGAGGAGCCTGGGCAAAATGGGTGGGGTCAGACAGCAGAGGAGGGGCTTAGGAGGAGCCTAGTCAGATTGGGTGGGGTCGAATAGGAGGAGCCTGGGCAGAATGGGTGGGGTCAGACAGCAGAGGAGGGGCTTAGGAGGAGCCTAGTCAGATTGGGTGGGGTCAAATAGGAGGGGTACCGGAGGAGCATGGGCAGAATGGGTGGGGTCAGAGGGGTATGGGAGGAGCCTGGGCAGAATGGGTGGAGTCAGATAGGAGGGGCTTAGGAGGAGCCTGGGCAGAATGGGTGGGGTCAGAGAGGAGGGGGTATAGGAGGAGCCTGGGCAGGTTGGGTGGGGTCAAATAGGAGGAGCCTGGGCAGAATGGGTGGGGTCAGACAGCAGAGGAGGGGCTTAGGAGGAGCCTAGTCAGATTGGGTGGGGTCAAATAGGAGGAGCCTTGGCAGAATGGGTGGAGTCAGAGAGGAGGGGGTATAGGAGGAGCCTGGGCAGAATGGGTGGAGTCAGAGAGGAGGGGGTATAGGAGGAGCCTGGGCAGAATGGGTGGGGTCAGACAGCAGAGGAGGGGCTTAGGAGGAGCCTAGTCAGATTGGGTGGGGTCAAATAGGAGGAGCCTGGGCAGAATGGGTGGGGTCAGACAGCAGAGGAGGGGCTTAGGAGGAGCCTAGTCAGATTGGGTGGGGTCAGAGAGGAGGGGTATAGGAGGAACCTGGGCGGGTTGGGTGGGGTCAAATAGGAGGAGCCTGGGCAGAATGGGTGGGGTCAGACAGCTGAGGAGGGGCTTAGGAGGAGCCTAGTCAGATTGGGTGGGGTCAAATAGGAGGGGTATAGGAGGAGCCTGGGCAGAATGGGTGGGGTCAGAGGGGTATGGGAGGAGCCTGGGCAGAATGGGTGGGGTCAGACAGCAGAGGAGGGGCTTAGGAGGAGCCTGGTCAGAGGGGTCAGAGAGGAGGGGTATAGGAGGACCTAGTCAGAATGGGTGGGGTCAAATAGGAGGAGCCTGGGCAGAATGGGTGGGGTCAGACAGCAGAGGAGGGGCTTAGGAGGAGCCTAGTCAGAATGGGTGGGGTCAGACAGCAGAGGAGGGGCTTAGGAGGAGCCTAGTCAGATTGGGTGGGGTCAAATAGGAGGGGTATAGGAGGAGCCTGGGCAGAATGGGTGGGGTCAGAGAGGAGGGGGTATAGGCAGCGCCTGAGCAGAGGTGGTGGGGTTAGACAGCAGAGGAGGGGTATAGGAGGAGCCTGGGCAGAATGAGCGGGGTCAGAGAGGAGGGGGTATAGGAGGAGCCTGGGCAGAATGGGTGGGGTCAGACAGCAGAGGAGCGGCTTAGGAGGAGCCTAGTCAGATTGGGTGGGGTCAAATAGGAGGAGCCTGGGCAGAATGGGTGAGTTCAGAGAGGAGGGGCTGAGGAGGAGCTTAGTCAGATTGGGTGGGGTCAAATAGGAGGGGTATAGGAGGAGCCTGGGCAGAATGAGTGGGGTCAGAGAGGAGGGGGTATAGGAGGAGCCTGGGCAGAATGGGTGGGGTCAGACAGCAGAGGAGCGGCTTAGGAGGAGCCTAGTCAGATTGGGTGGGGTCAAATAGGAGGAGCCTGGGCAGAATGGGTGAGGTCAGAGAGGAGGGGTATAGGAGGAGCCTGGGCAGAGGGGGTACAGGAGGAGCCTGGGCAGAATGAGTGCGGTCAGAGAGGAGGGGCTTAGGAGGAGCCTAGTCAGATTGGGGTCAAATAAGAGGGGTATAGGAGGGGCCTGGGCAGAATGGGTGGAGTCAGAGAGGAGGGGGTATAGGAGGAGCCTAGTCAGATTGGGTGTGGTCAAATAGGAGGAGCCTGGGCAGAATGGGTGGGGTCTGAGGGCCTAGGAAGGGGTCATAGATGGAGGAGGATCCTGACTTATGGTGGGGAACTGCAAAAACTTTTTTAATGCACCCCCCTATACTTTCTGATTTCTGTTGGGAGGGGGCAGTCGGGGAGCAGTATTAAAAGGTGCTTAGGCGCAACGTGAAGAGCGATGAGGTGCACAGAATGGCATGCCTTCCAGGTACTTTTTGGGGGGGGCTACCATTATTTTTTATTGCTCTGATCCTCCCTCATGGGGTGTACCCCAAATGGTTAGGGGCAACGGGGGAGGGGGGGTGGCAAAAAGCTGTTTGACAGTTTCTGTTACCAACAGGGGTCACCATACGATTCTGCTGCAGTTATGGTATTGAAAGGTACAACAAGGAGCATGTGAATGTATTTTTGCAGGTGGGGTGCCCCAAAATTTTACTGCCAGCAGCAGCAGCCCCCCTTCTCCCCACCCAGCAGATTGGTATAGGTACCTTTAGGACATTTCTGTTGAAAAAAAGAGGCTATAGCGAATCGTGCTATGAAATCCTAGAGCACTAACATTTGCTAAATAAAGGTGGCATCGGAGCATACGAATGAGGCAGAGAGAGGCTACTGTTGCCAATTGGTTTGGTGGGTCATAGTGAATAACCTCGGCATGCAAATAGGCAGTGTGAGGATTGGCAGTGTCTGTAGAGAATTTTGGCATGCTCTTCAGCTTATTTTTTTCCTTCTTACGTTGGCTATGAACTACAGAGGAAAGGCCCGGCCTTACTGTTGGACAAAACATGTATTTATGATTTTAAGAAGTGTAGTCTGACTGTACTGAGAGGGGCTGTACAGTATGGTAAATGCCTGTATACCCCTGCAATGTGCATCCAACTGTCACTTGAGATTCAGTAGCGAACGAAGCAGCTGGGTTACTGACTGAATGTAAATGGAAGGCACATAGCAAGGGTGTTTGTGGTCACTCAAATGATTGAAACCTGGTTGATGCGCTACCAAAGCTGGGGTTCCAGGAGGGAACATTTGAGGGGCATTGAGATGGTGGTGCCCAGAGGTCAAAATACGTTTCAGAGACAGAGAGGTACTGCGGTCCTGGTCCCGCATTGGGGGTAGTCAAAAGTCCTGCTAAAGATTTCTGTCCAACTGTTACCACGTTTTGTGCAGCCTGGCTCCCTCTGTAACGATTCCCCAGTGTCTTTCGATCCTACAGATGACTGTAGCAAACTTCCCATATTTTTTCTTGGCCTCATACCCCCAAAGGAGTGCCTGACATTTTCCAGCCTACCGATACTCACATTCTGGGAAAAACCTCACTAACCATGCATATTTATGCACCACACATGGCAAATCCTTGCAATTGCAGAACATCATATCGCACTTGTCATCTTTGAGGTGCTGTAAGTATTTGGATTTGAGGGAAATATTCATCCTTGCTTGCTCTCCCACCTGAAGCCTATGGTGCTGCTGTTCCTTTCTCACATGTCCCTACAAAGAGACAAGTGACACACAGACTCAATCACTCAGCAAACATATATGCTTTGACGCTTTCATCTTGCTGTTTACCTTCCAAATGTTCCCCCTTCACCACAAATACAGGCCAGCCATTCCTCATCCCCTCAGTCATCGTAGTCCTTCACTCCTTAGGCCCTGCAAGACAAAAATGACCAAGAATCATGTCAGCAAGAAGAAGAAAAGCCTCAGTGTGCTCTTTTGTTCATACTGCTGCCCACTAGTAACACTTCATGGCCACTGCAGCTTAAGAATGGGACTGAGAAGAGGGCTCTCCTATGCAAATAATGTCCACCCATGCATACTTTCTTCTGAGACGGTCGGCGGCTTGTGCCGTGATACTGCCTCCAACATATGGTCTTCAACCAAATTTTAAAAAAGCCCACCTGCCTTAGACGAAGGATTTTGCCACTCGAAGGAAGCACATGGGGCCATCACCATCATTTAGCAGGGTCCTAAATTGCCTGCTGTCCGCCTGTATACAGAACAAGGACGTTCGTGGCCGTTCGTGAGCGTTCTTCAAAGGAAGGAGGTGGGTGAATAAATCCAAGATGCCAGGGCAGGCCCAGCCCAGCCCAGTGCAGCCCAGCCCGGCACAGCGCACTGCTGTGGAGGTCCACTCCTTCACATCCTGCAGCAGGCATGATGCAGATCTACTAGAGCAAAGGCTTGACTCTGCTCCTGTCTGTCTCTTAAAGGAAACAATCTTTCCAACTTCTTATTGCACCTAATAAATGGACTCTAGCTAGCCTCAAACTCGACCCATCACTTCATTAGCCAGAGCTCATACTTGACCTTTATTTCTATCCAAGCTCACTGGCACCAAACCCCTGATTTGAGCGAGTGGCTCACACTAAAATGAAAAATCACCATCAACCAACCTATTTTACAATAAGTGTAGCACCATCCTCGCATTCTTGTGCTCAGTTATAACCCCCAATACCACAATTGCACTCTGCAATTCACCAAACTTAAAGGACAAAGAATGAAGACATTGATAAAGGAAGATAAGGCCTTGTTCCTAGCACCTACTTGAGAAATAGGGCGGTTGGTAGAAGGTCATGAGAGAAAACATATGAAATGTTGGGAGACACCTGCCAAAAAAACACTAGCAAAAAAAAAAAATCACTGTTTGAAAATTTCCCACCTTGGGATACTTCTACAGCACTGGCAGGATTCGAACCCTGGCCTGTGAGGGCTGTCCCCCCCAAAGGTACAAGCCTTACCTTTGAGCTATCTCCTTGGTGGTCTAGAGGATTGCAGTTGTAACTATAAGCAACATACAGGCCTTGGTGTCCTTCCCTGTGGCTTCCATTGCACATTAAATGGATGACCATGACATAAGGACAATTTGATAGGCTACTTACATGGAAACCAGAAAAACACTTAGCAAAAAAAAAAAAAGAAAATCACTGTTTGAAAATTTCCCACCTTGGGATACTTCTACAGCACTGGCAGGATTCAAACCCTGGCCTGTGAGGGTTGTCCCCACCAAAGGCAAAAGCCTTACCTTTGAGCTATAGCTCCTTGGTGGTCTGGAGGATTGCAGTAGTAACTATAAGCAACATACAGGCCTTGGTGTCCTTTCCTGTGGCTTCCATTGCACATTAAATGGATGACTATGACATAAGGACAATTTGATAGGCTACTTACATGGAAACCAGAAAAACACTTAGCAACAAAAAAAAAAAGAAAATCACTGTTTGAAAATTTCCCACCTTGGGATATTTCTACAGCACTGGCAGGATTCGAACCCTGGCCTGTGAGGGCTGTCCCCACCAAAGGTACAAGCCTTACCTTTGAGCTATAGCTCCTTGGTGGTCTGGTGGATTGCAGTAGTAACTATAAGCAACATACAGGCCTCGGTGTCCTTTCCTGTGGCTTCCATTGCACATTAAATGGATGACCATGACATACGGACAATTTGATAGGCTACTTACATGGAAACCAGAAAAACACTTAGCAAAAAAAAAAAAGAAAATCACTGTTTGAAAATTTCCCACCTTGGATAGTTCTACAGCACTGGCAGGATTCGAACCCTGGTCTGTGAGGGCTGTCCCCACCAAAGGTACAAGCCTTACCTTTGAGCTATAGCTCCTTGGTGGTCTAGAGGATTGCAGTAGTAACTATAAGCAACATACAGGCCTTGGTGTCCTTCCCTGTCGCTTCCATTGCACATTAAAAGGATGACCATGACATAAGGACAATTTGATAGGCTACTTACATGAAAACCAGTGTGGTCCAGTGGGTAAGTTCCTGCCTTCCATCCAGGCAACCAGGGTTCAAATCCCGGGTTCGGCACCAGGTAAGTAAATTGGTAAGTAAAATGTGTCTGTGTGTTGTGTAAGAGTGGAATCATGCCTAGCGAAAGAGGGATTGCAGATTGGTCGGTAAGTAAAATAGGTGTGGAAAGAAAGAGAACGGGTGTTGTCTGTAGGAGGAGGACCTTGGGCAGAATGGGTGGGGTCAGAGGGGTATGGGAGGAGCCTGTGAATGGCTGGGGTCAGAGGGGTATGGGAGGAGCACGGGCAGAATGGGTGGGGTCAGACAGCAGAGGAGGGGCTTAGGAGGAGCCTGGGCAGAACGGGTGGAGTCAGCGAGGAGGGGGTATAGGAGCAGCCTGGGCAGAATGGGTGGGGTCAGGCAGCAGAGGAGGGGCTTAGGAGGAGCCTAGTCAGATTGGGTGGGGTCAGAGAGCAGCGGCTTAGGAGGAACCTGGGCGGGTTGGGTGGGGTCAAATAGGAGGAGCCTGGGCAGAATGGGTGGGGTCAGACAGCTGAGGAGGGGCTTAGGAGGAGCCTAGTCAGATTGGGTGGGGTCAAATAGGAGGGGTATAGGAGGAGCCTGGGCAGAATGGGTGGGGTCAGACAGCAGAGGAGGGGCTTAGGAGAGGCCTTGTCAGATTGGGTGGGGTCAAATAGGAGGAGCCTGGGCAGAATGGGTGGAGTCAGACAGCAGAGGAGGGGCTTAGGAGGAGCCTAGTCAGATTGGGTGGGGTCAAATAGGAGGAGCCTGGGCAGAATGGGTGGGGTCAGACAGCAGAGGAGGGGCTTAGGAGGAGCCTAGTCAGATTGGGTGGGGTCAGAGAGGAGCGGCTTAGGAGGAGCCTAGTCAGATTGGGTGGGGTCAAATAGGAGGAGCCTGGGCAGAATGGGTGGGGTCAGACAGCAGAGGAGGGGCTTAGGAGGAGCCTGGTCGGAGGGGTATAGGAGGAGCCTGGGCAGAATGGGTGGGGTCAGACAGCAGAGGAGGGGTTTAGGAGGAGCCTAGTCAGAATGGGTGGGGTCAGACAGCAGAGGAGGGGCTTAGGAGGAGCCTGGGCAGAATGGGTGGAGTCAGACAGCAGAGGAGGGGCTTAGGAGGAGCCTAGTCAGATTGGGTGGGGTCAGAGAGGAGGGGCTTAGGAGGAGCCTAGTCAGATTGGGTGGGGTCAAATAGGAGGAGCCTGGGCAGAATGGGTGGGGTCAGACAGCAGAGGAGGGGCTTAGGAGGAGCCTAGTCAGATTGGGTGGGGTCAGAGAGGAGGGGCTTAGGAGGAGCCTAGTCAGATTGGGTGGGGTCAAATAGGAGGAGCCTTGGCAGAATGGATGGGGTCAGAGAGGAAGGGTATAGGAGGAGCCTGGGCAGAATGGGTGGGGTCAGAGAGGAAGGATATAGGAGGAGCCTGGGCAGAATGGGTGGAGTCAGAGAGGAGGGGCTTAGGAGGAGCCTGGGCAGAATGGGTATAGGAGGAGCCTGGGCAGAATGGGTGGGGTCAGACAGCAGAGGAGGGGCTTAGGAGGAGCCTAGTCAGATTGGGTGGGGTCAAATAGGAGGAGCCTGGGCAGAATGGGTGGGGTCAGACAGCAGAGGAGGGGCTTAGGAGGAGCCTGGGCAGAATGGGTGGAGTCAGAGAGGAGGGGGTATAGGAGGAGCCTGGGCAGGATGGGTGGGGTCAGACAGCAGAGGAGGGGCTTAGGAGGAGCCTAGTCAGATTGGGTGGGGTCAAATAGGAGGGGTACAGGAGGTGCATGGGCAGAATGGCTGGGGTCAGAGGGGTATGGGAGGAGCCTGGGCAGAATGGGTGGAGTCAGAGAGGAGGGGCTTAGGAGGAGCCTGGGCAGAATGGGTGGGGTCAGAGAGGAGGGGGTATAGGAGGAGCCTGGGCAGGTTGGGTGGGGTCAAATAGGAGGAGCCTGGGCAGAATGGGTGGGGTCAGACAGCAGAGGAGGGGCTTAGGAGGAGCCTAGTCAGATTGGGTGGGGTCAAATAGGAGGAGCCTGGGCAGAATGGGTGGGGTCAGACAGCAGAGGAGGGGCTTAGGAGGAGCCTAGTCAGATTGGGTGGGGTCAGAGAGGAGGGGTATAGGAGGAACCTGGGCGGGTTGGGCGGGGTCAAATAGGAGGAGCCTGGGCAGAATGGGTGGGGTCAGACAGCTGAGGAGGGGCTTAGGAGGAGCCTAGTCAGATTGGGTGGGGTCAAATAGGAGGGGTATAGGAGGAGCCTGGGCAGAATGAGCGGGGTCAGAGAGGAGGGGGTATAGGAGGAGCCTGGGCAGAATGGGTGGGGTCAAATAGGAGGGGTATAGGAGGAGCCTGGGCAGAATGGGTGGGGTCAGAGGGGTATGGGAGGAGCCTGGGCAGAATGGGTGGAATCAGAGAGGAGGGGGTATAGGAGGAGCCTGAGCAGATGGGGGGGGTCAGACAGCAGAGGAGGGGCTTAGGAGGAGCCAAGTCAGATTGGGTGGGGTCAAATAGGAGGAGCCTTGGCAGAATGGGTGGAGTCAGAGAGGAGGGGGTATAGGAGGAGCCTGGGCAGAATGGGTGGGGTCAGACAGCAGAGGAGGGGCTTAGGAGGAGCCTGGTCAGAGGGGTCAGAGAGGAGGGGTATAGGAGGAGCCTAGTCAGAATGGGTGGGGTCAAATAGGAGGAGCCTGGGCAGAATGGGTGGGGTCAGACAGCAGAGGAGGGGCTTAGGAGGAGCCTAGTCAGAATGGGTGGGGTCAGACAGCAGAGGAGGGGTATAGGAGGAGCCTGGGCAGAATGAGCGGGGTCAGAGAGGAGGGGGTATAGGAGGAGCCTGGGCAGAATGGGTGGGGTCAGACAGCAGAGGAGGGGCTTAGGAGGAGCCTAGTCAGATTGGGTGGGGTCAGAGAGGAGGGGTATAGGAGGAACCTGAGCGGGTTGGGTGGGGTCAAATAGGAGGAGCCTGGGCAGAATGGGTGGGGTCAGACAGCAGAGGAGGGGCTTAGGAGAGGCCTTGTCAGATTGGGTGGGGTCAAATAGGAGGGGTATAGGAGGAGCCTGGGCAGAATGGGTGGGGTCAGACAGCAGAGGAGGGGCTTAGGAGGAGCCTAGTCAGATTGGGTGGGGTCAGAGAGGAGCGGCTTAGGAGGAGCGGCTTAGGAGGAGCCTAGTCAGATTGGGTGGGGTCAAATAGGAGGAGCCTGGGCAGAATGGGTGGGGTCAGACAGCAGAGGAGGGGCTTAGGAGGAGCCTGGTCGGAGGGGTATAGGAGAAGCCTGGGCAGAATGGGTGGGGTCAGACAGCAGAGGAGGGGTTTAGGAGGAGCCTAGTCAGAATGGGTGGGGTCAGACAGCAGAGGAGGGGCTTAGGAGGAGCCTGGGCAGAATGGGTGGGGTCAGACAGCAGAGGAGGGGCTTAGGAGGAGCCTAGGCAGAATGGGTGGAGTCAGCGAGGAGGGGGTATAGGAGCAGCCTGGGCAGAATGGGTGGGGTCAGACAGCAGAGGAGGGGCTCAGGAGGAGCCTAGTCAGATTGGGTGGGGTCAAATAGGAGGAGCCTTGGCAGAATGGGTGGGGTCAGAGAGGAAGGGTATAGGAGGAGCCTGGGCAGAATGGGTGGGGTCAGAGAGGAAGGATATAGGAGGAGCCTGGGCAGAATGGGTGGAGTCAGACAGCAGAGGAGGGGCTTAGGAGGAGCCTAGTCAGATTGGGTGGGGTCAAATAGGAGGAGCCTGGGCAGAATGGGTGGGGTCAGACAGCAGAGGAGGGGCTTAGGAGGAGCCTGGTCGGAGGGGTATAGGAGGAGCCTGGGCAGAATGGGTGGGGTCAGACAGCAGAGGAGGGGTTTAGGAGGAGCCTAGTCAGAATGGGTGGGGTCAGACAGCAGAGGAGGGGCTTAGGAGGAGCCTGGGCAGAATGGGTGGAGTCAGACAGCAGAGGAGGGGCTTAGGAGGAGCCTAGTCAGATTGGGTGGGGTCAGAGAGGAGGGGCTTAGGAGGAGCCTAGTCAGATTGGGTGGGGTCAAATAGGAGGAGCCTGGGCAGAATGGGTGGGGTCAGACAGCAGAGGAGGGGCTTAGGAGGAGCCTAGTCAGATTGGGTGGGGTCAAATAGGAGGAGCCTTGGCAGAATGGGTGGGGTCAGAGAGGAAGGGTATAGGAGGAGCCTGGGCAGAATGGGTGGGGTCAGAGAGGAAGGATATAGGAGGAGCCTGGGCAGAATGGGTGGAGTCAGAGAGGAGGGGCTTAGGAGGAGCCTGGGCAGAATGGGTATAGGAGGAGCCTGGGCAGAATGGGTGGGGTCAGACAGCAGAGGAGGGGCTTAGGAGGAGCCTAGTCAGATTGGGTGGGGTCAAATAGGAGGAGCCTGGGCAGAATGGGTGGGGTCAGACAGCAGAGGAGGGGCTTAGGAGGAGCCTAGTCAGATTGGGTGGGGTCGAATAGGAGGAGCCTGGGCAGAATGGGTGGGGTCAGACAGCAGAGGAGGGGCTTAGGAGGAGCCTGGGCAGAATGGGTGGAGTCAGAGAGGAGGGGGTATAGGAGGAGCCTGGGCAGGATGGGTGGGGTCAGACAGCAGAGGAGGGGCTTAGGAGGAGCCTAGTCAGATTGGGTGGGGTCAAATAGGAGGGGTACAGGAGGAGCATGGGCAGAATGGGTGGGGTCAGAGGGGTATGGGAGGAGCCTGGGCAGAATGGGTGGAGTCAGAGAGGAGGGGCTTAGGAGGAGCCTGGGCAGAATGGGTGGGGTCAGAGAGGAGGGGGTATAGGAGGAGCCTGGGCAGGTTGGGTGGGGTCAAATAGGAGGAGCCTGGGCAGAATGGGTGGGGTCAGACAGCAGAGGAGGGGCTTAGGAGGAGCCTAGTCAGATTGGGTGGGGTCAAATAGGAGGAGCCTGGGCAGAATGGGTGGGGTCAGACAGCAGAGGAGGGGCTTAGGAGGAGCCTAGTCAGATTGGGTGGGGTCAGAGAGGAGGGGTATAGGAGGAGCCTGGGCAGAATGGGTGGGGTCAGACAGCAGAGGAGGGGCTTAGGAGGAGCCTAGTCAGATTGGGTGGGGTCAAATAGGAGGAGCCTGGGCAGAATGGGTGGGGTCAGACAGCAGAGGAGGGGCTTAGGAGGAGCCTAGTCAGATTGGGTGGGGTCAAATAGGAGGAGCCTGGGCAGAATGGGTGGGGTCAGACAGCAGAGGAGGGGCTTAGGAGGAGCCTAGTCAGATTGGGTGGGGTCAAATAGGAGGAGCCTGGGCAGAATGGGTGGGGTCAGACAGCAGAGGAGGGGCTTAGGAGGAGCCTAGTCAGATTGGGTGGGGTCAAATAGGAGGAGCCTGGGCAGAATGGGTGGGGTCAGACAGCAGAGGAGGGGCTTAGGAGGAGCCTAGTCAGATTGGGTGGGGTCAAATAGGAGGAGCCTGGGCAGAATGGGTGGGGTCAGACAGCAGAGGAGGGGCTTAGGAGGAGCCTAGTCAGATTGGGTGGGGTCAGAGAGGAGCGGCTTAGGAGGAGCCTAGTCAGATTGGGTGGGGTCAAAAAGGAGGAGCCTGGGCAGAATGGGTGGAGTCAGAGAGGAGGGGGTATAGGAGGAGCCTGGGCAGGATGGGTGGGGTCAGACAGCAGAGGAGGGGCTTAGGAGGAGCCTAGTCAGATTGGGTGGGGTCAAATAGGAGGGGTACAGGAGGAGCATGGGCAGAATGGGTGGGGTCAGAGGGGTATGGGAGGAGCCTGGGCAGAATGGGTGGAGTCAGAGAGGAGGGGCTTAGGAGGAGCCTGGGCAGAATGGGTGGGGTCAGAGAGGAGGGGGTATAGGAGGAGCCTGGGCAGGTTGGGTGGGGTCAAATAGGAGGAGCCTGGGCAGAATGGGTGGGGTCAGACAGCAGAGGAGGGGCTTAGGAGGAGCCTAGTCAGATTGGGTGGGGTCAAATAGGAGGAGCCTGGGCAGAATGGGTGGGGTCAGACAGCAGAGGAGGGGCTTAGGAGGAGCCTAGTCAGATTGGGTGGGGTCAGAGAGGAGGGGTATAGGAGGAGCCTGGGCAGAATGGGTGGGGTCAGACAGCAGAGGAGGGGCTTAGGAGGAGCCTAGTCAGATTGGGTGGGGTCAAATAGGAGGAGCCTGGGCAGAATGGGTGGGGTCAGACAGCAGAGGAGGGGCTTAGGAGGAGCCTAGTCAGATTGGGTGGGGTCAAATAGGAGGAGCCTGGGCAGAATGGGTGGGGTCAGACAGCAGAGGAGGGGCTTAGGAGGAGCCTGGTCGGAGGGGTATAGGAGGAGCCTGGGCAGAATGGGTGGGGTCAGACAGCAGAGCAGGGGTTTAGGAGGAGCCTAGTCAGAATGGGTGGGGTCAGACAGCAGAGGAGGGGCTTAGGAGGAGCCTGGGCAGAATGGGTGGAGTCAGACAGCAGAGGAGGGGCTTAGGAGGAGCCTAGTCAGATTGGGTGGGGTCAGAGAGGAGGGGCTTAGGAGGAGCCTAGTCAGATTGGGTGGGGTCGAATAGGAGGAGCCTGGGCAGAATGGGTGGGGTCAGACAGCAGAGGAGGGGCTTAGGAGGAACCTAGTCAGATTGGGTGGGGTCAGAGAGGAGGGGGTATAGGAGAAGCCTAGTCAGATTGGGTGGGGTCAGAGAGGAGGGGTATAGGAGGAACCTGGGCGGGTTGGGTGGGGTCAAATAGGAGGAGCCTGGGCAGAATGGGTGGGGTCAGACAGCTGAGGAGGGGCTTAGGAGGAGCCTAGTCAGATTGGGTGGGGTCAAATAGGAGGAGCCTTGGCAGAATGGGTGGGGTCAGAGAGGAAGGGTATAGGAGGAGCCTGGGCAGAATGGGTGGAGTCAGAGAGGAGGGGCTTAGGAGGAGCCTAGTCAGATTGGGTGGGGTCAGAGGGGTCAGAGGGGTCAGAGAGGAGGGGTATAGGAGGAGCCTGGGCAGAATGGGTGGGGTCAGAGAGGAGGGGGTATAGGAGGCGCCTGAGCAGAGGTGGTGGGGTTAGACAGCAGAGGAGGGGTATAGGAGGAGCCTGGGCAGAATGAGTGGGGTCAGAGAGGAGGGGCTTAGGAGGAGCCTGGGCAGAATGGGTGGGGTCAGAGGGGTATGGGAGGAGCCTGGGCAGAATGGGTGGAGTCAGAGAGGAGGGGCTTAGGAGGAGCCTAGTCAGATTGGGTGGGGTCAGAGAGGAGGGGTATAGGAGGAACCTGGGCGGGTTGGGTGGGGTCAAATAGGAGGAGCCTGGGCAGAATGGGTGGGGTCAGACAGCTGAGGAGGGGCTTAGGAGGAGCCTAGTCAGATTGGGTGGGGTCAAATAGGAGGAGCCTTGGCAGAATGGGTGGGGTCAGAGAGGAAGGGTATAGGAGGAGCCTGGGCAGAATGGGTGGAGTCAGAGAGGAGGGGCTTAGGAGGAGCCTGGGCAGAATGGGTGGAGTCAGAGAGGAGGGGGTATAGGAGGAGCCTAGTCAGATTGGGTGGGGTCAAATAGGAGGAGCCTGGGCAGAATGGGTGGGGTCGGACAGCAGAGGAGGGGCTTAGGAGGAGCCTAGTCAGATTGGGTGGGGTCAGAGAGGAGGGGCTTAGGAGGAGCCTAGTCAGATTGGGTGGGGTCAGAGAGGAGGGGTATAGGAGGAACCTGGGCGGGTTGGGTGGGGTCAAATAGGAGGAGCCTGGGCAGAATGGGTGGGGACAGCAGAGGAGGGGCTTAGGAGGAGCCTGGTCGGAGGGGTATAGGAGGAGCCTGGGCAGAATGGGTGGGGTCAGACAGCAGAGGAGGGGTTTAGGAGGAGCCTAGTCAGAATGGGTGGGGTCAGACAGCAGAGGAGGGGCTTAGGGGGAGCCTGGGCAGAATGGGTGGAGTCAGACAGCAGAGGAGGGGCTTAGGAGGAGCCTAGTCAGATTGGGTGGGGTCAGAGAGGAGGGGCTTAGGAGGAGCCTAGTCAGATTGGGTGGGGTCAAATAGGAGGAGCCTGGGCAGAATGGGTGGGGTCAGACAGCAGAGGAGGGGCTTAGGAGGAGCCTAGTCAGATTGGGTGGGGTCAGAGAGGAGGGGCTTAGGAGGAGCCTAGTCAGATTGGGTGGGGTCAAATAGGAGGAGCCTTGGCAGAATGGATGGGGTCAGAGAGGAAGGGTATAGGAGGAGCCTGGGCAGAATGGGTGGGGTCAGAGAGGAAGGATATAGGAGGAGCCTGGGCAGAATGGGTGGAGTCAGAGAGGAGGGGCTTAGGAGGAGCCTGGGCAGAATGGGTATAGGAGGAGCCTGGGCAGAATGGGTGGGGTCAGACAGCAGAGGAGAGGCTTAGGAGGAGCCTAGTCAGAATGGGTGGGGTCAGACAGCAGAGGAGGGGCTTAGGAGGAGCCTAGTCAGATTGGGTGGGGTCGAATAGGAGGAGCCTGGGCAGAATGGGTGGGGTCAGACAGCAGAGGAGGGGCTTAGGAGGAGCCTGGGCAGAATGGGTGGAGTCAGAGAGGAGGGGGTATAGGAGGAGCCTGGGCAGGATGGGTGGGGTCAGACAGCAGAGGAGGGGCTTAGGAGGAGCCTAGTCAGATTGGGTGGGGTCAAATAGGAGGGGTACAGGAGGTGCATGGGCAGAATGGATGGGGTCAGAGGGGTATGGGAGGAGCCTGGGCAGAATGGGTGGAGTCAGAGAGGAGGGGCTTAGGAGGAGCCTGGGCAGAATGGGTGGGGTCAGAGAGGAGGGGGTATAGGAGGAGCCTGGGCAGGTTGGGTGGGGTCAAATAGGAGGAGCCTGGGCAGAATGGGTGGGGTCAGACAGCAGAGGAGGGGCTTAGGAGGAGCCTAGTCAGATTGGGTGGGGTCAAATAGGAGGAGCCTGGGCAGAATGGGTGGGGTCAGACAGCAGAGGAGGGGCTTAGGAGGAGCCTAGTCAGATTGGGTGGGGTCAGAGAGGAGGGGTATAGGAGGAACCTGGGCGGGTTGGGCGGGGTCAAATAGGAGGAGCCTGGGCAGAATGGGTGGGGTCAGACAGCTGAGGAGGGGCTTAGGAGGAGCCTAGTCAGATTGGGTGGGGTCAAATAGGAGGGGTATAGGAGGAGCCTGGGCAGAATGAGCGGGGTCAGAGAGGAGGGGGTATAGGAGGAGCCTGGGCAGAATGGGTGGGGTCAAATAGGAGGGGTATAGGAGGAGCCTGGGCAGAATGGGTGGGGTCAGAGGGGTATGGGAGGAGCCTGGGCAGAATGGGTGGAATCAGAGAGGAGGGGGTATAGGAGGAGCCTGAGCAGATGGGGGGGGTCAGACAGCAGAGGAGGGGCTTAGGAGGAGCCAAGTCAGATTGGGTGGGGTCAAATAGGAGGAGCCTTGGCAGAATGGGTGGAGTCAGAGAGGAGGGGGTATAGGAGGAGCCTGGGCAGAATGGGTGGGGTCAGACAGCAGAGGAGGGGCTTAGGAGGAGCCTGGTCAGAGGGGTCAGAGAGGAGGGGTATAGGAGGAGCCTAGTCAGAATGGGTGGGGTCAAATAGGAGGAGCCTGGGCAGAATGGGTGGGGTCAGACAGCAGAGGAGGGGCTTAGGAGGAGCCTAGTCAGAATGGGTGGGGTCAGACAGCAGAGGAGGGGTATAGGAGGAGCCTGGGCAGAATGAGCGGGGTCAGAGAGGAGGGGGTATAGGAGGAGCCTGGGCAGAATGGGTGGGGTCAGACAGCAGAGGAGGGGCTTAGGAGGAGCCTAGTCAGATTGGGTGGGGTCAGAGAGGAGGGGTATAGGAGGAACCTGAGCGGGTTGGGTGGGGTCAAATAGGAGGAGCCTGGGCAGAATGGGTGGGGTCAGACAGCAGAGGAGGGGCTTAGGAGAGGCCTTGTCAGATTGGGTGGGGTCAAATAGGAGGGGTATAGGAGGAGCCTGGGCAGAATGGGTGGGGTCAGACAGCAGAGGAGGGGCTTAGGAGGAGCCTAGTCAGATTGGGTGGGGTCAGAGAGGAGCGGCTTAGGAGGAGCGGCTTAGGAGGAGCCTAGTCAGATTGGGTGGGGTCAAATAGGAGGAGCCTGGGCAGAATGGGTGGGGTCAGACAGCAGAGGAGGGGCTTAGGAGGAGCCTGGTCGGAGGGGTATAGGAGGAGCCTGGGCAGAATGGGTGGGGTCAGACAGCAGAGGAGGGGTTTAGGAGGAGCCTAGTCAGAATGGGTGGGGTCAGACAGCAGAGGAGGGGCTTAGGAGGAGCCTGGGCAGAATGGGTGGGGTCAGACAGCAGAGGAGGGGCTTAGGAGGAGCCTGGGCAGAATGGGTGGAGTCAGCGAGGAGGGGGTATAGGAGCAGCCTGGGCAGAATGGGTGGGGTCAGACAGCAGAGGAGGGGCTCAGGAGGAGCCTAGTCAGATTGGGTGGGGTCAAATAGGAGGAGCCTTGGCAGAATGGGTGGGGTCAGAGAGGAAGGGTATAGGAGGAGCCTGGGCAGAATGGGTGGGGTCAGAGAGGAAGGATATAGGAGGAGCCTGGGCAGAATGGGTGGAGTCAGACAGCAGAGGAGGGGCTTAGGAGGAGCCTAGTCAGATTGGGTGATGTCAAATAGGAGGAGCCTGGGCAGAATGGGTGGGGTCAGACAGCAGAGGAGGGGCTTAGGAGGAGCCTGGTCGGAGGGGTATAGGAGGAGCCTGGGCAGAATGGGTGGGGTCAGACAGCAGAGGAGGGGTTTAGGAGGAGCCTAGTCAGAATGGGTGGGGTCAGACAGCAGAGGAGGGGCTTAGGAGGAGCCTGGGCAGAATGGGTGGAGTCAGACAGCAGAGGAGGGGCTTAGGAGGAGCCTAGTCAGATTGGGTGGGGTCAGAGAGGAGGGGCTTAGGAGGAGCCTAGTCAGATTGGGTGGGGTCAAATAGGAGGAGCCTGGGCAGAATGGGTGGGGTCAGACAGCAGAGGAGGGGCTTAGGAGGAGCCTAGTCAGATTGGGTGGGGTCAGAGAGGAGGGGCTTAGGAGGAGCCTAGTCAGATTGGGTGGGGTCAAATAGGAGGAGCCTTGGCAGAATGGGTGGGGTCAGAGAGGAAGGGTATAGGAGGAGCCTGGGCAGAATGGGTGGGGTCAGAGAGGAAGGATATAGGAGGAGCCTGGGCAGAATGGGTGGAGTCAGAGAGGAGGGGCTTAGGAGGAGCCTGGGCAGAATGGGTATAGGAGGAGCCTGGGCAGAATGGGTGGGGTCAGACAGCAGAGGAGGGGCTTAGGAGGAGCCTAGTCAGATTGGGTGGGGTCAAATAGGAGGAGCCTGGGCAGAATGGGTGGGGTCAGACAGCAGAGGAGGGGCTTAGGAGGAGCCTAGTCAGATTGGGTGGGGTCGAATAGGAGGAGCCTGGGCAGAATGGGTGGGGTCAGACAGCAGAGGAGGGGCTTAGGAGGAGCCTGGGCAGAATGGGTGGAGTCAGAGAGGAGGGGGTATAGGAGGAGCCTGGGCAGGATGGGTGGGGTCAGACAGCAGAGGAGGGGCTTAGGAGGAGCCTAGTCAGATTGGGTGGGGTCAAATAGGAGGGGTACAGGAGGAGCATGGGCAGAATGGGTGGGGTCAGAGGGGTATGGGAGGAGCCTGGGCAGAATGGGTGGAGTCAGAGAGGAGGGGCTTAGGAGGAGCCTGGGCAGAATGGGTGGGGTCAGAGAGGAGGGGGTATAGGAGGAGCCTGGGCAGGTTGGGTGGGGTCAAATAGGAGGAGCCTGGGCAGAATGGGTGGGGTCAGACAGCAGAGGAGGGGCTTAGGAGGAGCCTAGTCAGATTGGGTGGGGTCAAATAGGAGGAGCCTGGGCAGAATGGGTGGGGTCAGACAGCAGAGGAGGGGCTTAGGAGGAGCCTAGTCAGATTGGGTGGGGTCAGAGAGGAGGGGTATAGGAGGAGCCTGGGCAGAATGGGTGGGGTCAGACAGCAGAGGAGGGGCTTAGGAGGAGCCTAGTCAGATTGGGTGGGGTCAAATAGGAGGAGCCTGGGCAGAATGGGTGGGGTCAGACAGCAGAGGAGGGGCTTAGGAGGAGCCTAGTCAGATTGGGTGGGGTCAAATAGGAGGAGCCTGGGCAGAATGGGTGGGGTCAGACAGCAGAGGAGGGGCTTAGGAGGAGCCTAGTCAGATTGGGTGGGGTCAGAGAGGAGCGGCTTAGGAGGAGCCTAGTCAGATTGGGTGGGGTCAAAAAGGAGGAGCCTGGGCAGAATGGGTGGAGTCAGAGAGGAGGGGGTATAGGAGGAGCCTGGGCAGGATGGGTGGGGTCAGACAGCAGAGGAGGGGCTTAGGAGGAGCCTAGTCAGATTGGGTGGGGTCAAATAGGAGGGGTACAGGAGGAGCATGGGCAGAATGGGAGGGGTCAGAGGGGTATGGGAGGAGCCTGGGCAGAATGGGTGGAGTCAGAGAGGAGGGGCTTAGGAGGAGCCTGGGCAGAATGGGTGGGGTCAGAGAGGAGGGGGTATAGGAGGAGCCTGGGCAGGTTGGGTGGGGTCAAATAGGAGGAGCCTGGGCAGAATGGGTGGGGTCAGACAGCAGAGGAGGGGCTTAGGAGGAGCCTAGTCAGATTGGGTGGGGTCAAATAGGAGGAGCCTGGGCAGAATGGGTGGGGTCAGACAGCAGAGGAGGGGCTTAGGAGGAGCCTAGTCAGATTGGGTGGGGTCAGAGAGGAGGGGTATAGGAGGAGCCTGGGCAGAATGGGTGGGGTCAGACAGCAGAGGAGGGGCTTAGGAGGAGCCTAGTCAGATTGGGTGGGGTCAAATAGGAGGAGCCTGGGCAGAATGGGTGGGGTCAGACAGCAGAGGAGGGGCTTAGGAGGAGCCTAGTCAGATTGGGTGGGGTCAAATAGGAGGAGCCTGGGCAGAATGGGTGGGGTCAGACAGCAGAGGAGGGGCTTAGGAGGAGCCTGGTCGGAGGGGTATAGGAGGAGCCTGGGCAGAATGGGTGGGGTCAGACAGCAGAGCAGGGGTTTAGGAGGAGCCTAGTCAGAATGGGTGGGGTCAGACAGCAGAGGAGGGGCTTAGGAGGAGCCTGGGCAGAATGGGTGGAGTCAGACAGCAGAGGAGGGGCTTAGGAGGAGCCTAGTCAGATTGGGTGGGGTCAGAGAGGAGGGGCTTAGGAGGAGCCTAGTCAGATTGGGTGGGGTCGAATAGGAGGAGCCTGGGCAGAATGGGTGGGGTCAGACAGCAGAGGAGGGGCTTAGGAGGAACCTAGTCAGATTGGGTGGGGTCAGAGAGGAGGGGGTATAGGAGAAGCCTAGTCAGATTGGGTGGGGTCAGAGAGGAGGGGTATAGGAGGAACCTGGGCGGGTTGGGTGGGGTCAAATAGGAGGAGCCTGGGCAGAATGGGTGGGGTCAGACAGCTGAGGAGGGGCTTAGGAGGAGCCTAGTCAGATTGGGTGGGGTCAAATAGGAGGAGCCTTGGCAGAATGGGTGGGGTCAGAGAGGAAGGGTATAGGAGGAGCCTGGGCAGAATGGGTGGAGTCAGAGAGGAGGGGCTTAGGAGGAGCCTAGTCAGATTGGGTGGGGTCAGAGGGGTCAGAGGGGTCAGAGAGGAGGGGTATAGGAGGAGCCTGGGCAGAATGGGTGGGGTCAGAGAGGAGGGGGTATAGGAGGCGCCTGAGCAGAGGTGGTGGGGTTAGACAGCAGAGGAGGGGTATAGGAGGAGCCTGGGCAGAATGAGTGGGGTCAGAGAGGAGGGGCTTAGGAGGAGCCTGGGCAGAATGGGTGGGGTCAGAGGGGTATGGGAGGAGCCTGGGCAGAATGGGTGGAGTCAGAGAGGAGGGGCTTAGGAGGAGCCTAGTCAGATTGGGTGGGGTCAGAGAGGAGGGGTATAGGAGGAACCTGGGCGGGTTGGGTGGGGTCAAATAGGAGGAGCCTGGGCAGAATGGGTGGGGTCAGACAGCTGAGGAGGGGCTTAGGAGGAGCCTAGTCAGATTGGGTGGGGTCAAATAGGAGGAGCCTTGGCAGAATGGGTGGGGTCAGAGAGGAAGGGTATAGGAGGAGCCTGGGCAGAATGGGTGGAGTCAGAGAGGAGGGGCTTAGGAGGAGCCTGGGCAGAATGGGTGGAGTCAGAGAGGAGGGGGTATAGGAGGAGCCTAGTCAGATTGGGTGGGGTCAAATAGGAGGAGCCTGGGCAGAATGGGTGGGGTCGGACAGCAGAGGAGGGGCTTAGGAGGAGCCTAGTCAGATTGGGTGGGGTCAGAGAGGAGGGGCTTAGGAGGAGCCTAGTCAGATTGGGTGGGGTCAGAGAGGAGGGGTATAGGAGGAACCTGGGCGGGTTGGGTGGGGTCAAATAGGAGGAGCCTGGGCAGAATGGGTGGGGACAGCAGAGGAGGGGCTTAGGAGGAGCCTGGTCGGAGGGGTATAGGAGGAGCCTGGGCAGAATGGGTGGGGTCAGACAGCAGAGGAGGGGTTTAGGAGGAGCCTAGTCAGAATGGGTGGGGTCAGACAGCAGAGGAGGGGCTTAGGAGGAGCCTGGGCAGAATGGGTGGAGTCAGACAGCAGAGGAGGGGCTTAGGAGGAGCCTAGTCAGATTGGGTGGGGTCAGAGAGGAGGGGCTTAGGAGGAGCCTAGTCAGATTGGGTGGGGTCAAATAGGAGGAGCCTGGGCAGAATGGGTGGGGTCGGACAGCAGAGGAGGGGCTTAGGAGGAGCCTAGTCAGATTGGGTGGGGTCAGAGAGGAGGGGTATAGGAGGAACCTGGGCGGGTTGGTTGGGGTCAAATAGGAGGAGCCTGGGCAGAATGGGTGGGGTCAGAGAGGAAGGGTATAGGAGGAGCCTGGGCAGAATGGGTGGGGTCAGAGAGGAAGGATATAGGAGGAGCCTGGGCAGAATGGGTGGAGTCAGAGAGGAGGGGCTTAGGAGGAGCCTGGGCAGAATGGGTATAGGAGGAGCCTGGGCAGAATGGGTGGGGTCAGAGAGGAGGGGCTTAGGAGGAGCCTGGGCAGAATGGGTGGGGTCAGAGGGGTATGGGAGGAGCCTGGGCAGAATGGGTGGAATCAGAGAGGAGGGGGTATAGGAGGAGCCTGAGCAGAGGGGGCGGGGTCAGACAGCAGAGGAGGGGCTTAGGAGGAGCCTAGTCAGATTGGGTGGGGTCGAATAGGAGGAGCCTGGGCAGAATGGGTGGGGTCAGACAGCAGAGGAGGGGCTTAGGAGGAGCCTAGTCAGATTGGGTGGGGTCAAATAGGAGGGGTACAGGAGGAGCATGGGCAGAATGGGTGGGGTCAGAGGGGTATGGGAGGAGCCTGGGCAGAATGGGTAGAGTCAGAGAGGAGGGGCTTAGGAGGAGCCTAGTCAGATTGGGTGGGGTCAAATAGGAGGGGTATAGGAGGAGCCTGGGCAGAATGGGTGGATTCAGAGAGGAGGGGGTATAGGAGGAGCCTGAGCAGAATGGGTGGAGTCAGAGAGGAGGGGGTATAGGAGGAGCCTGGGCAGAATGGGTGGGGTCAGAGAGGAGGGGCTTAGGAGGAGCTTGGGCAGAATGGGTGGGGTCAGAGGGGTATGGGAGGAGCCTTGGCAGAATGGGTGGGGTCAGAGAGGAGGGGCTTAGGAGGAGCTTGGGCAGAATGGGTGGGGTCAGAGGGGTATGGGAGGAGCCTTGGCAGAATGGGTGGGGTCAGAGAGGAGGGGGTATAGGAGGAGCCTGGGCAGAATGGGTGGGGTCAGACAGCAGAGGAGGGGCTTAGGAGGAGCCTAGTCAGATTGGGTGGGGTCAGAGAGGAGCGGCTTAGGAGGAGCCTAGTCAGATTGGGTGGGGTCAAATAGGAGGAGCCTGGGCAGAATGGGTGGGGTCAGACAGCAGAGGAGGGGCTTAGGAGGAGCCTGGTCGGAGGGGTATAGGAGGAGCCAGGGCAGAATGGGTGGGGTCAGACAGCAGAGCAGGGGTTTAGGAGGAGCCTAGTCAGAATGGGTGGGGTCAGACAGCAGAGGAGGGGCTTAGGAGGAGCCTGGGCAGAATGGGTGGAGTCAGACAGCAGAGGAGGGGCTTAGGAGGAGCCTAGTCAGATTGGGTGGGGTCAGAGAGGAGGGGCTTAGGAGGAGCCTAGTCAGATTGGGTGGGGTCAAATAGGAGGAGCCTGGGCAGAATGGGTGGGGTCAGACAGCAGAGGAGGGGCTTAGGAGGAACCTAGTCAGATTGGGTGGGGTCAGAGAGGAGGGGGTATAGGAGAAGCCTAGTCAGATTGGGTGGGGTCAGAGAGGAGGGGTATAGGAGGAACCTGGGCGGGTTGGGTGGGGTCAAATAGGAGGAGCC
Organism: Lissotriton vulgaris; assembly: GCF_964263255.1. Lineage (NCBI taxonomy): Eukaryota > Metazoa > Chordata > Amphibia > Caudata > Salamandridae > Lissotriton > Lissotriton vulgaris. The sequence goes on along the minus strand of NC_141685.1, from coordinate 966,603,661 downwards.
TGGGCAGAATGGGTGGGGTCAGACAGCTGAGGAGGGGCTTAGGAGGAGCCTAGTCAGATTGGGTGGGGTCAAATAGGAGGAGCCTTGGCAGAATGGGTGGGGTCAGAGAGGAAGGGTATAGGAGGAGCCTGGGCAGAATGGGTGGAGTCAGAGAGGAGGAGCTTAGGAGGAGCCTGGGCAGAATGGGTGGAGTCAGAGAGGAGGGGCTTAGGAGGAGCCTGGGCAGAATGGGTGGAGTCAGAGAGGAGGGGGTATAGGAGGAGCCTAGTCAGATTGGGTGGGGTCAGAGGGGTCAGAGGGGTCAGAGAGGAGGGGTATAGGAGGAGCCTGGGCAGAATGGGTGGGGTCAGAGAGGAGGGGGTATAGGAGGCGCCTGAGCAGAGGTGGTGGGGTTAGACAGCAGAGGAGGGGTATAGGAGGAGCCTGGGCAGAATGAGTGGGGTCAGAGAGGAGGGGCTTAGGAGGAGCCTGGGCAGAATGGGTGGGGTCAGAGGGGTATGGGAGGAGCCTGGGCAGAATGGGTGGAGTCAGAGAGGAGGGGCTTAGGAGGAGCCTAGTCAGATTGGGTGGGGTCAGAGAGGAGGGGTATAGGAGGAACCTGGGCGGGTTGGGTTGGGTTGGGTGGGGTCAAATAGGAGGAGCCTGGGCAGAATGGGTGGAATCAGAGAGGAGGGGGTATAGGAGGAGCCTGAGCAGAGGGGGTGGGGTCAGACAGCAGAGGAGGGGCTTAGGAGGAGCCAAGTCAGATTGGGTGGGGTCAAATAGGAGGAGCCTTGGCAGAATGGGTGGAGTCAGAGAGGAGGGGGTATAGAAGGAGCCTGGGCAGAATGGGTGGGGTCAGACAGCAGAGGAGGGGCTTAGGAGGAGCCTGGTCAGAGGGGTCAGAGAGGAGGGGTATAGGAGGAGCCTAGTCAGAATGGGTGGGGTCAAATAGGAGGAGCCTGGGCAGAATGGGTGGGGTCAGACAGCAGAGGAGGGGCTTAGGAGGAGCCTAGTCAGATTGGGTGGGGTCAAATAGGAGGGGTATAGGAGGAGCCTGGGCAGAATGGGTGGGGTCAGAGAGGAGGGGGTATAGGCAGCGCCTGAGCAGAGGTGGTGGGGTTAGACAGCAGACGAGGGGTATAGGAGGAGCCTGGGCAGAATGGGTGGGGTCAGACAGCAGAGGAGTGGCTTAGGAGGAGCCTAGTCAGATTGGGTGGGGTCAAATAGGAGGAGCCTGGGCAGAATGGGTGAGGTCAGAGAGGAGGGGCTGAGGAAGAGCTTAGTCAGATTGGGTGGGGTCAAATAGGAGGAGCCTGGGCAGAATGGGTGAGGTCAGAGAGGAGGGGTATAGGAGGAGCCTGGGCAGAGGGGGTACAGGAGGAGCCTGGGCAGAATGAGTGCGGTCAGAGAGGAGGGGCTTAGGAGGAGCCTAGTCAGATTGGGTGGGGTCAGAGAGGAGGGGCTGAGGAGGAGCTTAGTCAGATTGGGTGGGGTCAGACAGCAGAGGAGGGGTTTAGGAGGAGCCTAGTCAGATTGGGTGTGGTCAAATAGGAGGAGCCTGGGCAGAATGGGTGGGGTCTGAGGGCCTAGGAAGGGGTCATAGATGGAGGAGGATCCTGACTTATGGTGGGGAACTGCAAAAACTTTTTTAATGCACCCCCCTATACTTTCTGATTTCTGTTGGGAGGGGGCAGTCGGGGAGCAGTATTAAAAGGTGCTTAGGCGCAACGTGAAGAGCGATGAGGTGCACAGAATGGCATGCCTTCCAGGTACTTTTTGGGAGGGGCTACCATTATTTTTTATTGCTCTGATCCTCCCTCATGGGGTGTACCCCAAATGGTTAGGGGCAACGGGGGAGGGGGGGTGGGTGGCAAAAAGCTGTTTGACAGTTTCTGTTACCAACAGGGGTCACCATACGATTCTGCTGTAGTTATGGTATTGAAAGGTACAACAAGGAGCATGTGAATGTATTTTTGCAGGTGGGGTGCCCCAAAATTTTACTGCCAGCAGCAGCAGCCCCCCTCCTCCCCACCCAGCAGATTGGTATAGGTACCTTTAGGACATTTCTGTTGAAAAAAAGAGGCTATAGCGAATCGTGCTATGAAATCCTAGAGCACTAACATTTGCTAAATAAAGGTGGCATCGGAGCATACGAATGAGGCAGAGAGAGGCTACTGTTGCCAATTGGTTTGGTGGGTCATAGTGAATAACCTCGGCATGCAAATAGGCAGTGTGAGGATTGGCAGTGTCTGTAGAGAATTTTGGCATGCTCTTCAGCTTATTTTTTTCCTCCTTACGTTGGCTATGAACTACAGAGGAAAGGCCCGGCCTTACTGTTGGACAAAACATGTATTTATGATTTTAAGAAGTGTAGTCTGACTGTACTGAGAGGGGCTGTACAGTATGGTAAATGCCTGTATACCCCTGCAATGTGCATCCAACTGTCACTTGAGATTCAGTAGCGAACGAAGCAGCTGGGTTACTGACTGAATGTAAATGGAAGGCACATAGCAAGGGTGTTTGTGGTCACTCAAATGATTGAAACCTGGTTGATGCACTACCAAAGCTGGGGTTCCAGGAGGGAACATTTGAGGGGCATTGAGATGGTGGTGCCCAGAGGTCAAAATACGTTTCAGAGACAGAGAGGTACTGCGGTCCTGGTCCCGCATTGGGGGTAGTCAAAAGTCCTGCTAAAGATTTCTGTCCAACTGTTACCACGTTTTGTGCAGCCTGGCTCCCTCTGTAACGATTCCCCAGTGTCTTTCGATCCTACAGATGACTGTAGCAAACTTCCCATATTTTTACTTGGCCTCATACCCCCAAAGGAGTGCCTGACATTTTCCAGCCTACCGATACTCACATTCTGGGAAAAACCTCACTAACCATGCATATTTATGCACCACACATGGCAAATCCTTGCAATTGCAGAACATCATATCGCACTTGTCATCTTTGAGGTGCTGTAAGTATTTGGATTTGAGGGAAATATTCATCCTTGCTTGCTCTCCCACCTGAAGTCTATGGTGCTGCTGTTCCTTTCTCACATGTCCCTACAAAGAGACAAGTGACACACAGACTCAATCACTCAGCAAACATACATGCTTTGACGCTTTCATCTTGCTGTTTACCTTCCAAATGTTCCCCCTTCACCACAAATACAGGCCAGCCATTCCTCATCCCCTCAGTCATCGTAGTCCTTCACTCCTTAGGCCCTGCAAGACAAAAATGACCAAGAATCATGTCAGCAAGAAGAAGAAAAGCCTCAGTGTGCTCTTTTGGTCATACTGCTGCCCACTAGTAACACTTCATGGCCACTGCAGCTTAAGAATGGGACTGAGAAGAGGGCTCTCCTATGCAAATAATGTCCACCCATGCATACTTTCTTCTGAGACGGTCGGCGGCTTGTGCCGTGATACTGCCTCCAACATATGGTCTTCAACCAAATTTTAAAAAAGCCCACCTGCCTTAGACGAAGGATTTTGCCACTCGAAGGAAGCACATGGGGACATCACCATCATTTAGCAGGGTCCTAAATTGCCTGCTGTCCGCCTGTATACAGAACAAGGACGTTCGTGGCCGTTCGTGAGCGTTCTTCAAAGGAAGGAGGTGGGTGAATAAATCCAAGATGCCAGGGCAGGCCCAGCCCAGCCCAGTGCAGCCCAGCCCGGCACAGCGCACTGCTGTGGAGGTCCACTCCTTCACATCCTGCAGCAGGCATGATGCAGATCTACTAGAGCAAAGGCTTGACTCTGCTCCTGTCTGTCTCTTAAAGGAAACAATCTTTCCAACTTCTTATTGCACCTAATAAATGGACTCTAGCTAGCCTCAAACTCGACCCATCATTTCATTAGCCAGAGCTCATACTTGACCTTTATTTCTATCCAAGCTCACTGGCACCAAACCCCTGATTTGAGCGAGTGGCTCACACTAAAATGAAAAATCACCATCAACCAACCTATTTTACAATAAGTGTAGCACCATCCTCGCATTCTTGTGCTCAGTTATAACCCCCAATACCACAATTGCACTCTGCAATTCACCAAACTTAAAGGACAAAGAATGAAGACATTGATAAAGGAAGATAAGGCCTTGTTCCTAGCACCTACTTGAGAAATAGGGCGGTTGGTAGAAGGTCATGAGAGAAAACATATGAAATGTTGGGAGACACCTGCCAAAAAAACACTAGCAAGAAAAAAAAATCACTGTTTGAAAATTTCCCACCTTGGGATACTTCTACAGCACTGGCAGGATTCGAACCCTGGCCTGTGAGGGCTGTCCCCCCCAAAGGTACAAGCCTTACCTTTGAGCTATCTCCTTGGTGGTCTAGAGGATTGCAGTAGTAACTATAAGCAACATACAGGCCTTGGTGTCCTTCCCTGTGGAAATGGATGACCATGACATAAGGACAATTTGATAGGCTACTTACATGGAAACCAGAAAAACACTTAGCAAAAAAAAAAAAAGAAAATCACTGTTTGAAAATTTCCCACCTTGGGATACTTCTACAGCACTGGCAGGATTCGAACCCTGGCCTGTGAGGGCTGTCCCCACCAAAGGTACAAGCCTTACCTTTGAGCTATAGCTCCTTGGTGGTCTGGAGGATTGCAGTAGTAACTATAAGCAACATACAGGCCTCGGTGTCCTTTCCTGTGGCTTCCATTGCACATTAAATGGATGACCATGACATACGGACAATTTGATAGGCTACTTACATGGAAACCAGAAAAACACTTAGCACAAAAATAAAAGAAAATCACTGTTTGAAAATTTCCCACCTTGGATAGTTCTACAGCACTGGCAGGATTCGAACCCTGGCCTGTGAGGGCTGTCCCCACCAAAGGTACAAGCCTTACCTTTGAGCTATAACTCCTTGGTGGTCTAGAGGATTGCAGTAGTAACTATAAGCAACATACAGGCCTTGGTGTCCTTCCCTGTCGCTTCCATTGCACATTAAAAGGATGACCATGACATAAGGACAATTTGATAGGCTACTTACATGGAAACCAGTGTGGTCCAGTGGGTAAGTTCCTGCCTTCCATCCAGGCAACCAGGGTTCAAATCCCGGGTTCGGCACCAGGTAAGTAAATTGGTAAGTAAAATGTGTCCGTGTGTTGTGTAAGAGTGGAATCATGCCTAGCGAAAGAGGGATTGCAGATTGGTCGGTAAGTAAAATAGGTGTGGAAAGAAAGGTGAAAGAAAGAGAACGGGTGTTGTCTGTAGGAGGAGGACCTTGGGCAGGTTGGGTGGGGTCAGAGAGGAGGAGCTTAGGAGGAGCCTAGGCAGAATGGGTGGGGTCAGAGGGGTATGGGAGGAGCCTGTGAATGGGTGGAGTCAGAGAGGAGGGGGAATTGGAGGAGCCTGAGCAGAGGGGTGGGGTTAGACAGCAGAGGAGGGGTATAGGAGGAGCCTAGTCAGATTGGGTGGGGTCAGAGAGGAAGGGTATAGGAGGAGCTTGGGCAGAATGGGTGGAGTCAGCGAGGAGGGGGTATAGGAGGAGCCTGGGTAGAATGGGTGGGGTCAGACAGCAGAGGAGGGGCTTAGGAGGAGCCTAGTCAGATTGGGTGGTGTCAGAGAGGAAGGGTATAGGAGGAACCTGGGCAGAATGGGTGGGGTCAGACAGCAGAGGAGGGGCTTAGGAGGAGCCTAGTCAGATTGGGTGGGGTCAAATAGGAGGAGCCTGGGCAGAATGGGTGGGGTCAGACAGCAGAGGAGGGGCTTAGCAGGAGCCTAGTCAGATTGGGTGGGGTCAGAGAAGGGCGGCTTAGGAGGAGCCTAGTCAGATTGGGTGGGGTCAAATAGGAGGAGCCTGGGCAGAATGGGTGGGGTCAGACAGCAGAGGAGGGGTTTAGGAGGAGCCTAGTCAGAATGGGTGGGGTCAGACAGCAGAGGAGGGGCTTAGGAGGAGCCTGGGCAGAATGGGTGGGGTCAGAGAGGAAGGATATAGGAGGAGCCTGGGCAGAATGGGTGGAGTCAGAGAGGAGGGGCTTAGGAGGAGCCTGGGCAGAATGGGTATAGGAGGAGCCTGGGCAGAATGGGTGGGGTCAGAGAGGAGGGGTATAGGAGGAACCTGGGCGGGTTGGGTGGGGTCAAATAGGAGGAGCCTGGGCAGAATGGGTGGGGTCAGACAGCTTAGGAGGAGCCTAGTCAGATTGGGTGGGGTCAAATAGGAGGAGCCTTGGCAGAATGGGTGGGGTCAGAGAGGAAGGGTATAGGAGGAGCCTGGGCAGAATGGGTGGAGTCAGAGAGGAGGGGCTTAGGAGGAGCCTAGTCAGATTGGGTGGGGTCAGAGGGGTCAGAGGGGTATAGGAGGAGCCTGGGCAGAATGGGTGGGGTCAGAGAGGAGGGGGTATAGGAGGAGCCTGGGCAGAATGGGTGGGGTCAGACAGCAGAGGAGGGGCTTAGGAGGAGCCTGGTCAGAGGGGTCAGAGAGGAGGGGTATAGGAGGAGCCTAGTCAGAATGGGTGGGGTCAAATAGGAGGAGCCTGGGCAGAATGGGTGGGGTCAGACAGCAGAGGAGGGGCTTAGGAGGAGCCTAGTCAGATTGGGTGGGGTCAAATAGGAGGGGTATAGGAGGAGCCTGGGCAGAATGGGTGGGGTCAGAGAGGAGGGGGTATAGGCAGCGCCTGAGCAGAGGTGGTGGGGTTAGACAGCAGAGGAGGGGTATAGGAGGAGCCTGGGCAGAATGAGTGGGGTCAGAGAGGAGGGGGTATAGGAGGAGCCTGGGCAGAATGGGTGGGGTCAGACAGCAGAGGAGCGGCTTAGGAGGAGCCTAGTCAGATTGGGTGGGGTCAAATAGGAGGAGCCTGGGCAGAATGGGTGAGGTCAGAGAGGAGGGGTATAGGAGGAGCCTGGGCAGAGGGGGTACAGGAGGAGCCTGGGCAGAATGAGTGCGGTCAGAGAGGAGGGGCTTAGGAGGAGCCTAGTCAGATTGGGTGGGGTCAGAGAGGAGGGGCTGAGGAGGAGCTTAGTCAGAATGGGTGGGGTCAGACAGCAGAGGAGGGGCTTAGGAGGTGCCTAGTCAGATTGGGGTCAAATAAGAGGGGTACGGGAGGGGCCTGGGCAGAATGGGTGGAGTCAGAGAGGAGGGGGTATAGGAGGAGCCTAGTCAGATTGGGTGTGGTCAAATAGGAGGAGCCTGGGCAGAATGGGTGGGGTCTGAGGGCCTAGGAAGGGGTCATAGATGGAGGAGGATCCTGACTTATGGTGGGGAACTGCAAAAACTTTTTTAATGCACCCCCCTATACTTTCTGATTTCTGTTGGGAGGGGGCAGTCGGGGAGCAGTATTAAAAGGTGCTTAGGCGCAACGTGAAGAGCGATGAGGTGCACAGAATGGCATGCCTTCCAGGTACTTTTTGGGGGGGCTACCATTATTTTTTTATTGCTCTGATCCTCCCTCATGGGGTGTACCCCAAATGGTTAGGGGCAACAGGGGGGGGTGGCAAAAAGCTGTTTGACAGTTTCTGTTACCAACAGGGGTCACCATACGATTCTGCTGTAGTTATGGTATTGAAAGGTACAACAAGGAGCATGTGAATGTATTTTTGCAGGTGGGGTGCCCCAAAATTTTACTGCCAGCAGCAGCAGCCCCCCTCCTCCCCACCCAGCAGATTGGTATAGGTACCTTTAGGACATTTCTGTTGAAAAAAAGAGGCTATAGCGAATCGTGCTATGAAATCCTAGAGCACTAACATTTGCTAAATAAAGGTGGCATCGGAGCATACGAATGAGGCAGAGAGAGGCTACTGTTGCCAATTGGTTTGGTGGGTCATAGTGAATAACCTCGGCATGCAAATAGGCAGTGTGAGGATTGGCAGTGTCTGTAGAGAATTTTGGCATGCTCTTCAGCTTATTTTTTTCCTCCTTACGTTGGCTATGAACTACAGAGGAAAGGCCCGGCCTTACTGTTGGACAAAACATGTATTTATGATTTTAAGAAGTGTAGTCTGACTGTACTGAGAGGGGCTGTACAGTATGGTAAATGCCTGTATACCCCTGCAATGTGCATCCAACTGTCACTTGAGATTCAGTAGCGAACGAAGCAGCTGGGTTACTGACTGAATGTAAATGGAAGGCACATAGCAAGGGTGTTTGTGGTCACTCAAATGATTGAAACCTGGTTGATGCACTACCAAAGCTGGGGTTCCAGGAGGGAACATTTGAGGGGCATTGAGATGGTGGTGCCCAGAGGTCAAAATACGTTTCAGAGACAGAGAGGTACTGCGGTCCTGGTCCCGCATTGGGGGTAGTCAAAAGTCCTGCTAAAGATTTCTGTCCAACTGTTACCACGTTTTGTGCAGCCTGGCTCCCTCCGTAACGATTCCCCAGTGTCTTTCGATCCTACAGATGACTGTAGCAAACTTCCCATATTTTTTCTTGGCCTCATACCCCCAAAGGAGTGCCTGACATTTTCCAGCCTACCGATACTCACATTCTGGGAAAAACCTCACTAACCATGCATATTTATGCACCACACATGGCAAATCCTTGCAATTGCAGAACATCATATCGCACTTGTCATCTTTGAGGTGCTGTAAGTATTTGGATTTGAGGGAAATATTCATCCTTGCTTGCTCTCCCACCTGAAGTCTATGGTGCTGCTGTTCCTTTCTCACATGTCCCTACAAAGAGACAAGTGACACACAGACTCAATCACTCAGCAAACATATATGCTTTGACGCTTTCATCTTGCTGTTTACCTTCCAAATGTTCCCCCTTCACCACAAATACAGGCCAGCCATTCCTCATCCCCTCAGTCATCGTAGTCCTTCACTCCTTAGGCCCTGCAAGACAAAAATGACCAAGAATCATGTTGTCATGTGCTTATCTAGGTTCCTGATCGATACTGTGACCTTATGCCCCTATTCGGCTATAAATCCATTTATTCCCTATATTGGCATAACCGTTCAAGTGCGATTTTCTGTAAAGTCATCTCTGGTCTCACACGAGCAGAGCCACAGAGCCACATTCCAGCATGACTCTCTGCTACTTCCTTTGCGACCAATTAGTGCAATGACAGAGCAGCAGTCACTATCTGATATTCCTAGATAACACTCCGAGTTCTTCAACAAGATAAAAACTTAGCAAACCTGGAAATCCCCGCTTGCTATGTTTTGATTAGTAATGGAACTCTAATGAGCAACTGATAACTATCACTTCCTAGTGACATCTTTAATTGACGTCTTATGTCCAGCAAACTTGCGTCAAACCCGGCACCTGTCAGGTATAAATATTACCAACGTTGCCTTAAGCAATGAGCGAACATGTTGCTGATGCCAGCTGCCTGCATGACCCCGTGTTGGTAAAAACTAGCACTCTGTCGCTGCAGCCTGCTATCCTGTGGTGGTGAAGCTACTGATTACCATTATCGCCGCTACAGCGCGACCTATGGTGCAGTACGCTTGAGGAGCCGTGCAGCCGTCCTCTGCGAAGACATCCAGCCCAGCTGCCCGCAGACGCTGTCACCCCTCCTTCCTCGACGCGCTGAGAGAAGCCGCTGCCTTTCTCGTGCAGAGAAATCCAGTCCCGGCGCTTCCAGTTTACCCTCGCAGGTGACTGGGATATCGAGAGAGACCCCTGAAGGAGATACCAATCCTCCATCATTCTATTCAGAGGTATGGTGTTGACTAAACCCTTAGACGAGAATTCTTGAAACAAACCTTGGCAAAACCAACTTAAATTAAGCTACTTACTTACTCCCCCTTCTCACGTGTTAGGCTTAGGTCAGGCACACAGGGGTAGGCTTAGTTAGAAGCACCAGTTGAGTATGTTAGCCTAATGTATATATGACTGTATATATGTTTTATTACTTTTAAACCATTGTATGGCTAAGAAACCATATCAATGCTTTTACAGTTCTATTTCGCTATTCTTATCTTACTGTACGTACTTTTTATAATAACAGTTATTGCAATTGTGGCAATACATTTCTCTTGTATGAGAAGAAAGACTGTTCAATAAATGTTAACCCTTTATTGATAAACGCCCGTCTCTCTATTCTCTACATACTGTGAAAGTAAACTGCACTAGACTGACTGAGTGAAATCTATGTCTATTGTTTCACACGACCCTAGAGATCGACTCTTGATCTGAGGAGCAAAGTTGTCATGTTGCACGGTTGTTGGTAAGCTGAATCCCTTCTTGTCTGTGCCAAGGAAGCTGATCACTTCCTATGCAGAGAAGAAAGTTTCCAGTGACCTCTGAGCTAGTTGGTAACACAACCCAATTAAGTTTAGCATAGTCAGTGGAGGCCTGGAATATAAGCAGTTCCACGTCGATACTACTGTTTATGTTATTCCAATGCGCAGGGCCTAGTGGGAAACTAGGAACTACACTACATGGCGCCCTAACGTTTGGTAAGGCGATAAACTAACGTAAGACTTGTAGAGTAACTCAGTCGTGCATATTTCACACCCCTTTCGCCCGTAAATACTCCAATAGACGTCTGGAGTGGGTGAAAGGTTAAAATCCGCCCGACCTTAGTAGGAAGAGATTCCTATGTAAAGCTCTGGTTTATTCAACGTTGAAGGATACAGTGTTCCAAAATATTGTGCATCTAATCTTTGTCTCCTTGGAGACCTACTCTGCAAAGCCTGCATTTCTAAAGAAATGACAGACAGTGAAGAAGAAAGGGAAGCAGTTAGACTGGCATCCCAGCTAATGGAGGAAGACACGAGTCTCCTAGAAACAGACCCGGATGCTATTATCATCCCGGTCCAGTTAAGAAGATCTATAACTTTAAAACTTATAGAACACGGACTGACACCTCAAGGTGGTACAGTAATTTTCGTGATAGAGGCTCACGAGTATCGGCAGACAGAGGTATTCTATTCATGGATAAACTTTCCAGCGGTAAACGCTATAACACAAGAGTTTCACTATTACAAAATAGAGGAACCTCCGGGAGAGTACGCTCCTTTCGAGGAGGTTGAAATCCCACTTAAATTTCAAGAGCACCTGCTCTGGTTTAATGGCGCCCTAAAACACAATGATCACATAACTAGGCTCGGTCCACTAGGTAGACCAGGAGCCACGTGGCCGGTTCTAGCCAGCTACACACCACATCCTGACATTGCAAAAATGTCTAGAGAAGAGCTGTTAGTACAGCTAAACACATTAATAAAAATACATAGGCAATTAGTCCAATATGTAATACGGACTGCAACAGTCCAGCCAGCTGTTAATTCACCACAGCTGACCCCTCATCAGGGGAACACAAATAAAATTACACCACAGAACATACAGTCATGTCTTGGTAAAACACCCGTAAAACGGGAACAAATTCCTTTCTGGTTAGCCCAGAAAATCACTCAAATAGAGGCAGTATTTCCTGATACTACCCCTATTGAGAAACACAGAATCTTGACCATCTGCCTTCCTATGGGAATCGCACCACACGTGGAGGACTGCGACACTTGGGGTACAGTCTTTGCTTCCATTTACACAAAAACACACGGTGTTCCGTCTATGGCGGTAATACCAGACGTGCTAAAACAGATTCAAAATGAATTCGGTCCAGAGCCCGCTTTAAATCTAGGTATGAAATTACTGAAAGACTTCAAGCAGGTCATGGCTATATTATTAGCCAACGTAAAGGGAGAAGCAGCATCTGTGGCGATTCGCCAGAAGTTGAGGGAAACAGATATAAAAGATCCTGTTGAGCTTGCCAAAATCATAGAAAAATGCTATGAAGAATTAGGTAGAGACAGCTTGGGTGGAAAACCAGTTAAGCCCCAACTGCTCGAAAATCCAGAAAAATTATTTATTAAAAATAATTTAAACACTCCTAAAAAGAGCTGGGATGGAAATAAACAATCCACTCCCAAGGAAAAAGTTTTCCAGTCCAGAGGAAGGTCTCCTCGACGGAGGGAGAGAACTCCGACTCGAGAACGCCAGTCTCCCCAACGGGAGCCCTCTGAGAAAAGATATAACCTTAGAAATAGGGATAATATAAAAAAACCTGATAGATATCAAAGTATTGATACACGTCCCTCTCGATCTTTTCCACAGAATTCGGAAAGAAGAGGACGGTCAGACCCAGGAGAGCACACCAAGTCCAAAGACAAGGAACCTGCTCAAAATAAGAAATCTCAATTTCCTAAAAAGAAGGTAGCCAGTATTAGAGTAATCAACCATGCCGAGAATACTGAGGACACAGTTGAAAAACGGGGAGTGGGCATTGACAATGTTGGACAGTGCAGCAGAAATCAGTATAGCGCGCAAGAACTTAATGAGTCATCTGGAGACAGTGGACACGAATGAATACATTCAGGTTGAAACTGCCGACGCCAGGCTTAGCGAGCCACATAAAATATACGAAATAACATTGCGTATAGAGGGTGATAAGACTAGGAAAATTAAGGGTCTATTTTGGGATAAGCTCTCAAAAGGCTATGATATTCTGTTAGCTGAAAAAGATTGGCCCCCCGGAGTTTGTCAGGGAGTGCCCTCGTGGCGAAGAGGTAATTATGCCTGCCTTCTCGAATCACATACCGATTCACAAAAAATACACATATGCAAGGAAATGGGCAGTAGCCCAGGCACCTGCATTGTATAAAAATCATGTAGGATGGGATGAGGATTCACCGCCTCACAAAATCCAACTAAAAAGTGAACCAACTGCCCAACGGCAGTATCCCATAAAGCAAGAAGCTAAAAAACAAGTCAGGGAGATCTTAGATCAACTTGAGTACCAGGGGGTGATTGAAACATGCACCTCTCAAATGAACAATCCTTTGTTTCCTGTCTCCAAGCCAGACAATTCATATCGTCTAGTTTTGGACTACAGACACCTTAATACATGTTGCAAAACTTTTGCAGTACAAAACTCGCATAGTGCAGCCCTAATGAATAACATAGTTAGGAAAAAATACAAAACGACATTAGACATTTCTAATGGTTTCTTTTGTCAAAACATTGCACCAGAAAGCAGATACTTGACCGCTTTCTCCGCATTTGGGTCACAGAAAAAATTCTGTCGACTCCCACAGGGGTTCAAGAACAGCCCAGGACTATTCTCAGCTAGGGTAACAGAGTTACTACAAATCTATGATGATGAAGCATTATCTTACGTAGATGATATTTATCTCACAGACGACGACTTGGATACTCACTTGAAAAGGGTGAACACCATTATACTTGGGTTCGCAGCAGAGGGTTACAAATTCAACTTTAAAAAGTCCCGAATTGCCCATCTGACAGTACTATTCTTAGGGTACGAATTATCAAGTGAAGGGAAAAGCCTAGCGGACAACTTCTTAGAGAAGTGCGCTGTACTCCAAGCTCCGAAAATGCTGAAGAATTTACAATCCATTCTAGGTTTTCTGAATTTCGGAAGAACTTACATCCTAAATTACGCAGAGAGGGTTAAACCTCTCTACGAACTAATAAAACCTGATTTAAAACAAATCAATTGGACTCAAAAACACACAGAAATTTTGAGATCACTGCAAACAGACATGTTAGCAAAAACAAAATTAGATACACGTGACAACACGATCGATCTTGTAATCCGAGTCATCCCAGGAAGATGCGGATTCACGTACCTAACCTCTAATGAGGGAGAAAAGGTACCAATTTCAATTAAATCTCACTTGTACACACAAGCAGAAAAAACATTCAGTCGCACAGAAAAAACTGTGAACGCAGTGCAAATCGCATTAGCAAATGAAAGAGAACTAGCACACGGCAAACGGATTAATATCCTTACAGCGGAATCCGCCTTCGAGGCGCTATTCAGCTCAGTAAACCTGCCTACAGTGTCACTGGATCCGAAATGGATACAGTGCATAGATTCTCTAGGAGCGGAAGACGTGAAATACTATTTCGCCCCGCAATACAAAGAACTGAATGATTTAGAATATGAAGAAGAATATCCTCTGCCAATCGAAATCCTGCCTCTCCCACAATACGCCTGTATAATCTATACAGATAACTTTGTACAGCATTTTAATGTAGAGAGAAAATCCTACGATGCAGCATGTGCGATCATTAAAGGTCGTTGGCTGTGCGGTAAATTCAGACCGAAAGTAACAAAAACTGAATCTGTAAGAAACTGTTCGGTTCAAAGAACTGAAATCAGATCTTTAAAGATGGCGCTCGAAAATGCAGAACGCGAATTCCCCACACTTATCGTGTGCGATTCTCATTTTTGCGTCAATTCTTACAACAACAAATTGCAGAGTTGGATCGAAAACGACTACAAAGATGACACAGGTGCCACAATAAAGCATAAATTGCTCTGGAACGAGGTAGCTCTTTTACACAAAGAACTACAAAAGACTCACGTGATACACGCACAGAGTCTTCAGCGTGATGGCGTTCACGTTGCAGGGAATTCATTGGCTAATACAGCCAAAGCGGAAGCAACTAACCCGGCTTCCGTAGCCACAAAAAAGCGTACAGATAAGTATATAGACGGGGAAACCATGCTAGCAGTAAAAACGACCGTAAAAGGCGACTGTGCAGCACTACCCGTAAACTATCCACTCAATTATGCATACATAATCAATGCAAACTCCGTTCCTTTTGCTCGAATCCCTGGAGTGGGGGACAGAGTAATTCCAAACAGGAGCAGGAGGGGCTTCCTCTTACTGGAAGCACACATGGGGTTGGGTCTGAAACACCAAACAATCAAAGCCTCTCTGAAAGAATTGCAATCAGAGTACTGGTGGCCAGGAATGAGTATAGATATTCAATGTTTTGCTCAAAATTGTGAAGACTGCAATAGAGATCGCAGTAATGAACAGGCCAGTGTAGTTTCAGGATCCCTTCTAGACAGCATAAGGCGGTCTATCTGCGCAATCAAAGAAGAGAAGCGCGACCCAGTGTACACAGTTTAAGACGAAAAGCACTTAAAAAAAATGAGGCCTCCAGCACTCGGCTGACGCTAGAACGGTTATAAAAGATTAGCGAGTCCATATCGGCATATACGCAATTACCACGTTCCATTCTGACCAGGGTCCTGCTTTCAGCTCTCGAGCTTATGGGGGGGCCATGGCTAGCATGGGAATTGGGTTGTGGTATTCTTGTCCGTCGCATCCCGAAGGGAATAGTGTGGTAGAAAGAAAAAACCGGGACATAAAGCAATCTATAACAGCGAAGGTATTAGGTTCAGGCGCTGGGTGGGTCAAACATTTAATAAGTGTCCAGACTAGTCTTAACAACATGCCAAGAAATTCTCTAAAAGGTTTCAGCCCATACGAACTATTGTTCGGAATAAGAATGAACGTTCAGGACCTCGATAGTCAGATGTCAGTGGTACAAGAAGAAACAAAGCAGTTTGAAGTAAAAGACCGTTTGGCTGTTTTACAGGAACTGAATGAAACAAGAAAATCATTAAGCAACAGCCAAGTACCACTGACGAGGCACCACCCGCAACAGCCCCAGCAAGGCCTGTCTGGATTCCAAAGATTGGGGATCTAGTCAGAGAAAAGATCGCGGTGAAGAAGGAATTTGGGCCTTCTTACAGAAAAGCAGTACCTGTCTTAGCAGTCACCGGAACAAGATCAGTTGTGCTACCGCCCCTTGCTGGTAAAAAGGAGAACAGAGTCGTGTCCATCGATCTGGTAAAACCACAAGCATGTGGCCTATAATCAACAGTAGGCCCAGTGGACTCCCAAGAAACAACAGAATACCCAAACTTGCAACAATCCAAGAGGTTCAAACTGAAAGACTAATCACATTCGATCAGCCTGCAGTGCACAATGAAGGACTATGCAATACAGCCATGGAACTCGTGCCTCTTGAAACACAGATTGAAACAGTTCGTCAAGAAACAACACAAGTCTACAATGATGTGGCATCAGAAAGTGCTACCGAGAGACAGATTGAAAAAACAATCCCATCAATTGACAGAACTGCCTCTGGTTATTTCATCAACTTCGACAACTTCTCTGAAGATTTTAACGACCCCGAAGTGATGCCAGAAACAAAAAAGTCTTTTAAAGAAAAAGCAACGGAACTCTTTCATCAACTGAAGGAAATCTACCTCATTTCCCCTTGGCTAGAGTTCTGGTTCGGTCTAGGTGTATTTTTCCTCCTGCTTTGGCTCATCATGGTACTGTGTTTGGGAAAATTCATTGAGGGAAAATATATTACAATGGACACAGCAAGTCAGAACATCAACCTAGTCCTGAAACCACACAGATCATCCCACGTGAAGAAAAGAGAACTGTCAACAGTAAATGTCACAGCAATTCCAATACCTGGTGGGGTAGTATGGGAGAAAACAGACTATGAGATCTATGGTCCGGTCGAAATCCTGAAGTATCCTCATCAACTAAAGGTTTCCTTAAGTGACTTTTTGACACCTAGTACATTCTCTGATGATTGGGACTTTAACAGTATTAATGACATGATGTCTGATTTAGTAATGTCAGCTAGATTCACAGATCATGATTATTTACAAGGTTCATCTAGTTATGAGCAGTTATTCTGTTACACCCACTATGGGGATCATTACTTGCATAAATCTGCACAGCCTAGAAATGTTTTTATGTATAATCAATGGGAACATTGTTCTACACCACCTAAAAGCAGTTCTAAAGCATTTTTTGAGAAATTCAAATATTTTTCAGGGTTTAACACCAGTGATGCAGAAACGTTTTATTATAAACTGTTAGATAAAACAGGAATGAAGACAATGCTGACAAATTCTAAATTGATATATTCAGAAGCATTTTATGACAAAATGATGACAATTGGTTTTGATTATTGGAAAAATAATATTGAAACAAAATCAATTTGGGGTACAAAAGATTGGCAGGTGCAAGGCATAGAAGCACTTTTTAGAACCTGCATGATACCTGAACAAATGTTATTTTTAAATGACACTGTACACCAAACATCTTGTCTTGGCCTAGCCAAGAACAAAGAAATGAAAACACCGTCTATACCAAAGCCAATAGCTGAAAATACAACTGCAGATAATGAGTTAGACGTGTCAAACATTTTACATTTCAACAGAACACATCCTGATTGGAAAAAGTGGTTAATCTGGCCTACAGACACAAATAGCTGTCAAGATAGATTCCTGAATAAAACACAGGGTTTAAAAATGACCAGATTAGACTCGAGATATTCCCAGAGACAACATCCAGGAATTATAACCACATACAGTGTAGGGAAACTCTGCCTAGAATGGCTAACTACATCCACACTGGCTGAAATTAAGCAACACTTGTCTTTATTAAAAGATGGTGCTGATTTGCGCGATTTCATTCTTGGACCACACAAACAGCGTCAAAAGCGTTTCATAGCGACCAGCATCTATGCTGCTTACAACGAGGCTTGGAAAGTAAAGCAAATTGAAACTGCTGAAAAGATACGAGAAATTGATCGTATTAATTTGGAAAAATCACTTTCTGTGGTAGACAATGGGTTAATGACTCTGTCATCCAGAATATATTCTTTGGACAATATTGTATCCTCTGCCTTTGATGTGATAGACAGAGATTTGCTAATGTTACAACATGGCCAGTCTCAATTACGCTCTATTATAGAACTAGGCTGGACGCTGCAAAATCTTCGTTCAGGCTATGTGCCTTGGCGTCTGATAAACACAACGTCATTATTTTCCATTTTTAACCTTACTGATAAACAGATCAGTTTGGCACAGAAAGGAGCAGACTATACAATCTTGAGCATCGAGAAACTCGAGAGATTACCATTGACAATGTCAGAGAGCCCTGTCATTGAATGGATAATACACGGAATTATCACAATTCCGATAACAACTTTCCGATTTCATAAATGCCTTGAATACATACCTGCTGGCCAGTATGAACAATTGGGTAAGGGATATGTAAAATCCGAATGGAAATTACCATACACTCATTCTTGCTATAGTGACAGCGACAAAAATGTATTTCTTAGTGGTGACAACTGTAAACACTCACTAAGCGGTATACTTTTGTGTCAGGGTATTAATTTACACGGAGCATGTGATGGCAATTCAAACAACCTTTCATGCCACCAGCTAGTCACACCTGCAACTCAGATAGAGCCCTTCTTTATGCAACTCGCAAACGGGAGTTACATTCTAAGAACGGATCACAGGTGCTGTGGCCTCGCGCCCGGAAAAAGTTATCTAGTACAAGTAACGTCCATGGTCAAATGTTGCATGCAAGCATTGTTCCCGAGCGGGCCTCCAGACTTAGTGACTCCCCTCTGGCCTCGTCTGAATCTCTATTCTATACGAATTGATACATTAAGCAAAATGAAATCTGTGCTTTTACAGACAACAGTGCCTATAACGTCATCTAAAGAGACGTATGATCTTCTAGTCGCAAGGACGGCTACTGAGGTCCATGACCTTTTATCAACAAATTGCCCCGTGCATTTCGTACAAATGCTCGACCAACTCCTTAACATGTCTAGTGCTACAAGCATCCCAGGCATATTTAAGACAGTCTTTACGGGACTGCTGACACCCTTCCAGGCAATTTTGGGAATCTTTCCTAATTTTGTGCACTCCATCTTTGGTGGTATTCCACTATTTTTTGGACTCATCGCAGGGATTCTATTTTTGACCCTTCTGCTACGTTATGGCAAGCCTCGGCTCAGACATAGCTCCCATGGGAATGGAAGAGACAATCCTAGCAATGCGCTACAGGGACAGGATAACTAACGTCCTCGGATTGGCCAGGCTGAGAGATCTAAACATGACCTGGTTCCTTTCATTCAGACCAATATGGCAAAATTGCATTTTACCTGTGCTACGGTGTATGCTTTGCGGCGATGAATGCGTGTTGGACATCTGTCTTTCACTTCCATCAGCAGTACCAATGGACGTCGATACTTTGCTAAGTCCAATAACGGCTCACGCATTGTGTTGTCCCCAGCGGCTACCAATCCTGATGACGGCATTCGTGGAGACTCCTGTACTACAGCCAAGTGGTAACAGTGGAGCGAGTGACAAAAGCAACATCATCCAGGTACAACGTTCTGTGAGCAGGGCTGGTCCTGTCTTCGATGACAGCAATCATTCTCACACCTGCCAAGTTTCAGCGCTATCTAATTTGGTTGAACTATCACCTGATTTTGTAGACCAATTCTTTGCGAGCCTGTCTGATACGATGTTCTCACCCACAGAGAAACAATAACTTTTGAGAAACTTTCCGACACACAGCGTTCCCATGAACTCTGAATTCGGCCTTCAGTTTTTGATCAACAAAAAACTGCCAAGAGCTTTGGAAATCTATTTTTCCCCGTTCAAGCAATAATTCTTTAAATTGGACAATTTTTCTAATATTGACCTTTTTTGGCACGAACAATTCTTTGCTTAACGTAAAACTATTCTTAGAGAACAGAAGCTTCACACTTCCATTTCTAAAAACACATCTAGAGACATAACAACATTACACCAGCCTCTAGCACACATGTTATTACAATGCATTTTTATGTGATGATTTATCTCGCATTTCTTCTGTCAGAGATACTTCATGTGTAATTCTTTATGCATAATCGTTCATTGATTTCATATGCAATAATTTTTTGAATGATTACTATGCTTTAAAAAACGTACAGTACCTAAATTCCATGTAATACAAGTACGCCTATTTCGAATGCATTTATGTATTTTGGGGTGGGCTATGTTACACCATGTTACACATGCATCTAATTGCTTAGTTTTAGTAATTTTGATGGACATGAATTCGTGGAGTGGGTGTCATGTGCTTATCTAGGTTCCTGATCGATACTGTGACCTTATGCCCCTATTCGGCTATAAATCCATTTATTCCCTATATTGGCATAACCGTTCAAGTGCGATTTTCTGTAAAGTCATCTCTGGCCTCACACGAGCAGAGCCACAGAGCCACATTCCAGCATGACTCTCTGCTACTTCCTTTGCGACCAATTAGTGCAATGACAGAGCAGCAGTCACTATCTGATATTCCTAGATAACACTCCGAGTTCTTCAACAAGATAAAAACTTAGCAAACCTGGAAATCCCCGCTTGCTATGTTTTGATTAGTAATGGAACTCTAATGAGCAACTGATAACTATCACTTCCTAGTGACATCTTTAATTGACGTCTTATGTCCAGCAAACTTGCGTCAAACCCGGCACCTGTCAGGTATAAATATTACCAACGTTGCCTTAAGCAATGAGCGAACATGTTGCTGATGCCAGCTGCCTGCATGACCCCGTGTTGGTAAAAACTAGCACTCTGTCGCTGCAGCCTGCTATCCTGTGGTGGTGAAGCTACTGATTACCATTATCGCCGCTACAGCGCGACCTATGGTGCAGTACGCTTGAGGAGCCGTGCAGCCGTCCTCTGCGAAGACATCCAGCCCAGCTGCCCGCAGACGCTGTCACCCCTCCTTCCTCGACGCGCTGAGAGAAGCCGCTGCCTTTCTCGTGCAGAGAAATCCAGTCCCGGCGCTTCCAGTTTACCCTCGCAGGTGACTGGGATATCGAGAGAGACCCCTGAAGGAGATACCAATCCTCCATCATTCTATTCAGAGGTATGGTGTTGACTAAACCCTTAGACGAGAATTCTTGAAACAAACCTTGGCAAAACCAACTTAACTTAAGCTACTTACTTACTCCCCCTTCTCACGTGTTAGGCTTAGGTCAGGCACACAGGGGTAGGCTTAGTTAGAAGCACCAGTTGAGTATGTTAGCCTAATGTATATATGACTGTATATATGTTTTATTACTTTTAAACCATTGTATGGCTAAGAAACCATATCAATGCTTTTACAGTTCTATTTCGCTATTCTTATCTTACTGTACGTACTTTTTATAATAACAGTTATTGCAATTGTGGCAATACATTTCTCTTGTATGAGAAGAAAGACTGTTCAATAAATGTTAACCCTTTATTGATAAACGCCCGTCTCTCTATTCTCTACATACTGTGAAAGTAAACTGCACTAGACTGACTGAGTGAAATCTATGTCTATTGTTTCACACGACCCTAGAGATCGACTCTTGATCTGAGGAGCAAAGTTGTCATGTTGCACGGTTGTTGGAAAGCTGAATCCCTTCTTGTCTGTGCCAAGGAAGCTGATCACTTCCTATGCAGAGAAGAAAGTTTCCAGTGACCTCTGAGCTAGTTGGTAACACAACCCAATTAAGTTTAGCATAGTCAGTGGAGGCCTGGAATATAAGCAGTTCCACGTCGATACTACTGTTTATGTTATTCCAATGCGCAGGGCCTAGTGGGAAACTAGGAACTACACTACAATGTCAGCAAGAAGAAGAAAAGCCTCAGTGTGCTCTTTTGGTCATACTGCTGCCCACTAGTAACACTTCATGGCCACTGCAGCTTAAGAATGGGACTGAGAAGAGGGCTCTCCTATGCAAATAATGTCCACCCATGCATACTTTCTTCTGAGACGGTCGGCGGCTTGTGCCGTGATACTGCCTCCAACATATGGTCTTCAACCAAATTTTAAAAAAGCCCACCTGCCTTAGACGAAGGATTTTGCCACTCGAAGGAAGCACATGGGGACATCACCATCATTTAGCAGGGTCCTAAATTGCCTGCTGTCCGCCTGTATACAGAACAAGGACGTTCGTGGCCGTTCGTGAGCGTTCTTCAAAGGAAGGAGGTGGGTGAATAAATCCAAGATGCCAGGGCAGGCCCAGCCCAGCCCAGTGCAGCCCAGCCCGGCACAGCGCACTGCTGTGGAGGTCCACTCCTTCACATCCTGCAGCAGGCATGATGCAGATCTACTAGAGCAAAGGCTTGACTCTGCTCCTGTCTGTCTCTTAAAGGAAACAATCTTTCCAACTTCTTATTGCACCTAATAAATGGACTCTAGCTAGCCTCAAACTCGACCCATCATTTCATTAGCCAGAGCTCATACTTGACCTTTATTTCTATCCAAGCTCACTGGCACCAAACCCCTGATTTGAGCGAGTGGCTCACACTAAAATGAAAAATCACCATCAACCAACCTATTTTACAATAAGTGTAGCACCATCCTCGCATTCTTGTGCTCAGTTATAACCCCCAATACCACAATTGCACTCTGCAATTCACCAAACTTAAAGGACAAAGAATGAAGACATTGATAAAGGAAGATAAGGCCTTGTTCCTAGCACCTACTTGAGAAATAGGGCGGTTGGTAGAAGGTCATGAGAGAAAACATATGGAATGTTGGGAGACACCTGCCAAAAAAACACTAGCAAAAAAAGAAAATCACTGTTTGAAAATTTCCCACCTTGGGATACTTCTACAGCACTGGCAGGATTCGAACCCTGGCCTGTGAGGGTTGTCCCCACCAAAGGCACAAGCCTTACCTTTGAGCTATAGCTCCTTGGTGGTCTGGAGGATTGCAGTAGTAACTATAAGCAACATACAGGCCTTGGTGTCCTTTCCTGTGGCTTCCATTGCACATTAAATCGATGACTATGACATAAGGACAATTTGATAGGCTACTTACATGGAAACCAGAAAAACACTTAGCAAAAAAACAAAAAGAAAAGCACTGTTTGAAAATTTCCCACCTTGGGATACTTCTACAGCACTGGCAGGATTCGAACCCTGGCCTGTGAGGGTTGTCCCCACCAAAGGCACAAGCCTTAACTTTGAGCTATAGCTCCTTGGTGGTCTGGAGGATTGCAGTAGTAACTATAAGCAACATACAGGCCTTGGTGTCCTTTCCAGTGGCTTCCATTGCACATTAAATGGATGACTATGACATAAGGACAATTTGATAGGCTACTTACATGGAAACCAGAAAAACACTTAGCAACAAAAAAAAAAAGAAAATCACTGTTTGAAAATTTCCCACCTTGGGATATTTCTACGGCACTGGCAGGATTCGAACCCTGGCCTGTGAGGGCTGTCCCCACCAAAGGTACAAGCCTTACCTTTGAGCTATAGCTCCTTGGTGGTCTGGAGGATTGCAGTAGTAACTATAAGCAACATACAGGCCTCGGTGTCCTTTCCTGTGGCTTCCATTGCACATTAAATGGATGACCATGACATACGGACAATTTGATAGGCTACTTACATGGAAACCAGAAAAACACTTAGCAAAAAAATAAAAGAAAATCACTGTTTGAAAATTTCCCACCTTGGATAGTTCTACAGCACTGGCAGGATTCGAACCCTGGCCTGTGAGGGCTGTCCCCACCAAAGGTACAAGCCTTACCTTTGAGCTATAGCTCCTTGGTGGTCTAGAGGATTGCAGTAGTAACTATAAGCAACATACAGGCCTTGGTGTCCTTCCCTGTCGCTTCCATTGCACATTAAAAGGATGACCATGACATAAGGACAATTTGATAGGCTACTTACATGGAAACCAGTGTGGTCCAGTGGGTAAGTTCCTGCCTTCCATCCAGGCAACCAGGGTTCAAATCCCGGGTTCGGCACCAGGTAAGTAAATTGGTAAGTAAAATGTGTCCGTGTGTTGTGTAAGAGTGGAATCATGCCTAGCGAAAGAGGGATTGCAGATTGGTCGGTAAGTAAAATAGGTGTGGAAAGAAAGGTGAAAGAAAGAGAACGGGTGTTGTCTGTAGGAGGAGGTCCTTGGGCAGGTTGGGTGGGGTCAGAGAGGAGGGGGTATAGGAGGAGCCTGAGCAGAGGGGGTGGAGTTAGACAGCAGAGGAAGGGTATAGGAGGAGCCTAGTCAGATTGGTTGGGGTCAGAGAGGAGGGGGTATAGGAGGGGCCTGGGCAGAATGGGTGGGGTCAGACAGCAGAGGAGGGGCTTAGGAGGAGCCTGGGCAGAATGGGTGGAGTCAGACAGCAGAGGCGGGGCTTAGGAGGAGCCTAGTCAGATTGGGTGGGGTCAGAGAGGAAGGGTATAGGAGGAACCTGGGCAGAATGGGTGGGGTCAGACAGCAGAGGAGGGGCTTAGGAGGAGCCTAGTCAGATTGGGTGGGGTCAAATAGGAGGAGTATAGGAGGAGCCTGGGCAGAATGGGTGGGGTCAGAGGGGTATGGGAGGAGTCTGGGCAGAATGGGTGGAATCAGAGAGGAGGGGGAATTGGAGGAGCCTGAGCAGAGGGGTGTGGGGTTAGACAGCAGAGGAGGGGCTTAGGAGGAGCCTAGTCAGATTGGGTGGGGTCAAATAGGAGGGGTATAGGAGGAGCCTGGGCAGAATGGGTGGAGTCAGAGAGGAGGGGCTTAGGAGGAGCTTGGGCAGAATGGGTGGGGTCAGAGGGGTATGGGAGGAGCCTTGGCAGAATGGGTGGGGTCAGAGAGGAGGGGCTTAGGAGGAGCTTGGGCAGAATGGGTGGGGTCAGAGGGGTATGGGAGGAGCCTTGGCAGAATGGGTGGGGTCAGACAGCAGAGGAGGGGCTTAGGAGAGGCCTTGTCAGATTGGGTGGGGTCAAATAGGAGGAGCCTGGGCAGAATGGGTGGGGTCAGACAGCAGAGGAGGGGCTTAGGAGGAGGCTGGTCGGAGGGGTATAGGAGGAGCCTGGGCAGAATGGGTGGGGTCAGACAGCAGAGGAGGGGCTTAGGAGGAGCCTGGGCAGAATGGGTGGGGTCAGACAGCAGAGGAGGGGCTTAGGAGGAGCCTAGTCAGATTGGGTGGGGTCAGAGAGGAGCGGCTTAGGAGGAGCCTAGTCAGATTGGGTGGGGTCAAATAGGAGGAGCCTGGGCAGAATGGGTGGGGTCAGACAGCAGAGGAGGGGCTTAGGAGGAGCCTGGTCAGAGGGGTATAGGAGGAGCCTGAGCAGAGGGGGCGGGGTCAGACAGCAGAGGAGGGGCTTAGGAGGAGCCTAGTCAGATTGGGTGGGGTCGAATAGGAGGAGCCTAGTCAGAATGGGTGGGGTCAGACAGCAGAGGAGGGGCTTAGGAGGAGCCTGGGCAGAATGGGTGGAGTCAGACAGCAGAGGAGGGGCTTAGGAGGAGCCTAGTCAGATTGGGTGGGGTCAGAGAGGAGGGGCTTAGGAGGAGCCTAGTCAGATTGGGTGGGGTCAAATAGGAGGAGCCTGGGCAGAATGGGTGGGGTCAGACAGCAGAGGAGGGGCTTAGGAGGAACCTAGTCAGATTGGGTGGGGTCAGAGAGGAGGGGGTATAGGAGAAGCCTAGTCAGATTGGGTGGGGTCAGAGAGGAGGGGTATAGGAGGAACCTGGGCGGGTTGGGTGGGGTCAAATAGGAGGAGCCTGGGCAGAATGGGTGGGGTCAGACAGCTGAGGAGGGGCTTAGGAGGACCCTAGTCAGATTGGGTGGGGTCAAATAGGAGGAGCCTTGGCAGAATGGGTGGGGTCAGAGAGGAAGGGTATAGGAGGAGCCTGGGCAGAATGGGTGGAGTCAGAGAGGAGGAGCTTAGGAGGAGCCTGGGCAGAATGGGTGGAGTCAGAGAGGAGGGGCTTAGGAGGAGCCTGGGCAGAATGGGTGGAGTCAGAGAGGAGGGGGTATAGGAGGAGCCTAGTCAGATTGGGTGGGGTCAAATAGGAGGAGCCTTGGCAGAATGGGTGGAGTCAGAGAGGAGGGGGTATAGAAGGAGCCTGGGCAGAATGGGTGGGGTCAGACAGCAGAGGAGGGGTATAGGAGGAGCCTGGGCAGAATGAGTGGGGTCAGAGAGGAGGGGCTTAGGAGGAGCCTGGGCAGAATGGGTGGGGTCAGAGGGGTATGGGAGGAGCCTGGGCAGAATGGGTGGAGTCAGAGAGGAGGGGCTTAGGAGGAGCCTAGTCAGATTGGGTGGGGTCAGAGAGGAGGGGTATAGGAGGAACCTGGGCGGGTTGGGTTGGGTTGGGTGGGGTCAAATAGGAGGAGCCTGGGCAGAATGGGTGGAATCAGAGAGGAGGGGGTATAGGAGGAGCCTGAGCAGAGGGGGTGGGGTCAGACAGCAGAGGAGGGGCTTAGGAGGAGCCTTGGCAGAATGGGTGGAGTCAGAGAGGAGGGGGTATAGAAGGAGCCTGGGCAGAATGGGTGGGGTCAGACAGCAGAGGAGGGGCTTAGGAGGAGCCTGGTCAGAGGGGTCAGAGAGGAGGGGTATAGGAGGAGCCTAGTCAGAATGGGTGGGGTCAAATAGGAGGAGCCTGGGCAGAATGGGTGGGGTCAGACAGCAGAGGAGGGGCTTAGGAGGAGCCTAGTCAGATTGGGTGGGGTCAAATAGGAGGGGTATAGGAGGAGCCTGGGCAGAATGGGTGGGGTCAGAGAGGAGGGGGTATAGGCAGCGCCTGAGCAGAGGTGGTGGGGTTAGACAGCAGACGAGGGGTATAGGAGGAGCCTGGGCAGAATGAGTGGGGTCAGAGAGGAGGGGGTATAGGAGGAGCCTGGGCAGAATGGGTGGGGTCAGACAGCAGAGGAGCGGCTTAGGAGGAGCCTAGTCAGATTGGGTGGGGTCAAATAGGAGGAGCCTGGGCAGAATGGGTGAGGTCAGAGAGGAGGGGCTGAGGAAGAGCTTAGTCAGATTGGGTGGGGTCAAATAGGAGGAGCCTGGGCAGAATGGGTGAGGTCAGAGAGGAGGGGTATAGGAGGAGCCTGGGCAGAGGGGGTACAGGAGGAGCCTGGGCAGAATGAGTGCGGTCAGAGAGGAGGAGCTTAGGAGGAGCCTAGTCAGATTGGGTGGGGTCAGAGAGGAGGGGCTGAGGAGGAGCTTAGTCAGATTGGGTGGGGTCAGACAGCAGAGGAGGGGTTTAGGAGGAGCCTAGTCAGATTGGGTGGGTCAGAGAGGAGGGGCTGAGGAGGAGCTTAGTCAGAATGGGTGGGGTCAGACAGCAGAGGAGGGGCTTAGGAGGTGCCTAGTCAGATTGGGGTCAAATAAGAGGGGTACGGGAGGGGCCTGGGCAGAATGGGTGGAGTCAGAGAGGAGGGGGTATAGGAGGAGCCTAGTCAGATTGGGTGTGGTCAAATAGGAGGAGCCTGGGCAGAATGGGTGGGGTCTGAGGGCCTAGGAAGGGGTCATAGATGGAGGAGGATCCTGACTTATGGTGGGGAACTGCAAAAACTTTTTTAATGCACCCCCCTATACTTTCTGATTTCTGTTGGGAGGGGGCAGTCGGGGAGCAGTATTAAAAGGTGCTTAGGCGCAACGTGAAGAGCGATGAGGTGCACAGAATGGCATGCCTTCCAGGTACTTTTTGGGAGGGGCTACCATTATTTTTTATTGCTCTGATCCTCCCTCATGGGGTGTACCCCAAATGGTTAGGGGCAACGGGGGGGGGGGGTGGCAAAAAGCTGTTTGACAGTTTCTGTTACCAACAGGGGTCACCATACGATTCTGCTGTAGTTATGGTATTGAAAGGTACAACAAGGAGCATGTGAATGTATTTTTGCAGGTGGGGTGCCCCAAAATTTTACTGCCAGCAGCAGCAGCCCCCCTCCTCCCCACCCAGCAGATTGGTATAGGTACCTTTAGGACATTTCTGTTGAAAAAAAGAGGCTATAGCGAATCGTGCTATGAAATCCTAGAGCACTAACATTTGCTAAATAAAGGTGGCATCGGAGCATACGAATGAGGCAGAGAGAGGCTACTGTTGCCAATTGGTTTGGTGGGTCATAGTGAATAACCTCGGCATGCAAATAGGCAGTGTGAGGATTGGCAGTGTCTGTAGAGAATTTTGGCATGCTCTTCAGCTTATTTTTTTCCTCCTTACGTTGGCTATGAACTACAGAGGAAAGGCCCGGCCTTACTGTTGGACAAAACATGTATTTATGATTTTAAGAAGTGTAGTCTGACTGTACTGAGAGGGGCTGTACAGTATGGTAAATGCCTGTATACCCCTGCAATGTGCATCCAACTGTCACTTGAGATTCAGTAGCGAACGAAGCAGCTGGGTTACTGACTGAATGTAAATGGAAGGCACATAGCAAGGGTGTTTGTGGTCACTCAAATGATTGAAACCTGGTTGATGCACTACCAAAGCTGGGGTTCCAGGAGGGAACATTTGAGGGGCATTGAGATGGTGGTGCCCAGTGGTCAAAATACGTTTCAGAGACAGAGAGGTACTGCGGTCCTGGTCCCGCATTGGGGGTAGTCAAAAGTCCTGCTAAAGATTTCTGTCCAACTGTTACCACGTTTTGTGCAGCCTGGCTCCCTCTGTAACGATTCCCCAGTGTCTTTCGATCCTACAGATGACTGTAGCAAACTTCCCATATTTTTTCTTGGCCTCATACCCCCAAAGGAGTGCCTGACATTTTCCAGCCTACCGATACTCACATTCTGGGAAAAACCTCACTAACCATGCATATTTATGCACCACACATGGCAAATCCTTGCAATTGCAGAACATCATATCGCACTTGTCATCTTTGAGGTGCTGTAAGTATTTGGATTTGAGGGAAATATTCATCCTTGCTTGCTCTCCCACCTGAAGTCTATGGTGCTGCTGTTCCTTTCTCACATGTCCCTACAAAGAGACAAGTGACACACAGACTCAATCACTCAGCAAACATATATGCTTTGACGCTTTCATCTTGCTGTTTACCTTCCAAATGTTCCCCCTTCACCACAAATACAGGCCAGCCATTCCTCATCCCCTCAGTCATCGTAGTCCTTCACTCCTTAGGCCCTGCAAGACAAAAATGACCAAGAATCATGTCAGCAAGAAGAAGAAAAGCCTCAGTGTGCTCTTTTGGTCATACTGCTGCCCACTAGTAACACTTCATGGCCACTGCAGCTTAAGAATGGGACTGAGAAGAGGGCTCTCCTATGCAAATAATGTCCACCCATGCATACTTTCTTCTGAGACGGTCGGCGGCTTGTGCCGTGATACTGCCTCCAACATATGGTCTTCAACCAAATTTTAAAAAAGCCCACCTGCCTTAGACGAAGGATTTTGCCACTCGAAGGAAGCACATGGGGACATCACCATCATTTAGCAGGGTCCTAAATTGCCTGCTGTCCGCCTGTATACAGAACAAGGACGTTCGTGGCCGTTCGTGAGCGTTCTTCAAAGGAAGGAGGTGGGTGAATAAATCCAAGATGCCAGGGCAGGCCCAGCCCAGCCCAGTGCAGCCCAGCCCGGCACAGCGCACTGCTGTGGAGGTCCACTCCTTCACATCCTGCAGCAGGCATGATGCAGATCTACTAGAGCAAAGGCTTGACTCTGCTCCTGTCTGTCTCTTAAAGGAAACAATCTTTCCAACTTCTTATTGCACCTAATAAATGGACTCTAGCTAGCCTCAAACTCGACCCATCATTTCATTAGCCAGAGCTCATACTTGACCTTTATTTCTATCCAAGCTCACTGGCACCAAACCCCTGATTTGAGCGAGTGGCTCACACTAAAATGAAAAATCACCATCAACCAACCTATTTTACAATAAGTGTAGCACCATCCTCGCATTCTTGTGCTCAGTTATAACCCCCAATACCACAATTGCACTCTGCAATTCACCAAACTTAAAGGACAAAGAATGAAGACATTGATAAAGGAAGATAAGGCCTTGTTCCTAGCACCTACTTGAGAAATAGGGCGGTTGGTAGAAGGTCATGAGAGAAAACATATGAAATGTTGGGAGACACCTGCCAAAAAAACACTAGCAAAAAAAAAAAATCACTGTTTGAAAATTTCCCACCTTGGGATACTTCTACAGCACTGGCAGGATTCGAACCCTGGCCTGTGAGGGCTGTCCCCCCCAAAGGTACAAGCCTTACCTTTGAGCTATCTCCTTGGTGGTCTAGAGGATTGCAGTAGTAACTATAAGCAACATACAGGCCTTGGTGTCCTTCCCTGTGGAAATGGATGACCATGACATAAGGACAATTTGATAGGCTACTTACATGGAAACCAGAAAAACACTTAGCAAAAAAAAAAAAAGAAAATCACTGTTTGAAAATTTCCCACCTTGGGATACTTCTACAGCACTGGCAGGATTCAAACCCTGGCCTGTGAGGGCTGTCCCCACCAAAGGTACAAGCCTTACCTTTGAGCTATAGCTCCTTGGTGGTCTGGAGGATTGCAGTAGTAACTATAAGCAACATACAGGCCTCGGTGTCCTTTCCTGTGGCTTCCATTGCACATTAAATGGATGACCATGACATACGGACAATTTGATAGGCTACTTACATGGAAACCAGAAAAACACTTAGCAAAAAAATAAAAGAAAATCACTGTTTGAAAATTTCCCACCTTGGATAGTTCTACAGCACTGGCAGGATTCGAACCCTGGCCTGTGAGGGCTGTCCCCACCAAAGGTACAAGCCTTACCTTTGAGCTATAACTCCTTGGTGGTCTAGAGGATTGCAGTAGTAACTATAAGCAACATACAGGCCTTGGTGTCCTTCCCTGTCGCTTCCATTGCACATTAAAAGGATGACCATGACATAAGGACAATTTGATAGGCTACTTACATGGAAACCAGTGTGGTCCAGTGGGTAAGTTCCTGCCTTCCATCCAGGCAACCAGGGTTCAAATCCCGGGTTCGGCACCAGGTAAGTAAATTGGTAAGTAAAATGTGTCCGTGTGTTGTGTAAGAGTGGAATCATGCCTAGCGAAAGAGGGATTGCAGATTGGTCGGTAAGTAAAATAGGTGTGGAAAGAAAGGTGAAAGAAAGAGAACGGGTGTTGTCTGTAGGAGGAGGACCTTGGGCAGGTTCGGTGGGGTCAGAGAGGAGGAGCTTAGGAGGAGCCTGGGCAGAATGGGTGGGGTCAGACAGCAGAGGAGGGGCTTAGGAGGAGCCTGGGCAGAATGGGTGGAGTCAGCGAGGAGGGGGTATAGGAGGAGCCTGGGTAGAATGGGTGGGGTCAGACAGCAGAGGAGGGGCTTAGGAGGAGCCTAGTCAGATTGGGTGGGGTCAAATAGGAGGAGCCTGGGCAGAATGGGTGGGGTCAGACAGCAGAGGAGGGGCTTAGCAGGAGCCTAGTCAGATTGGGTGGGGTCAGAGAAGAGCGGCTTAGGAGGAGCCTAGTCAGATTGGGTGGGGTCAAATAGGAGGAGCCTGGGCAGAATGGGTGGGGTCAGACAGCAGAGGAGGGGTTTAGGAGGAGCCTAGTCAGAATGGGTGGGGTCAGACAGCA
Organism: Lissotriton vulgaris; assembly: GCF_964263255.1. Classification (NCBI taxonomy): domain Eukaryota; kingdom Metazoa; phylum Chordata; class Amphibia; order Caudata; family Salamandridae; genus Lissotriton; species Lissotriton vulgaris. The sequence continues at coordinate 966,572,803 of NC_141685.1, read as the reverse complement.
GAGGAGGGGCTTAGGAGGAGCCTGGGCAGAATGGGTGGAGTCAGACAGCAGAGGAGGGGCTTAGGAGGAGCCTAGTCAGATTGGGTGGGGTCAGAGAGGAGGGGCTTAGGAGGAGCCTAGTCAGATTGGGTGGGGTCAAATAGGAGGAGCCTGGGCAGAATGGGTGGGGTCGGACAGCAGAGGAGGGGCTTAGGGGAAGCCTAGTCAGATTGGGTGGGGTCAGAGAGGAGGGGCTTAGGAGGAGCCTAGTCAGATTGGGTGGGGTCAGAGAGGAGGGGTATAGGAGGAACCTGGGCGGGTTGGGTGGGGTCAAATAGGAGGAGCCTGGGCAGAATGGGTGGGGACAGCAGAGGAGGGGCTTAGGAGGAGCCTGGTCGGAGGGGTATAGGAGGAGCCTGGGCAGAATGGGTGGGGTCAGACAGCAGAGGAGGGGTTTAGGAGGAGCTTAGTCAGAATGGGTGGGGTCAGACAGCAGAGGAGGGGCTTAGGAGGAGCCTGGGCAGAATGGGTGGAGTCAGACAGCAGAGGAGGGGCTTAGGAGGAGCCTAGTCAGATTGGGTGGGGTCAGAGAGGAGGGGCTTAGGAGGAGCCTAGTCAGATTGGGTGGGGTCAAATAGGAGGAGCCTGGGCAGAATGGGTGGGGTCGGACAGCAGAGGAGGGGCTTAGGAGGAGCCTAGTCAGATTGGGTGGGGTCAGAGAGGAGGGGCTTAGGAGGAGCCTAGTCAGATTGGGTGGGGTCAGAGAGGAGGGGTATAGGAGGAACCTGGGCGGGTTGGGTGGGGTCAAATAGGAGGAGCCTGGGCAGAATGGGTGGGGTCAGAGAGGAAGGGTATAGGAGGAGCCTGGGCAGAATGGGTGGGGTCTGAGAGGAAGGATATAGGAGGAGCCTGGGCAGAATGGGTGGAGTCAGAGAGGAGGGGCTTAGGAGGAGCCTGGGCAGAATGGGTATAGGAGGAGCCTGGGCAGAATGGGTGGGGTCAGAGAGGAGGGGGTATAGCAGGTGCCTGAGCAGAGGTGGTGGGGTTAGACAGCAGAGGAGGGGTATAGGAGGAGCCTGGGCAGAATGAGTGGGGTCAGAGAGGAGGGGCTTAGGAGGAGCCTGGGCAGAATGGGTGGGGTCAGAGGGGTATGGGAGGAGCCTGGGCAGAATGGGTGGAATCAGGGAGGAGGGGCTTAGGAGGAGCCTGAGCAGAGGGGGCGGGGTCAGACAGCAGAGGAGGGGCTTAGGAGGAGCCTATTCAGATTGGGTGTGGTCAAATAGGAGGAGCCTGGGCAGAATGGGTGGGGTCAGACAGCAGAGGAGGGGCTTAGGAGGAGCCTAGTCAGATTGGGTGGGGTCGAATAGGAGGAGCCTGGGCAGAATGGGTGGGGTCAGACAGCAGAGGAGGGGCTTAGGAGGAGCCTAGTCAGATTGGGTGGGGTCAAATAGGAGGGGTATAGGAGGAGCCTGGGCAGAATGGGTGGAGTCAGAGAGGAGGGGCTTAGGAGGAGCCTGGGCAGAATGGGTGGGGTCAGAGAGGAGGGGGTATAGGAGGAGCCTGGGCAGGTTGGGTGGGGTCAAATAGGAGGAGCCTGGGCAGAATGGGTGGGGTCAGACAGCAGAGGAGGGGCTTAGGAGGAGCCTAGTCAGATTGGGTGGGGTCAAATAGGAGGGGTATAGGAGGAGCCTGGGCAGAATGGGTGGATTCAGAGAGGAGGGGGTATAGGAGGAGCCTGAGCAGAATGGGTGGAGTCAGAGAGGAGGGGGTATAGGAGGAGCCTGGGCAGAATGGGTGGGGTCAGAGAGGAGGGGCTTAGGAGGAGCTTGGGCAGAATGGGTGGGGTCAGAGGGGTATGGGAGGAGCCTTGGCAGAATGGGTGGGGTCAGAGAGGAGGGGCTTAGGAGGAGCTTGGGCAGAATGGGTGGGGTCAGAGAGGAGGGGGTATAGGAGGAGCCTGGGCAGAATGGGTGGGGTCAGACAGCAGAGGAGGGGCTTAGGAGGAGCCTAGTCAGATTGGGTGGGGTCAAATAGGAGGAGCCTGGGCAGAATGGGTGGGGTCAGACAGCAGAGGAGGGGCTTAGGAGGAGCCTAGTCAGATTGGGTGGGGTCAGAGAGGAGCGGCTTAGGAGGAGCCTAGTCAGATTGGGTGGGGTCAAAAAGGAGGAGCCTGGGCAGAATGGGTGGGGTCAGACAGCAGAGGAGGGGCTTAGGAGGAGCCTGGTCGGAGGGGTATAGGAGGAGCCTGGGCAGAATGGGTGGGGTCAGACAGCAGAGCAGGGGTTTAGGAGGAGCCTAGTCAGAATGGGTGGGGTCAGACAGCAGAGGAGGGGCTTAGGAGGAGCCTGGGCAGAATGGGTGGAGTCAGACAGCAGAGGAGGGGCTTAGGAGGAGCCTAGTCAGATTGGGTGGGGTCAGAGAGGAGGGGCTTAGGAGGAGCCTAGTCAGATTGGGTGGGGTCAAATAGGAGGAGCCTGGGCAGAATGGGTGGGGTCAGACAGCAGAGGAGGGGCTTAGGAGGAACCTAGTCAGATTGGGTGGGGTCAGAGAGGAGGGGGTATAGGAGAAGCCTAGTCAGATTGGGTGGGGTCAGAGAGGAGGGGTATAGGAGGAACCTGGGCGGGTTGGGTTGGGTGGGGTCAAATAGGAGGAGCCTGGGCAGAATGGGTGGGGTCAGACAGCTGAGGAGGGGCTTAGGAGGAGCCTGGGCAGAATGGGTGGAGTCAGAGAGGAGGGGGTATAGGAGGAGCCTAGTCAGATTGGGTGGGGTCAGAGGGGTCAGAGAGGAGGGGTATAGGAGGAGCCTGGGCAGAATGGGTGGGGTCAGAGAGGAGGGGGTATAGGAGGCGCCTGAGCAGAGGTGGTGGGGTTAGACAGCAGAGGAGGGTATAGGAGGAGCCTGGGCAGAATGAGTGGGGTCAGAGAGGAGGGGCTTAGGAGGAGCCTGGGCAGAATGGGTGGGGTCAGAGAGGAGGGGGTATAGGAGGAGCCTGGGCAGAATGAGTGGGGTCAGAGAGGAGGGGCTTAGGAGGAGCCTGGGCAGAATGGGTGGGGTCAGAGGGGTATGGGAGGAGCCTGGGCAGAATGGGTGGGGTCAGACAGCTGAGGAGGGGCTTAGGAGGAGCCTTGGCAGAATGGGTGGGGTCAGAGAGGAAGGGTATAGGAGGAGCCTGGGCAGAATGGGTGGAGTCAGAGAGGAGGGGCTTAGGAGGAGCCTGGGCAGAATGGGTGGAGTCAGAGAGGAGGGGGTATAGGAGGAGCCTAGTCAGATTGGGTGGGGTCAGAGGGGTCAGAGGGGTCAGAGAGGAGGGGTATAGGAGGAGCCTGGGCAGAATGGGTG